>NW_027361797.1:41667500-42267500 GCF_039654945.1 Dendrobates tinctorius
GTTTTTTAATTCCCCACAGATTTCTTGCAACTGGAGAATCCCTTTTGTCACTGCATTTCCAGTACAGACTCGGGATTTCCACCATATCAGGAATAGTGAAGTACACATGCCGTGCACTGTGGGACTCCTTAGCTGAAGAGTTTTTACCAGAGCCCACAACAGAGAGGTGGATTGAAATTGCTGACAAGTTTCAACAGATATGTCAGTTTCCCAACTGCTTGAGCGCTGTGGACGGGAAACATATCCGCATTGTAAAGCCAGCCGGATCGGGATCGGAATATTTCAATTACAAGAAATATTTTTCAATTGTCCTCATGGCCATCGCTGACGCGGAATACAAATTTATTGCTGTTGATATTGGGGCCTATGGCCGCTCCAATGACTCTCAAGTTTTCAAACTGTCTGCCATGGGGCGTAAACTGTATGGAAACACCTTCCAGTTCCCACCACCTAGACCGCTGCCGCAAACATCTGGTCCACCTATGCCATTTGTCTGTGTAGGGGATGAAGCCTTCCAGCTGTCAGAACACCTTTTGAAACCGTAATCTAGCAGAGGATTGACAAGACCAAAACGCATTTTTAATTACCGCCTCACAAGAGCAAGAAGAATGGTTGAATGTACCTTTGGTATTCTGACAGCCAAATGGCGGGTCCTATTGACTGTGATCAACCTCAAGACAGAAACTGTTGACGAGGTGATCAAAGCTTGCGTGGTACTCCACAATTTTGTTATCTGCAAGGAACCCATTTCCATTGAGGACACCTCTGAAGAAACCACCTTGCAAGATTACCATGACATTACCACTAGAAGTTCTGTGACGGTTTCAGTAATGAGGGACAATTTTGCACTATACTTTATGTCACCTCAAGGCAGAGTACACTGGCAGGATGACAGAGTGTGAAAGATTTGTGCCCTAACCAAACTTGTGTACCTTCTGTACCAACAGTATATACCTTTGCCAACCAAAGTTGGCTATCTTGTCATGGTCTCTATTTTTAGCTTTAGGCCACAGGTGTGTACCTGGTTGTGTTTTATGCAAAGTATTTCACCTTTTAACAAAAGTTGTGTACATTGTTAGGAAATCACCAACAATAAACACAACTTTTTAGGTGAAATACTTTGCTTCAAACATAACCAGGAACACAACTGTGGCAAAAAGCTAAAATTTACCCACAGTTATATACCTGGTTTTGAATACCTTTTTACCTTTTAAATACCCTGTATTTAACCTTTTTTTTAAACATATTTCGCCGCAGAAAGAAATGACAGACAACCAGTGTAAACAATAATTTAACTTTTATTTAAAATATTTTTTTTTTGTAAACTGTTTTTTAAAGTTAAAAAAACTTTTTTAATAAAAGGTTTGAAACCAACTGGGCATTTTTATTACAAAACACATCATAAATCTGTGTAGTGTGGGGTGGAAATACTGCTGGAGGGGCTGCGGGACACTTCGACAATGGGAGTGTGGAAAGAGGACTGGGATCGTGGTGGGGAAGGAACAGTTAGAGGTGATGGTGTGGAAAAAGCTACAGAATGGGTGGACATGTGGGAGGCAGAAGAGGTGGTGGGCAGTGGAGTGGAGGGTTGGGCAGGGACTGTAGGAGCAGATGATGTTGATGGAAAGTTGTATGGGGAAGGAGTTTGGTACGGGGAAGGAGTTTGGTACGGGGAAGGAGTTTGGTACGGGGAAGGAGTTTGGTACGGGGCAGGTTGCTGGAAGTGGGGAGATGTCTGGTACTGGGGAGGTTGCTGGTACTGGGGAGGTTGCTGGTACTGGGGAGGTTGCTGGTATGTAATAGGAGGGGGAGGATGGAAAGTGGCTGGAGGTGGATGGTATGTAATAGGAGGGGGAGGATGGAAAGTGGCTGGAGGGGGTGCAGATGTAATAGGAGGGGGAGGATGGAAAGTGGCTGGAGGGGGTGCAGATGTAATAGGAGGGGGAGGATGGAAAGTGGCTGGAGGGGGTGCAGGTGGAGGAACTACAGTGGTGGGAGGTGGAGGTTGGGAGGTAACCTGCTGTAGAGCACCGTGGCACGAATGCATTACATGCATCTGCTGGGTAGGAGATAGTGTTGCCATGCGCTCCACAACAGACCTGAAAAAGGTGTGGTTTGGCGAAGATCTTGCTTCTGAATGCATGGTTTGCAGAAGTGTCTTCACCTCCAGAATGCTGGAGTTGATCTGCTGAAAGCCTGCGGAGATTTGCTCTGACAAGACTTTTAGACAGTTCTGGAAAGATGCATTCAGATGCAAGAACTCTGGCGCATAACTCTTTTCCTGACCCCTCTGCCGCTGCCGCCCAGTACCCGCAGGTGTACTAGAGGTGGCAGGGGCAGAAGGGTGGGGTAAAGGGAAAGCGATCTCCTCACCAGCAGCTTCATGTAATGTAGGCGGCCACGATGCTCCTGTGCTGGTGGATGGGACAGATGGGTCGAATGTGTGGGAAGGCTGGGAAGGTGCAGATGTACCGGGGCGGTCGAAGTGTCCCTCGGTGCCGGTCTCCTCAGGGATCGCCTCAGAAGGGTCCAATCGTGCAGGCTCCCGAGTGCTGCTCACCGTGCTGTGGAATAAAGAGAAAAACAAACAATTAAAATAGTGACATGGTATGGCCCTGGCTGAAAAAAAAAAGTTACATCTAAACATTTTTTTGTCACATGTGGTGTGTAATATTTACCTTCTGGTGAGCATTGTCTCCGGGAGGAACGACAGGGCTCGTGCGTACTTGTACTTGCTCCTGCGTCCTCCAGATCCACTCGGGGCCCGCATCTCTTTATTGAACTCCTTCTTGAAACGATCCCTCACAGACCGCCACCGCTTCACAATTCTCTCCCCTGAAACGAGAAAGGACAAAGTGGTTAGTATACAACATCAGTGTTTCCCAAACTCCAGTCCTCATGGTCCCCAGGGGTCATGTTTTCAGGATTTCCAAAGTAAATAGAAATCCTGAACACATGATCCGTGGGGACCACGAGGACTGGAGTTCGGGAAACACTGGTTTAAATCAAGCAACCGGTACTGTATATACTTACGCTCTTTAATCTGGGCCCGAGCTTCGAGGTCCTCCCAGCGGTCCACAAGGAGCGAACAGATTTCCTCCCAGAGTCGTCGGGTAACGATAAGGTCAGCGTGGCGGCGGTCAGCCATATTCCAGAGCGGCTCCCTTTCTCTGACGAGATCGATGAGGCGGTCCACATCAATCCCTCCATCCTCACCGTCAGAGTCGGGAGCACGCTGTGAAGGCTGTTAAAGAAAAAGACAAAAATAACATAATTAGCCTCCACAAAAGAAATGAAATAAAAAGTGCAAAAAAAAAAAAATATATATATTTATACTTACACGCTGGTGACCGCCGCGTTGCTGTCGCCGACGACCCCGGGAGGCACTGTGAGGACCTCTTGGCCGAGCACCAGATTGGGAAGACTAGAGAAGAAAACAAAAAATGTTATGTCTTTGGATGTAGGCATTTGTTTGCTGTGTGTGGTCTGCAGAACATTGTTTTCTATGTGTTGTGTGTAGTGTGATGTTGTGTTTCTGCGTTTGATGCAAAAAACTTACCAATTGTGAGCCCACTCCAAGTGTCTGTCCACCCCTTCCTTCTTCTTCTGGGAGCTCCTCTTCATCTTGTGATTCCTGTTTTGAAATAAAAGGCAATGAATAGACATATATTACAGAGATGATGGATTTTGGAAATAAAAACTTACCGTCAAACGCTGACGATGCGAGGGAGGGCTCCCAGAAGATGTGCTGTCTTCCTCATGGCCAGACTCCATGGCTGTGGGTGGTGTTTCTGCTGCTGCCATTTCTGCTGCTACTGCTGCTGCTGCATCTATTGGGCGGCTGTTGAATAAAGAGAAACAAAGGGCCAATGAATATCTTGATATTCCATAGCCCTAGTTTGGAGGAATGGGGGATTTGATAATTACCGTCTCTCATCTGCTGCTGGACTCCCCTCCCGTTGTTCAGCATGCTGCTCCATTTGGGGTGGTGCTGGTGCTGCTGCAGATGTCTGCTGCCTTCTCCTGCTCCTGGTTCTTGGCTTGGGTGGCATGTTGGGTGTGGCTGAGGGTCCCACTGTCTTGCTTTTATATACGTCTTGTGGGCAGAGCTACTGAGCATGCTCAGACCAAAGAAACCGGATCCGGCCGCCGGATCCGGCTGTCGCCGGATCAGGCGCATTGCGGCGCTCATAGGCTTTCATTGTATGAAAAAGCCGGACACGCCGGATCCGGTGTGTCCGGCTTTTTCGCCGGAGACAAAAAACGTTACAGTAGCCGTTTTTTCCAGACGCCGGATCGCGTCACATTGCCGGATCCGGCGAAAATCGGATTAAACGCATGGCCATCCGGCTCGATCCGGCTCTAATGCAAGTCAATGGGGGGGAAACCGGATCCGGCATTGCATTTCGCCGGATCCGGTTTTTGTCAAAAGCGCCGGATCGCGCCTGACGGCGAAAACCTGATGTGTAAAAGAGGCCTTAGTGTGACATGCCCTTAAGAATTGCTCAGGTTGCTGACACTCCGAGCTCTCTGGCAATCCTATAATCCGAATGTTATTTTGGCGCAGTCTATTTTCAAGATCATCCGCTTTTTGCTTCCAGGCATTTATAGAGCCGGCCATTCTTGTTAACTTAGTTTCCATGGGTGGGAGATTATCTTCTAAGTGGGATACTCTCATTTCCACTTCTGTAATGCGCCCCCTCATGGTTTGCATATCCTGTCGGAGACGGCCCACCTTAGAGTGCACATCCTCTATCTTTTCTGTCAGGGATGCTCTAGTTAAAGATATGGCCTGCATTAACTGTTCGGATGCTTGTCTAAGAGTCAGATCATCCTGGTCCCCACCTCCCTATCAGAAGCGTGGTTTTTACGCTGATCTGTAGTTTTAGCATGTGATGAATTATGCCTGAGAGATCGTGCACTGTCAGATGGATCAGTTCTTGCAAATTCTTTCAGTTTGACAGCTGCCGCTGACCCTTTTGAACGATTCATATTGAACAGTGATGCAAATGGCAAGCTGAATAAACGTGTGACCACAAAAACACTTTCCTCCGACTCCGGCAGCCATAGTGTTAATCTACAATATATATGTGCTAATTTAAGCTGGGCAGCAGAAAGGAATGCAGCCAGCTCAGAATAGGGTCACAGGGTGAAGTGTTGATTCATGACCAGCCAGAGGTCGTCACCCAGGTCCCGGAGCACAGGGTGTATTGCAGTACCTGCAGGGGGGCCACAGTCTGTGTGTACAGACCCCTGAAATGACAGGAGCCGCGGGCTAGTTTATTGTGACCAGGGGAGCGCGGGGCCCATTTCTCAGAGCTCACACCGCATATTCCCCTGCAAATACCTCCGGGAATCAATGAGTCAGCCCACAGGTCTCCTCAGGAGCGGGATCTGACAGATGGCATTCATCTCTCTGCAGTAGAGACAGTAAAAGATGGCCGCCGCCATCCACTACAGGCCTCACTTCTCGCTGGAACAGCTGCAGGGTCTCCTCACTGGAGCTGCCCACGCACCTCCCAGGAAGATGGATGTTGTCAGGAGCCCGGGGGACCGTGCCATAGGCAAATATATCACTCTCAGCAGGCTCTGTGTCAGGACAATTGCCCGGATTATATGAGCTCTCCCAAGGTGCATCCTCGCGACTCTGCTACATCGCCCCGCCTCCGATCACGCTGTCTTTTGATGGCGTCGGCACCATGGCTCTCTGACCGGTGGGGATGATTTCATCGCCAATCAGAAGCGGAGTTTGCTGCACTGTAATGCACATTAAAGCGAAGAAAACATTGGATGTTCGGGCCCCCATTCAAATGAATGGGCTCCGGGTACTATTCTGGTACTCAAACCTGAAATTTCTGTAACTGTTTGTCTGAACCCGCCGGACCCAAACATCCAGGTGTCCGCCCATCTCTAATCAGATTTCAAAAATTAAGTTGTCACTGAAGGATTACAATGCCTTCTTCCCAATGTGAGTTCTCTGATGTCTAACAAGTTGAGTTTTAGTTAAAAAAAAAATCCCACATTCAGGACATGAAAATGGCTTCTCTACTGTGTGACTTCTCTCATGTGCAGCAAGATTTGAGTTTTGAGTAAAACATTTCCCACATTCTGAACATGAAAATGGCTTCTCTCCTGTGTGAATTTTCTCATGTGTAACAAGATGTGATTTATCTGTAAAACATTTCCCACATTCTGAACATGAAAATGGCTTCTCTCCTGTGTGACTTCTCTCATGTAAAACAAGACTTGATTTTTTTTTTGTAATTCTTTATTAATAAAGAGAGATTACAGCAATACAGAAGCAAAACATGTTCAAATTTTGAGGTACAAGTCTGTATGTAGAATTACAGAGCATTAATTATAAAGTTTTACTCTTTTCAATCAATATAACACTTAACGAGGTAAATAACCTAACAAAAGCTAACCCATTACATAGGCAGGTATCCTTGATGCTCTAGGGCATACTTTACAAAGAAAAACAAGCTCTTGAGGTTCTCCGATAAAAATATTAGTGAAGAGGCCCGGTGAACCGCCCCCACCAGAATGTCGCCTCAGCCGATACAACGCTCTCTCATGCACGTCTGTTGTAATTATGACCTTAGATAGATTGAAGAAATTGGCTCAGAGGCCCCCAGGGCTCAATCACTCCTCGCCACTTACTCGGCCGCCGTGGAACCCCCCAGCCGACTCCGGGCCCGGAGTCCCCGCAGTGCCCTGGAAATGTATCCAAGGTGCCCAGGTTTTCTTAACTTTCTCATGAGATGACGAGTCCCAACTCGTGAGTTCCTCGAGTCTAAACAAATCTCTTATTTTACGTTTCCACTCTGTCAGAGTCGGGGGGGTTTGCTGTTTCCACCTAAGGGCGATCAATTGTTTTGCCGCTCCCAGCATCAATGGCGCTAGCTCATGCTTCTTAGGTTGGAAATTCTCTGAGGGTAAGGATAAGAGTGCTTCCGCCGCAGTCAGGCCTGCCTTAAGTATGCTAAGGTTCCTCATAAACCCCATGACATCTGACCAGAATTGGGCGAGAGTAGGACAGAACCAGAAAATGTGAGACAGGTTACCCCGCGACTCCCCACACCTCCAACACAGAGGGGAACTGATCAGTCCCAAATGATGCAGTTTTTCTGGTGTGTAGTACCATCACGATAGTAACTTATAAGCCGACTCTTGAAATAGAACGCAACGAGAGAAGCCGTGAGAAGCAGCACAGATCTTTTGTTTGTCCAGTGGGGATAAAGAAATATTTAGTTCCACTTCCCACGAATGTAGGAAAGGTGGCTGGGAGGAGTTTTCCTCATCTATGAGATTGGAATAGAATTTTGATACCACTTTCAGGACATAATGGTTAACCTTTGTCAATATTTCCAACCAGAGCCATTTAGTGGGCAGCTGAGGAAGTGTTTTGATTTGACTCATAAAGTAAGTTACGTGTGAGAGTTGTAAATGGTTTAGGGGACGTCTCCCCGCAGTCACTGGCCAGCCATTTGTGCATGGAATTTTCCCCTGTAATAGGTGAGAAATAGGTTTGTTTGGTAATGAGGACCAGAGTCCATACGGGTCTGTGAAATCTGGTATAAATATGTAGGGTATGAGCCCAATTGAAATTTTATCTAGGAAGTTGCAGTGGGGTGCTCTTATCGGTATCAATGTGCGTCTGGTGCATAGGGTGGCCAGAAGGATATCTCCCAGACCTGTTTTAGGTAGTGGGCAATCTGTCCACAAGAATTTTAGCGCGTTCCTACCCATGAGCTGCATCTCTATGTGTGCATCCTGTCCTTTTTCTGCCCATTTTATTAATTTCAACCAGTTTGCCAATAAGATAGCTTGATGATAAGCCATGAGATTAGGTAGGCCAACTCCCCCTCTTCGCTTTGGGCGCGATAGGAGTCGCAAGGGAAACCTGGCCCTTTTGTGTCTCCAAACAAATTTCGCCATCAGGCGATCTAAAGCGCGTAAGAATGACGCAGGGAGTTCGATTGGGTTCATACTCATCACATAGAATATTTTAGGGAACACATATGACTTCATCACATTTACCCTACCCAACCAGGACAAGAGAGGAACGTCGTATGTCTTTAAAAGAGTTTCAACGTGTTCTAACAGGGGGGGAAGTTATACTGGAACAGCGTACAGGGGTCGTTCGAGATATATATCCCAAGGTACTTGAGTGTATTGCATTGCCATGTAAAAGGGGCCAGGCTGTTCAGAATCTGAACATCCCTCTCCGTTGCCGTGATATTCAAAGCCTCAGATTTATCTAAGTTTATTTTAAAATTTGAGAGTTCTCCGAATAGGGAGAAGAGTTCCAGGACCCTAGGAACTGCAGTTATCGGGTTAGATAAAAGTAATAAAATGTCATCTGCGAAGGCAACCGCCTTCAATTCCAGCTGATTAATTTTAAACCTTCAATCCCGGGGTCCTGCCTGATGGCTTGGATAAATGACTCCATCACTAAGACGAATAAAGTAGGGGAGAGAGGGCAACCCTGCCTAGTGCCATTATTGATGGCAAAAGCCGCCGACAATATCCCATTCACCCTGACCCTGGCTGTAGGGAAGGCATACAGTGACATGATTGCATCTATGAAAGGAGGAGGGAAGGCAAACCTCCACAAAACACAAGCCATATATCTCCAGCCAATATGGTCAAAAGCCTTTTCGGCATCTGTAGAGAGCAGGATAAGTGGTTGACGTGACTGCTTAGCGTAAGAGATGGCCTGTAGGACCTTCCCAGAGTTGTCCCTCCCCTCCCTTCCATGCACGAAACCAGCCTGGTCAGGGAGAACTAGATCAGCTAGAACTAGGTGTATCCTGTTAGCCAATATTTTGGCCCAAAGTTTGAGATCCGCGTTCAGTAGAGAAATTGGACGGTAATTACAGCACAGAGTCCCCTCCCTCCCTTCCTTAGGTAGCACCGTGATGTGTGCCTCCAGGGCTTGCGGAGGAGTTGAGCCCGAAAGAAACAGGTTGAACAGTTCAACCAAGTGCAGGACGAGACTTTCTGCAAATGTCTTATAATAAATGATGGGAAAGCCATCTGGGCCCGGTGTTTTTCCTCCCGGGGTCGAGGCAATTGCCTCCTCTACTTCCTGGGTGGAGATTGGTGCAAGTAAAGTCGAATACTCAGAGGTGGGGATTACAGGTAATGTGAGATCAACTGGGAGATCAACTCCCCCCTCAAGACGGCTTTATGTGTTTCCCATATAATTGGGGTTAACCTCCCATCCACCATGTTCTCCCTGAAAAACCTCTTTAAAGAAAAATCAATCTGGGAAACATTATCCTTATTATCTAGAAGTGTTTCATTCAGTCGCCATGTGAGAGGGGAGCGCGAGAGGGAGTCTAATTTTAATGCTATGAAGACCGGGGCATGGTCCGTTACCGTTATGGGGCCTATAGAGGTAGAAGTGACCGATTTGATTGACGAGGCTTGAACCAATATATAGTCGAGTCTATGATATGTGTCATGTGTGGGGGAATAAAATGTGTAGACTTTGTCGGTGGGATGAACTAATCTCCAGGGGTCCACCAAGTGAAGGGACAAAAGTTTTTCCAAGAGTACCTTTCTCTCCTTTTTGGAGATCGACGATCTCCCCGAGGACGAGTCCACATTTGGCTGTATTGTCAGGTTAAAGTCGCCCCCCAAGAGTAGGAGTCCCTCCTTAAATAGAGTAAGCACTTCCAGAGTGGTAGACAGCCACTCTACTTGGCCTTGATTTGGTGCATATATGTTGGCAAAAGTCATTAGAGTTGAGGCCAGATAGCCTTTCACAAAAATATACCTGCCTTCCGAGTCCGCATTACTATCTTTTAAAACAAAGGGAAGTCCTCTCTTGAACGCTATACTAACCCCTTTAGAGGTGTGACGTTCAGGAACGGATAATGTCCGAGAGTGGACCCTCTGGGTCGCGGATCCGGAGCCCCTGGGTCGAGCGCACCAGGTGATGACCAACCCCTGTACAGGGATCATTAGGGGCAGGACCGCAGAGGGCAGAACCGCGACTGCTGGAACCGAGAGGGGCGGCTCGAGGGACTGGAGAAGGCAACCGGCTGGCGAGGCTTACCAAGGCACGGAACTCCGTGCAGGAGGATAGAGAACAAACGGAGGACCGGTAGACAGAGGGCTGGATGCTGGGCAGGGAACAGAACGGACACTGGAGGATGGAAGAGACACAGGGAACCGGGGAGACGAAGGTAGTGGCACTAGGAGTAGGCAGGACAGAGGACGGGCAGGAAGACAGGGCAAACACCAGAGGTAGAGACAGCAAGACTAGGAGTAGGGAACGTACGAGACGCAAAGAGACCTATAGGGACCTATAGGCGGCCAAATTAGAGCAGGTAGGGACACACAATAATCAGGCGTCCTCCCCTTGTGGGAGACGCCTGATATATCCCCTGCCGGTAGGCGATAGGCTGGCCACTAATCGGCCGCCGCCCACCGCAGGGTTAAACTACCCGACGGCCGAGCGCCCGCGCCCTAATGCGCATGTGCGGGGTAGCCGCTGTTGGGAGACCAGGAAGGCGGGGCGCGCGTGAGCAGGAGGAGGAAGGAGGCGTGCGTGGACCGGAGGAGGGAGGAAGAGGCGGCGCGCGACGGACCAGGTAAGAACTAGCCACGGGGGGGTCCGGATCTAGGGGGGCGGCGGCGGTTACGACCGCCGCCATTACAGTACCCCCCTCCTTACGTCTCCCCCTTCTGAGATTGGCAAAAAACTTTTTCAGAATTTGTGGGGCATTTACATTCTCCCGGGGTTCCCAGGACCTCTCCTCGGGGCCAAATCCCTTCCAATCGATAAGGAAGAAGGTGCTTCCCCGGATTCTTTTCATGGCCAAAATGTCCTTAATTTCAAAGGTGTTACCATCCCCAATTGGCTGAGGGGAAGAGACAGGTGCAGGATGGAACCGATTGAGAATGACAGGTTTAAGGAGCGAGACATGGAAGGCGTTAGGAACCCGGAGTGAAGCCGGCAATTTCAATTTGTAAGCAGCGTCATTAATGCGTCCGAGTACTTCGAATGGCCCGATGTACCGAGGGCTTAATTTGTACGAGGGGACTTTCAGACGGATGTGCTTGGTGGAAAGCCAGACTTTGTCACCTGGATGGTATGGTGGAAGGTCCCTCCGTCTTTTGTCGGCATTCTTTTTCATGCGGGCGCTGGAGTTCACTAGGGCCTCCCTGGTCTCTTTCCAGACTTGAGAAAAGTCAGCGGCGAGAACATCTGCCGCAGTCACCTCTGAAGACGTAGAGATGGGCAGCGGGACGCCAGGGTTCTGACCTGTAACCACAAAAAACAGTGACTTGGAGGAGGACTCATTAGGATGATTATTGTGGGCAAATTCTGCCCAGGGACGAAGTGAGACCCAGTTGTCCTGGTGGGCGTTGGAAAAATGACGCAGGAAGGACGTCAGAACTTGATTGACTCGTTCCACTTGCCCATTGGTCTGAGGATGGTAGGCGGAGGAGAAATCCAAAGATGTACCCATGAGCCGACAGAGGGCTCTCCAGAAATGAGAGGTAAACTGCACACCTCGATCGGACACGATCCGTTGGGGGAGGCCATGCAGCTTAAAGATTTGATGGATGAAGACCTCGGCCAACTTAGGAGCCGAAGGCAAGCCGGGTAACGGGATGAAATGGGCCATCTTGGAGAAGTGGTCTATCACTACAAGGATAGTAGTACACCCCGCAGAGGAAGGCAGGTCTGTCACGAAATCCATGGCAATTTGTCGCCATGACGCCTCTGGAACAGGTAGCGGGTGAAGAAGACCAGTGGGCAGATTCCTAGGCACCTTGTTCTGCGCACAAGTGGTACAGGATGCTACAAAATCCTTCACGTCCTGGTGAAGAGAGGGCCACCAATAGTAGCGGGAGAGAAGCAAGCGGGTCTTTTTGATGCAATCTTGGACGAATGCCCCCAACGTAGTCTTTTGCTCTGTGGAACGAAGGCTCACTGGAGCCACAGTGATGATCTTCGTGGGTTCAATGACATATGATGGATCCTCCTCTAAGGCCTCTTTCACACATCAGGTTTTCGCCTTCAGGCGCGATCCGGCGCTTTTGACAGAAACCGGATCCGGCGAAATGCAATGCCGGATCCGGTTTCCCCCCCATTGACTTGCATTTGCGCCGGATCGCGCCGGATGGCCATGCGTTTCATCCGGTTTTCGCCGGATCCGGCAATGTGTCGCGATCCGGCGTCTGGAAAAAACGGCTACTGTAACGTTGTCTCCGGCGAAAAAGCCGGACACGCCGGATCCGGCGCGTCCGGCTTTTTCACACAATGAAAGCCTATGAGCGCCGCAATGCGCCTGATCCGGCGAAAGCCGGATCCGTTTTTTTTGGTCTGAGCATGCTCAGTGGCTCTGCCCACAAGACATATATAAAAGCAAGACAGTGGGACCCACAGCCACACCCAACATGCCACCCAAGAAAGCAACCAAGCGCAGCAAGAGAAGGCAGGAGACCACTGCAGCACCATCAGCACCACCACCACCCCAAATGGAGCAGCAAATGGAACATGCTGAGGAGGGGAGTCCAGCAGCAGATGAGAGACGGTAATTATCAAATCCCCCATTCCTCCAAACTAGGGCCATGGAATATCAAGATATTCATTGGCCCTTTGTTTCTCTTTATTCAACAGCCGCCCAAGAGATGCAGCAGCAGCAGAAATGGCATCACTGGCAGCAGCAACAGCAGCAGCAATACCCACAGCCATGGAGTCTGGCCATCAACAGGACAGCACATCTTCTTCTGGGAGCCCTCCCTCGCATCGTCAGCGTTTGACGGTAAGTTTTTATTTCCAAAATCCATCATCTCTGTAATATATGTCTATTCATTGCCTTTTATTTCAAAACAGGAATCACAAGATGAAGAGGAGCTCCCAGAAGAAGAAGGAAGGGGTGGACAGACACCTGGAGTGGGCTCACAATTGGTAAGTTTTTTGCATCAAACGCAGAAACACAACATCACACTACACACAACACATAGAAAACAATGTTCTGCAGACCACACACAGCAAACAAATGCCTACATCCAAAGACATAACATTTTTTGTTTTCTTCTCTAGTCTTCCCAATCTGGTGCTCGGCCAAGAGGTCCTCGCAGTGCCTCCCAGGGTCGTCGGCGACAGCAACGCGGCGGTCACCAGTGTGTAAGTATAAATATTTTTGCTTTGTTTTTTTGCACTTTTTATTTCATTTCTTTTGTGGAGGCTAATTATGTTATTTTTGTCTTTTTCTTTAACAGCCTTCACAGCGTGCTCCCGACTCTGACGGTGAGGATGGAGGACTCGATGTGGACCACCTCATCGATCTCGTCAGAGAAAGGGAGCCGCTCTGGAATATGGCTGACCGCCGCCACGCTGACCTTATCGTTACCCGACGACTCTGGGAGGAAATCTGTTCACTCCTTGTGGGCCGCTGGGAGGACCTCGATGTTCGGGCCCAGATTAAAGAGCGTAAGTATATACAGTACCGGTTGCTTGATGTAAACCAGTGTTTCCCGAACTCCAGTCCTCGTGGTCCCCACGGATCATGTGTTCAGGATTTCTATTTACTATGGAAATCCTGAAAACATGACCCCTGGGGACCATGAGGACTGGAGTTTGGGAAACACTGATGTTGTATACTAACCACTCCTTTCTCGTTTCAGGGAACAGAATTGTGAATCGGTGGCGGTCTGTGAGGGATCGTTTCAAGAAGGAGTTCAATAAAGAGATGCGGGCCCCGAGTGGATCTGGAGGACGCAGGAGCAAGTACAAGTACGCACAAGCCCTGTCGTTCCTCCGGGAAACAATGGTCACTAGAAGGTAAATATTACACACCACATGTGAAAAAAAATGTTAGATGTAACTTTTTTTTTTCAGCCAGGGCCATACCATGTCAGTATTTTAATTGTTTTTTTTTCTCTTTATTCCACAGCACGGTGACCAGCACTCGGGAGCCTGCACGATTGGACCCTTCTGAGGCGATCCCTGAGGAGACCGGCACCGAGGGACACTTCGACCGCCCCGGTACATCTGCACCTTCCCAGCCTTCCCACACATTCGACCCATCTGTCCCATCCACCAGCACAGGAGCATCGTGGCCGCCTACATTACATGAAGCTGCTGGTGAGATCGCTTTCCCTTTACCCCACCCTTCTGCCCCTGCCACCTCTAGTACACCTGCGGGTACTGGGCGGCAGCGGCAGAGGGGTCAGGAAAAGAGTTATGCGCAAGAGTTCTTGCATCTGAATGCATCTTTCCAGAACTGTCTAAAAGTCTTGTCAGAGCAAATCTCCGCAGGCTTTCAGCAGATCAACTCCAGCATTCTGGAGGTGAAGACACTTCTGCAAACCATGCATTCAGAAGCAAGTTCTTCGCCAAACCACACCTTTTTCAGGTCTGTTGTGGAGCGCATGGCAACACTATCTCCTACCCAGCAGATGCATGTAATGCATTCGTGCCACGGTGCTCTACAGCAGGTTACCTCCCAACCTCCACCTCCCACCACTGTAGTTCCTCCACCTGCACCCCCTCCAGCCACTTTCCATCCTCCCCCTCCTATTACATCTGCACCCCCTCCAGCCACTTTCCATCCTCCCCCTCCTATTACATCTGCACCCACTCCAGCCACTTTCCATCCTCCCCCTCATATTACATACCAGCAACCTCACCAGTACCAGCAACCTCCCCAGTACCAGACATCTCCCCACTTCCAGCAACCTGCCCCATACCAAACTCCTTCCCCGTACCAAACTCCTTCCCCGTACCAAACTCCTTCCCCATACAACTTTCCATCAACCTCATCTGCTCCTACAGTCCCTGCCCAACCCTCCACTCCACCGCCCACCATCTCTTCTGCCTCCCACATGTCCACCCATTCTGTAGCTTTTTCCACACCTTCACCTCTAACTGTTCCTTCCCCACCACGATCCCAGTCCTCTCTCCACACACCCAGTGTCGAAGTGTCCCGCAGCCCCTCCAGCAGTATTTCCACCCCACACTACACAGATTTGTAATGTGTGTTTTTTAATAAAAATGCCCATTGGGTTTAAAACCTTTATTAAAAAAGTTTTTTGCACTTTAAAAACATTTTACAAAAAAAAAAAAAAATTTTAAATAAAAGTTAAATTATCGTTTCACAATGGTTGTCTGTCATTTCTTTCTGCGGCGAACTATGTTTAAAAAAAAGGTTAAATACAGGGTATTTCAAAGGTAAAAAGGTATTCAAAACCAGGTATATAACTGTGGGTAAATTTTAGCTTTTTGCCACAGTTGTGTTCCTGGTTGTGTTTGAAGCAAAGTATTTCACCTAAAAAGTTGTGTTTATTGTTGATTTCCTAACAATGTACACAACTTTTGTTAAAAGGTGAAATACTTAGCATAAAACACAACCAGGTACACACCTGTGGCCTAAAGCTAAAAATAGTAAGACCATGACAAGATAGCCAACTTTGGTTGGCAAAGGTATATACTGTTGGTCCAGAAGGTACACAAGTTTGGTTAGGGCACAAATCTTTCACACTCTGTCATCCTGCCAGTGTACTCTGCCTTGAGGTGACAAAGTATAGTGCAAAATTGTCCCTCATTACTGAAACCGTCACAGAACTTCTAGTGGCAATATTTCCAATGACAACATCCATCTTCGCCAGTAACTTGCTCTTGTCTCCAACCTGCACTTTCTCCTCTACAACCTGTCAAAGAAGGGCTGTAGGAACATGCTATATATAGTTTTCCAGTAGCCAATCCCGTTCGGAAGGCCACAAGGGTCAATTTTAAAAACCGGATCCGGCGTAATCCGTCGAAAAACGGATAGAAAAACGGATGAACCGGATGAGACGGATCCGGTTTTGTCTGTCAAGAAAAAGACGGATCCGGCAGAAAACCGGATCCGTCACATCCGGTTTTACAAAACATTTGCCGGATCCGGCGTTCCGGCACGACGCCGGATCGCGCCTGACGCCGAAAACCTGATGTGTGAAAGTAGCCTTACTCTGGTGATTGCTGAGATCTGGAGAGAGCATCAGCCTTGGTGTTCTTATTCCCGGGACGAAAATGGAGCTGGAAGTCGAAGCGGGAAAAGTACAGTGACCACCTGGCTTGCCTGGCGTTGAGTCTCTGAGCGGACTGAAGATAGGCTAGGTTTTTGTGGTCAGTGAAAATAGTAAAGGGGTGGACCGCCCCCTCGAGCAGATATCGCCATTCCTCCAGAGCCATCTTTATAGCGAGCAGCTCCCGATCTCCGATTGAGTAGTTACACTCAGCAGAGGAGAAGGATTTGGAAAAATACCCACAGGGAACCAGGTGTCCAGATGATGCCCGCTGGGAAAGTACCGCCCCGGCGGAGGAGGCATCCACCTCTAGGATGAAGGGCCTTGCTGGTTACAGGGCGATGTAATATTGGTGCAGACGCAAAGGAGCGTTTCAAAGCAAGGAAGGCGTCTTCTGCTTCAGGAGACCAGGAGTTTGGTTTAGTTCCTTTTCGGGTCAGGGCCGTGATGGGCTTGGTCATGGAGTAAAAGTGGGGAATAAACTGTCTGTAATAATTTGCGAATCCCAAGAAGCGCTGAATGGCTTTCACCCCGAGAGGACGGGGCCATTTGAGTACAGCAGAGAGCTTCTCGGGATCCATCTCCAGGCTGGAGACAGTGATAATGTAGCCCAAGAAGGGCAACGAGGCTTGCTCAAACAGGCATTTCTCCAATTTCGCATAGAGCTGATTCTCCCGAAGACGTTGCAAGACCAGGCAAACACTTCTTCGATGCGAGGATAAATTGGGTGAGAAGATGAGAATGTCATCTAAGTACACCACACACAGGAGTACAGTAAATCTCGAAAAACCTTGTTGATGAATTCCTGGAACACTGCCGGGGCATTACAGAGTCCAAACGGCATGACCAAATATTCATAATGGCCATCACGAGTATTGAAAGCCGTCTTCCACTCGTCCCCAGCGCGGATTCGGATCAAATTATAGGCTCCTCGTGGATCCAGTTTGGTAAAGAGCCGGGCCCCCCTCAGCCGGTCGAAGAGCTCTGGGATCAGTGGGAGAGGATACCGATTTTTAACAGTGATATTGTTCAGCCCTCGATAGTCAATGCATGGCCTGAGGGATCCGTCTTTCTTCCGGACAAAGAAAAAACCCGCGCCAGCAGATTTTCGAATGAAACCCTTGGCCAAGTTTTCTTGAATGTACTCTGTCATGGCCGAGGTTTCTGCTGGAGACAGGGGATACGTTCTCCCCCTGGGGGGGGGGGTAGCTCCTGGAATCAACTCAATGTGTCAGTAAAAGAAGCGGTGTGGCGGCAAGGAATCTGCTTCCTTCTTACTAAAGACGTCGGCGTACGCGTGATAGGGAGCCGGGAATCCTGAAAGGTCGACTGGCTCCTGAGGCGGGTGAGGACGGAGCACCGACAACAGGCAGCTTTCTTGGCAAGAATGACCTCAGCGCAGAATCTCTCCAGAGCGCCAGTCCAGAACCGGTTCATGCAACCTGAGCCAGGGTAATCCTAGTAGAATGGCGTGGGACAAATTGGGTAGGACATAGAAAGCTATTTTCTCCCGATGAAGAGCTCCCACTTGGAATTCCACTTCGGCAGTAACCCTGGTGATAAGTTCTGGAAGTGGTCTGTCATCCACAGAGGAAATCGCACGCGGGCTTTCCAAGGTAACCACTGGAATCTGGAACTTGTCCATCTCCTCTAGCCGAATAAAATTACCAGCCGCACCCGAGTCCACATACGCCTCCACAGATCTACGCTCCCGACCTAGCATAATCAAAGCAGAAATGGTAAGGGGCAGAGAGGAATTAGGGTCACCTAGGGAGGCCTCTCTTACCTGGCCTATGTGGAGGCGTTTCCCGGCCTCACAGGACAGGTCCGCAGGAAATGATTGGCTCCGCCACAATACAGACATAGGCCCTCCGTCATCCTCTCCCTGCGCCGTTGCTCAGACAATCTTACACGGTCAATCTGCATGGGCTCAGGGGCGGCACTGGTAGAGGGTTCAGAGGAATGCGGAATAGGGGCTTGATAGAGCCTAAAGGATCTCCTCTCCCTGGCTGTTTCACGCGAACGCTCTAGGAACCGGAGATCTATACGGGTGGCCAGGGATATGAGGTCCTCTAGAGTGGTGGGGGTATCCCGACCGGCAAGCTCGTCCTTTATTTTGCTAGAAAGGCCCCTCCAGAAGGCTCCCACTAGAGCCTCATTATTCCACCCAAGTTCCGAAGACAACGTCCGGAAGCGGATGGCATATTGTCCCACAGTGAGCAAACCCTGACGGAGGTTGAACAGAGCCTCAGTAGAAGCCATCTGTCCAGGCTCGTCAAACACCTTGCGGAACGTATCAAGGAAATTTTGAATACTAGAGACCACGGAATCGTCCCTCTCCCACAAAGGATTCACCCAGGCCAAAGCCTCTCCCTCCAGGTGGGACACGATAAATGCCACCTTGGCGCGGTCAGAGGGGTATTGCTGTGGTAACAGCTCAAAGTGCAGTCTGCACTGGTTCAAGAAGCCCCGACATAGCTTGGGATCCCCGCTGTACCTGGGGGGCTTTCCCAGGCATGGTGGAGGGTGAGATACTGGGTCCCGGGGTTGGATCGGGGCAGCCGCCGCGGACTGTAGGGACAGTAGGCGGTCATCGACGGACGCCATGTAGTTTAAGATGTGGAGACCTGCTAACATAGGAGCGTGCCCGGGGTCGGCAGTTTGAAGGGCGGAAAGTCGGGTGTCCATGGACTTCATGAAGGACATTATCCGGGTCTGGTTTTCCCGTAAAAAAAGTAATTCTTTTTGCGTAGTGGCCGCGGCTCCAGCGGGGTCCATGGCCTGATAATACTGTGATGTTCAGGAAGGGATAACATCCGAGAGTGGACCCTCTGGGTCGCGGATCCGGAGCCCCTGGGTTGAGCGCACCCGGTGATGACCGACCCCTGTACAGGAATCGTTAGGGGCAGGACCGCAGAGGGCAGAACCGCGACTGCTGGAACGGAGAGGGGCGGCTCGAGGGACTGGAGAAGGCCACCGGCTGGTGAGGCTTACCAAGGCCCGGAACTCTGTGCAGGATAGAGAACAAACGGAGGACCGGTAGACAGAGGGCTGGATGCTGGGCAGGGAACAGAATGGACACTGGAAGACGGAAGAGACAGGGAACCGGGGAGACGAAGGTAGTGGCACTAGGAGTAGGCAGGACAGAGGATGGGCAGGAAGACAGGGCAAATACCAGAGGTAGAGACAGCAGGACTAGGGAACGTACGAGACGCAAAGAGACCTATAGGGACCTATAGGCGGCCAAATTAGAGCAGGTAGGGACACACAATAATCAGGCGTCCTCCACTTGTGGGAGATGCCTGATATATCCCCTGCTGGTAGGCGATAGGCTGGCCACTAATCGGCCGCCGCCCACCGCAGGGTTAAACCACCCGACGGCCGTGCGCCCGCGCCCTAATGCGCATGTGCGGGGTAGCCGCTGTTGGGAGACCAGGAAGGCGGAGCACGCGTGAGCAGGAGGAGGAAGGAGGCGTGCATGGACCGGAGGAGGGAGGAAGCGGAGGCGCGCGACGGACCAGGTAAGAACTAGCCGCGGGGGGGCCCGGAGCTAGGGGGGCGGCGGCGGTTACGACCGCCGCCGTTACAAGAGGCCGACTTCGAGCAACTATGATACCATGTTGGAAACGCTGAGCGAGTCATGTCTGGGGGCCTGCCCACTTTAAAATGTGTTTCTTGAAAAAGAATTACCTGGGAGCGGGACTTGTTCAGGAGGGAAATAATCTGACTACGTTTGGCGGGGCTATTCATACCCTTCGCGTTGAGGGATGCCACAACGACCGAGCTCTCTCCAATATTGTTAGCCATGTTCAAATGTGTCATCGGAGATCAATGCCTGAGAAGAATACCTGTAATGGGGGTAAAACAATAGAACAAAACTAATTACAAAAACAGTCTCATCTTCTGCAGGGGGGGTTCGTAGAGACCCAGTTGTTGAAGATGAGTTCTAACATAGCAAAGCAACGTGTAAAAATAAAATGAAGAGTTAAGCACTCAAATTAAAACAACAGCGTGAATCTAGAAGATTATCAACTGCAAGTAAAAATCCATAGAATAAGGAGTGGACATACTCCCATATTCCTTAGCAAACCTTTTAAGGATAAATGGGGAGGCAATTTAGCAACCTGTTATTAAACTAAAGTTCATTACTATTTCCGGCGACTTGAAGATATATTTGAGTTCCCATCTGAAAAAGAAAACAGGGGGCTATGGGGGGGGAGAACAGAAATCCTCCCCTCCTGGGCCAGCAGGCCCAAGAGCTCCACGGATGGGAGGCTTGCTCCACGAGCTAAATATAATGTTCCTTTCGCAGATAAGTAAGCGGGGGTCAGTAAGGAGTGATCACATGCTGGACAATCGCTGTCCGCGACCGCTTTGCCGACTCAACCCCAGGACAAAGGTTGACCTGTAGAAAGATAATAGTCTCGCTCAAGTAGATTGAGATTTGTTCATACGCCTTTTAGCCTTTGGGAAGGCAGACTTTTGCTTAGTCGACCAGTCACCTGGCTTATCCAGATGTGGGATGGGAACTCCCATATCAAGCGGCATCCACGAGGGGATGGAAATGGGATCAATTTGCAAAGACTCCCAGGCAGCATCTAAATCCTCCGGGGTGCGGATAGTGATCTGATGACCTTCCTTCGTGATTCCCACCCCAAAGGGGAACAACCACTTGAAGCGCAGCCCATGGTTCAAGATCGCATCAGTCAATGGTTTTAGGATTTTCCTCTTAGATAGTGTGGCCGGGGAGATATCTTGAAAAATTTGGAAATTAGCGTCGTTGTATATCAATGGCGCTTTTTCTCTTGCGTCTGTTAAAATTGCTGCAGTGTCAACATAACTGAGGAGGCCACAAATTATGTCCCTTGGACGTTCATTGACTTTAGATTTCGGTCTGAGGGCTCTATGCACTCTCTCTATGATGATAGTGTTCGCCCTGTCTGGGCCTAAAATGTCCGCAAAGATCTCTTTGGACACTTTGTGGAGTGCTTCTGGCTCGAAAGACTCGGGTATGCCGCGTATGCGTATGTTTTTTCTCGGACTCCTGTTTTCTTGGTCCTCCAGAGCAAGGTACACAGAATTGAGGTGTTGTCGATGCATCTGAAGATGGTCGCCCAGGGCATTAGATGCTTCTATCAGACCCACTTGGGCATTTTCCAGGGACTCCACCCTATGGCCTATGTGGCGTATATCAGATCTAAGCTCAGACATTTCCTTAAGCAAAGGTTTCATCGTGGATTCTAATAAATGTTTCATATAGGATCTAGAGATCGGGGCTGAGTCCTCAGAAGTGGATTCACAGTCTGAGTCTCTGTCAGCGTCTGAGGCCTCATTGAATGTCTCAGTCTGGGCGCTGCGTACCTTCTGTTTATCTGGCGATTGCGACATCACTAATATCTTTTTTAGGAATTTGTCTAGTTCACCCCTGGGGACTGATGAGTTACTTGCAGGGGTTTGTTTGGTTAAACTTTTTGCCCGAGTTTTATGAATTGTGCGGATTATAAGGCTGCTGAAAACGGGCAGATATACACGCCGCTTGGCTACATCAGGATGATTAATAGAACATGTCCTTTACTGTGAAGGAAGACATTAATAAGATGTTGTTACCAGGGCTGGCCAGTAGATGGTGCTCCTACTCCATCACCCAAATGGCATAGCACCCAGGAGGACAGGCGCACAGAGAGATCGCTGGCTGATGATATTTACAGAGCCAGAGCACTATGATTCATGCAAGGTGACGACCCCGGTTTATTGGTCCTTATAGGGCTGCTGTTTTTCCCCTCCAGGGCACAAGGGGTTAATCAGCAGAGCTGGCAGGGAGCAGACTGGGGGAGTGATTCCTGTGCTTGGAGCTTCGTGGGCGGGGTTAATGATGTAATGATGGTGCCTTGTACTTCCCCTTATCTCAGCACAACACTGGCCCCAGTAAAAAACTCTTTACCCTGCAAAGCCACAGGGCCCAGGGGCTCAGTCCACAGTCTGATTTCCCACAACCTTCCCTCCACTGACAGGGCAGCCGAGGACCTGCAGGCTCAGTGAGCGCTGCTGCCAGTGATTTATGGTGTGCTGACAGCTGCACAAAGGAGAGGGGGGGCTCCGTGTCAAGCAGCACGTTCCTGGGTCCGGCTTGTTATCTTGCTTGGGGATTCCCCGTGGTGAAGGAGGAGTGACCGCTGTTAAGTCCTGACAGGCACAGCTCTTATTATAGCGTTCCAGGCAGGAAAGGGGGAGGGAGGCCCGAGAAGATGGCGCCCCCCACCTCGCTGGAGCCTGGAATGGAGGAGGGGAGGGGGGAAACCCGTGGTGGGGAAGCAGACCTCGGCCACCCGACCCCTCCGCAGCCCCACCTGTCACACAGCTCTCGCCGTCCAGAGGTCCGGCTCCACCGTTAAGCTGCAGGTCAGTCTCTCTCTCTGTCGGGCTTGATGAGGGGAATTGGCTTCTCCCTCCCGGCACGCAGGGCAAAGATGGTCGGCGCCCCTCCACCAACGGACCTCTGAGTCTCAAATAAGCCGCCGCTGTCTTCTTTGAGCCGATAAACTTTGCTCCTTCACTCCTAGAAACTCCCTCGATGTTCCAGAGAGTCTTTTAGTGGCTTTAGCCTACGTTATAAGGAGCAGAAGGTTCCCCCGAAGGCTCAGGAGAGAGGAGCTCAGGGGAAGCACGTCTGCCCTGCTCGAGGCCCAAGCCACGCCCCCAACAAGACTTGATTTTTGAGTGAAACATTTCCCACATTCTGAACATGAAAATGGCTTCTTCCTTGTGGGAGCTTTTTTATTTTCCACACTTCTTCTGTGTCTTTATTTTCTTTAACAGTCTGGGATGAATTAGGACATTGTACTTTAAAAGGATCCACGTCTGAGATGTTGGCTTGTTCTTCATATGGGTCTTGTGCAATACTTTTTTGGATTTTGGAGCTGCTGGTACAACCATCTGTCAAGAATATAACTGATGTCATTTTTTAGTCAAATAACCTTAATACTTATTTATCTAAATATAAAAAAAATAAGTAAAAATAAAAAAATACATAGAAATTGCAAAGTGTGTAGCAAAGTTCTACTATTAACTGACTAAAGGGGTAATTTAGATGATGTGATGATTTCACAAAGAATCAATTCTGCTGATGTTCATTCTCAATCATTGGCCAGTGCAAACATCAAATAATAAAACATTTGTCATTGGTCGCATATTTTATATGAGAATAAAAATGATCGTTGTTGACAGCGCATCATCCACTATGTGTCAATTCAGGATGTTCTGCAATAATAAAAAAAACCATGAGATAAGGAAACAAATCATCATTCCTTCATCAAAATGAAAGCTAATAAGCCCCAATCACCTTCCTATACCATCAATCACTGCTCAGTGATGACATTATATTCTCCTTGCAGCTGCTTGATTTTATTCTTCAGGAGAAGTAGACGGCCGTAGCAGTCACCTCTCTGTGTTAGAGCTTCATGCACCACCTCAATGACTGGAAGCGAGCGGCTGTAAGGAACATATTTCAATTTCTCCTGGTAGCCCCTCTCCCAGTAAAACAGCCTAACATGCTTTAAAGCGAACCTGTCAGCTGTTTTGGCCGATATAAGATGCGGCCACTGCCTTTCAGGGCTTATCTACAGCGTTCTACAGGGTGGGCCATTTATATGGATACACCTAAATAAAATGGGAATGGTTGGTGACATCAAATTCCTGTTTGTGGCACATTAGTATATGGGAGGGGGAAAACTTTTCAAGATGGGTGATGACTATGGTGGCCATTTTGAAGTCGGCCATTTTGGATCCAACTTTATTTTTTCCAAAGGGAAGAGGGTCATGTTACATCAAACTTATTGAGAATTTCACAAGAAAAACAATGTTGTGCTTGGTTTTAACTTAACTTTATTCTTTCATGAGTTATTTACAAGTTTATGACCACTTATAAATTGTGTTCAAAGTGCTGCCCATTGTGTTGGATTGTCAATGCAACCCTCTTCTCCCACTCTTGACACACTGATAGCAACACCACAGAAGAAATGCTAGCACAGGCTTCCAGTATCCGTTGTTTCAGATGCTGCACATCTCGTATCTTCACTGCATAGACAACTGCCTTCAGACGACCCCAAAGATAAAAGTCTAAAGGGGTGAGATCGGGAGACCTTGGTGGCCTTTCAACTGGCCCACGACGACCAATCCACTTTCCAGGAAACTGGTCATGTAGGAATACTCAGACCTGACACCCATAATTGATGGTATGGTGTGGTATATGGGGTACAAAGATAGTGGGGCCATTCTTCATCAATGGAAACCTCAATGCCACTGAATATCTGAAATTGATATATGATGATGTGTTGCCCTCTTTATGCACTGAAGATGGCACGTTCCCTGAGATTTTCCAGCAAGATGGTGCACCCACCACATTTCTTCTGCGGTGTTGCTATCCTTGTGTCAAAAGTGGGAGAAGAGGGTTGTACTGACAATCCAACACAATGGGCAGCACTTTGAACACATTTTATAAGTGGTCATAAACTTGTAAGAAAAATATTCAGAATTGAGAGTCCTCAGTGCTTGATACCTTTTAATGGCTAACTGAAAAGATGGTAACACATTGCAAGCTTTCGAGACTACTCAGGTCTCTTCATTAGGCATAGACTAATACAAAATCTGAAGAGACTTTTCAGTTAGCCATTAAAAGGTATCAACCACTGAGGACTTTCCTGTACCATAAACTTGTAAATAACTCATGAAAAAAAGTTAAAACCAAGCTCACCATTGTTTTTCTTGTGAAATTCACAATAAGTGATGTGTCACATGACCCTCTTCCCATTGGAAAAAATAAAGTTGGATCCAAAAGGGATGCCATGGTCACTACCCATCTTGAAAAGTTTTCCCCCCTCCCATATACTAATGTGCCACAAACAGGAAGTTGGTATCACCAACCATTCCCATTTTATTTTGGTGTATCCATATAAATGGCCCACCCTGTATAATGCTGCAGATAAGCCCCCGGTCCGACCTGAAAGATAAGAAAAATAAGTTTAATTATACTCACCAGGGGTGGTGGTCCAGTCCGATGGGTGTCGCAGGTCTGGCGTCTCCCATCTTCTTGCGATGCCGCCCTCCTGCTTGCTTCATCGCTCCCTGGCATCGCGCTCCTGCGCAGGTGTACTTATTTGGCCTGGTGAGGGCAGAGTAAAGTACTGCAGTGAGCAGGCGCTGAGCCTCTCTGACCTTTCCCAGCACCTGCGCACTGCAGTACTTTGGTCTGCTGTCAACAGAGCAGAAAAGTACGCCTACGCAGGAGCGTGATGCCAGGGAACGATAAAGGAAGCAGGAGGTTGGCATAGCAAGAAGATGGGAGACGCCGTAACAGGACCTGGGACACCCATTAGACCACACCACCCCCGGGTGAGTATAATAAAACTTATTTTATCTTTCAGGTCTGACCGGGGGCTTATCTACAGTATTATAGAATGCTGTAGATAAGCCCTGAAGGGCAGTGGCTGCATCTTATATTGGCAAAAACTGCTGACAGGTTCTCTTTAAATACTATTTAAGTACAGGTTACCAATATATCTGCAGGTAAATAGCATTTTTGTAACTGACAGGTTATCTTTAGGGGTTAATCTACACAGGCAGGTATTGACCTGTAAGAAGCACTGATTCATGATATGGGAGCATCTTTATTCTCTCTCCCCATAGAAAATAGATGAATGCTTGGCCGAACGGTCATGGCTATGGTGGATTTCGGAGACAAAGCGGTTAGCAGACTCAGGTAAGTACTGTCTGTACTAACATCTCTAATTACATGTCTATGTCTGTGGTCTGGACTGTTTTAGAATAAAGCATTATCGGCTTCCATATTGCATCCTGTGGTGCGTGCTGTGGAAATTATGTCTATTCTTCAGTGAGCACTTCACATCGACCACTGGCGCCCCATCTTCCATGTGACAGAGTGCAGGACTTGCTCATATTGTGTCACTTGTGCCTAGAGAAATGCTCAGGCGTCAGAACTACTAGGTGATGTCCGTCTCACACAATCACTGACTGCTACATGCAGAACAGAGGAGACGTATGGTCGTGCATTAGGAAGTCATGGCCATGGGGAAATATAAAGCTGGATAAGCCCAGGCAATTCTCTGCTTTCTCTTATAATCTACTCCTGGCTGTAACTATGAGACAATTGTCTTAAAACAGTTTTTTTACTTTTTTTAATCTCCAGTTCAGTATATCAAAGAAGTTACTTAAAGGGGTTGTCCGGGCTTTTCACATAATCTCAGGGCATATCTGGGCTGCAGAATTGTGACAATAAGTAATTTATTTTATGTCACTAGTTTGCATGGTTTTGTAGATATTCTTAACAGAACGTCCAAGGCGGGGTGTGTTATGGCATTGAAATGACAACTGGTCGTTTCCTCCTACGCTACTAAAAACATGCCCTCTATAGCATCAACCCCACCCTCCATAGCAACAGAACCTCCCAGTCCACATGAACAAGTGCTTCTCACACAGTAACAAATCCTCCACGCCGCTCCATTCCGCCCCCTCCCAGCGGCTCCATTCCGCCCCTGCCCCCCCGGCGCCGTTCCCCCCTCCCTGCCGGTCCGTCTCACACGGTCTTCACATTGCCGGTGAAAGTGCAGGGAAGGAGCGGGTCATGTGACAGGCAGGCTGAAGTGACGTGCACAGAGCCTGTCACATGACCCGCTCCTTCCCAGCACTTTCACCGGCAATGTGAAGACCGGGTGAGACGGACCGGCGTGGTGGGGGGGAATGGAGCAGCAGGGAGGGGGGGATGGCAGCGGGGGGAAGGATTTGTTACTGTGTGAGGAGGGATATGCTTCTTTATGTGGACGGGGAGGGCCTGTAGCTATGGAGGGTGGGGTTGTTGCTACAGACAGCATGGCTTTAGTAGCGTAGGAGGAAACGACCAGTTGTCAATTCAATGCCATAACACATCCCGCCTTGGACGTTCTGTTAAGAATATCTACAAAACCATGCAAACTAGTGACATAAAGTAAAATACCTATTGTCACAATTCTGCCGCCCAGATATGCCCTGAGATTATGTGAAAATCCCGGACAACCCCTTTAAGTTATAGATTAATCCTGGAAAACACTAAACTAGATACTTTGCCAATGAGGTGTCACGCGTCTTTGATGATCTATCATCCCAGTCTATTCTTAAATCCATATTATACATACACAACCGGTTATAACATATTGCGTTATTATATTTTCAGCCATATATAATCTGTATTTTAGCTGAATGGTGAAATCTATGGCCAAAAAAAAACTGAGAAACACATAACATAAAACATCAAGCCTAAAATTATCCAGTCTGGTGAATGAGGAGAATGTGACTCTTCTCTGCTTTATATAATGGTGACTCCTCACTGGGGCAGTTACCTGTAGGAACGTCCTCTTTGCACCACTCTTCATCCCGCACATCACTTTCTCCTTTCTCCATTATGGCTTCAGTATTGATGTTCTTCAGATATTTTCCTGGATGTCAAAGCTGTGAAAGAAATAATGTCAAAGTCACAGACAGAAGGAAAACTCACATGGAATGTTCTAGATGGAGGTTTTTACTACAAGCTCATGGGGCACCTGAGCCGCCAAAACATGCTGACATCTCCACCTCCTATATCACTGGGCTGCCCTCAGTCAGTACGGCAGGGTGTAGTGATAGAAGCCGGAGTCACTGTAAGTAACTGCATTATAGCACAGTGATTTCCTTCATTAACCCCTTAGTGACCGGGCCAAATTTTTGAATTCTGACCAGTCACTTTATGGGGTAATAACTCTGGAATGATTGTTTTTTTCGTGGCACATTATAATTGATAATGATGATAAATTTAGGTTGATATGTTTTGTGTTTATTTATAAAAAAAATATCAAAAATTTGACAAAAATGTAAAAAAATTTGCAATTTTTTATACCCCACCTTACCTCTCTTTTTAATCACATTATAGACAAGTTCCCATCCTGACCGCTTCAATGAAGCGAGCCTTTCATTACTACCAAAGCCGGGTAAAGACCCCCTTCTCTCTGCCTAGTACCGCCCAATCTCCCTTTTAAACCTATGGCCAACAGATTACAATCTATAACAATATCCTCACCACGTCCCATACTGGCTTTGTCCACGGCCGATCCATCACCTACAATATTAGAACGGCATTAGCCGCTGTTATTCATAGTCATCAAATCAAAGCTAAACGAAACATCTTGGTTAGCCTTGACGCCGATAAGGCTTTTGACCGGGTATCTTGGTCCTACCTCATCCAAACTCTTAAATACAGAATGTTTGGATTCTACTTTTTCAATTTTATCCGGACGATTTACACCACTCCTCAGTCCTCAATATGGCTCCATGGTATTCAGTCATCCCCTTTCTCAATTTTCAGAGGTACGAGGCAGGGATGTCCTTTATCCCCCTTATTAATATTACCCTAGACCCTCTACTTAGATATCTGGAGATGATTCCTTCCTTTGAGGGAATTTGGATAGGCCACCTTACACAAGTCCTTGGCATTCGCCGATGACATACTACTCATGATAGCCAATCCTAAGGAGTCCATTCCTTTCATAATGGGGGCTTTCCATGAGTTTGGAGAAATCTTGGGATTCTGCATGAATTTTAACAAATCTAAGGCTTTAGCGATCTTCAGGGATGTTCGACAAAAGTGTCCCTTCCCTTTTCCATTTCAGTGGGGGCATGGTTCTTTACGATATCTTGCCATTCTTCTACCCTCCAACCCACATACTATTTACCAACTTAATATTCGACCCTTAATATCTGCCATTACTCAGGA
The DNA here is from genome assembly GCF_039654945.1 of Dendrobates tinctorius. Lineage (NCBI taxonomy): Eukaryota > Metazoa > Chordata > Amphibia > Anura > Dendrobatidae > Dendrobates > Dendrobates tinctorius. The sequence continues at coordinate 41,696,329 of NW_027361797.1, forward strand.
AATACAATCTTGGACATCTTTTAAATTATCTTTTGCGGGTAAATCTCACCTTATTAAAATGGTTTCCTTTTCTAAAATACTCTTCCCTTTACAAACGCTACCTATTCTATTCTCTAAAGCTGACTATCAACTCCTAAGATTTTTCGACAATTTATATGGAGCTCAAGGGGGAGATCTAGGATCAGTATTTTCAAATTGCAAGAGCCTAAATCTTTGGGGGGCCTCAATTTTCCAAAATTAAGATTGTAGTGTTGCAGCCATTTTCAGACATTCTCTTGATTGGATTTGGGCCCATACTAAATTTACCAACACCCCATTAGATGAAGCAATGTCTGGACCGATCAGTCTTCCTGCTTTACTCCATTTACAAAATAGAGTTCCCACTGCAATCAGGGTTAATCCTCTGCTATGTGGTCCATGGTATTGGCATGGTGTCATGTTAGTAGGATCAGTGGACTAGACCCATATAGCTCAGCTTTCCTTCCCTTTCAAGGTATCCCTTCCTTTTTAGAAGGCAGACCACCCCCAATTTACAGAGTGCTGGGGGAGAGAGGGTGCAGAGTAGTCTGCGATCTTCTGACAACTGCTCAATGTCCTGTTTCTCTGGAGGGTATTTTCTCCAAATATTCAATCTTAGTGGGTAATATTTTTATTACTACTCAGATTAAGCATTACGTTGACTCGTTCTTCTGAGGCATACCAGACAGTGTCAGAACCTGTCCTCTACATCTCATCTCCCTCGGCGCTCGTGCAGGAGTTTATTCGCTAAGTCTTACCTATAAGATCAATCAAACCTTCTATTTCATGGTCAGATTCTTCACCAGGCCCGGGCAGATGGGTATCACAACTATCTAATTATAGACTGACTGATCTTTTGAAAGCCACTCTACGTTTAAACTCTTTATTGCCATATGACAGCTACTCAACTATGGCCCTCATGATTTTCTATAGGGCTCACATCTCCCCGGAGATCAAACCTAGGATGTCTCTATCGGCTAATCCCTCTTGTCCCAAACGTCTACACTCTCCAGCTGACATCTTTCATTGTCTCTGGGATTGTCCGAAGATACAGGAGGTTTGGGATATGCCTCTTCGCCATCTCACTAACACCTTCAACATTCGCTTTACATTATCTCCGGAATGGGCGTTATTTAATATTCTCCCACGGGATCAACGATTCGGACTTTCTGCTCAGCAACGACGTGTTTTAACTATATGGCTACCTGCAAGAGTATTCTGCATTTGTGGACATAGGACGCAGCCCCTTCACTAAATCTAATTTCTTTGAAGGTAACATTTGTTTAAAATGGATTGGATCCATACTTCATAAAGAAAGTCATACTGAACGTTTTTTCCTCTCATGGTCCTCCTTTATTGATCTGCAGCCACTATCGGTGCATCAAGCATTACATGGTTGCTTTCTATTCACCGACTGGTATATGAGAGAGCTTATATCTGGTAACACACCTGTTAGGCTTACCTGATTACACCTGCAGGGTTTCAGACGTGCCTGGGGGGAGGGACTGACTGTTATACTGAATAACCACGTCTTCCTTTGAATCTTTCAAGCTACACTTTCTGGATATTGTTATGTCCTTCTTTGTCTTTATATGCTATGTGTGTTACTGATTCTTATCTTGTTTGCAGATGGTTATAAATACAGTCATATTCAAAAGTTTGGGCACCCCTATTAATGTTACTCTTTTTTTTTTTAACAATTTTGGTTTTTGCATCAGCTATTTCAGTTTCATATATCTAATAACTGATGGACTCAGTAATATTTCTGGATTCAAATGAGGTTTATTGTAGTAACAGAAAATGTGCAATCTGCATTTAATCAAAATTTGGTTGGTGCAAAAGTATTGACACCCTTATCATTTTCTTGATTTGAACACTCCTAACTACTTTTTACTGACTTCCTGAAGCACTAAATTGGTTTTGTAACCTCATTGAGCTTTGAACTTCATAGCCAGGTGTATCCAATCATGAGAAAAGGTATTTAAGGTGGCCACTTGCAAGTAGTTCTCCTATTTGAATCTCCTATGAAGAGTGGCATCATGGGCCCCTCAAAACAACTCTCAAATCATCTGAAAACAAAGATTATTCAACATAGTTGTTCAGGGGAAGGATACAAAAAGTTGTCTCAGAGATTTAACCTGTCAGTTTCCACTGTGAGGAACATAGTAAGGAAATGGAAGAACACAGGCACAGTTTTTTTTTAAGTCCAGAAGTGGCAGACCAAGAAAAATATCAGAAAGGCAGAGAAGAAGAATGGTGAGAACAGTCAAGGACAATCCACAGACCACCTCCAAAGACCTGCAGGGCAAAGATGGTCGGCCCCCCTCCACCAACGGACCTCTGAGTCTCAAATAAGCCGCCGCTGTCTTCTTTGAGCCGATAAACTTTGCTCCTTCACTCCTAGAAACTCCCTCGATGTTCCAGAGTCTTTTAGTGGCTTTAGCCTAGGTTATAAGGAGCAGAAGGTTCCCCCGAAGGCTCAGGAGAGAGGAGCTCAAGGGAAGCACGTCTGCCCTGCTCGAGGCCCAAGCCACGCCCCCAACAAGACTTGATTTTTGAGTGAAACATTTTTCACATTCTGAACATGAAAATGGCTTCTCTCCTGTGTGAATTCTCTCATGTGAAACAAGATGAGATTTCTTTGTAAAACATTTTCCACATTCTGAACATGAAAATGGCTTCTCTCCTGTGTGAATTCTCTCATGTATAACAAGATTTGATTTTAGAGTAAAACATTTCTCACATTCTGAACATGAAAATGGCTTCTCTCCTGTGTGAATTCTCTCATGTATAACAAGATTTGATTTTAGAGTAAAACATTTCTCACATTCTGAACATGAAAATGGCTTCTCTCCTGTGTGAATTCTCTCATGTGTACAAAGAGCTGATTTGTCTGTAAAACACTTCCCACATTCTGAACATGAAAATGGCTTCTCTCCTGTGTGAATCCTCTCATGTGCAGCAAGATGTGAATTCCTAGTAAAACATTTCCCACATTCTGAACATGAAAATGGCTTCACTCCTGTGTGAATTCTCTCATGTATAACTAGATTTGATTTTAGAGTAAAACATTTCTCACATTCTGAACATGAAAATGGCTTCTCTCCTGTGTGAATTCTCTCATGTGTACGAAGACCTGATTTGTCTGTAAAACATTTCCAACATTCTGAACATGAAAATGGCTTCTCTCCTGTGTGAATTCTCTCATGTGCAGCAAGATGTGAATTCCTAGTAAAACATTTCCCACATTCTGAACATGAAAATGGCTTCACTCCTGTGTGAATTCTCTCATGTGTAACAAGATTTGATTTCTTAGTAAAACATTTCCCACATTCTGAGCATGAAAATGGCTTCTTCCTTGCGGGAGCTTTTTTATTTTCCACACTTTTTCTGTGTCTTTTATTTTGTTTAACAGTCTGTGATGAATTAGGACATTGTACTTTAAAAGGATCCACGTCTGAGATGTTGGTTTGTTCTTCATATGGGTCTTGTGCAATACTTTTTTGGATTTTGGAGCTACTGGTACGACCATCTGTCAAGAATATAACTGATGTCATTTTTTAGTCAAATAACCTTAATACTTATTTATCTAAATATAAAAAAAGTAAAAAAAAAAATACATATAAATTGGAAAGTGTGTAGCAATGTTCTACTATTAACTGACTAAAGGGGTAATTTAGATGATGTGATGATTTCACAAAACAATCAATTCTGCTAATGTTCATTCTCAATCATTGGCCAGTGCAAACATCAAATAATAAAACATTTGTCATTGGTCGCATATTTTATATGAGAATAAAAATGATCGTTGTTGACAGCGCATCATCCTCTTTGTGTCAATTGAGGATGTTCTGCAATAATAAAAAAAAAAACATGAGATAAGGAAACAAATCATCATTCCTTCATCAAAATGAAAGCTAATAAGCCCCAATCACCTTCCTATACCATCAATCACTGCTCAGTGATGACATTATATTCTCCTTGCAGCTGCTTGATTTTATTCTTCAGAAGTAGAGGGCTGTAGCAGTCACCTCTCTGTGTTAGGGCTTCATGCACCACCTCAATGACTGGAAGCGAGCGGCTGTAAGGAACATATTTCAATTTCTCCTGGTAGCTGCTCTCCCAGTAAAACAACCTAACATGCTTTAAAGAGAACCTGTCAGCTGTTTTGGCCGATATAAGATGCGGCCACTGCCTTTCAGGGCTTATCTACAGCGTTCTACAGGGTGGGCCATTTATATGGATACACCTAAATAAAATGGGAATGGTTGGTGACATCAAATTCCTATTTGTGGCACATTAGTATATGGGAGGGGAAAAACTTTTCAAGATGGGTGATGACTATGGTGGCCATTTTGAAGTCGGCCATTTTGGATCCAACTTTATTTTTTCCAAAGGGAAGAGGGTCATGTTACATCAAACTTATTGAGAATTTCACAAGAAAAACAATGTTGTGCTTGGTTTTAACGTAACTTTTTTCTTTCATGAGTTATTTACAAGTTTATGACTACTTATAAATTATGTTCCAAGTGCTGCCCATTGTGTTGGATTGTCAATGCAACCCTCTTCTCCCACTCTTGACGCACTGATAGCAACACCGCAGAAGAAATGCTAGCACAGGCTTCCAGTATCTGTTTCAGATGCTGCACATCTCGTATCTTCACAGCATAGACAACTGCCTTCAGACGACCCCAAAGATAAAAGTCTAAGGGGGTGAGATCGGGAGACCTTGGTGGCCTTTCAACTGGCCCACGACGACCAATCCACTTTCCAGGAAACTGGTCATGTAGGAATACTCAGACCTGACACCCACAATTGATGGTATGGTGTGGTATATGGCGTAAAAATATAGTGGGGCCATTCTTCATCAATGGAAACCTCAATGCCACTGAATATCTGAAATTTGATATATGATGATGTGTTGCCCTCTTTATGCACTGAAGATGGCACGTTCCCTGAGATTTTCCAGCAAGATGGTGCACCCACCACATTTCTTCTGCGGTGTTGCTATCAGTGTGTCAAGAGTGGGAGAAGAGGGTTGCATTGACATGGGCAGCACTTGGAACACAATTTATAAGTAGTCATAAACTTGTAAATAACTCATGAAAGAATAAAAGTTACGTTAAAACCAAGCACACCATTGTTTTTCTTGTGAAATTCCCAATAAGTGATGCGTCACATGACCCTCTTCCCATTGGAAAAAATAAATTTGGATCCAAAAGGGTTGCCATGGTGACCACCCATCTTGAAAAGTTTCCCCCCTCCCATATACTAATGTGCCACAAACAGGAAGTTGATATCACCAACCATTCCCATTTTATTTCGGTGTATCCATATAAATGGCCCACCCTGTATAATGCTGCAGATAAGCCCCCGGTCCGACCTGAAAGATAAGAAAAATAAGTTTTATTATACTCACCCGGGGTGGCAGTCCAGTCCGATGGGTGTCGCAGGTCTGGCGTCTCCCATCTTCTTGCGATGCCGCCCTCCTGCTTGCTTCATCGCTCCCTGGCATCTCGCTCCTGCGCAGGTGTACTTATTTGGCCTGGTGAGGGCAGAGTAAAGTACTGCAGTGAGCAGGCGCTGAGCCTCTCTGACCTTTCCCAGCACCTGCGCACTGCAGTACTTTGGTCTGCTGTCAACAGAGCAGAAAAGTACGCCTACGCAGGAGCGTGATGCCAGGGAACGATAAAGGAAGCAGGAGGTCGGCATAGCAAGAAGATGGGAGACGCCGTAACAGGACCTGGGACACCCATTAGACCACACCACCCCCGGGTGAGTATAATAAAACTTATTTTATCTTTCAGGTCTGACCGGGGGCTTATCTACAGTATTATAGAATGCTGTAGATAAGCCCTGAAGGGCAGTGACTGCATCTTATATCGGCAAACACTGCTGACAGGTTCCCTTTAAATACTATTTAAGTACAGGTTACCAATATATCTGCAGGTAATTAGCATTTTTGTAACTGACAGGTTATCTTTAGGGGTTAATTTACACAGGCAGGTATTGACCTGTAAGAAGCACTGATTCATGATATGGGAGCATCTTTGTTCTCTCTCCCCATAGAAAATAGATGAATGCTTGGCCGAACTGTCATGGCTATGGTGGATTTCGGAGACAAAGCGGTCAGCAGACTCAAGTAAGTACTGTCTATACTAACATCTCTAATTACATGTCTATGTCTGTGGTCTGGACTGTTTTAGAATAAAGCATTATCGGCTTCCATATTGCATCCTGTGGTGCGTGCTGTGGAAATTATGTCTATTCTTCAGTGAGCACTTCACATCGACCACTGGCGCCCCATCTTCCATGTGACAGAGTGCAGGACTTGATCATATTGTGTCACTTGTGACTAGAGAAATGCTCAGGCGTCAGTACTACTAGGTGATGTCCGTCTCACACAATCACTGACTGCTACATGCAGAACAGAGGAGCCGTATGGTCGTGTATTAGGAAGTCATGGCCATGGAGAAACAGCTGGATAAGCCCAGGCAATTCTCTGCTTTCTCTTATAATCTACTCCTGGCTGTAACTATGAGACAATTGTCTTAAAACAGTTTTTTTACTTTTTTTTAATCTCCAGCTAGTTCAGTATATCAAATAGGTTATTTTATGTCACTAGTTTGCATGGTTTTGTAGATATTCTTAACAGAACGTCCAAGGCGGGGTGTGTTATGGCATTGAAATGACAACTGGTCGTTTCCTCCTACGCTACTAAAAACATGCCCTCTATAGCATCAACCCCACCCTCCATAGCAACAGGCCCTCCCCGTCCACATGAACAAGTGCTTCTCAAACAGTAACAAATCCTCCCCGCCGCTCCATTCCGCCCCCTCCCAGCCGCTCCATTCCGCCCCCTTCCCCCCCGGCGCCATTCCCCCCCCTCCCTGCCGGTCCGTCTCACACGGTCTTCACATTGCCGGTGAAAGTGCAGGGAAGGAGCGGGTCATGTGACAGGCAGGCTGAAGTGACGTGCACAGAGCCTGTCACATGACCCCCCCCTTCCCTACACTTTAACCGGCAATGTGAAGACCGGGTGAGACGGACCGGCGTGGTGGGGGGGAATGGAGCAGCAGGGAGGGGGGGGGGAATGGTGCCGGGGGGGGAAGGATTTGTTACTGTGTGAGGAGGGCTTCTTTATGTGGACGGGGAGGGCCTGTAGCTATGGAGGGTGGGGTTGTTGCTACAGACAGCATGGCTTTAGTAGTGTAGGAGGGAACGACCAGTTGTCATTTCAATGCCATAACACATCCCGCCTTGGACGTTCTGTTAAGAATATCTACAAAACCATGCAAACTAGTGACATAAAGTAAAATACCTATTGTCACAATTGTGCAGCCCAGATATGCCCTGAGATTATGTGAAAATCCCGGACAACCCCTTTAAGTTATAGATTAATCCTGGAAAACACTAAACTAGATACTTTGCCAATGAGGTGTCACACGTCTTTGACGAGCTATCATCCCAGTCTATTCTTAAATCCATATTATAGATACACAACCGGTTATTACATATTGCGTTATTACATTGTCACCCACATATAATCTGTATTTTAGCTGAATGGTGAAATCTATGGCCAAAAAAAACCTGAGAAACACATAACATAAAACATCAAGCCTAAAATTATCCAGTCTGGTGAATGAGGAGAATGTGACTCTTCTCTGCTTTGGTTAGTGGTGACTCCTCACTGGGGCAGTTACCTGTAGGAACGTCCTCTTTGCACCACTCCTCATCCCGCACATCACTTTCCCCTTTCTCCATTATGGCTTCAGTATTGATGTTCTTCAGATATTTGCCTGGATGTCAAAGCTGTGAAAGAAATAATGTAAAAGTCACAGACAGAAGGAAAACTCACATGGAATGTTCTAGATGGAGGTTTTTACTACAAGCTCATGGGGCACCTGAGCTGCCAAAACATGCTGACATCTCCGCCTCCTATATCACCGGGCTGCCCTCAGTCAGTACGGCAGGGTGTAGTGATAGAAGCCGGAGTCACTGTAAGTAACTGCATTATAGCACAGTGATTTCCTTCATTAACCCCTTAGTGACCGGGCCAAATTTTTGAATTCTGACCAATGTCCCTTTATGGGGTAATATCTCTGGAATGATTGTTTTTTTCGTGGCACATTATAATTGATAATAATGATAAATTTAGGTTGATATGTTTTGTGTTTATTTATAAAAAAAAATCAAATTTGACAAAAATGTAAAAAAAATTGCAATTTTTTATACCCCACCTTACCTCTCTTTTTAATCACATTATAGATTCAAGTTCCCTTCCTGACCGCTTCAATGAAGCGAGCCTTTCATTACTACCAAAGCCGGGTAAAGACCCCCTTCTCTCTGCCTAGTACCGCCCAATCTCCCTTTTAAACCTATGGCCAACAGATAACAATCTATAATAATATCCTCACCACGTCCCAAACTGGCTTTGTCCACGGCTGATCCATCACCTACAATATTAGAACGGCATTAGCCGCTGTTATTCATAGTCATCAAATCAAAGCTAAACGAAACATCTTGGTTAGCCTTGACGCCGGATAAGGCTTTTGACCGGGTATCTTGGTCCTACCTCATCCAAACTCTTAAATACAGAATGTTTGGATTCTACTTTTTCAATTTTATCTGGACGATTTACACCACTCCTCAGTCCTCAATATGGCTCCATGGTATTCAGTCATCCCCTTTCTCAATTTTCAGAGGTACGAGGCAGGGATGTCCTTTATCCCCCTTATTAATATTGCCCTAGACCCTCTACTTAGATATCTGGAGATGATTCCTTCCTTTGAGGGAATTTGGATAGGCCACCTTACACAAGTCCTTGGCATTCGCCGATGACATACTACTCATGATAGCCAATCCTAAGGAGTCCATTCCTTTCATAATGGGGGCTTTCCATGAGTTTGGAGAAATCTTGGGATTCCGCATGAATTTTAACAAATCTAAAAGGTACTGTCACACTAAGCGATATCGCTAGCAATATCGCTATAACTTGTGACGTTATAGCGATATTGCTAGCGATATCGCTGTGTCTGATACTTACCTCCGACCCGCTCCCCCGCTGGTTATCGCTGATCGCGCGAGAACGTCCAGGACCGTTTCTCGTGTTCAGCTTCCTGTGGAGAGAAGAGCGACGAGCGTGGAGCAGGGTGGGAGGACACAGGATCAGTTAGTGTGACAGGTAAGTAGCGACCCCCGTCCCCAGCGATGTCGCTGGTGAGATCTGCCTGTGTGGCAGCTCACTAGCGACCACTTAGCGATGTACCAGCGATCCTGACCGCGTCATATCGCTGGTCGGGATCGCTGGTACATCGCTAAGTGTGACCGTACCTTTAGGCTTTAGCGATCTTCAGGGATGCTCGACAAAAGTGTCCCTTCCCTTTTCCATTTCAGTGGGGGCATGGTTCTTTACGATATCTTGATATTCTTCTACCCTCCAACCCACATACTATTTACCAACTTAATATCCGACCCTTAATATCTGCCATTACTCAGGAAATACAATCTTGGACATCTTTTAAATTATCTTTTGTGGGTAAATCTCACCTTATTAAAATGGTTTCCTTTTCTAAAATACTCTTCCCTTTACAAACGCTACCTATTCTATTCTCTAAAGCTGACTATCAACTCCTATATAGAGCTCGAGGGGGAGATCTAGGATCAGAATTTTCAAATTGCAACAGTCTAAATCTTTGGGGGGCCTCAATTTTCCAAAATTAAGATTGTATAGTGTTGCAGCCATTTTCAGACATTCTCTTGATTGGATTTGGGCCCATACTAAATTTACCAACACCCCATTAGATGAAGCAATGTCTGGACCGATCAGTCTTCTGCTTTACTCCATTTACAAAATAGAGTTCCCACTGCAATCAGGGATAATCCTCTGCTATGGTCCGTGGTATTGGCATGGCGTCATGCTAGAAGGATCAGCGGACTAGACCCTTATAGCTCAGTTTTCCTTCCCTTTCAAGGTATCCCTTCCTTTTTAGAAGGTAGACCACCCCCAATTTACAGAGTGCTGGGGGAGAGAGGGTGCAGAGTAGTCTGCGATCTTCTGACAACTGCTCAATGTCCTCTTTCTCTGGAGGGTATTTTCTCCAAATATTCAATCTTAGTGGGTAATATTTTTATTACTACTCAGATTAAGCATTACGTTGACTCGTTCTTCGGAGGCATACCAGACAGTGTCAGAACCTGTCCTCTACATCTCATCTCCCTCGGCGCTCGTGCAGGAGTTTATTCAGTAAGTCTCATCTATAAGATCAATCAAACCTTCTATTTCATGGTCAGATTCTTCACCAGGCCCGGGCAGATGGGTATCACAACTATCTAATTATAGACTGACTGATCTTTTGAAAGCCACTCTACGTATAAACTCTTTATTGCCATATGACAGCTACTCAACTATGGCCCTCATGATTTTCCATAGGGCTCACATCTCCCCGGAGATCAAACCTAGGATGTCTCTATCAGCTAATCCCTCTTGTCCCAAATGTCTACACTCTCCAGCTGACATCTTTCATTGTCTCTGGGATTGTCCGAAGATACAGGAGGTTTGGGATATGTTTCTTCGCCATTTCACTAACACCGTCAACATTCGCTTTACATTATCTCCGGAATGGGCGTTATTTAATATTCTCCCACGGGATCAACTATTCGGACTCTCTGCTCAGCAACGACGTGTTTTAACTATTTGGCTACCTGCAAGAGTATTCTGCATTTGTGGACATAGGACGCAGCCCCTTCACTAAATCTAATTTCTTTGAAGGTAACATATTTGTTAGGGACTGACTGTTATACTGAATAACCACGTCTTCCTTTGAATCTTTCAAGCTACACTTTCTGGATATTGTTATGTCCTTCTTTGTCTTTATATGCTATGTGTGTTACTGATTCTTATCTTGTTTGCAGACGGTTATAAATATATATTTAAAAAAAATTAGCAATTTTCAAACTTTGAATGATTATTCCTTTAACCCCTTCCTGACATCAGACGTACTATCCCGCCCATGGACGGGATAGTACGTCTAGCGCGATCAGCGGCGCCCACGTGGTGAGCGCCGCTGATCGCGGCCGGGTGTCAGCTGATTATCACAGCTGACATCCGGCACTGTGTCAGGGGCGGTCATGGACCGCCCCCGACACGTTAACCCCTTGCACACTGCGATCAAACACGATCGCGGTGTACCGGGGGTTAAAGGGAAGCATCGGCAGGGAGGGGGCTCCCTCCGTGCTTCCCTGAGCCCCCCATAGCAGAGCAATGTGCAGCGCTGCTGCGGGAGGCACTTTCCCTGCAGGTCCCCGGATCCAAGATGGCGACGGGGACCATCGGGGGCCTGCAGGGAGCTGGCTTTCTCAGTGCCTGCAAACGCAGGCAAGAGGAAGTCTGCTTCAATGCCTGTGACAGATCGCTGATCTGTCAGCAATCTGTCACAGGGACAGTGATGTCCCCCCTGGGACAACCTAATAAAGTTAAAAAAAAAAGTGTAAAAGTAATTTAAAAAAAAAAAATCGCTAAATAAATTTAAAAAAAAATATTCCCCAATAAATTCATTTTTTGAAAATAAAAAAACAAACAATAAAAGTACACATATTTGGTTTCGCCGCGTCCGTAATGACCCGCCCTATAAAACTGTCCTATTAGTTAACCCCTTTAGAGAACCCCTTAAAAAATAAAAAACGAAGAAAAAATAATTTTTTATTATCATACCACTGAACAAAAAGTGCAATAATGCGCGATCAAAAAGACGCATATATTAAATAACCATGGTACCGCTGAAAACGTCATCTTGTCCCGCAAAAAACGAGCCGCCACACAGCATCATCAGAGAAAAAATAAAGTTATAGCTCGCAGAATAAAGCGATGCAAAAGTAATTATTTTTTATATAAAATTGTTTTTATTGCATAAACACGCCAAAACATAAAAAAACGACATAAATGAGGTTTCCCTTTAACTGTACTGACCCTTGGTAAAATAAAAAAATTGAATCTGAAATATGTTTTTTTTGTGAAAAAAAGTTAAATGTTCATTTTTTTTAAATATTAAAAAAAATTCCTGTGAAGCACCTGAAGGGTTAATAAACTTCTTGAATGTGGTTTTGAGCACCTTAAGGGGTGCAGTTTTTAGAATGGTGTCACTTTTGGGTATTTTCTATCATATAGATCCCTCAAAGTGACTTCAAATGTGATGTGCCCCAAAAAATAAAATGGTGTAAAAATGAGAAATCGCTGGTCAACTTTTAACCCTTATAACTTCCTAACAAAACAAAATTTTGGTTCCAAAATGGCGGTGATGTAAAGTAAACATGTGGGAAATGTTACTTATTAAGTTTTTTGTGTGCCGTATCTCTGTGATTTAAGGGCATAAAACTTCAAAGTTGGAAAATTGCGAAATTTTCAAAATTTTCGCCAATTTTCTGTTTTTTTCACAAATAAACGCAAGTTATATGAATGAAATTTTACCACTAACATGAAGTACAATATGTCACGAGAAAACAATGTCAGAATCACCGGGATCCATGGAAGCGTTCCAGAGTTATTACCTCATAAAGGGACAGTGGTCAGAATTGTAAAAATTGGCCCGGTCATGAACGTGCAAACCACCCTTGGCGGTAAAGGGGTTAATTCAGATAGTCATACCACAGAAAAACAATAAATAAATAACATTTCCCTCATGTCTGCTTTACATCAGCACCATTTATAAAACGCTATTTTATTTTGTTAGCCTTGTAGGAGATTTAAAAATGTGGCATTAATTTTTCATTTTTTTCATGGAAATTTACAAAATTATATTTTTGCAGGCCCTATCCAGATCTGAAGTGACTTTGGGGTCCTATATATTGGAAAAACCCCAAAAGTGATATCATTTTGAAAACATCACCCCGACATACTGAAAACTGCTGTCAGGTAGTTTATTAACCCTTCAGGTGATTTTAAGGAATTAATGCAAAATGGCATGACAGGAATGAAAAAGTGTATTTTTACCACCTAAATGTCGCTAACTTCTGAACAGGCCGCTATAGCCGGGAGGCTCTAAGGCCGCTATTTGGCCGTGAATTGCCATGGCAAAAATTAGGACCATACGATCATGATCTCAGGGTGCTGATGAGATTAAAGCGGAAGCCCCACACTCTGTTAACCATTTATATGATGTTGTCGCTACAGCCCCCGTATCACATAGCGAGATCGCTGTTGCGTCACCGATTTTGTGATCTCGCCTGCGATCTTGCTACGTGTGACACATAGCGGCGATCGGGCCCCAGCTGCAATGTCGCTGATCGTGCTCGAATGTCCTGGGCCATTTTTTGATCGCTGGTGTCCCGCTGGCCAGCATGCATCGCTGTGTATAACAGGGACAACGACGAACGACCTCAATACTACAGGTCTGAGAGACAGGGTCCCAACAACCTCATACCAAAAACGAAAAGGTAAACCGCAACCTACAAGCGTCAAAGTCTTTAAGACAGATTTATGAAGACGCACGTCAAAACCAGGGAGTCCATCCTGGACTGGAGCAAGTTCCATAGCAATAGATAAAAAAGACAGCGCCTCAGACAGTGGTGAAAAAAAAGCCTTACATTTTATTCTGCCTCCTGTGGCGACGTTTCGGTCTGAAGACTTTCTTCAAGCTTGGTCTGCGCCAATTACGGGCAGGTCAGCTGTTCAAAACAACTCACATGTCCCGGCTTTGATGCGGACTCACCCCCGGATCCCTCATCAAAGCAGGGGATCTGACCTCAGACTATTGCGTCCGAGGTCAGAAAGGGGTTAAAAGGGCCATTCCCATCTCCAAGACCCTATCCCAATATATAGTAAATGTCAGGCTATGGGCCCACGTTGCGTTTTAAAACGCTCACTAAAAACCGGACTCCTTCCCAGAAATCGCGCGGTTTTTTCCGCGCGATTTTCTCAAGCACTTTCCAAGCGATCTGTAGCATCGCATGGAAAGTGATTGACAGGTTGGTCACACTCGTCAAACATAGTGTTTGACGAGTGTGACCAGGTTTTTACTATTGAGGCCGCCTATGCGGCTTTAATAGTAAAAGATAGAATGTAAAAATGCTGAAAAAAAAAAAAATAAAAAAAAATCGGGGTATATTTACCTTCCGGCGTCCCGCGCTGCCATCCCGGCCTCAGCGTTCCCAGTAATGCCTTGCGAGACCTGTGATGAGGTAGTCTCGCGTTGCTATAACGATCTCGCGAGACCGCTAGAGTCACGCGAGACTACGTCATCACAGGACCTTGCTGCAAGGCATTACTGGGAACGCTGCGGCCCGGGACGCCGGAAGGTAAATATACCCCGATTTTTTATTCTTTTTTTTACAGGGGTATGGTACCCAGGGCCTGGAGGACAGTCTCCTCTCCTCCACACCGTGGGTACCAACCGCACATGAGACGCTTCACTTCGCGCATGGTGGGCATAGCCACATGGAAGTGATTCTCATGCATTCCTATGGGTGCGGAATCGCGGCAATTCTTTGCGATTCCGCACAAAAGAATGAGCATGCTGCAATTTTTTCCACTATGCGATTCCGCCGTGGAAAAAAGCGCATTAGCACAGCATGTGCGGAATGCCATAGGAATGCATGGGGGGCGTTCTGTACACAATTTTTAAGCGTTTTCGCGCCGAAAAAAGCGGCAAAAACGCTTAAAAATCGCTACGTGGGCACACAGCCTTAGAATAATAATATTAGCGAATACTTCCAATTAGAAATTTGGTACAGTTCTTCTGATTAGCTATGTCGCAGGGCATTGCAGTAGCTTAGGTATCCATGGTCATGACCACTAACACCTCACTACATGAGGGGCCGTAACCATGGATACCTCCACTACTGCAATGCCTGCACACGAGGTATGCCCTGCACACAGCTAATCAGAAGAACTATCCTACAGCAGCTGTAATTGGAGGCATCAGCTAATATCCTTCCATATGGGGCCAGGCTCTCGGAGCTGGGAATCCCCTATAATCAGTCTCCAGCCCTCCATATGGAGAATACATTCCTAGCAGATGGCCGCAGCATATGGGGCACAGAATACACTATGACAATGGGAAATCTCACTAGAAACAGCACAAATCCCCGCTAATATCCGATCACAGCTGTGAGGACAGGACTGCAGCTTAGATGGCGCTTATTCCGTGCGGCATTTCCTTGGGCGACATTCACACTCTGCTCAATCCAGGCGCCAATCTAGTGTGAGCCGCGCTGTGTAGTGGGGAGCTCCAGGCCAGCCAGGAGGCCCGGGCACTGGCCCCAGCACGGCCCCTATACAGCCGGGCAGGATTGTGCTGCAGCCCCCAGGGGAGAGCTCCGGCCTCACGCCCGCCCGCTCAGCATTATCACATCATATGGTGACGAGAAACAGAAAACCCACCCGGAGCCCCAGAAGGCGCCATACATAAATCACACCGTGCAGTCACCGCATAGCGAGTCACTACACTGAGCAGCCAATCACATTACAGCTATGCGTTCATGTGGGAGGAGCCCAGTCGCAAGTCAAAGCACTGCCAGCCATTCCCCACTTGTGCTCTCTGCTCTAAGTCTCCTCCTCAGCTCCTCCTCGGCTCCTCCCACTCAGGCAGGAGAACCTAAGCAAACAGCAGGGGGGAAATAAAACATTTGGCTCAGCTGCCAGTGGGGAGCCGGCTCCCGCCGTTCACATGAAAGAGCCGGCTCTGCTGTGGCTGCCTGTAATCAGGAGGCTTGTGCGGGCAGGAATCTCTGAGAGGACTGAGGGGCAAGAGATTGGGGACATAGGGCTGAGCGGGAGGAGTCTGAGGACGTATCACTATTCCTACATGGGACTGCATGTTGTAGGGACACAGGGATATAGGTGCTGCTCCTTGTATGAGGCTGATTACTGGGGGATGATGATGATGAGGGGCTGTGGGGAAAAGCGGGTGATGATGAGGGGACAATTACAGGCTCAAGACCTCTATGGGACCAACAAATACAATGAATTTTTTAAAGAACGTTCCCATCACCTCCTTTTTTCCCCAGTAAAATGTAAAACAATACAGATACGTGGTCTCACTACATTCAGAAAGTCCGATCTACCGAAATATGAAATGAACTCTCCAGATCAGCAAATGGAGAAACAAGAAAAAAAAATAAAATCCCCAGAATTGTCTCTTCAAACACTGCAAAAATACAATAAGTGATAAAACATTGGATGTAGTGTAAAATGGTAAATATAAAAGACTGGATTAGGGCAGAAAAAGCAAACCATCAAAATGGAGAAAATAAAAGCTGAGAGGGTAATGAACACAAGAGGAAGATAAGAAATGACATACAGGAAAAGGAAATAAACCAGAAACCGATCACTTACATTTTGTGTTTAGGATCCAGTGGAGGCAGAAACCGGGACACGTCTTCAATGCGACTGACTCCAAGAAATGACCAACATCCAAAACTCTGACACATATTATTAACCCCTTGTCTGCTGTGGCTCATCCCCCGTCCTGTGATGTCACCTCCAGGCAGGGTCAGGTTAATTGCATCTATGGCTCGTTATGTTGATGTATCCCCCACCTGTGGCTTGTGATGTGTAAGGTGAAAGAAAAGCAATTCCCAGACCAATGTGAATAACAACCAGTCCACACAGGAATCCTCCACAATACACCCTATTCCTATAATTAGATGACATTTTCCAGGAAACTTCATGGCATATGAAACATTCACAGACCAATGTGACAGGAGAGCAGAGGTCCAGTATATTCCACTTACAATAAGGGCTGTTACACATTAACTCTTTGGTGTTTGTCTCATTAACATATCCAAAGCCCCTGGAATATCCCCCAGAGTGTCCAACATGTATAAATACTATTATCAGGTCTGTGCTGGGACACCCTGGGGGTCTATGGCTTTGTGCTGCAGGAGACCTACAACCATTGTTTTCTCCCTACTTACAAAAGGGACTATTACACCATAAAGGGGGTTTTACACTAAGCGATATCGCTAGCAATATCGCTAAAACGTCACTGGTTTTGTGACGTTATAGCGATATCACTATGTGTGATACTTATCTCCGACCGGCTCCCCCGCTGTCCATCGCTGATCGCGCGAGAATGTCCGGCTCCATTTCTCGTCGGCCACTTCCTGCTGAGACTTCCTGCTGTGACGACGAGCGACGCTGGACGCGGGCGGGAGGACGCAGGATCGCTGTGTGTGAATGGTAAGTATCGTGCGCTGCGTCGCTGCTGCATCGCTGTGAGATCTTTCTGTATGAAAGCTCACTAGCGATCATTTAGCGATGCACCCGCGATCCTGACCGGGTCGGATCGCTGGTTGGATCGCTGGTGCATCGCTAAATGTAAAAGGGCCTTTACTCTTTGGTTTTCGTCCCATTAACATATCAAAAACCCATGGATTATTCCCCAGAGCACATGTATAAGTCCTATTGTCAGGTCTGTGCTGGGACACCCTGGGGGTCTATGGCTTTGTGCTGCAGGAGACCTACAACCATTGTTTTCTCCCTACTTACAATAGGGACTATTACACCATAACTCTTTGGTTTTCGTCCCATTAACATATCAAAAACCCATGGATTATTCCCCAGAGCACATGTATAAGTACTATTGTCAGGTCTGTGCTGGGACACCCTGGGGGTCTATGGCTTGGTGCTGCAGGAGCTCAGCCTACAACCAGCGTCTTCCCCCCACTTACTGGAAGGTGCGAATGGTTTAACTGTTAGTTCAGTGTAGGACTACAGCTTCCAGCCACTGACATCTCTTCCCCATGTCAATCACTAAGGAATGAATCAGACAATGTTTTTATGGAGTCATCTGGCACATTACATTTTCCGTCACCTGTTTCCTGTTTTGTGAGTTCATTCAGACATAGTAGATCGTGTCCGAGTGTCCGAGTGTCCGAGTGTCCGAGTGTCCGAGTGTCCGCCTCACTAGGCTTATACACTAGAAAATGGTAAACATCAGAGCACGCGATGACTCTGTCGCCACCATTATAGTCTGTGGCCTCGTCGGCGCCTACATCTGAATCCTGTTTTGCGAGACCCCTGAAAATGAGCAAGAACACCATGTGAAAGGGGCCTAAGAATCTTTTTCAGCAGTTGATCATATGGAATTAGTTTAGGAAAAACTTATTCAAAAGGTTACCTTGGGTAGAATGTTGGGCCCCTTTCCACATTACCAATAGATAATTTAAAGGTCTCACAGCTTGGTGTCGTCATCAAAAAGGAAGAGGAAAATTTTATTTGATCCACTGTTTATCATATCCTAAAGTGTATTGGTAAGTGATGATATTGATGAATCCTTATCAAGTGTTTCTCACACATCACTTGATGAGGCAGTAAAATTGGTTCAGCATACGGGTCAGGCTGCTTTATTGGCATTCCGCCTCCTGCCAGTACATCCCGGATTATGTTGACTTCCTATAGACTACTCCACTTTATGTGGTTATTTTGATTCTTTTAGAACATTTTTGTTGTCTGGGTGCAGCTCATCAATTCACCTATGGTATTAACTTGAAATTTATGGCTCTCATTTTTGCTTGTTTCGGAATTCCATTGGAAATAGTAAACACTCTGGACACGATGGCCTCACATTTTTGAGAGGTATTCAAAATGATTCCCAGAGTATAGAATGTCGCTTACCTGAGCCAAAGCTTCTTGATTTGCCGTGAGCAGTACAATAAACAATGGTGAAGACAAAGATAACTTTGCAATACCTTCAATCTCTGCTTGGAAAACTGAACTTCGCCTGCAGATATTTCCCATGGGGAAGATATTTTTCAAGCGGATGGCACAAGTGACGGCGGGTTTAAGATGTTCGCAACATTTCATCTGCTTAAAAATTGAACATAGTGATTTGCAAGTTTGTGACACCTTTCACTTATTTGTATATATATTTACCATTAACTTACTGTTTCCACCTTTATACACTTTTTTTACACAAATTGTTTGATATATACACTGAACAAATATTCTAAATACAACAATTGTATTTTTGCTCCCATTTTTCATGTGCTAAACTCAAAGATCTAAGACTTTTTCTATGTCCATGAAAGGCCTTTTTCTCTCAAATATTGCTCACAAATTTGTGTAAATCTGTGTAAGGCTACTTTCACACATCCGTTTTTTTAAATCCAGCATGATGCGGCGAAATTTGTGAAAACCGGATCCGGAATTGGATCCGGTTTTTTCACATAGAATGTAATGATCGCCGCATCAGGCCGGATGGACATGCGGCGCCTCCGGGTTTTTCCGGATACGGCAAACATGCGTTGTCCGGCGTCTGCAAAAAACGTTGGCTGCAACGTTTTTTTGCAGCGCCGGACCGGCTCTTTCAACTGTGCATGCCCGGGCACTATGAGTTTTAACCCCACAAGTGCCTGGCGTGCATCTCTCGCTCTCGCTCTCAGGCCTTAGTGAGCTCTTCTCCTTTGCCGAGACAATCCATCCACCTGTGACTTGAATGTTCATTTCTCAACCATATGCTGTCGCCAAAGGCGTTTTAGAGAACTTGGCAGTACATTCAGTCGGCATCACAACCACAGACCATGTGTAACCACACCAGCCCAGGACCTCAGCATCCAGCATCTTCACCTCCAAGATCGTCTGAGACCAGCCACCCGGACAGCTGCTGCAACAATCAGTTTGTACATCTTAAGACTTTCTGCAAATACCGTCAGAAACTGTCTGAGGAAAGCTGATCTGTATGCTCATCGTCCTCATCAGGGTATCCATCTGACTTCAGTTTGTCGTCGTAAACGACTTGAGGAGCCAAATGATCGCATTCGATGGTGTCTGGCACATTGGAGAGGTGATCTCTTCACGGATGAATCCCAGTTTTCACAGTACAGGGCAGATGGCAGACTGCATGCTTGATGTCGTGTGGGTGAGCGATTTGCTGATGTCATCATTGTGAATTGAGTGGCCCACGTTGGCAGTGGAGTTATGATACAGACAGGCGTATGTTGTGGACAACGAACACAGGTGCATTTTATTGATGCCATTTTCAATGCACAGAGAAATCATGACAAGATCCTGAGGGACATTGTTGTTCCATTCATCCACAGCCATCACCTCATATTGCTGCATCTTAATGCACGACCCCATGTTGCAAGGAGCTGTATACAATTACTGGAAGCTGAAAAATCCCAGTTCTTGTATGGACAGCCTACTCACCGGATATGTCACCCACTGAGCATGTTTGGGATGCCCTGGATTGGTGTATATGACAATGTGTTCAAGTTCCCATCAATATCCAGCTACTTTGCATAAAGATTGAAGAGGAGGGGGGGGTTATAATGTACCAGAATAACACTGAGATATTGTTTCTCACTAAAAACTGTTCTGATCTACCTGTCCTTTCCCTACAGCATGCTTATAAATTTTACTCAATACTGTATAATTGACAGAGAGAGCTGCTGGACGGTTATCGCCTGATAATAGTTGTGATACAATGAGATATTTCTTGTGCTAACAGGAATCTTTGTACTTTTAGATATTTAGATACTGGAAACATTAATATGAGCATCCTGATTATTAATAAGGACACTTGGCTACTATTTATGGGCCATTTTCTGACACTCTATGACTGAAAATGGGGGCACTAAGTGGGCCAGTACTGACTTTTTCTTCCATTCCCGATGAACATTTTTTATGCCATATTAAAGCCATATTAAAAGGCTATTCCTATCATATAAAGCAATGATGGGGAACTACTTGCCCGCGGGCCGTTTGTGTCCCACAGTGCTCTTTTTTTGTGGCCCCTGGGCAGATTCTCAGGAAGACAGTGATAGGTCCGGTGGCTGCATTGTGCCGTGCGCCCTTGACTTGCTCCTGAAACTGATAGCACGTGCACGTAGAGTTCCGTACAGAACTCTGCAACGAGTGCACAGAAAACCCCAACGTACCATAGAGTCAGTGTGTTTTGAGCTCCGTGCTCCAGTCCCACCAATGACAGCAGTGAAAACCCCAGCCTATCCTGTGATGTTTATATTCCCTCAGTCTATCCTGCGATGTCCATATGCCCAGCCCCTCCTGCGATGTCTATATGCCCCCAGCCCATCCAGTGATGTCTATGTAGGGAGGAGGGCCCCCGCAGAGTATCCGGGCCGGAACCAAAGGGACCGCCATCTAGGTTCCTAAGGGAACTGTACCCGGGGAACGGAAGGGGAGAGTGGAGTGCTGGGAGTGACAGGACAGCAAGGGGAGGGGCGAGTATAAAAGGGACAGCGAGCGCGCAGGGGAGTCAGTTGGTGGAACGGCAGACATGAAGCAAGAGACTGTGGGAGTTTGAGAGGGCCAGAGTGACAGACGGTGACCAAGGAAGAGACCAGCGGCAGAGGGGAGATTTACAGTGGCCTGCGGAGAGGAAGCGCCAAACTTACTGACAAGAGACTGCCGCTTCACTCCAATCCAGGGTCATGACCTGCCCGCGGTCGTCCGCAGCCGTTGGCGCTGTGCTCCAGCCCGTTGTGGCCTGTCCGCCACCTCTCGAGACCGCTGCCGCTTCACTCCAGCCCGCGGCTGTGGCCTGCCCCCTGCTGCCCCGCTTCAACCTGCAGCTGCGGCCTGTTCATCATCGCCCGCAGCTGACATCACCCCGCTGCAGTTGGGGCCTACTCCTTGCCTACGGAGAAGATCCAACCGCCACTCCTGCCAACCGCCACTCCTGGTAACTGCGACACAACCCTTCTTGGAGACTGGAGTCTGATTGAACTCGCTAACTAGCGGAACCCCGCTGTTTCTGCAGGGGGTTACCTCATCAAAGGACTCCCTCAGGGCCTGTTGTGCCCCAACTCTTTCTGGGTGCTGGGGCGCCCGAAGACTATGACAGATCTTCAGCAGCTGGGCCCAGTGGCTGCGACGCCAAAGCAGCTTCATCAGAGACGCCGAGGGACTTCAGGACGGATAAGTGACACTATAGGAAATAAGGACCCTTAGTCGGCCACAGGGTCAGACTGGGGTGTCTTGGGCCCACCAGGGGAAAGGACTCTAGGGGCCCACCCTACTGTTGTATGCAAATATCTGTCAGTCGTTATCCCCATTATAGTGGAGCATCGGCTGTAAAACACAGGCGGCTCCTGAACATCTACTGTGTGCTCCCATAACTGGGATGTTTAAATACAGTAGCTTACAATAATGGAGTTCTTTGGTTAAAACAAGTTATCACCGATCCATGGGCTCCACAGGATAGATGATCACTTAGGTCCGACCATTAGAAACTGCACTGATTGGAAGAATGAGGAAGTTTTATCCCTGATAGGACACTTATCCCCATTTTAAAATGGAGCGGCAGGTGGGATATCTGACCAAAGCTCCATTCATTCTCTTTGGGCCTGCTGTAAAAAAACAAGTTCAGCCACTGAGGAAATGAATGGATCAGTGATCAAGTCAGACATGCCACTCCAGTCTAATGGGGATAAAAGCTCCACATTCTGCTGATTGGGTCCTCATAGTCCGCCATACAATATTATGGGCAACCACATAGTCCACCATACAATATTAGGGGCAACCACATGGTCCGCCATACAGTATTATGGGCACCACATAGTCCGCCAAACAGAATTATGGGCTCCACATAGTCCGCCATACAGTATTATGGGCAACCACATTGTCCACCATACAGTATTATGGGCAACCACATAGTCTTCCATACAGTATTATGTGCACCCACATAGTCCGAAAAACAGTATTACGGGCACCTCATAGTCCGCCATACAGTATTATGGGCTCCACATAGTCCGCCATACAGTATTAAGAGCAACCACATAGTCCTCCATACAGTATTATGGGCAACCACATAGTCCGGCCTACAGTATTATGGGAAACCACATAGTCTACCATACAGTATTGTGAGCACCCACATAGTCCACCATACAGTATTATGGGAAACCACATGGTCCGCCATACAGTATTATGAGCACCCACATAGTCCAAAAAACAGTATTATGGGCACCTCATAGTCCGCCATACAGTATTATGGGCAACCACATAGTCCGCCATACAGTATTATAGGCAACCACATAGTCCACCATACAGTATTGTGGGCAACCACATAGTCCACCATACAGTATTATGAGCACCCACATAGTCTGGCATACAGTATTATGGGCAACCACATAGTCTGGCATACAGTATTATGGGCAACCACATTGTCCACCATACAGTATTATGGGTACCCACATAGTCTTCCATACAGTATTATGAGCACCCACATAGTCCGAAAAACAGTATTATGGGCACCTCATAGTCCGCCATACAGTATTATGGGCTCCACATAGTCCACCATACAGTATTATGAGCAACCATATAGTCCTCCATGCAGTATTATGGGCAACCACATAGTCCGGCCTACAGTATTATGGGAAACCACATAGTCTACAATACAGTATTGTGAGCACCCACATAGTCCACCATACAGTATTATGGGAAACCACATAGTCCGCCATACAGTATTATGAGCACCCACATAGTCCGAAAAACAGTATTATGGGCACCTCATAGTCCGCCATACAGTATTATGGGCAACCACATAGTCCGCCAAACAGTATTATGGGCAACCACATAGTCCACCATATAGTATTGTGGGCACCCACATAGTCCACCATACAGTATTATGAGCACCCACATAGTCCACCATACAGTATTATGGGAAACCACATAGTCCGCCATACAGTATTATGAGCACCCACATAGTCCACCATACAGTATTATGGGAAACCACATAGTCCGCCATATAGTATTTTGAGCACCCACATAGTCCGCCATACAGTATTATGGGCACCTCATAGTCTGGCATACAGTATTATGGGCACCACATAGTCCGCCATACAGCATCATTGACAACCACATAGTCCTCCATACAGTATTATGAGCACCCACATTGTCCACCATACAGTATTATGGGCACCACAAAGTCCGCCATGCAGTATTATGGGCAGCCACATAGTCCTCCATAGAGTATTATGAGCACCCACATTGTCCACCATACAGTATTATGGGCACCACATAGTCCGCCATACAGTATTATGGGCCCCATATAATGCTCCTCCATACAGTATTATGGGGCACCTGCTCCTCCATGCAGCACATTGTAACGCTAGCGGTACCTAAGATAGAGAGTGGACCCTCTGGATCGCGGATCCGGAGCCCCAGGGTCGAGCACACCAGGTGGAGACCGACCCCTATACAGGGATCGTTTGGGGCAGGACCACAGAGGACGGAGGCGCGACAGCCGGAACCAAGAGGGACGGCTCCAAGGACAGAAGGAGAGGGAAAGCAATGGTACGTGGGAGGACCTAGACGGGCAGAAGGAGGAGGACGGCACCGGAGATGGGAGACAGTGCACAGGCAGGCTGGGAGGGAAGGACGCAGGAGACAGGGAGCGACAGGGAGTGTCAGGCGGAACGCGGAAAGCTACAGTAGAACTGTAGAGGCCAGAGAGTGCAGGAAAACTACACGATCGTCAGGCGTCCTCCTAACTGCGAGGACGCCTGAAGTACAGCAGCCCCCGGATGCTCGTCACCCAAACCCGCCCTTCGGCGCCGCCCATCGCAGGGGAGACCAGGCCCGCCCCTCAGCGCCGCCCATCATGGGAGAGAGAGGAAAGACGGCGGCGAGCGCGAACCAGGGGGCGGGAAGGAGGAGCCGAGGAGAAGAGGAACTGACGGCGGCCACGTGACTGAGCGGGAGCGCGCAGGTGAGGGGATGCCGCAGCAGCCGCCGCAGCGAAAGGGGCATCGGCGGGCATAACCGCCGATGTCACAGTACCTCCCCCCTTACGGCGTCCCTTAGCGAGATTGGCCAAAAACTTTTTTAGAATGCGAGGGGCGTTGATATTCTCCCGGGGCTCCCAGGACCTCTCCTCGGGACCAAAACCCACCCAATCGATAAGAAAAAGGGTCTTACCCCGGGCTTTTTTCATAGCCAAGATGTCCTTGACCTCGAAGACGTTATCAGAGATGGCAGGAGGAGGAACGATGGAAACCGGTTGGAACCGGTTCAGGACTACGGGTTTCAGGAGCGAGACATGGAAGGCGTTGGGCACCCGGAGCGAAGCAGGCAACCTTAGTTTGTAAGCCACGGCATTAATACGTCCAATCACCTCAAACGGTCCAATGTACCGAGGACTCAGCTTGTAAGAGGGAACTCTCAGACGGATATGTCGAGTTGAAAGCCAGACCTTGTCACCAGGATGGTACGGGGGTACGTCCTTCCGTCTCTTGTCTGCATGCTTCTTGATTCGGTCGTTGGCACTTTTGAGCGCATCCCGGGTCTCTCTCCAAATCTGCGAGAATTTTTTAGCAAGAGAATCAGCTGCGGGTACCTCGGTAGAGGTAGAAAAAGGCAATGGAATATTTGGGTTCTGACCGGTTACCACAAAAAAAGGTGACCTGGTGGTAGATTCACTGGGATGATTATTGTGTGAGAATTCGGCCCAAGGTAAGAGCGCAACCCAGTCGTCTTGATGAGCGTTGGTAAAGTGACGTAGGAAGGTGGTTAACCCCTGATTAATTCGTTCCACTTGCCCGTTGGTCTGAGGATGATATGCGGAGGAAAAGTCGAGAGATGTACCCATAAGCCGGCAAAGTGCCCTCCAGAAGCGGGAGGTGAACTGGACCCCCCGATCCGACAGAATCCGCTGAGGAAGACCATGCAGCCTGAAGACCTGGTGGATGAAGATCTCAGCCAACTTTGGGGCGGACGGTAGTCCCGATAAGGGAATAAAATGGGCCATCTTAGAAAAGCGATCTGCCACGACTAAGATGGTGGTACATCCGGCCGAGCGGGGCAAATCGGTCACAAAGTCCATGGCGATCTGTTGCCAGGGGGCTTCAGGAACTGGCAACGGATGAAGAAGACCGGCGGGCAAGGTCCTAGCCACCTTGTTCTGGGCACAGATTGTGCAAGAGGCCACGTAGTCCATCACATCCTGGCGAAGCGTAGGCCACCAATAATACCGGGAAAGCAGGAAGAGAGTCTTCTTGGTCCCCACGTGTCCAGCAATTTTGGAGGAATGTCCCCAGCACAACACCTCTATACGTTTGCCTGGAGGGACGAAGGTCTTACCGGGCGGAGGGGTAGCAAAATTCACAGGAGCCACGGTGATCATCCTGGAAGGCTCGATGATACAGGATGGGATTTCGTCCCTCTCTGAAGACTGCAACGACCTGGAAAGGGCATCGGCCTTGACGTTCCTATTACCCGGTCGGAAATGAAGTTGGAAGTCAAAGCGGGAAAAAAACAAGGCCCACCTGGCTTGTCGGGCATTGAGCCTTTGGGCGGATTGCAGATAGGCCAGGTTTTTGTGGTCTGTGAGGATGGTAAAGGGATGTACAGCTCCCTCGAGTAAATACCGCCATTCAGTTAAGGCCATCTTAATGGCCAGTAATTCACGGTCTCCAATGGAGTAGTTGCACTC
Source organism: Dendrobates tinctorius (assembly GCF_039654945.1). NCBI lineage: Eukaryota > Metazoa > Chordata > Amphibia > Anura > Dendrobatidae > Dendrobates > Dendrobates tinctorius. The sequence continues at coordinate 41,722,737 of NW_027361797.1, forward strand.
CGCCGGTGAAAAGATTTTAGAGAAAAAACCACATGGAACCAGCCGTCCGGACGAAGCCTGCTGGGACAAGACCGCCCCAGCTCCAGTGGAGGAGGCATCCACTTCCAGGACAAAGGGTCTGCTGGCCACAGGCCGATGCAAAATGGGTGCTGAGGCAAAAGAACGTTTCAGAGTTTGGAAAGCTTCCTCCGCTTCAGGGGACCAGCTGTTGGTCTTCGTTCCTTTACGGGTCAGGTTCGTGATGGGTTTGGTAACCGTGGAAAAGTGAGGCACAAACTGGCGGTAATAGTTTGCGAACCCAAGAAACCGCTGGATGGCCTTAATCCCCACAGGACGAGGCCACTTGAGAACCGCATCGAGTTTTTCGGGATCCATGCTTAGACCGGAGTCGGAAACGACATATCCCAAGAAGGGTAGTGACGACTGCTCAAAAAGGCATTTCTCGATCTTGGCGTAGAGTTGGTTTTCTCGGAGACGATGCAAGACCAAGCGTACACTCCTGCGATGAGAAGGCAGATCGGGGGAGAAAACGAGGATGTCGTCCAGGTAGATGACAACACAAGAATAGAGTAGATCCCGGAATACCTCATTGATAAATTCTTGGAACACAGCGGGGGCATTGCAAAGGCCAAATGGCATGACTAGATATTCATAATGCCCGTCACGAGTATTGAAGGCCGTTTTCCACTCGTCCCCAGCACGGATTCGGACCAAATTGTAGGCTCCCCGCAGGTCTAACTTCGTGAAGATCCGGGCTCCTCTCAACCGGTCAAAAAGCTCCGGAATCAACGGAAGAGGGTAACGATTCTTGATGGTGATTTTGTTCAGGCCCCGGTAATCAATGCAAGGCCGCAGTGATCCATCTTTCTTCCGGACGAAGAAGAAACCTGCGCCTGCAGGAGAGGAAGACTTTCGGATAAACCCCTTGGAGAGGTTTTCGTGGATATATTCCGTCATGGCAGTGGTCTCGGCTGGAGAGAGAGGGTATGTTCTACCTCTGGGAGGAATCGCTCCAGGCATCAGGTCGATGGGGCAGTCATAAGACCGGTGCGGTGGCAGGGAATCCGCCTCTCTTTTGCAGAAAACATCAGCATAAGCGTGATATGGCACAGGAAGACCAGGGAGGTCTGTAGGCTTGCGCTGAGGCTGGGGACGAACCAGGTTACGTAAACAGCTTGCATGGCAGGCGTGCCCCCAGCGCAGGATCTCTCCGGAGCGCCAATCGATAACAGGCTCATGCCGCCTGAGCCAAGGTAGCCCCAAAAGAATGGCGTGGGACAACTGAGGCAAGACATAAAAGGCAATCCTTTCAGAGTGGAGGGCGCCAACTTGCAGGTTTACTTCAGTGGTTACCGAGGTGACGAGCCCAGGAAGAGGTTTGCCGTCAACGGAGGTGATTGCTCGAGGATTACTTAGGACGACCACGGGAATCTGGAGCCTGTCCACCTCCTCCTGGTGGATGAAGTTGCCTGCCGCGCCCGAGTCCACATACGCCTCCACAGAGCTACGCCCCCGTCCTGAAATAAGCAGAGCTGAAACAGTAAGTGGAAGAGAGGGGGTAGAATCACCTAGGGGGCCCTCTCCTACCTGGCCTAGGCGGATGCGTTTCCCGGTCTCTCAGGACAAGTGCGTATGAAGTGGTTGGCCCCTCCACAATAGAGACAGAGTCCCTTGGACATTCTCTCCCTACGCCGTTGTTCAGACAGCTTGATGCGATCAACTTGCATGGGCTCAGGAGCGGTGTTACTAGGAGGGGCAACGGTGCGCGGAATAGGAGCTTGGTATAACCTAAAGGACCTCTTCTCCCTAGCCGACTCTCGGGCGCGCTCCTGAAAACGCAGATCAATACGAGTAGCCAAGGAGATGAGATCCTCCAGGGTGGTAGGGAGGTCACGCCCGGCCAACTCGTCTTTGATTTTACCAGAAAGTCCTCTCCAAAACGCACCAACCAGGGCTTCATTATTCCACCCCAGCTCCGAGGACAAGGTCCGAAAACGGATGGCGTATTGCCCTACCGTAAGGGACCCCTGGCAGAGGTTAAAAAGGGCCTCAGTGGAGGAAGCAAGGCGTCCAGGTTCATCGAAAACCTTGCGAAATGTCTCAAAAAAACACTGGATGTTGGTCACCACCGGGTCATCCCTCTCCCATAATGGATTCACCCAAGCCAACGCCTCCCCCTCAAGGTGGGAGATTATAAAGGCCACTTTAGCACGGTCCGTGGGATACTGTTGGGGCGAAAGATCAAAGTGCAACCTGCACTGATTTAAAAATCCCCTACACAATTTTGGGTCCCCACAGTACCTGGGTGGTTTACCGAGACGGGGAGGGGGAGTAGAGACGGTGTCCCGGGCTAGGGTGGAAGCGGCCGTAGAGGACTGCAAAGAAAGCAGCCTATCATCCACGGAGGCCATATACCCCAAAATGTGAGACTGAGCATCGCGCTGTTGTGCGAGCTCCTGCTGGAGACTGACTAATAGGGGCGCGTGTGCTGGGTCTGCGGTCTGAAGAGCGGAGAGCCGGGTGTCCATGGACTTCATGAATGACATGATACGGTTCTGATTTTCTCTAAGGAAGAGCAGTTCCTTTTGAGTGGCAGCCGCGGCACCGGCGGGGTCCATGGCCTGACGATACTGTAACGCTAGCGGTACCTAAGATAGAGAGTGGACCCTCTGGATCGCGGATCCGGAGCCCCAGGGTCGAGCACACCAGGTGGAGACCGACCCCTATACAGGGATCGTTTGGGGCAGGACCACAGAGGACGGAGGCGCGACAGCCGGAACCAAGAGGGACGGCTCCAAGGACAGAAGGAGAGGGAAAGCAATGGTACGTGGGAGGACCTAGACGGGCAGAAGGAGGAGGACGGCACCGGAGATGGGAGACAGTGCACAGGCAGGCTGGGAGGGAAGGACGCAGGAGACAGGGAGCGACAGGGAGTGTCAGGCGGAACGCGGAAAGCTACAGTAGAACTGTAGAGGCCAGAGAGTGCAGGAAAACTACACGATCGTCAGGCGTCCTCCTAACTGCGAGGACGCCTGAAGTACAGCAGCCCCCGGATGCTCGTCACCCAAACCCGCCCTTCGGCGCCGCCCATCGCAGGGGAGACCAGGCCCGCCCCTCAGCGCCGCCCATCATGGGAGAGAGAGGAAAGACGGCGGCGAGCGCGAACCAGGGGGCGGGAAGGAGGAGCCGAGGAGAAGAGGAACTGACGGCGGCCACGTGACTGAGCGGGAGCGCGCAGGTGAGGGGATGCCGCAGCAGCCGCCGCAGCGAAAGGGGCATCGGCGGGCATAACCGCCGATGTCACACACATTAGGGCTCCGCTGCATCTCCATGCAGCACATTATGGCCCCCCCTGCTCCTCCATACAGCATACTATGGCCTCCTCTGCTCCGGCACAGCTTCCAGGGAGCATGGTGACGAGAATGATATACTATTAAACTGCGTAGGCGACAACCGTGGGGTCCCCAGAAACCTATTTTTCCTTTCATTGTGGCCCCATCAGGTAGCCGACACAGCTTCCAGGGAGGGTGGCTAGATTATATATACTATTACACACTGCGTATGCGACCACCGTGGGGGCCTCCAGACTGGGGCTCCTTGGAAGCTGTGCCGGCTACCTGATGGGGCCATAATGAGAGGAAAAATAGGTTTCTGGGGGGCCCCAGAAACCTATTTTTCCTCTCATTGGGGCACCATCAGGGAGGGTGCACAGACAGCAGAGCAGCTCACCACGCCAGGCGCTAGCCATTATTCTCTACACAGGGCAGGCCGCAGGGCAGTAGTCAGACAGGGAGCCCGGCGGAGAGCACACACCACCACCACCACACAGCTGGGCCAGCACTGCAGGACAGTGGTAGTCGGGAGCCGGCAGAGCAGAGCTGCATAACTCCGAAGAGGAGGACACTGGATGCACTGGGCAGGCCGCAGGGCTGCGGGAGTCAGACAGGGAGCCCGGCAGGGCACACACCACCACCACCACCACACAGCCGGGCCGGCACTGCAGGACAGCAGTAGTCGGGAGCCGGCAGAGCATCGCTGCATGACTCCAAGGAGGAGGAGGACACCGGATGCACTGTGCAGGCTGCAGGACTGCAGGAGTCAGACAGGGAGCCCGGCAGAGAGCACACACCCCCACCACCACACAGCCGGGCCGGCACTGCAGGACAGCGGTAGTCGGGAGCCAGCAGAGCTGCATGACTCCAAGTAGGAGGAGGACACTGGATGCACTGAGCAGGCCGCAGAGCTGCAGGCGTCAGACGGAGCCCAGCAGAGAGCATAAAACACCACCACCACACAGCCTGTCCGGCACTGCAGGACAGTGGTAGTCGGGAGCCGGCAGAGCTGCATGACTGAGGAGGAGGACCCTGGATGCACTGAGCAGGCCGCAGGGCTGCAGGAGTAAGACAGGGAGCCCAGCAGAGAGCACACAACACCACCACCACCACACGGCCGGGCCGGCACTGTCCGGCACTGCAGGACAGCAGTAGTCGGGTGTCGGCAGAGTTACATGACCGAGGAGGACACTGGATGCACTGAGCAGGCCACAGGGCTGCAGGAGTCAGACAGGGAGCCCGGCAGAGAGCACACAACACCACCACCACACAGCCGGGCCGGCACTGTCACGTGGCGCCCAGGAGAGTGACTTATCAGATGCTCAGGAGCCGCCGTCGGAGACAGCCAGCAAGGGGGCCGCCACCCAACCGCGCGCGGCGCGTGCAAAGCCAAGATTAGGTATGTCCATGCGCGCTCTTAAAGGGCCCGGCCCCTAAACATTTAAAGGGGCAGGAAATTTAAAGGGCCCCCTGCAACCCTCCGGGCATTTACCCGGTACCCCGCCAGGCCAGACCGAGAATGCACACACATACATACACACAGACATACACACATACATACACACAGACACACATACATACAGACACACAGACATACACACATACATACTTCATACACAAATACATACACACATACACGCACACAAGTGACTGACTGACCTGCGGCTGCAGCCACCGGCCGGCTGGCGCTACAGGCACAGTGAGTGAGACAGTCAGTCTCCTCCTCTCCTCCCCCACAGCAGCAGCGCAGCACAGCGTGACTGACGCTGATATCATCTCACCTCAGGGATGGCTCCTCTCCTTACACCTGGCGCTCCACATGGCTAATTTGAATAATTAGCCATGCGGTGCTGGAGGGCCCCCCTCTCCCCCGGGGCCCCCGTGCAATGCAAAGATTAGGTATGTGCACGTGCGCTCTTAAAGAGCCCGGCCCCTAAACATTTAAAGGGGCAGGAAATTTAAAGGGCCTCCCACGACCCTCGGGGCCCACCGGGCATTTACCCGGTAGCCCGCCAGGCCAGATCGAGCCTGGTCGGCCATATCATGGCCCTATAGTAACCGGCCTTTGCCGGGTTAGTCGTGTTCTCTTTAAAAGTGTTTGTTTGTGCTGAGTCCCTGTGAGGACAATATCTGTTACTTTATAAAAGATTCTCCCCAAAGTACAACTCAGTCTCGCGTCTCGTCACTGCATCTTGCGTACCTGCTATTACCTACATCTACTTTATATGCCCTAGCCTGTCCTGTGATGTCTATATGTCCCCAGCCCCTACTGCGATGCCTATATGTCCCCAGCCCCTCTTGTGATGCCTATATGCCCCAGCCTGTCCTGTGATGTCTGTATGCCCCCAGACCATCCTGTGATGTCTCTATGCCCAAGCCAGTCCTGTGATTTCTATATGCCTCAGCCCATCCTGTGGTGTTTATATTCCCAGCCCGTCCTGTGATGCCTATATTTGCACAGCCCATCCTGTGATGTCTATATACCCCCAGGCATTCTGTGATATCTATATGCCCCAGCCCATCCTGTGATGTCTATATGCCTCCATTCTGTCCTAATGATTCAAACTATAGGAACACAGAGTGCAATAGGGTCTTATCCGGGTGACTTATGAAGGATAATAAAGAGATATACTCACCCTTTCCAGGAGAGAGCTGAGCATAAAGGATCAATTTGTCAGCCTGCTGCACGTCCAACGGTCCACACAGTGACCCGCCACGTAAATCTCTTATGGAATAAAATTCTTGGACTTATGTGCGCTGCTAAACAGAATATCAAATCCAGATCACGTAGATAAATTAGCCTTTTATTTCCCAACGCGTTTCGAAGTCCATAACACTTCTTCCTCAGGGGATGACATATATGAGTAGATAGAGCTGTTTCCAGTTTTATACATCCACATTTTGAAAATTGGCGCCAATGATAACGTGATACAGCGCAAAAGTCAAAGTATTTTGGGTAGATGATAGAAAAAAGGAGTACGTGGATTTTGTATATTAAGAAATCCTTGGGACTGCGATGGGTTCCAAAGTCGCACCCACTTATGCTAATATTTTTATGGAAGTTTTTGAAGAATTTTATATTTTTAACTCTAAGTGGTGTAATTATATAATTATTTACAAAAGATTTATCGATGACTTATTTTTTATATGGGATAATACTGATAATAACATTGATGAATTCATTTATGATATGAACAATAATAATTGGGGTTTATCCTTTTCCTCTATATATGATAAAAATAATATTAATTTTCTGGACATAACCATTTTTATTAAGGATAATGGAATTTTGACTAAAACCTTTTTTAAGAATGTAGATATTAATAGCTATATATCCTTTAATAGTGGGCACTACGGAAAATGGTTAAGAAATATTCCGGACAACCAATTTAGTAGAATTAGGAAAAATTGCTCTGATTTAGAGGATTTTAAATTTCAAGCAGAGATCCTAAAAAACAGATTCATGGATAAAAAGTACCCTGAGAATTTAATTAAGAATGCCTATAATAAATGTGTGAATTTATCACAGGATTCCCTTATCAATGGACCCAAAATAGTCAAAACTGATAGTAAAAAATTCAAGACCATTTTCATTACACAATATTGTGCAGAAAATATGAAGATAAGAAAGATTTTATGTAATAATTGGCATATTTTATTGAATGATCCCATTCTACAAAAATTCCTTCCCAGCAATCCGGGGTGTTGTGAGTTCATTTTTCCCTTCACCATTGAGGTCTGATGAACTCCCTCCTCTAGTGAAGGAAGGTAGTGAGACTGATTACCAAACACCTGGGCAGCTAGATGATGACTGGGTGGCTGGAATTGAGGACTGGATATAAGGCTGCCGACACCCTTCTTCCTGGCTGGTGATTTTCCTGCTGGATTCTTGGAGACCAGTCTGATTCCTGCATCTCAAAGCTAAGTTTTTCTGCTCTGCTTTGTGCTCTTCAGTTTTGTTTTTGTTTTGCCTTGTTTTTTGGGAGTTCTGCCATCCCCGGCCGGGGGTGAGCTGAATTCCATTTTTGTCTCTGATCTGTTGATATTTTGCTCTGTCTTCAGATTATACCTGAGTGCTGATATAGTCTTTTGAAGCATAGCGACTTCAGGGCCTGTTTTTCCTATCAGTCGGTTGGCTCATTTTGATAGGGTTTTTGCGGATGGCAGACAGCAGCTTTCCTATCCTGTCCTATGTAGTTAGCTTGGGCCCCATCATTTGCTCAACCTATCTTTCTATCTGTGTTAGTGTTTTCATCTTGCTTCACCGTCATTATATGTTGGGGGCTGTCTATTGCTTTGGGGTCTGCTCTGGGGCAGTTTAGTTTTTCCCCTTTCTGTCTTTAGGCTATATAGTTCTCCGGCTGTGATCGAGGGGTCTAGGGCACCGTAGGAACCCCGCACGGCTACTGCTAGTTGTTGTGGATAGGTTCAGGGGTCTGCAATCCGATAGCTGCCAACCTCTCTGGTTTTTCTGGACTTAGCTGTTATTTTGTTTTTTCCTCCTTCGGTGACTCATCATAACAGAATCACCAGCAATACCGCAGATCCTAGGGTACTCAATAGAAGGAGAGAATTGTAAAAAAAAAAAAAAAAGTGTCAGAATTTTTTTTTTTTTTGTGTGCATATTTTTTCCTCTATATCTCTGAGGCCGTAAGGTGAATTTTTCTCTCAATGGAGATGAAGCAATTGTCTGATCGTGTGGAGCAGCTCGCTGCTGAAGTGCGGGGAATTTCCGCCTATCTTGCTCATTCACATGCTGCTGAACCAAAGATTCCTACTCCTGATGTATTTTTGGGGGATCGGTCTAAATTCTTGAATTTCAAGAATAACTGTAAATTATTTTTTGCCTTGAAGCCTAACTCGTCGGGGAACTCCGCGCAGCAGGTTAAAATTGTCATCTCTTTGCTGCGCGGCAATCCCCAGGATTGGGCGTTTTCTTTGAAACCTGTTGATCCTATTCTGAATAATGTGAACGCATTTTTTCAAGCCTTGGGGTTGTTGTATGATGAACCTAATGCTATTGATCAGGCTGAAAAGACCCTGCTGGCATTAAGCCAGAGTCAGGATTCTGCAGAGTTGTACTGTCAAAAATTCCGAAAGTGGGCGGTCCTTACTACCTGGAATGATGGTGCCTTGGCAGCCCTCTTTCAGAAGGGTTTGTCAGAAACTGTAAAAGATACTATGGTGGGATTTCCTGTTCCCTCTGGTCTTGACGATTCTATGTCATTAGCCATTCAGGTGGATCGGCGTTTACGTGAACGCAAAACTACACGAGAAATGTTACCACCTGTTGAACAAATGTCTGAACCTATGCAATGTAATAGAGTTTTGTCTAGGGCGCAACGTCAGGAGTTCAGAAGGCGTAATAAGCTGTGTTTTTTTTGTGGAGATGCCTCTCATATTATTTCTGTCTGCCCTAAACGAGAAAAACGTTGTGCACACACGTTTTCTGTGGGTGGTGTTCAACCTAAGTTTCTTCTGGCAATTACTCTGATCTGCTCCCTGTCCACATTTTCCGCCAAGGCTTTTGTGGATTCAGGAGCAGCTCTGAACCTGATGGACTTGGATTTTGCTAAACGTTGTGGATTTCCTATGACACCTCTGTGGACGCCTATCCCTTTGAGGGGTATTGATGCTACTCCTTTGGCGAAGAATAAACCTCAGTTTTGGACCCAGGTGGTAATGCGGGTCGCCCCAGACCATAAAGAAAATTGCAGATTTTTGGTGTTGCATAATTTGCATGATACCATTGTTCTGGGGTTTCCCTGGTTGCAAATCCATAATCCAGTTCTGGATTGGAAATCTTTGTCTGTGGTGAGTTGGGGTTGTCGGTGTGCCCTTAGTGATGCTCCTGTTTTCTCCACCTCTCCCCAGTCACATGATGTTCCTTACTATTTGGCTGACTTTTATGATGTATTTAGTGAGAATGAGTCTGCGTCTTTGCCTCCTCATAGGAGTTATGACTGTGCTATTGAGCTGAACCCGGAGTGTAAATTCCCCAAGGGTCGGCTTTTCAATTTATCTGTACCCGAGCACAAGACTATGCGATCCTATATTAAGGAGGCATTGGAGAAGGGTCATATTAGACCATCCTCTTCACCTTTAGGTGCTGGGTTTTTTTTCGTGGCTAAAAAGGATGGTTCATTAAGGCCTTGTATTGACTATCGTGCCCTCAACAAAATTACTGTTAAATATCAGTATCCGTTACCCCTGATTTCTGATCTATTCTCCAGAGTTAAAGGTGCTTGCTGGTTTACCAAGCTGGACCTCAGGGGGGCGTATAATCTTATTCGCATTAAGCATGGGGATGAATGGAAGACGGCGTTTAATACTCTGGAGGGACATTTTGAGTACCTGGTGATGCCTTTTGGGCTCACTAATGCCCCTTCTGTCTTCCAGTGCTTCATGAACGATATATTCCGAGATTTTGTCGATAAATTTTTGATTATCTATCTGGATGATATTTTGATCTTCTCCAAGGATTGGGATTCTCATGTGGAACATATTCGGACTGTGTTCCGGATCTTGAGGGAGAATTCCCTGTATGTCAAAGGATCTAAATACCTTTTTGGAGTACAGAGGATTTCTTTTTTGGGATTTATTTTGTCCCCGTCAACTATTGAAATGGACCCGGCCAAGGTACAGGCCATTTACGATTGGGTTCAGCCCACTTCTTTGAAGGCCCTCCAGAAGTTTTTGGGTTTTGCTAATTTTTATCGGAAATTTATAACTAATTTTTCAGGTATTGCCAAGCCATTGACGGATTTGACTAGGAAGGGTGCTGATGTGCTGAATTGGTCTCCGGAGACTGTTTCTTCCTTTCAGGAGCTGAAGCGAAGATTCACTTCTGCTCCGGTTTTGCGGCAACCTGATGTCTCACTCCCGTTTCAGGTGGAGGTGGACGCTTCTGATATTGGTGCAGGAGCGGTGTTGTCCCAAAAAAATCCTGTGACATCTAAAATGAATCCTAGTGCTTTCTTTTCCCGAAAGTTCTCCCCATCCGAACGTAACTATGATGTGGGGAATCGGGAACTGTTGGCCATGAAATGGGCATTTGAGGAGTGGAGACATTGGTTGGAGGGAGCCAAACACCAAGTCGTGGTCCTTACTGACCACAAGAATTTGATTTACCTTGAGTCGGCCAAGCGCTTGAATCCTAGACAGGCTAGGTGGGCCTTGTTTTTCACACGTTTTGATTTTGTGGTCTCTTTTCTTCCGGGCACTAAGAATGTCAAGGCAGACGCCCTCTCTAGGAGTTTCCTTGCTGATTCTCCTGTTGTGACTAAGCCTGCTACCATCTTAGGCGAGGGGGTAGTTCTTTCTGCCATCTCGCCCGATTTGAGACGTGCTCTGGAAGAGTTTCAGGAGGACAAACCTGAGCGTTGTCCCAGTGGAAAGTTGTATGTTCCTGACAAGTGGAGGAAGAGAGTGATGTCTGAAGTTCATTGCTCTGCATTGGCTGGTCATCCAGGTATTTTTGGTACTAGAGATCTGGTGAGTCGATCTTTTTGGTGGCCCGCCTTGTCTCGTGATGTCAGAAATTTTGTGCAGTCCTGTGGGACTTGCTCCCGGTCTAAACCTTGTTCTCGCTCTAGTGGCTTGTTGATGCCTTTGCCGGTGCCCAGGAGGCCATGGACCCATATTTCAATGGATTTTATCTCTGATATGCCTGTCTCTCAGAGAATGACTGTTATTTGGGTGATTTGTGATAGATTCTCTAAGATGGTCCATCTTGTACCACTCCCTAAGTTGCCATCTTCCTCTGAGTTGGTGCCCTTGTTTTTGCAACAGGTGGTTCGCTTGCACGGGATTCCTGAGAACATTGTATCTGACAGAGGAGTTCAGTTTGTGTCTAGATTTTGGAGGACTTTCTGTTCCAAGCTGGGAATTCAGTTGTCCTTCTCCTCTGCGTTTCACCCTCAGACCAATGGGCAGACGGAGAGAACAAACCAGACTTTGGAGTCGTATTTGAGATGTTTTATTTCTGCCGATCAGGATGATTGGGTTTCATTTTTGCCCTTGGCCGAATTTGCTTTAAATAATAGAGCTAGTTCTGCCACTTTGATGTCACCTTTTTTTTGTAACTTTGGTTTTCACCCTCGATTTTCTTCAGGGCAGGTGGAGCCTTCTGCCTGCCCAGGTGTTGACACTGTGGTGGAGAGAATGCACCAGATCTGGGACCAAGTAGTGGATAAGTTGTCTCTCTCCCAGGAAAAGGCCCAGCGGTTTTCCAACCGGCGTAGGACCATTGGTCCCCAGTTTAAGGTGGGTGATATGGTTTTGTTGTCATCAAAAAATATCGCTATGAAGGTGGCTTCTCCTAAGTTTAAGCCTAGATTTATTGGAACTTACAAGATTTTGGAGATTATTAATCCGGTCTCTTTTCGGTTGGATCTTCCTGTCACATTTAAAATTCATAATGTGTTTCATAAGTCCTTGTTGAAGAGGTTTGTTGAACCAGTAGTTCCTGTGGTGGCACCTCCTGACCCTGTATTGGTTGAAGGTAACATGGAATATGAGGTAGAGAAGATACTGGATTCCCGTCTGGCTAGACGGAGACTCCAGTATTTGGTTAAGTGGAAGGGTTATGGTCAGGAGGATAATTCCTGGGTCTCTGCCTCTGATATTCATGCCGAAAGATTGGTGAGTGCCTTTCATCGGGCTCACCCGGATCGCCCTGGTGGCATGGATGAGGGTTCGGTGACCCCTCCTCAAGGGGGAGGTACTGTTGTGAGTTCATTTTTCCCTTCACCATTGAGGTCTGATGAACTCCCTCCTCTAGTGAAGGAAGGTAGTGAGACTGATTACCAAACACCTGGGCAGCTAGATGATGACTCGGTGGCTGGAATTGAGGACTGGATATAAGGCTGCCGGCGCCCTTCTTCCTGGCTGGTGATTTTCCTGCTGGATTCTTGGAGACCAGTCTGATTCCTGCATCTCAAAGCTAAGTTTTTCTGCTCTGCTTTGTACTCTTCAGTTTTGTTTTTGTTTTGCCTTGTTTTTTGGGAGTTCTGCCATCCCCGGCCGGGGGTGAGCTGAATTCCATTTTTGTCTCTGATCTGTTGATATTTTGCTCTGTCTTCAGAATATACCTGAGTGCTGATATAGTCTTTTGAAGCCTAGCGACTTCAGGGCCTGTTTTTCCTATCAGTCGGTTGGCTCATTTTGATAGGGTTTTTGCGGATGGCAGACAGCAGCTTTCCTATCCTGTCCTATGTCGTTAGCTTGGGCCCCATCATTTGCTCAACCTATCTTTCTATCTGTGTTAGTGTTTTCATCTTGCTTCACCGTCATTATATGTTGGGGGCTGCCTATTGCTTTGGGGTCTGCTCTGGGGCAGTTTAGTTTTTCCCCTTTCTGTCTTTAGGCTATATAGTTCTCCGGCTGTGATTGAGGGATCTAGGGCACCGTAGGAACCCCCCACGGCTACTGCTAGTTGTTGTGGATAGGTTCAGGGGTCTGCAATCCGATAGCTGCCAAACTCTCTGGTTTTTCTGGACTTAGCTGTTATTTTGTTTTTTCCTCCTTCGGTGACTCATCATAACACCAGGGGTTACTTTTAGGAGGGCACCTACCATTAAAAACTTGGTAGCCCCTAGTCGTTTGAGAGCTGTAAATAAACCTACTACAATGACCAGTGGTCCTGTAAGGGGGATTTGTTGTGAGCTCATCTGTTCATTCACCTTTTGTGTCCGAGAATCTCCCTCTTCTGGTGAAGGAAGGTAGTGAGGCTGATTTGGATGAAAGAAACCAACCACCTGATCAGGTGGATTGTGATTGGATATCAGGAACTTCAGACTTGATATAAGGCAGCCGACGCCCTTCTGAGTGGCTGGTAATTTCTCTGCTGGATTCTTGGAGACCAGTGTGATTCCTGCTTCCCAAAGATAAGTTTTTGCTCTGCTATTGAACTTAGTAGTTTTGTTTTTGTTTACCTTGTTTTTTGAGTTCAGCCATCCCCGGCTGGGGGTGTGCTGAATTCTTATTCCTTGATCAGTGTTCTCTTTTGCTCTGCTTTCAGAATATTCTGAGTGCTGATATAGGGTTTGAAGTCTAGTGACTTCAGGGTCCTTTTTGCTTATCAGTTGTTTTGGTAATTGTTATGATGAGTCACCGAAGGAGGAAAAAACAAAATAACAGCTAAGTCCAGAAAAACCAGAGAGGTTGGCAGCTATCGGACTGCAGACCCCTGAACCTATCCACAACAACTAGCAGTAGCCGTGGGGGGTTCCTACGGTGCCCTAGACCCCTTGATCACAGCCGGAGAACTACATAGCCTAAAGACAGAAAGGGGAAAAACTAAACTGCCCCAGAGCAGATCCCAAAGCAATAGGCAGCCCCCAACATATAATGACGGTGAAGCAAGATGAAAACACTAACACAGATAGAAAGATAGGTTGAGCAAATGATGGGGCCCAAGCTAACTACATAGGACAGGATAGGAAAGCTGCTGTCTGCCATCCGCAAAAACCCTTTCAAAATGAGCCAACCGACTGATAGGAAAAACAGGCCCTGAAGTCGCTAGGCTTCAAAAGACTATATCAGCACTCAGGTATATTCTGAAGACAGAGCAAAATATCAACAGATCAGAGACAAAAATGGAATTCAGCTCACCCCCAGCCGGGGATGGCAGAACTCCCAAAAAACAAGGCAAAACAAAAACAAAACTGAAGAGCACAAAGCAGAGCAGAAAAACTTAGCTTTGAGATGCAGGAATCAGACTGGTCTCCAAGAATCCAGCAGGAAAATCACCAGCCAGGAAGAAGGGCGTCGGCAGCCTTATATCCAGTCCTCAATTCCAGCCACCCAGTCATCATCTAGCAGCCCAGGTGTTTGGCAATCAGTCTCACTACCTTCCTTCACTAGAGGAGGGAGTTCATCAGACCTCAATGGTGAAGGGAAAAATGAACTCACAACAGGTAATATTTTTAGCAGGGTTTTCTCGGATTGCAGACAGCAGCTTTTCTGTCCTGTCCTTTTTAGTTAGCTTGGGCCCGATCATTTGCTCAACCTATCTTTCTATCTGTGTTAGTGTTTTCATCTTGTTTCACCGTCATTATATGTTGGGGGCTGCCTATTGCTTTGGGGTCTGCTCTGGGGCAGTCAGTTTTCCCCTTTTCTCTCTTTAGGCTTACTTAGCTCTCCGGCTGTGACGAGGTGTCTAGGATCACCGTAGGAACACTCCACGGCTACTGTTAGTTGTGTGATAGGATTAGGGGTCTGCAATCCGCTAGTTTCCAACCTCTCTGATTTTTTGGGCTGAGCTTGTGTTTTGTTTTTTCCTCCTCGGTGACTCCATCATAACAGAATCACCAGACATACCGCAGATTTTAGGGTACTCAAAAGCAGGAAGGAATTGTTAAAAAAAAAAAGGGGAAAAAAAAGTGTCAGAATTTTTTTTTTTTGTATATTTTTTCCTCTTTTTCTCTGAGGCAGTAGGAAGAATTTTTTTTTTCTTCCTGATGGAGTTTAAGCAATTGTCTGATCGTGTGGAGCAGCTTGCTGCTGAAGTGCGAGGAATGTCCGCCTATCTTGCTCATTCACACGCTGCTGAACCAAAAATCCCCACTCCTGATGTGTTTTTTGGGGATCGGTCTAAATTTTTGAATTTTAAGAATAATTGTAAATTATTTCTTGCCTTGAAGCCTAACTCATCGGGGAGCTCTGCGCAGCAGGTTAAAATTGTCATCTCCTTGCTGCGCGGTGATCCCCAGGATTGGGCGTTTTCTTTAGTACCAGATGATCCTATTCTGAATAATGTGGATGCATTTTTTCAGGCCTTGGGGTTGTTGTATGATGAACCTAATGCGATTGATCAAGCTGAAAAGACCCTGTTGGCATTGAGCCAGGGTCAAGATTCTGCAGAACTGTACTGTCAAAAATTCCGAAAGTGGGCGGTCCTCACCACTTGGAGTGATGGTGCCTTGGCTGCTCTCTTTCGGAAGGGTTTGTCAGAAACCGTAAAAGATACTATGGTGGGATTTCCTGTTCCCTCTGGTCTTGACGATTCTATGTCATTAGCCATTCAGGTTGATCGGCGTTTATGTGATCGTAAAATTACATGGGAAATGTTGCCACCTGTTGAACAAATATCTGAACCTATGCAATGTGATAGAGTTTTGTCTAGGGTGCAACGTCAGGAGTTTAGAAGGCGTCATAAGCTGTGTTTTTTCTGTGGAGATGCCTCTCATATTATTTCTGTCTGCCCTAACCAAGAGAAACGTTTTGCACACACATTTGCTGTAGGTGGGGTACAACCTAAGTTTCTTCTGGCAATTACTCTGATCTGCTCCCTGTCCACATTTTCCGCTAAAGCCTTTGTGGATTCAGGAGCAGCCTTGAACCTAATGGATTTGGATTTTGCTAAACGTTGTGGTTTCCCTATGACACCTCTGCGGACGCCTATTACTTTGAGGGGTATTGATGCTACTCCTTTGGCGAAGAATAAACCTCAGTTTTGGACCCAGGTGGTAATGCGGGTCGCCCCAGACCATCAAGAAAATTGCAGATTTTTGGTGTTGCATAATTTGCATGATACCATCGTTCTGGGGTTCCCCTGGTTGCAAATCCATAATCCAGTTTTGGATTGGAAATCTGTGTCTGTGGTGAGTTGGGGTTGTCGGTGTGCTCTTAGTGACACTCCTGTTTTCTCCACCTCTCCCCAGTCGCATGAGGTTCCTGACTATTTGGCTGATTTTTATTATGTGTTTAGTGAGAGTAAGTTTGCGTCTTTGCCTCCTCATAGGAGTTATGACTGTGCAATTGAGCTGAGTCCGGGGTGTAAATTTCCCAAGTGTCAACTTTTTAATTTATCCGTACCCAAACATGAGGCTGTGCATTCTTATATTAAGGAGTCATTGGAGAAGGGTCATATTAGACCATCCTCTTCACTCTTGGATGCTGTTTTTTTTTTTGTGGCCAAGAAGGATGGTTCATTAAGGCCCTGTATTGACTATCGCTCCCTTAACAAAATTACTGTTAAATATCAGTATCCGTTACTCCTGATTTCTGACCTATTTTCTAGAGTTGAATGTGCTTGCTGGTTTACCAAGCTTGACCTCAGGGGGGCGTATAATCTTATTCGCATTAAGCATGGGGATGAATGGAAGACAGCGTTTAATACTCAGGAGGGACATTTTGAGTACCTGGTGATGCCTTTTGGGCTCACTAACGCCCCTTCTGTCTTCCAGTGCTTCATGAATGATATTTTCCGGGACTTTGTGGATAAGTTTCTGATCATCTATTTGGATGATATTTTGATCTTTTCCAGGGATTGGGACTCTCATGTGGAACATGTTCGGACTGTGTTCCGGATTTTGAGGGAAAGCTCCCTGTATGTTAAGGGATCGAAATGTCTTTTTGGTGTACAGAGGATTTCATTTTTGGGATTTAGTTTGTCTCCGTCAACTATTGAAATGGACCCGGCCAAGGTACAGGCCATTTATGATTGGGTTCAGCCCACTTCTTTGAAGGCTCTCCAGAAGTTTTTGAGTTTTGCTAATTTTTATCATAAGTTTATAGCCAATTTTTCTGTTATTGCCAAACCATTGACAGATTTGACTAAGAAGGGCGCTGATTTGCTGAATTGGTCTCCAGAGGCTGTTTCTTCTTTTCAGGAGCTGAAGCGGAGGTTCACTTCTTCTCCGGTTTGGCGACAACCCGATGTCTCACTTCCATTTCAGGTGGAGGTGGATGCTTCAGAGATTGGTACAGGAGCTGTTTTGTCCCAAAAAGATCCTGTAACATCTAAAATGAACCCCTGTGCCTTCTTTTCCCTAAAGTTCTCTCCTTCGGAACGCAACTATGATGTGGGAAATCGAGAACTGTTGGCCATGGAGTGGGCATTTGAGGAGTGGAGACATTGGTTGGAGGGAGCTAGACATCAAGTTGTGGTCCTCACTGACCACAAGAATTTGATCTACCTTGAGTCGGCTAAACGCTTGTATCCGAGACAGGCCAGGTGGGCCTTGTTTTTCACACGTTTTGATTTTGTGGTCTCCTTTCTTCCAGGCACTAAGAACGTTAAGGCAGATGCCCTCTCTAGGAGTTTTTTGGCTGATTCTCCTATTGTGACCAAGCCTGCTACCATCTTAGGTGATGGGGTGGTTCTTTCTGCCATCTCGCCCGATTTGAGACGTGCTCTGGAGAAGTTTCAGGAGGATAAGCCTGATCGTTGTCCCAGTGGTAGGTTGTATGTTCCTGACCAGTGGAGGACGAAAGTGATGTCTGAGGTTCATTGCTCCGCGTTGGCTGGTCTTCCAGGTATTTTTGGTGCTAGAGATTTGGTGAGTCAGTCTTTTTGGTGGTCTGCCTTGTCTCGTGATGTCAGAAATTTTGTGCAGTCCTGTGGGACTTGCTCCCGATCTAAGCCTTGTTCTCATTCTAGTGGGCTGTTGATGCCTTTGCCGGTGCCCAGGAGGCCATGGACCCATATTTCAATGGATTTTATTTCTGATCTGCCTGTCTCTCAGAGGATGACTGTTATCTGGGTGATTTGTGATAGATTCTCTAAGATGGTCCATCTTGTACCACTCCCTAAGTTGCCATCTTCCTCAGAGTTGGTGCCCTTGTTTTTGCAACAGGTGGTTCGCTTGCACGGGATTCCTGAGAACATTGTATCGGACAGAGGAGTTCAGTTTGTCTCTAGATTCTGGAGGACCTTTTGTTCCAAGTTGGGAATTCAGTTGTCCTTCTCCTCTGCATTTCACCCTCAGACCAATGGGCAGACGGAGAGAACAAACCAGACTTTGGAGGCTTATTTGAGATGTTTAATATCTGCTGATCAGGATGATTGGGTCTCATTTTTACCCTTGGCCGAATTTGCTTTAAATATAGAGCTAGTTCTGCCACTTTGATGTCACCCTTTTTCTGTAACTTTGGGTTTCATCCTCGATTTTCTTCAGGGCAGGTGAAGTCTTCTGCCTGTCCAGGGGTTGACACTGTGGTGGAAAGAATGCAGCAGATTTGGGACCAAGTGGTGTATAAGTTGTCTCTTTCCCAGGAAAAGGCCCAGCGGTTTTCTAACCGGCATAGGACATTGGTCCCCGGTTTAAGGTGGGTGATATGGTCTGGTTGTCATCAAAGAATATCTCTATGAAAGTGACTTCTCCAAAGTTTAAACCTAGATTTATTGGACCTTACAAGATTTTGGAGATTATTAATCCGGTCTCTTTTCGGTTGGCTCTTCCTGTTACATTTAAGATTCATAATGTGTTTCATAAGTCCTTATTGAAGAGGTTTGTTAAACCAGTGGTTCCTATGGTGGCACCCCCTGACCCTGTGTTGGTTGAAGGTAATATGGAATATGAGGTAGAGAAGATACTGGATTCCCGTCTGGCTAGACGGAGACCCCAGTATTTGTTTAAGTGGAAGGGTTATGGTCAGGACTCAGAGGATAATTCCTGGGTCTCTGCCTCTGATATTCATGCCGAAAGATTGGTGCGTGCTTTTCATCGGGCTCATCCTGATCGGCCTGGTGGCTTGGATGAGGGTTCGGTGACCCCTCCTCAAGGGGGAGGTACTGTTGTGAGCTCATCTGTTCATTCACCTTTGGTGTCCGAGGATCTCCCTCTTCTGGTGAAGGAAGGTAGTGAGGCTGATTTGGATGAAAGAAACCAACCACCTGATCAGGTGGATTGTGATCAGGAACTTCAGACAGGATATAAGGCAGCCGACTCCCTTCTGAGTGACTGGTGATTTCTCTGCTGGATTCTTGGAGACCAGTCTGATTCCTGCTTTCCAAAGATAAGTTTTTGCTCTGCTATTGAATTTAGTAGTTTTGGTTTTGTTTACCTTGTTTTTTGAGTTCAGCCATCCCCGGCTGGGGGTGTGCTGGATTCTTATTCCTTGATCAGTGTTCTCTTTTGCTCTGCTTTCAGAATATTCTGAGTGCTGATATAGGGTTTGAAGTCTAGTGACTTCAGGGTCCTTTTTGTTTATCAGTTGTGCTGGTAATATTTTTAGCAGGGTTTTCTCAGATTGCAGACAGCAGCTTTTCTGTCCTGTCCTTTTTAGTTAGCTTGGGCCCCATCGTTTGCTCAACCTATCTTTCTATCTGTGTTAGTGTTTTCATCTTGTTTAACCGTCATTATATGTTGGGGGCTGCCTATTGCTTTGGAGTCTGCTCTGGGGCAGTCAGTTTTCCTCTGTTCTCTCTTTAGGCTTATTTAGCTCTCCGGCTGTGACGAGGTGTCTAGGATCACCATAGGAGCACTCCACGGCTACTGTTAGTGGTGTGATAGGATTAGGGGTCTGCAATCCGCTAGTTTCCAACCTCTCTGATTTTCTGGGCTGAGCTTGTGTTTTGTTTTTTCCTCTTCGGTGACTCATTCATAACAGGTATTTATAAATGCGGTAAGAAAAATTGTTTGTGCTGTAATATTATAACGCATAAAGAAAAATTCTTTAAATCAACTATTACTAATGAATGTTTTCTTGTTAAAGATTATCTCAATTGCACTACAGAATTTGTTATTTATTTGATTGAGTGCAAATGTAAAAAACAATACGTTGGCAGAACCACACAGCCATTACATCTGAGGGTTAATTCTCATAGGTATAATATTAAAAGAGGCTTCTTACAGCATGGTTTGTCCAGACACTTTTCTATAAAACATAATAAAAGTCTGTATGGACTAAAAATAAGCCCAATTGAACATATTCCCAGTGATCATCCAGATAGAATAGGGCAATTGAACAGAAAAGAGATTTTCTGGATAAATAGATTAAATACTCTGAAACCCAATGGATTAAACGAAATCTCGGAAGTTTTTCTTTAAAATACAATTTAATCGATATCTTTCGTTCACAATAATTTTTTCATATTGTGTTTTAAAAGTTTTTTAGCACATTTTTACTTTTAGTGTAATTTTTTAGGTGTGACTTTTTATTATACTAAATGTATTCTATTTTGAACTTTTATCAACAAAATGGTGTGTATTGATTTTACTGGTAATTTCGTTGTGTGCATTTCTTATGATGTGTTTTCAAATTCTTCTTGTGGCTGAGAACATCAATTGTTTCTTTTTTCTTCATTTTTTGTCAAACACGGGAAGCGATCCAGGTCTTTCTTGTGAATGCTGAATAGGTTCCCTGTGGGTCCTGTTCCCTCACCAAGAGGTAGTTGTTTTTCCGATTTCAGAGGAAAGAAATAAATTGACGGACACATAAATTCTTCAAAAAGATCAATTCCTTTATTCACAAAGAATCTTATAAGTATTTATTAACATATATTCTTGATACTCGTAATTTTAATCTTTCTATATATACACATATATATACTGTACATTCATATATATTTTTAATTCCCTTTTTTTTTTTTCTTGTACATTCATATATATTTTTAATTCCCATTTTTTTCTTTTTCTTTTTTTGTTTTCCTTTTCTTTTTCTCCTCCAGGACATATTCTTGTCTGGTGTTATGGTATGGGTGTTGGACTTTGGGTCCTTCTCCTTGTTTTTTCTGCGGCGTGAGTTCGCTTTTTATATTTTTATCATTCCTTTCTTTTTTTCTTTTTTCTGTTTTTTAATAGCTTTCTCTGTAAAATGAATAAAAGAACAATTGGTTTTATCAACTAAAGATAAATTATTCTGATATTTTCATGACATTTGATCTGTTTGAACTTTGACTTTTGCGCTGTATCACATGTTATCATTGGCGCCAATTTTCAAAATGTGGATGTATAAAACTGGAAACAGCTCTATCTACTCATATATGTCATCCCCTGAGGAAGAAGTGTTATGGACTTCGAAACCCGTTGGGAAATAAAAGGTTAATTTATCTACGTGATCTAGATTTGATATTCTGTCTAGCAGCGCACATAAGTCCAAGAATTTTATTCCATAAGAGCTTTCCATTCTGTCCTGTGATGTCTATATTCCCACAGCCTGTCCAGTGATGTCAATATTCCCACAGTTCATCCAGTGATGTCTATATGCCCCCAACCCGTCCTGCGATCTCTATATTCCCCAGCCTGTCCTGTGATCTCTATATTCTCCAGCCCATCCTGTTATGATTGAGTCACCGTAGGAGGCAGACACAAAAATAGAAGCTACGTCCAGAAAACCAGAGAAGTTGGCAACTATCAGATTGCAGACCCCTGAACCTATCAACACAACTAGCAGTAGCCGTGGGGGGTTCCTACGATGCCCTAGACCCCTCGATCATAGCCGGAGCGCTAAATAGCCTAAAGACAGAAAAGGAAATCTAAACTGCCCCAGAGCAGACCCCAAAGTAAAAGGCAGCCCCCAACATATAATGTCGGTGAAGGAAGATGAAAAAACACTCACACAGATAGAAAGATAGACTGAGCAAAGACGGGGCCCAAGCTAACTAAACAGAACAGGAAAGGAAGGTTGCTGTCTGCAATCTGCCAAAACCCTATCAAAGACATAAGCCAACAAGCTGATATGAAAAAGACCCTGAAGCAGCTAGGCTTCAAAAACTAAATCAGCACTCAGGTATTTTCAGAAGACAGAGCTAAAGGAATTCAGCACACCCCAGCAGGGAATGGCAGAAATCCAGAAAAACAAAGCAAAACAAAGTCAAAGCACGAATGCAAAAAGCCGAGCAGAAAACTTAGCTTTAGAAGAGCAGGAATTCAGACTGGTCTCCAAGGATCCCACAGAGAAATCACCCGCAGGGCAGAAGGGCGTCGGCAGCCTTATATCCAGTCAGTAACTCCACTCAGCCAGTCATCATCATCAGACTCAGGTGTTTGATAATCAGGCTCACTACCTTTCTCTACCAGAAGAGGGAGTTCCTCGGGCCTCAGTAGTAAAGGGGAAAATGAACTCACAACAGTACCTCCCCCTTGAGGAGGGGTCACCGAACCCTCAAACACGCCACCAGGGCGATCAGGGTGAGCCCGATGAAAGGCAAGCACCAATCTTTTGGCATGAATATCAGAGGCAGAGACCCAGGAATTATCCTCCTGACCATAACCCTTCCACTTAACCAAATACTGGAGTCTCCGTCTAGCCAGACGGGAATCCAGTACTTTCTCTACCTCATATTCCATGTTACCTTCAACCAATACAGGGTCCGGAGGTGCCACCCCCGGAACAACAGGTTCAACAAACCTCTTCAGCAAAGATTTATGGAACACATTATGGATTTTAAATGTGACAGGAAGAGCCAAACGAAAAGAGACCGGATTAATAATCTCCAAAATCTTGTAAGGTCCAATAAATCTAGGCTTAAACTTAGGAGAAGCCACCTTCATAGCAATATTTTTTGATGATAACCACACCATATCACCAACCTTAAACTGGTGACCAATGGTCCTATGTCGGTTGGAAAATCGCTGGGCCTTTTCCTGGGGGAGAGATAACTTATCCACCCCTGGTCCCAGATCAGGTGCATTCTCTCCACCAAAGTGTCAACACCTGGGCAGGCAGAGGGCTCCACCTGCCCTGAAGAAAATCGAGGATGAAACCCAAAGTTACAAAAAAAAGGTGACATCAAAGTGGCAGAACTAGCTCTATTATTTAAAGCAAATTCGGCCAAGGGCAAAAATGAAACCCAATCATCCTGATCAGCAGAAATAAAACATCTCAAATATGACTCCAAGGTCTGGTTTGTTCTCTCTATCTGCCCATTGGTCTGAGGGTGAAAAGCAGAGGAGAAGGACAACCGAACTCCCAGCTTGGAACAGAAAGTTCTCCAAAATCTAGACACAAACTGGACTCCTCTGTCAGATACAATGTTCTCAGGAATCCCGTGCAAGCGAACCACCTGTTGTAAAAACAGGGGCACCAACTCAGAGGAATACGGCAACTTAGGGAGTGGTACAAGATGAACCATCTTAGAGAACCTATCACAAATCACCCAAATAACAGTCATCCTTTGAGAGACAGGCATATCAGAGATGAAATCCATTGAAATATGGGTCCATGGCTTCTTGGGGACAGGGAAAGGCATCAACAACCCACTAGAGCGAGAACACGATTTAGACCGGGAGCACGTCCCACAGGACTGCACAAAATTCCTGACATCACGAGACAAGGAGGGCCACCAAAAAGACCGACTCACCAGATCTCTAGTACCAAAAATACCTGGATGACCAGCCAAAGCAGAGCAATGAACTTCAGACATCACTCTCTTCTTCCACTGGTCCGGAACATACAACTTTCCACTGGGACAACGATCAGGTTTGTCCTCCTGGAACTCTTCCAGAGCACGTCTCAAATCGGGCGAGATGGCAGAAAGAACTACCCCTTCGCCTAAGATGGTAGCAGGCTTGGTCACCACAGGAGAATCAGCAAAGAAGCTCCTAGAGAGGGCGTCTGCCTTGACATTCTTAGTTCCAGGAAGAAAAGAAACCACAAAATCAAAACGTGTAAAAAACAAGGCCCACCTAGCCTGTCTAGGGTTCAAGCGCTTAGCCGACTCTAGGTAAATCAAATTCTTGTGGTCAGTGAGGACCACGACTTGATGCTTAGCTCCCTCCAACCAATGTCTCCACTCCTCAAATGCCCATTTCATGGCCAACAGTTCCCGATTCCCCACATCATAGTTACGTTCAGATGGAGAGAACTTTCGGGAAAAGAAAGCACAGGGATTCATTTTAGATGTTACAGGATCCTTTTGGGACAAAACAGCTCCTGCCCCAATCTCAGAAGCATCCACCTCTACCTGGAACGGAAGTGAGACATCAGGTTGCCGCAAAACCGGGGCGGAGATGAATCTTCGCTTCAGCTCCTGAAAGGAAGAAACAGCCTCCGGAGACCAATTTAACACATCAGCACCCTTCTTAGTCAAATCAGTCAATGGCTTGGCAATACTAGAAAATTTTGCTATAAATTTCCGATAAAAATTAGCAAAACCCAAAAACTTCTGGAGGGCCTTCAAAGAAGTGGGCTGAACCCAATCGTAAATGGCCTGTACCTTGGCCGGGTCCATTTCAATAGTTGACGGGGACAAAATAAATCCCAAAAAAGAAATCCTCTGTACTCCAAAAAGGTATTTAGATCCTTTGACATACAGGGAATTCTCCCTCAAGATCCGGAACACAGTCCGAATATGTTCCACATGAGAATCCCAATCCTTGGAGAAGATCAAAATATCATCCAGATAGATAATCAAAAATTTATCGACAAAATCTCGGAAAATATCATTCATGAAGCACTGGAAGACAGAAGGGGCATTAGTGAGCCCAAAAGGCATCACCAGGTACTCAAAATGTCCCTCCGGAGTATTAAACGCCGTCTTCCATTCATCCCCATGCTTAATGCGAATAAGATTATACGCCCCCCTGAGGTCAAGCTTGGTAAACCAGCAAGCACCTTTAACTCTGGAGAATAGATCAGAAATCAGGGGTAACGGATACTGATATTTAACAGTAATTTTGTTGAGGGCACGATAATCAATACAAGGTCTTCATGATCCATCCTTTTTGGCTACAAAGAAACCCCCGGCACCTAAGGGTGACGAGGATGGTCTAATATGACCCTTCTCCAACGCCTCCTTAATATAGGATCGCATAGCCTCGTGCTCGGGTACAGATAAATTGAAGAGCCGACCCTTGGGAAATTTACACCCCGGGCTCAGTTCAATTGCACAGTCATACCTCCTATGAGGAGGCAAGGACGCAGACTCATTCTCACTAAATACATCATAGAAGTCCGCCAAATAAGTCAGGAACATCATGCGACTGAGGAGAGGTGGAAAACACCGGAGCCTCACTAAAGGCACACCGACAACCCCAACTCACCACAGACACAGATTTCCAATCCAAAACTGGATTATGAATTTGTAACCAGGGAAACCCCAGAACAATAGTATCATGCAGATTATGCAACACCAAAAATCTGCAATTTTCTTGATGGTCTGGGGCGACCCGCATTACCACCTGGGTCCAAAACTGAGGTTTATTTTTAGCCAAAGGAGTAGCATCAATCCCCCTCAAAGGGATAGGCGTCTGCAGAGGTGTCATCGGAAATCCACAACGTTTAGCAAAATCCAAGTCCATTAGGTTTAGGGCTGCTCCCGAATCCACAAAAGCCTTGGCGGAAAATGTGGACAGGGAGCAGATCAGAGTAATAGCCAGAAGAAACTTAGGTTGAACACCACCAACAGAAAACGTGTGTGCAAAGCGTTTCTCTCGTTTAGGACAGACAGAAATATGCGAGGCATCTCCACAGAAAAAACACAACTTATTACGCCTTATGAACTCCTGACGCTGCTCTCTGGAAAAAACTCTATCACATTGCATAGGTTCAGACATTTGTTCAACAGGTGGCAACACCTCTTGTGCAGCTTTGCGTTCGCGCAAACGCCGATCAACCTGAATGGCTAATGATATAGAATCGTCAAGACCAGAGGGAACAGGAAATCCCACCATAGTATCTTTTACGGCTTCTGACAACCCCTTCCGAAAGAGAGCAGCCAAGGCATTATCATTCCAGGTAGTAAGTACTGCCCAGTTTCGGAATTTTTGACAGTACAATTCTGCAGAATCACGACCCTGGTTCAATGCCAGCAGGGTCTTTTCAGCCTGATCAATGGCATTAGGTTCGTCATACAACAACCCCAAGGCCTGAAAAAATGCGTTCACATTAGTCAGAATAGGATCATCTGGTTTCAAAGAAAACGCCCAATCCTGGGGATCGCCACGCAGCAAAGAGATGACAATTTGAACCTGCTGCGCGGAGCTCCCTGACGAGTTAGGCTTCAATGCAAAAAATAATTTACAATTATTTTTGAAATTCAAAAATTTAGACCGATCCCCAAAAAATACATCAGGTGTAGGAATCTTTGGTTCAGCAGCATGTGAATGAGCAAGGTAGGCGGAAATTCCCCGCACTTCCGCAGCCAGCTGCTCCACACGATCAGACAATTGCTTTATCTCCATTGAGAGAAAAAAAAAATTCCCCCTACGGCCTCAGATATAGAGGAAAAAATATACACACTTTTTTTTTTTTTTTTACAATTCTTTCCTGCTATTGAGTACCCTAGGATCTGCGGTATGGCAGGTGATTCTGTTATGATTGAGTCACCGTAGGAGGAGACACAAAAATCGAAGCTACGTCCAGAAAACCAGAGAAGTTGGCAACTATCAGATTGCAGACCCCTGAACCTATCAACACAACTAGCAGTAGCCGTGGGGGGTTCCTACGATGCCCTAGACCCCTCGATCACAGCCGGAGCGCTAAATAGCCTAAAGACAGAAAAGGAAATCTAAACTGCCCCAGAGCAGACCCCAAAGTAAAAGGCAGCCCCCAACATATAATGACGGTGAAGCAAGATGAAAAAAACACTCACACAGATAGAAAGATAGACTGAGCAAAGACGGGGCCCAAGCTAACTAAACAGAACAGGAAAGGAAGGTTGCTGTCTGCAGTCTGCCAAAACCCTATCAAAGACATAAGCCAACAAGCTGATATGAAAAAGACCCTGAAGCAGCTAGGCTTCAAAAACTAAATCAGCACTCAGGTATTTTCAGAAGACAGAGCTAAAGGAATTCAGCACACCCCAGCAGGGAATGGCAGAAATCCAGAAAAACAAAGCAAAACAAAGTCAAAGCACGAATGCAAAAAGCCGAGCAGAAAACAGCTTTAGAAGAGCAGGAATTCAGACTGGTCTCCAAGGATCCCACAGAGAAATCACCCGCAGGGCAGAAGGGCGTCGGCAGCCTTATATCCAGTCAGTAACTCCACTCAGCCAGTCATCATCATCAGACTCAGGTGTTTGATAATCAGGCTCACTACCTTTCTTTACCAGAAGAGGGAGTTCCTCGGGCCTCAGTAGTAAAGGGGAAAATGAACTCACAACACCGTCCTGTGATGTCTATATGCCCCCAGCCCATCCAGTGATGTCTATATGCCCCCCAGGCATCCTGTGATTTCTATATGCCCCCAGACGTTCTGTTATGTCTATGTGCCCCCCAACCCGTCCTGTAATGTCTGTATGCCTACATTCTGTCCTGTGATGTCTATATTCCCACAGCCTGTCCTGTGTTATCAAAATTACCACAGTCCATCCTGTGATTTCTATATTTCCCAGCCCATCCTGTGATCTCCATATCCCCCAGACCATCCTGTGATGTCTATATGCCCCAGCCCCTCTTGTGATGTCTGTATGCTCCAGCCCCTCTTGTGATGTCTGCGTGCCTCCAGGCGTCCTGTGATGTTTATATTCCCATGATGTCTATATGCTCTCAGTTCGTCCTCTGTTGTATTTATTCAGCCAACCCTTACTGTGATGTGTATATACCCCCAGCTTGTCCTGTGATGTTTATATGTCTTCAGAATCTCCTGTGATGTACAGTATATGCCCCCCAGTGTCTCCTGTGGAGTGTATATTAGAGTTGAGCGAAACGGGTCGAAAAATTTCAAAAGTCGCCGACTTTTGGCAAAGTCGGGTTTCATGAAACTAAACCCGACCCTAGGATGAGGTCGGCCACGAGGTCGGCGACTTACGCGCCAAAGTCGCGTTTCAAAAGTATGTTTTGCGCTCTTTTTCAGCCAATCAGGATCCACGGACACTGTGGGCAACGTGATGACATAGGCAGGGGTCACCACCATCTTTCAGAAGGGCATGCAAGTGATTGGCTTGCTTTGGTGGGCGTCACAGGGGTTATAAAAGGGCGTGCACGCCGACCGCCATCTTACTTCTGCCGATCTTAGCATAGGGAGAGGTTGCTGATTCTGTAGGGAGAGCGTTAGGCAGGGAAGAAGAAAAAAAAACTGCTTCTGCTGCTAGTGATTTTGCCTGTGCAACACACAGTCACTGTGTGTGCAGTGCAAGGGGAGGCTATATTGTGGTGGATCAGCGGTGTTGGTTGTTAGGCTGCCTTCTAAGGCTTCCTGACAGCTGCATTGCTGTTTCCCCACTGCTCTGCAAACTGCTTTTTTAAAAGCAATCACAATTTTTTTTTTTTGTCCTGCTGAGGTACTGAGCGTGCATTTTTTCACACCATACAGCGGTGTACGCTCCTCACACAGTGCCGTGTAACGGCTGTTATCACAACCACAGTGAAGCTATCTGTGTGTCACTGTGGAAGGATAAGTGGAGGACTTGTTCCGTTCTTACAGACCTACACTCTAGGGAGATTCCTATTCTGCCCAATTCTACATACATCTTGTAGTTTGTGATACACTAGCCAATTTCTGCCTGTGACATAGCCCTCTGATATTCAGTGGGCCTCACACAATCCAAAAGTGTCCAGTGTCCACAAGTGTCTGCAGAAATTCAAAATCTCCCTTATCCTGTAGTCACTTTTTTCACACCTGTGCCATCGAGCCTGTGACATAGCGCTCTGATATTCAGTGGGCCTCACACAATCCAAAAGTGTCCAGTGTCCACAAGTGTCTGCAGAAATTCAAAATCTCCCTTATCCTGTAGTCACTTTTTTCACACCTGTTGCATCGAGCCTGTGACATAGCGCTCTGATATTCAGTGGGCCTCACACAATCCAAGTGTCCAGTGTCCACAAGTGTCTGCAGAAATTCAAAATCTCCCTTATCCTGTAGTCACTTTTTTCACACCTGTTGCATCGAGCCTTTGACAGAGCGCTCTGATATTCAGTGGGCCTCACACAATCCAAAAGTGTCCAGTGTCCACAAGTGTCTGCAGAAATTCAAAATCTCCCTTATCCTGTAGTCACTTTTTTCACACCTGTTGCATCGAGCCTTTGACATAGCGCTCTGATATTCAGTGGGCCTCACACAATCCAAAAGTGTCCAGTGTCCACAAGTGTCTGCAGAAATTCAAAATCTCCCTTATCCTGTAGTCACTTTTTTCACACCTGTGCCATCGAGCCTGTGACATAGCGCTCTGATATTCAGTGGGCCTCACACAATCCAAGTGTCCAGTGTCCACAAGTGTCTGCAGAAATTCAAAATCTCCCTTATCCTGTAGTCACTTTTTTCACACCTGTTGCATCGAGCCTGTGACATAGCGCTCTGATATTCAGTGGGCCTCACACAATCCAAGTGTCCAGTGTCCACAAGTGTCTGCAGAAATTCAAAATCTCCCTTATCCTGTAGTCACTTTTTTCACACCTGTGCCATCGAGCCTGTGACATAGCGCTCTGATATTCAGTGGGCCTCACACAATCCAAAAGTGTCCAGTGTCCACAAGTGTCTGCAGAAATTCAAAATCTCCCTTATCCTGTAGTCACTTTTTTCACACCTGTGCCATCGAGCCTGTGACATAGCGCTCTGATATTCAGTGGGCCTCACACAATCCAAAAGTGTCCAGTGTCCACAAGTGTCTGCAGAAATTCAAAATCTCCCTTATCCTGTAGTCACTTTTTTCACACCTGTGCCATCGAGCCTGTGACATAGCGCTCTGATATTCAGTGGGCCTCACACAATCCAAAAGTGTCCAGTGTCCACAAGTGTCTGCAGAAATTCAAAATCTCCCTTATCCTGTAGTCACTTTTTTCACACCTGTGCCATCGAGCCTGTGACATAGCGCTCTGATATTCAGTGGGCCTCACACAATCCAAAAGTGTCCAGTGTCCACAAGTGTCTGCAGAAATTCAAAATCTCCCTTATCCTGTAGTCACTTTTTTCACACCTGTGCCATCGAGCCTGTGACATAGCACTCTGATATTCAGTGGGCCTCACACAATCCAAAAGTGTCCAGTGTCCACAAGTGTCTACAGAAATTCAAAATCTCCCTTATCCTGTAGTCACTTTTTTCACACCTGTGCCATCGAGCCTGTGACATAGCACTCTGATATTCAGTGGGCCTCACACAATCCAAAAGTGTCCAGTGTCCACAAGTGTCTGCAGAAATTCAAAATCTCCCTTATCCTGTACAGGAAAGATGTATATCTTTGTACCGTGTTAGCCAGTAGATAGAAAAATATTCAGGATTGAGAGTCCTCAGTAGTTGATACCTTTTAATGGCTAACTGAAAAGATGGTAACACATTGCAAGCTTTCGAGACTACTCAGGTCTCTTCATCAGGCTAGACTAATACAAAATCTGATGTCACATATTTATGCACAATACAGCCTAGAAAAAATGCAATAGATAAGACAAGTGACGTGAAGCAGAGCTATCAATATGGGAGAGGGAGAAACATAAATATTGGAGCAGTTCATAGATAAGGAGTCCGGATGTTTTATGGTCCTCTGATTGGGGTCTAGTTCTGTGTTGTGATGCCCCCACAAAGTTTTAAAAGGAAATTCCTTAATTGATGTAAAAAGACATAAATCCATGCAACACATTCATTCCAGCACTGAGAGTGTCAAAGTTCGTCATAAATTTGTACTCCCAAACTCGTCTCTCTCTCTGAGAATTGAAGTTACCTTTCAATACCAGTAATTTCACTGCCACTGTTGCACACGAGGTGTCCCCCTATCGAGCAGCTAGTGGAAAGAGTCAGCAGGCTGTGTTGCAGATGATGTGTTTGGGCGACAGACACACCGCCGAGGTGCTGGCCGAGTACTTGAAGCGACAAACTGAGTCATGGCTGGGCAGTGTACATCTTGAGGCAGGCAAGGTAGTTAGTGATAACGGCCGTAATTTTGTGGCAGCCATAGCCCTTTCAAAACTCAGCCACATACCTTGCTTGGCTCACACCTTGAACCTGGTGGTGCAGTGCTTCCTCAAAAATTATCCGGAGTTAACGGCCCTGCTCCATAAGGTGCGAAGACTGTGCGCGCACATCCGCCGGTCGCCTGCACACTCCGTTCGTATGCAGAAGCTGCAGCGATTGCTCCACCTTCCCAACCACCGCCTCATTATCGACATTGCAGCAAGGTGGAACTCCACCCTGCACATGGTGGAGCGGCTGTGCGAGCAGAGGCAGGCCATAATGCATTTGTGGGAGGATACACGGCCAGGCACTTTGAAAGCAGACATGGAGTTGACAGGTGTGCAGTGGTCGAAGCTGAAAGACCTCTGTAAAGTCCTTCAGTGTTTTGAGGAATGCACATGGCTGGTAAGCGCAGACGACGCCATCCTAAGCATGAGCATCCCACTTATGCGTCTGCTCATGCAAACTTTGACGCACCTTAAGGAGCAGGCGTCTGCAGCCAATGTTGACGAGGAGGAAGAGGTGGAGGGAATCCTTGATGACATTCAGCCATTGTCTGCTCAGGGACCTCTCCTGGACGAGTTGGAGGAAGAAGAGGAGGAGGAGGATGATTACTTAGGGGAGGAGGATGCATCTCGTGGGGCAAGTGAAAATGTTGGTGTGGCAAGGTCTGGTACAGGGTTTGTGCGTGACTGGAGGGATGTGGATTTGCCAGAAAGTGCTCCTCCAACCAGCACTCGCAGTGCATCATTGACACCGGGAACATTGGCCCACATGTCAGATTATGCCTTGCGGATCCTAAAAAGGGACCCCCGCATTGCCAAAATGATGAACGATGGCGACTACTCGTTGGCCAGCATCCTGGATCCACGCTATAAAGGCAAATTAAAAAACATCATGCCACAGGAGAACCTTGACCTAATATTGGCTAATAAACAAGCAACTCTGGTAAATCGGTTGCTTGAGGCATTCCCAGCACACAGCAGCGGTGATGGTTCTCACACGAGCCGTACGGGCCGGGGGCAGCTTGGCAGAGGTGTTCATGGTGCACACAGCAGAAGTGGCATTGGAGACAGGGGTTTCATGACAATGTTGTGGACTGATTTTTCAAGTACCGCTCACACAACTGGTAATACAGCATCGATGGAAAGTGACAGGAGACAGCAGTTGTCAACTATGGTTACAAACTACTTTTCCTCCCATATCGATGTTCTCCCACACAGGTCATTCCCCTTTGACTATTGGGCCGCTAAACTGGACACCTGGCCTGAATTGGCACAATATGCCTTACAGGAGCTCGCTTGCCCAGCTGCAAGTGTGCTATCGGAAAGAGTCTTCAGTGCAGCTGGTTCAATCCTGACAGAAAAAAGGACCCGTCTGTCAACCCAAAATGTGGATGATCTAACCTTCATTAAAATGAACCATGCATGGGTTTCCAAGGATTTTGTCCCACCTTCGCCTGATGACACATAGGGTGACAGAAAAATGGCTTGCTTTGGTCCACCTCTTCCTGGGACTTGACCTATTTCGCCTTTTGCATCAGCTGAATGTCCAACATCAACATATGCCACTTTCTAAAACTCCCTAACTGTGCTGCCCCCCCCCCCCCCCCATGGCCGGGGTCACCACCTAGCGCACGACACCGTGCGAGTGCCGTTGCCCTGGACAGGTGGGTAGGCCGACTCTTGGGCGCGGGCACTGGCACAGGGTCCCTCATAGTGCAATCAAGTGTCTCTGACGGTGGTGGTGCACACCCGCCGTCAGACACACCGCCGTACTATGAGGGGCCCAGTGCCAGTACCGACGCCCACGAGTGGGCCCCCCTTGCTTGGGCAGGGCCCCAGCATTTGCAATCTTTACCTCTCCCTGCTCCTCCGCTGTGTAGTCTGGGCCGTCAAATCCATACTGTGCCTGACACCGTCTGAGCCTGCCTCCTGATGTATAGACATATATTTTGAATGTGTACGCTATCCATACATGATATCCGGGGATACAGTACCCTTTCTCACCTTTGTGCAATCACGTGCAAGCCATACTGGGCCTAACACCGTCTGAGCCTGCCTCCTGATGTATAGATATATCTTTTGAATGTGTACGCTATCCATACATGTTATTCGGGGATACGGTACCCTTTCTCACCTTTGTGCAATCACGTGCAATCCATACTGGGCCTGACACCGTCTGAGCCTGCCTCCTGATGTATAGACATATATTTTGAATGTGTACGCTATCCATACATGTTATCCGGGGATACGGTACCCTTTCTCACCTTTGTGCAATGACGTGCAATCCATACTGGGCCTAACACCGTCTGAGCCTGCCTCCTGATGTATAGACATATCTTTTGAATGTGTACGCTATCCATACATGTTATCCGGGGATACGGTACCCTTTCTCACCTTTGTGCAATCACGTGCAAGCCATACTGGGCCTAACACCGTCTGAGCCTGCCTCCTGATGTATAGACATATCTTTTGAATGTGTACGCTATCCATACATGTTATCCGGGGATACGGTACCCTTTCTCACCTTTGTGCAATCACGTGCAATCCATACTGGGCCTAACACCATCTGAGCCTGCCTCCTGATGTATAGACATATATTTTGAATGTGTACGCTATCCATACATGTTATCCGGGGATACGGTACCCTTTCTCACCTTTGTGCAATCACGTGCAAGCCATACTGGGCCTAACACCGTCTGAGCCTGCCTCCTGATGTATAGACATATATTTTGAATGTGTACGCTATCCATACATGTTATCCGGGGATACGGCACCCTTTGTCACCTTTGTGCAATCACGTGCAAGCCATACTGGGCCTAACACCGTCTGAGCCTTCCTCCTGATGTATAGACATATATTTTGAATGTGTACGCTATCCATACATGTTATCCGGGGATACGGTACCCTTTCTCACCTTTGTGCAATCACGTGCAAGCCATACTGGGCCTAACACCGTCTGAGCCTGCCTCCTGATGTATAGACATATATTTTGAATGTGTACGCTATCCATACATGTTATCCTGGGATACGGTACCCTTTCTCACCTTTGTGCAATCACGTGTAATCCATACTGGGCGTGAGAACGGCTGGCGAGCTGTTAAGCAAGCTACAGCACCTGTGGTTTGCACACGTAAGTTTTTCATTTTTTCAGGAATGACGGTGTTATGATTGAGTCACCGTAGGAGGCAAAAACAGAAATGCTAGCTAAGTCCAGAAAACCAGAGAAGTTGGCAACTATCAGATTGCAGACCCCTGAACCTATCAACACAACTAGCAGTAGCCGTGGGGGGTTCCTACGATGACCTAGACCCCTCGATCACAGCCGGAGAGATACATACAGTGCCTACAAGTAGTATTCAACCCCCTGCAGATTTAGCAGGTTTGATAAGATGCAAATAAGTTAGAGCCTTCAAACTTCACACAAGAGCAGGATTTATTAACAGATGCATAAATCTTACAAACCAAAAAGTTATGTTGCTCAGTTAAATTTTAATAAATTTTAAACATACAAGTGTGGGTCAATTATTATTCAACCCCTAGGTTTAATATTTTGTGGAATAACCCTTGTTTGCAATTACAGCTAATAATCGTCTTTTATAAGACCTGATCAGGCCGGCACAGGTCTCTGGAGTTATCTTGGCCCACTCCTCCATGCAGATCTTCTCCAAGTTATCTAGGTTCTTTGGGTGTCTCATGTGGACTTTAATCTTGAGCTCCTTCCACAAGTTTTCAATTGGGTTAAGGTCAGGAGACTGACTAGGCCACTCCAACACCTTGATTTTTTGCCTCTTGAACCAGGCCTTGGTTTTCTTGGCTGTGTGCTTTGGGTCGTTGTCTTGTTGAAAGATGAAATGACGACCCATCTTAAGATCCTTGATGGAGGAGCGGAGGTTCTTGGCCAAAATCTCCAGGTAGGCCGTGCTATCCATCTTCCCATGGATGCGGACCAGATGGCCAGGCCCCTTGGCTGAGAAACAGCCCCACAGCATGATGCTGCCACCACCATGCTTGACTGTAGGGATGGTATTCTTGGGGTCGTATGCAGTGCCATCCAGTCTCCAAACGTCACGTGTGTGGTTGGCACCAAAGATCTCGATCTTGGTCTCATCAGACCAGAGAACCTTGAACCAGTCTGTCTCAGAGTCCTCCAAGTGATCATGAGCAAACTGTAGACGAGCCTTGACATGACGCTTTGAAAGTAAAGGTACCTTACGGGCTCGTCTGGAACGGAGACCATTGCGGTGGAGTACGTTACTTATGGTATTGACTGAAACCAATGTCCCCACTGCCATGAGATCTTCCTGGAGCTCCTTCCTTGTTGTCCTTGGGTTAGCCTTGACTCTTCGGACAAGCCTGGCCTCGGCTCGGGAGGAAACTTTCAAAGGCGGTCCAGGCCGTGGAAGGCTAACAGTAGTTCCATAAGCCTTCCACTTCCGGATGATGCTCCCAACAGTGGAGACAGGTAGGCCCAACTCCTTGGAAAGGGTTTTGTACCCCTTGCCAGCCTTGTGACCCTCCACGATCTTGTCTCTTGATGGCCTTGGAATGCTCCTTTGTCTTTCCCATGTTGACCATGTATGAGTGCTGTTCACAAGTTTGGGGAGGGTCTTAAATAGTCAGGAAAGGCTGGAAAAAGATAATTAATCCAAACATGTGAAGCTCATTGTTCTTTGTGCCTGAAATACTTCTTAATACTTTAGGGGAACCAAACAGAATTCTGGTGGTTTGAGGGGTTGAATAATAAATGACCCTCTGAATAAAGTTTTCACAATTTAAAAAAAAATTAAACAAAGAAATAACATTCATTTTTGCTGCAGTGCATTTCACACTTCCAGGCTGATCTACAGTCCAAATGTCACAATGCCAAGTTAATTCCGAATGTGTAAACCTGCTAAATCTGCAGGTGGTTGAATACTACTTGTAGGCACTGTAGGCCTAAAGAAGGAAAGGGGAAATCTATCTGCCCCAGAGCAGACCCCAAAGCAATAGGCAGCCCCCCACATATAATGACGGTGAAGCAAGATGAAAACACTTACACAGACAGAAAGACAGACTGAGCAAAGACGGGGCCCAAAAACTACCTTGATAGGAACGGATAGGAAGGCTGCTGTCTGCAATCTGCCAAAACCATATCAGAGGCAAAAGCCAACAAGCTGATATAAAAATGGCCCTGAAGCAACTAAGCTTCAAAAACTAAATCAGCACTCAGGTACTTTCAGAAGACAGAGCTAACGGAACACTGCACACTCCAGCAGGGAGTGGCAGAATCCAAAAAGCAAGAAAAACAAAAGCTAATCTTAAATGCAAAAGGCAAAACAGAAAACTTAGCTTTAGGAGAGCAGGAATCAGACTGGTGTCCAAGAGTCCACAGAGAAATCACCCGCAGGGCAGAAAGGGCGTAGGCTGCCTTAAATCCAGTCAGTGACTCCACTCAGCCAATCGTCTTCATCAGTCCCAGGTGCCTGATAATCAGGCTCACTACCTTCCTTCACTAGAATAGGGAGTTCACCAGGCCTCAGTGACGGAGGGGAAAATGAACTCACAACAGTACCCCCCCCTTGAGGAGGGGTCACCGAACCCTCAACAATGCTACCAGGGCGATCAGGGTGAGCCCGATGAAAGGCACGCACCAATCTTTTGGCATGAATATCAGAGGCAGAGACCCAGGAATTATCCTCCTGACCATAACCCTTCCACTTAACCAAATACTGGAGTCTCCGTCTAGCCAGACGGGAATCCAGAATTTTCTCTACCTCATATTCCAAGTTACCTTCAACCAATACAGGGTCCGGAGGTGCCACCTCAGGCACAACTGGCTCAACAAACCTCTTCAACAAGGACTTATGGAACACATTATGGATCTTAAATGTGACAGGAAGAGCCAAACGAAAAGAGACCGGATTAATAATCTCCAAAATCTTGTAAGGTCCAATGAATCTAGGCTTAAACTTAGGAGAAGCCACCTTCATAGCAATATTTTTTGATGATAACCACACCATATCACCAACCTTAAACTGGGGACCAATGGTCCTATGTCGGTTGGAAAACCGCTGGGCCTTTTCCTGGGAGAGAGATAACTTATCCACCACTTGGTCCCAGATCTGGTGCATTCTCTCCACCACAGTGTCAACACCTGGGCAGGCAGAGGACTCCACCTGCCCTAAAGAAAATCGAGGATGAAACCCAAAGTTACAAAAAAAAGGTGACATCAAGGTGGCAGAACTAGCTCTATTATTTAAAGCAAATTCGGCCAAGGGCAAAAATGAAACCCAATCATCCTGATCAGCAGAAATAAAACATCTCAAATATGACTCCAAGGTCTGGTTTGTTCTCTCTATCTGCCCATTGGTCTGAGGGTGAAAAGCAGAGGAGAAGGACAACTGAATTCCCAGCTTGGAACAGAAAGTTCTCCAAAATCTAGACACAAACTGGACTCCTCTGTCAGATACAATGTTCTCAGGAATCCTGTGCAAGCGAACCACCTGTTGTAAAAACAGGGACACCAACTCAGAGGAAGACGGCAACTTAGGGGGTGGTACAAGATGAACCATCTTAGAGAACCTATCACAAATCACCCAAATAATAGTCATCCTTTGAGAGACAGGCATATCAGAGATGAAATCCATTGAAATATGGGTCCGTGGCCTCTTGGGGACAGGCAAAGGCATCAACAACCCACTAGAGCGAGAACACGATTTAGACCGGGAGCACGTCCCACAGGACTGCACAAAATTCCTGACATCACGAGACAAGGAGGGCCACCAAAAAGAGCGACTCACCAGATCTCTAGTACCAAAAATACCTGGATGACCAGCCAATGCAGAGCAATGAACTTCAGACATCACTCTCTTCTTCCACTGGTCAGGAACATACAACTTTCCACTGGGGCAACGCTCAGGTTTGTCCTCCTGGAACTCTTGCAGAGCAAGTCTCAAATCGGGCGAGATGGCAGAAAGAACTACCCCTTCGCCTAAGATGGTAGCAGGCTTGGTCACCACAGGAGAATCAGCAAAGAAACTCCTAGAGAGGGCGTCTGCCTTGACATTCTTAGTTCCAGGAAGGAAAGAGACCACAAAATCAAAACGTGTAAAAAACAAGGTCCACCTAGCCTGTCTAGGGTTCAAGCGTTTAGCCGACTCTAGGTAAATCAAATTTTTGTGGTCAGTGAGGACCACGACTTGATGCTTAGCTCCCTCCAACCAATGTCTCCACTCCTCAAGTGCCCATTTCATGGCCAACAGTTCCCGATTCCCCACATCATAGTTACGTTCAGATGGAGAGAACTTTCGGGAAAAGAAAGCACAGGGATTCATTTTAGATGTTACCGGATCCTTTTGGGACAACACCGCTCCTGCACCAATCTCAGAAGCATCCACCTCTACCTGAAACGGGAGTGAGACATCAGGTTGCCGCAAAACCGGGGCGGAAGTAAATCTACGCTTCAGCTCCTGAAAGGAAGCAACCGCTTCCGGAGACCAATTTAACACATCAGCACCCTTCCTGGTAAGGTCAGTCAATGGTTTGGCAATACTAGAAAATTTTGCTATAAATTTCCGATAAAAATTAGCAAAACCCAAAAACTTCTGGAGGGCCTTCAAAGAAGTGGGCTGAACCCAATCGTAAATGGCCTGTACCTTGGCCAGGTCCATTTCATTAGTAGACGGGGACAAAATAAATCCCAAAAAAGAAATCCTCTGTACTCCAAAAAGACATTTACTGTAGATCCTTTGACATACAGGGAATTCTCCCTCAAGATCCGGAACACAGTCCGAATACGTTCCACATGAGAATCCCAATCCTTGGAGAAGATCAAAATATCATCCAGATAGATAATCAAAAATGTATCGACAAAATCTCGGAAAATATCGTTCATGAAGCACTGGAAGACAGAAGGGGCATTAGTGAGCCCAAAAGGCATCACCAGGTACTCAAAATGTCCCTCCGGAGTATTAAACGCCATCTTCCATTCATCCCCATGCTTAATGCGAATAAGATTATACGCCCCCTGAGGTCAAGCTTGGTAAACCAGCAAGCACCTTTAACTCTGGAGAATAGATCAGAAATCAGGGGTAACGGATACTGATATTTAACAGTAATTTTGTTGAGGGCACGATAATCAATACAAGGTCTTAATGATCCATCCTTTTTGGCTAAAAAAAAAAAACGGCACCTAAGGGTGACGAGGATGGTCTAATATGACCCTTCTCCAACGCCTCCTTAATATAGGATCGCATAGCCTCGTGCTCGGGTACAGATAAATTGAAGAGCCGACCCTTGGGAAATTTACACCCCGGGCTCAGTTCAATTGCACATTCATAACTCCTATGAGGAGGCAGAGACGCAGACTCATTCTCACTAAATACATCATAAAAGTCCGCCAAATAATCAGGAACATCATGCGACTGAGGAGAGGTGGAAAACACCGGAGCCTCACTAAAGGCACACCGACAACCCCAACTCACCACAGACACAGATTTCCAATCCAAAACTGGATTATGAATTTGTAACCAGGGAAACCCCAGAACAATAGTATCATGCAGATTATGCAACACCAAAAATCTGCAATTTTCTTGATGGTCTGGGGCGACCCGCGTTACCACCTGGGTCCAAAACTGAGGTTTATTTTTAGCCAAAGGAGTAGCATCAATCCCCCTCAAAGGGATAGGCGTCCGCAGAGGTGTCATCGGAAATCCACAACGTTTAGCAAAATCCAAGTCCATTAGGTTTAGGGCTGCTCCCGAATCCACAAAAGCCTTGGCGGAAAATGTGGACAGGGAGCAGATCAGAGTAATAGCCAGAAGAAACCTAGGTTGAACACCACCAACAGAAAATGTGTGTGCAAAGCGTTTCTCTCGTTTAGGACAGACAGAAATAATATGCGAGGCATCTCCACAGAAAAAACACAACTTATTACGCCTTCTGAACTCCTGACGCTGCTCTCTGGAAAAAAACTCTATCACATTGCATAGGTTCAGACATTTGTTCAACAGGTGGCAACACCTCTCGTGCAGCTTTGCGTTCGCGCAAACGCCGATCAACCTGAATGGCTAATGACATAGAATCGTCAAGACCAGAGGGAACAGGAAATCCCACCATAGTATCTTTTACGGCTTCTGACAACCCCTTCCGAAAGAGAGCAGCCAAGGCATTATCATTCCAGGTAGTAAGTACTGCCCACTTTCGGAATTTTTGACAGTACAATTCTGCAGAATCACGACCCTGGTTCAATGCCAGCAGGGTCTTTTCAGCCTGATCAATGGCATTAGGTTCGTCATACAACAACCTCAAGGCCTGAAAAAATGCGTTCACATTAGTCAGAATAGGATCATCTGGTTTCAAAGAAAACGCCCAATCCTGGGGATCGCCACGCAGCAAAGAGATGACAATTCTAACCTGCTGCGCGGAGCTCCCTGACGAGTTAGGCTTCAAGGCAAAAAATAATTTACAATTATTTTTGAAATTCAAAAATTTAGACCGATCCCCAAAAAATACATCAGGTGTAGGAATCTTTGGTTCAGCAGCATGTGAATGAGCAAGGTAGGCGGAAATTCCCCGCACTTCCGCAGCGAGCTGCTCCACACAATCAGACAATTGCTTTATCTTCATTGAGAGAAAAAAAAATTCCCCCTACGGCCTCAGAGATATAGAGGAAAAAATATACACTTTTTTTTTTTTTTTTCAATTCTTTCCTGCTATTGAGTACCCTAGGATCTGCGGTATGGTGGGTGATTCTGTTATGACTGAGTCACCGTAGGAGGCAGACACAAAAATAGAAGCTACGTCCAGAAAACCAGAGAAGTTGGCAACTATCAGATTGCAGACCCCTGAACCTATCAACACAACTAGCAGTAGCCGTGGGGGGTTCCTACGATGCCCTAGACCCCTCGATCACAGCCGGAGCGCTAAATAGCCTAAAGACAGAAAAGGAAATCTAAACTGCCCCAGAGCAGACCCCAAAGTAAAAGGCAGCCCCCAACATATAATGACGGTGAAGCAAGATGAAAAAACACTCACACAGATAGAAAGATAGGCTGAGCAAACGATGGGGCCCAAGCTAACTAAACAGAAAAGGAAAGGAAGGTTGCTGTCTGCAATCTGCCAAAACCCTATCAAAGACATAAGCCAACAGCTGATATGGAAAAAGACCCTGAAGCAGCTAGGCTTCAAAAACTAAATCAGCACTCAGGTATTTTCAGAAGACAGAGCTAAAGGAATTCAGCTCACCCCAGCATGGAATGGCAGAAATCCAGAAAAACAAAGCAAAACAAAGTCAAAGCACCAATGCAAAAAGCCGAGCAGAAAACTTAGCTTTAGAAGAGCAGGAATTCAGACTGGTCTCCAAGGATCCCACAGAGAAATCACCCGCAGGGCAGGAGGGCGTCGGCAGCCTTATATCCAGTCAGTAACTCCACTCAGCCAGTCATCATCATCAAACTCAGGTGTTTGATAATCAGGCTCACTACCTTTCTCTACCAGAAGAGGGAGTTCCTCGGGCCTCAGTAGTGAAGGGGAAAATGAACTCACAACAGCGCTGCTTATTTTTCCTGAATTTCTCCTATTAGTGTGCTTCCATCCGTATCCAGCTAGATTGGTTGCAAACACTATATAGGAGTAGATAGAGGAGTCTTTTTGCTGGCTTGTGCCCTGCAGCCCCAGCCAGATTAGTATTAGCCTATTTTTTGGAGCCTCATCTATTGCATTGTAGGTTACCTTCCTGCATTGTAATAGCTCCAAAAAGTTTGTGATACTATCGCTTTTACATCTTTGGTCACATCCTTTTTGTTTTTTTGAAAAAAAAGCACGGAAATAAAGTTCACAAAACACTCCACTTTACAGTTGTGTAGACCACATTAGCGCATATTAAAGTGTAGTCCACACACTTTATAAAATTAGTGTTTCTTAAACCTGTTAGCAGCTGTTCAGGAATAAGCACACTAAGCCCCCCCTTAGTACTTTTCTGCCTATCTTTATCAGTCTACCAAGATGAAGAAGGCAGGGAGTAAGGCACGTGGTCGTGGGCATGGAGTTTCAGCAGGGAGAGGACGTGGGGATTCTGTGCCTGCTGCGGGCACCAGTGACTCAGCATCCCCCAGTTTTAACAGGGAACAGTCCTTTATGCGCAGCTTTGTAGGAGCTCGCCGTACCCCACTCCTGCGAGAGGAACAAATTGAAGCCGTTGTCGGATGGATGGCAGCTAACGCATCAACTTCAATTACTTCCACATCCTCTCAGGTCCAGAGCACTGAAGAGCAACCATCTGTCTCTTCACCACCTGCCAAATTGCCCAGACAGGAGCCATCTTATTCTCTACTTCTGTTCTCTGAATCTGATGGCTTGGAAAGAGGGGGCCAGCCAAGCAGCATTCTAGAATGTGAAGAAGAGGGAGTATGCAGTGATGCGCAACAGCTTTGTCTCTCTGAATCTGAAGAGGCGGGTGAGCCAGTGCCTATGGTCAGCACACCTCAGTATGCATCTGATGATGAGACTCAGGTGCCACTTTCTGGTGCGTACTGTGCTGGCGAGACTACCCAGGAAAAGCAGGTGTTGAAGAGGGTAGTATAGATGATGAGGTCCTTGACCCATCATGGCGTGAGGAACAGGAAGGTGGTGGGAGCAGCTCTGAGGAGAGATTCCCCGAATGGCCAAGACAGGAGGGAGAGGGAGGGGGCAGACTTGGTTGCCTGTAGCCTCCACTTCGGCACCCATTAGGAGCATTCCTCTTCCAAAACCCAAAATGGGCGCTCCCAGAACTTGCAGTGCGCGGTCCTTTTTTGACACAGTTGCAGATGACATTTGTTTTGTCAAATGCAAGCTGTGTAATCAGAAAGTCAAAAGAGGGAAAGTGTCAGCAACCTTAATACCACAAATATGTGGAAACATGTGCGGACCAAGCACATGGTGGCGTTACAAAGACACACTGAAGACGTAGGCCAACCTACAGCACCTCCTACCACCTCTTCAGCTCGTGTTGTAGCCTCTTCCTCCAGCTCACACACAGCTGGTTCAGCTTTCTCACAGGATCGCCAGGGAAGAACCTCTGGCACTGTTGTACAGAGACCCAGTGTAATTACACCCACAGCACCATGTTCCCTGTCATCCTCACACTCCCAGGCCACTCTACATCCATCGGTAGCACAGGCATGGGAGAAAAGGTGGCCATACTCGGCAAACCTTCCCCGAGCACAGGCTCTAAATGCTGGCATTGCAAAACTACTGGCCCTTGAAATGCTCTCATTCAGGCTGGTGGAGACTGACACCTTCCGTAACTTCATGGCATTGGCAGTCCCACAATACAATGTGCCCAGCCTCTTTTATTTCAGCAGGCAAGCCGTCCCTGCCCTGCAAAAGCATGTGGAGGGAAAAATTAAACATCAGCTACTAAACGCTGTCAGTAGCAAGGTCCACCTGACCACCGATGCATGGACCAGTAGCCATGGACAGGGACGATACCTTTCCCTCACTGCCCATTGTTGTGGAGCCGGGTACAGATCTTGGGAGTGGCGCTGTACGTGTTCTGCCAACTCCAAGGATTGCAGGAATCCAGTCTGTACACATTGACTCCTCCTCATACTCCAGTTCCTCAGAATTAGCGCTGCAGGAACCGTCACGGTCCACCTCCACATGGACCCGTGAATGCTTACCTGTTATGCCCGATATGAGCACAGCCGTGGCCAAACGTCAACAGGCCGTACTGAAATTAATGACAATTAGTGACAATGGCCGAAATCTGGTGGCAGCTCTGGGCCTAGGCACCCTCACTCACATCCCATGTCTGGCACATGTGCTCAACTTGGTCGTGCAGAGTTTATTGAGGGACTATCCGGATCTTGATGCACTGCTGCACAAGGTCCGCATAGAGTGCGCTCAGTTGCGGCGTTCCAGCATGGCAAGATCGCGCATTGCAGCTCTGCAGCGCCGATTCCGCCTTCCGGAACATCACATCATATGTGACCTACCCACCAGGTGGAATTCAACGTTACATATGTTGG
This sequence comes from Dendrobates tinctorius, assembly GCF_039654945.1. Lineage (NCBI taxonomy): Eukaryota > Metazoa > Chordata > Amphibia > Anura > Dendrobatidae > Dendrobates > Dendrobates tinctorius. The sequence continues at coordinate 41,766,556 of NW_027361797.1, forward strand.
AGCGGTTGTGTGAGCAGCAGGCAGCAGTAATGGAGTACCAGCTGCATCAGGCACAAACAAGTCACACTGTGCGCCATTCACACTTCACCACCACTGAGTGGGCGTCTATGAACGACATCTGCCACGTTTTGCATGCCTTCGATGATTCCACGCGGATGGCGAGAGCAGATGATGCACTAGTCAGCATGACTGTCCTCCTTATCTGTCTTCTTCAAAAAACACTGCAAGCACTAAGGGAGGAGGTTTTGGAAGAGGTGGAGGATGAGGAGTCACAAATGCCACCTGCTTCTGGACAGTCTGCGCAACGTGGTTCCTCACAAAGGCCTAGGCAGGGGACACTTTGTGAGGCGGATGAGGATGAGTCAATGGAGGAGGAAGACATCTCTCCAGAGGAGGGAGGTACACAATGCTCTAGAAGTCAGTATGTAGAGCAAGGGTGGGGTGATGCAGAGCAGGCAGAGATGACGCCTCAAGCAGGGGACTTCGTTTCTTGGCCAGTTGGGAGTCTGCAGCACATGGTTGATTTCATGCTGCAGTGCCTGAGAAACGACCGCCGCATCGCCCACATTCTCAACACGGCTGATTATTGAGTGTACACCCTCCTAGATCCTCGCTACCGGGACAACTTACAAAGCCTCATAACACCGTTGAACCGGGAGCATAAAATGAGGGAGTACCAAGACACACTGGTGCATTCCATCATGTTCTCCATTCCGAGAGCAGTGCTGCTAGTGCTTTACAAAGCAGCTCTGTGCGTCGAGGCAGTGGAGGAAGCTCTGCACAAAGTGGGAGCAGAGGCAGAGCCTCAGCACAAGGCAAGACCAGTATGGCCCAAATGTGGCAAAGTTTTGTGTGCCCGCCACAAATGTCTACACCATCACAGACGGCTCCAGTCAGCAGGAGGCAACGTTTCTGTCAAATGGTGACAGACTACATGTCTTGCCCTCTCAGTGTACTCCCAGACGGCTCTTCCCCCTTCAAGTTTTGGGTCTCTAAGCTGGATACATGGCCAGAGTTTAGCCAGTATGCATTGGAGGTGCTGGCTTGCCCTGCTGCTAGTGTATTATCGGAACGCGTCTTTAGTGCCGCAGGTGGAGTACTAACAGACCGTCGCATGCGACTATCCTCCGATAACGTTGACCGGCTTACTTTTCTGAAAATGAACAAGGCCTGGATCTCGCCGGAATTTGCCAGTCCTCTTCCTGATTAAATAATTGGTTGGCAACAGTATCCAGGTCTCCTGTTGTGTTCATGTTTCTACCACCTGAACTGTAATCCCTGGGCTCCAACACCACCAGCTGCTGCTCAGAAGTGCCGTCTGCACAGTCAACACTTGCTCCTGTGTTATTGGGGTTCAGTAACGTCAGCTGATCCCCTGCTGTGTGTCCGGCAATTTCGCCTGCTCCCTCAAAATTCACCCAACATCAGATATAAAACTTGCTCCAATTAGGCCTCAGCCTACACCATGATTGACTCTGTGCTCCAACACCACCAGTTGTTGCTCAGAAGTGCAGTCTGCACAGAGAAAAACACTAGCTAATGTGTTAGTGGGGTTCAGTAATGCCAGCTGCTCCCCTGCTGTGTGTCCGGCAATATCTCCTGCTCCCTCCACATTCATCCCAACATCAGATATTAAACTTGCTCTAATTAGGCCTCAGCCTACTCCATGATTGACCCTGGGCTCCAACACCACCAGTTGTTGCTCAGAAGTGCCATCTGCACAGAGAAAAACACTAGCTCCTGTGTTAGTGGGGTTCAGTAAAGTCAGCTGCTCCCCTGCTATGTGTCCGGCAATATCTCCTGCTCCCTCCACATTCATCCCAACATCAGATATTAAACTTGCTCCAATTAGGCCTCAGCCTACTCCATGATTGACCCTGGGCTCCAACACCGCCAGTTGCTGCTCAGAAGTGCCATGTGCACAGAGAAAAACACTAGCTCCTGTGTTAGTGGGGTTCAGTAACGTCAGCTGCTCCCCTGCTGTGTGTCCGGCAATATCTCCTGCTCCCTCAAAATTCACCCAACATCAGATATTATACTTGCTCCAATTAGGCCTCAGCCTACACCGCAATTGACCCAGGGCTCCAACACCGCCAGTTGCTGCTCAGAAGTGCCGTCTGCACAGTCAACATGTGCTCCAGTGTTATTGGGGTTCAGTAATGTCAGCTGATCCCCAGCTGTGTGTCCGGCAATTTCTCCTGCTCTGTCCACACTCATACAACTACAGATTTTAAACTTGCTCCAATTAGGCCTCTGGCTGCACTCTGTTTCTACTGTAGTCCCTGGGCTCCAACACCGCCAGTTGCTGCTCAGAAGTGCCGTCTGCACAGTCAACATATGCTCCTGTGTTATTGGGGTTCAGTAATGTCAGCTGATCCCCTGCTGTGTGTCCGGCAATTTCGTCTGCTCTGTACACATTCACACTACTACAGATATTAAACTTGCTCCAATTATGCCTCTGGTTACACTCTGTTTCTACTGTAATCCCTGGGCTCCAACAACGCCAGTTGCTGCTCAGATGTGTCTTTGGCAAAGGTACTCCCTCCTGCCCAGCCTGGTTCCAGCACGCCAGCTGTTTCCGGGTAGTGTCAACGTCACTTTGGCACCAATACATTGTCCTGTCATGTTGCGGTCGGGTTAGCCGACTCTATGGTGCCTGCAGTTTAGGTGCTTCCTATGTGGGCTGCGGGATCTGGCAATAAAGGCTGGTTCCGTAGTGCCAATAGGACAAGCACCCCCTGTAGGACTGTGGGTTTCGGTAACTGCGGCCGGCTCGCGGCCTTGCAACGCTGTCTTTCAGGGGTACCTTCTGCTACCCATCCAGGTTCCAGTACCGTCAGCTGGTTCTCGGCAGTGCCTTTGGCTTAGGTGCCTCCATCTCGGTATCTGAGTTCCAGCAACATCTGCTGGTCCTTGGTAGTGCTTTCTAGCACAGGTGCCTCCTGTTTAGTAACCGGGTTCCAGTACCGTCAGCTGGTCCTCGGTAGTTCCATTGGCTCTTGTTCCTTCTGCTGGCCCTCCGGGTTCGAGCACCGTCAGCTGGTCCTTGGTAGTTCCATTGACTCTTGTTCCTTCTGCTGTCCCTCTGGGTTCTAGCACCGTCAGCTGGTCCTCGGTAGTTCCATTGGATCTTGTTCCTTCTGCTGCCCCTCCGGGTTCCAGCACCGTCAGCTGGTTCTTGGCAGTGCCTTTGGCTTAGGTGCCTCCATCTCGGTATCCGAGTTCCAGCAATGTCTGCTGGTCCTTGGTAGTGCTTTCTAGCACAGGTACCTCCTGCTTAGTAACCGGGTTGCAGTACCGTCAGCTGGTCCTCGGTAGTGCCATTGGCTATTGTTCCTTCTGCTACCCCTCCGGGTCCCAGCACCGTCAGCTGGTCCTTGCTAGTTCCATTGGCTCTTGTTCCTTTTGCTGCCCCTCCGGGTTCCAGCACCGTCAGCTGGTGCTCGGTAGTTCCATTGGCTCTTCTTCCATCTGCTGCCCCTCCGGGTTCCAGAACCATCAGCTGGTTCTCGGCAGTGCCTTTGGCTTAGGTGCCGCCATCTCGGTATCCGAGTTCCAGCAACCTCTGCTTGTCTTTGGTAGTGCTTTCTGGCACAGGTACCTCCTGCTTAGTAACCGGGTTCCAGCACCGTCAGCTGGTCCTCGGTAGTGCCATTGGCTCTTGTAGCTTCTGCTACCCATCCGGGTTCCAGCACCGTCAGCTGGTTCTCGGCAGTGTCTTTGGCACGGGTACTCCCTCCTGCCCAGCCTGGTTCCAGCACGCCAGCTGTTTCTGGGAAGTGTCAACGTCACTTTGGCACCAATATATTGTCCTGTCATGTTGCGGTCGGGTTAGCTGACTCTATGGTGCCTGCAGTTTAGGTGCTTCCTATGTGGGCTGCGGGATCTGGCAATAAAGGCTGGTTCCGTAGTGCCAATAGGACAAGCACCCCCTGTAGGACTGTGGGTTTCGGTAACTGCGGCCGGCTCGCGGCCTTGCAACGTTGTTTTTCAGGGGTACCTTCTGCTACCCATCCAGGTTCCAGTACCGTTAGCTGGTTCTCGGCAGTGTCTTTGGCTTAGGTGCCTCCATCTCGGTATCCGAGTTCCAGCAACGTCTGATTGTCCTTGGTAGTGCTTTCTAGCACAGCTACATCCTGCTTAGTAACTGGGTTCCAGTACCGTCAGCTGGTCCTCGGTATTGCCATTGGCTCTTGTTCCTTCTGCTGCCCCTCCGGGTTCCAGCACCGTCAGCTGGTCCTTAGTAGTTCCATTGTCTCTTGTTCCTTCTGCTGCCTCTCCGGGTTCCAGCACCGTAAGCTGGTCCTCGGTAGTTCCATTGGCTCTTGTTCCTTCTGCTGCCCCTCCGGGTTCCAGCACCGTCAGCTGGTTCTCGGCAGTGCCTTTGGCTTAGGTGCCTCCATCTCGGTATCCGAGTTCCAGCAATGTCTGCTGGTCTGTGGTAGTGCTTTCTGGCACAGGTACCTCCTGCTTAGTAGCCGGGTTCCAGTACCATCAGCTGGTCCTCGGTAGTTCCATTGGCTCTTGTTCCTTCTGCTACCCATCCGGGTTCCAGTACCGTCAGCTGGTTCTCGGCAGTTCCTCAGCCTTCTTGTACCTTCAGCTACATTTCCAAGTTCAAGCTTTTTGAAATGGTTTTTGGTAATAACTCTGGATCTCACTGACGACGACCCTGAAGACCACCCCAAAGAAGACCAAAAAGATGACCCTGAAGAAGATGACCAAGAGGACAAAGAACATGAAGACAACCACCAAGATACAGAACAACAAGAGACAGAAGACCAAGAAGCAGAACATAAAGCAGAAGAACAAAAAGCAGAAGAGCAAAAAGCAGAAGAACATTAAGCATAAGACTAAAAATCAGCGCAAAAGATATTATCTAAATTATAAGCAGAAGAAGACTAAGCAGTGTATGAGGGTGAGTCCGTTCCTCCTCGTGGTGCCCCTGGAAAATGCCTGCTGCTGCAGGCCAAACTGAACGCGGACAAATCCTGTTATAAATCTTTTGTGACAGGCAGAACGGAAGGTGTAATCTTCAAACTTTTATAGATAACAACTACAGGAATGCCTGTCACAAATAAGAATATGATGAAGAAGAAGAATAGGAAGAAGATGAAGAAGTAGAATATGAAGAAAAATAATAGTTGAATATGAAGAATGTAAAAAAAAGAATAATAGGAAGAAGGTGAAGAAGAAGAAGATGAAGAAGGTGAAGAAGAAGTTGATGAAAAAGATGCTGCTGCTGCTGCTGAGGATCATGAAGGAGAAAGTGTGGGAGAAGTAAAAAAGAAGGTGAAGAGCATGGAAGTAGTGAAACATACATATCTGACAAAATATAAAAAAGGTTAACATAGTCAATGTCTTTGTAACTCCGAACATCTTAAAAAAAAAATAATAATTCCTGCTATTCCATTTGATTGGGCTAAACCTCTATGCCTTTAGGCTGTGTTCACACACAGCGTTTTTTTAGCGGTTTTTACCGCGGTTTTCACTATAAAACCGCTATAAAACCGCTAAAAATAAGCTTCCCATTCATTTCTATGCATTTTGCACTTTCTGTGCACATTGATGCGTTTTTTACCGCGAAAAAAACGCATCGCGATAAAAAACGCAGCATGCACATTAATTTTGCGTTTTTTTCCGCGGTTTAGGCTTCTCCCATTCTTTTAGAAACCGCTGCGGTAAAAAACGCATCAAAACTGCGCAAAAAACACGCAAAAACCGCCGCTGAAAAATAGGTGCGGTTTCTGGGAAGGGATTCAGGTTTTTGTGCAGAAATTTTCTGCAACGTGTGCACTTACCCTCAATGTCTCCTCCACATCCCCCAATACATTCTACATTATTCTTAGTTGTTTTTCTTCATGTAGAATTAACCTACAAGGAAAGAATGGGTTTATTTTAATTCCGATATTTCTGTCCCATTGACTTGCATTGGTTTCCTGTATCGGAATCGGCGATATCCGATACTTTTTGGGTATCGGTCCGATCCAATCCGATCCGATATTTCACGATATTGGAAGGTATCGCTCAACACTATTTATTGAAGACCTTGCTCCTAGAAGAGAAAAACATGTGGCCAGAGAAGTTGCCGGATCTGGTAGATCTCTACAATCATATCCCTGTAAACTCCACCAACTCTACTCCAGCCTACTTGATGAAAGCAAGCCCTGGCAAGTTACCCATTGACTTGGACATGGGAGTCTTAACACTTGAAGTAATATCACCTGATGCAGATTGGGATAGAGCGGCAGCAGCAGTACCGCAAAGTGCAAGAATGCATAGAAAAGAGTCTAGCCCACGCAAGATAAAAGCAAGAAAGAAATTATAATCAGCATGCCCCCCAGTTCTCTTGTCACCTGGAGAATAGGTACTCAAAAGGAAGAGACGAGTGCACAAACTAGAGGACCAATGGGAGTATGAGCCCTACGTTGATTTATCTTCAGACTCCAATAACACCAAGGTGTGCCTCATCAGCAAAGATGGAGGAGAAACCTCAGCAGCAGTGTCAAGAGATCATCTAAAGCAGTGCCCTGACCAACTGAAGAAAAAGATTGAAGACCAAAACATTCTTCAGCCAGTAGAAGAAGTGGAGGAAAGATCAACACTGTACTCAGCGAGTTCCCTTCAAATTGGACAAGAGTGAACCAAGCCATAGTCGTGCCCGTCTTAACCGTTCCCCAGCTGGAAATGCCAGAAAGAGAAGCGATTCAAGACCAACCTGAAGATCAACAAGCTCAAGTAACAGAATCCACATCTGCAGTGGAACGCGAAAATCTGCCCCCTGCTAGCGGTGAATCTGTCAGTCCCATGGTGAGTCTAAAGGTCCCGTCACACCTAGCGATGCTATAACGATCCCGACAGCGATACGACACGACAGGGATCGTTGCCACATCGCTATGTGGTCGCTATTGAGATGTCAGACAGTCCAATCTACCCAACAATGGAGCAATGATCTAGCGTGTCATAGCGACCTTTGTAACGATGTCGGGAACGCTAATCCCCACCTTGTCTTGCTTCTGAGTCGCTAACGAGGTCGTTAGGCTAGGTGTCAAACGTGACGATACAAGCGACTCAGCGGGACATGAGCGACCAAAGAAATGTCCAGACATTTCGGGCACGATCAGCGATACCCGGCAGGGGGGCTGGTCGCTGGTCACTGGTCACTGTCACACACAGCGATCTCGCTGGTGAGATCGCTATAACGTCACAGTTCTAGTGACTCAGCAGCGATCTCGCTAGTGATCTCGCTTAGTGTGACAGGGCCTTAAGGGCCCTGTCACACATAGCGACTCATCAGTGATCCCGACAATTATATGAACTTCTCAGGATCGCTGGTGTGTCGCTACATGATCACTGGTGAGCTGCCAAACAGGCAGCTTCACCAGTGATCAGCACCAGCGACGACGAGCGTGTGCGTCGCTGTGTACCTGAGATACCAGGGCCTGGTGCTGGGAGCTGGTAACCAAGGTAAACAGCGGGTTTCTAAACGCTAAGCTACCTTGGATATGAGCTGGGAGCTCGCTGATTGTTGCTCTCCCGCCTGCCACACGCAGCGATGCGTGCTGGCCAGCGGGAGACCAACGACCCAAAAAAAGTCCAGAGCTTTCAAGAATGATCAGCGATACCCGGCAGGGGGGCCGGTCGCTGATAGGTGTCACACACAGCGATCTCGCTGGTGAAATCGCTGTTGCGTCACAAAACTTGTGACTCAGCAGCGATCTCGCTTGCGAGATCGCTGTGTGTGACGGGGGCTTAAGAAGTCGCAGAAGGCTACTGCCCAGATTACCAATAAACACACTAGACCAGGCTAGATCACTACAGACACCTGTACTACGTAGATCTACCCGTAGTACCAGAGGTGAGGTTCCAGCCAGGTATAAGGGCTAAAATATAAGTGTAGTGCTAATGTAAAAAAGTTGAAAATGTTCATAATTGCAAGCGTTAAGTATATGAGCCTACAGAGACTTACTGCATGAACTTTTAATAATTCTTGTTTTCTTGATTATATGGACGATTGGGTCACTGGACTCATAGTGACCAGGACAATGATTGTAAATAGTTAGCACCGGTGGCTACAGAACAAAAACCGTCTGGTGTGACCAAAGAAGTAGACCAACTTGGTGACCACTAATGCCCTGTAGTCATGCCCAGGGCCTACGCTGGGGGTTTGAGACGGGTTCACTCATATTGTACTTTGTAGGGTGAAAAGGACATCCCTGTGGAGCAGACAAGCAGACTGTCCATCCATGTGTATAAAAGACACGCTCTATGTATAATCCCTGCCTGCTCCGCACACTGAATAAGGTGCCCCCCATAGACCAGCATACTGCACTCCTGAAATACTCTGTGCTGCTGTCACCCTGCTCCTTCCCCCATATATCTCCCAGAATCCTTGCAGCCTGCCATCCTTGGTGACTGTCTACTTTGCAGTCAACCAAAAAATGGCTGCTCACTGTGTTTTTAAATGTTATCCTCTCTTATCCCTTAGTAAACACCCAGAAGGGGAGGAGAGGAGGGACATCACACATGTCAGCAGACTCCACCCATATTCACTGCAGTGCAGTAATGTGAGCTAGTTGTACACTAGGTTTCTGTCAAATTTCAGTAACTACTCCCCCTAGAGTTTAAAAGTGGAAATACCAAACCTTTTAAAATTATTTTTCATATTTTACTGAATTATAAACAAATGATATTTTTTTAAGAAAATGTAAACACTAAGGCCGGGGTCACACTGGCGAGGAATACGGCCGAGTGAGAGGCGCTAAAAGCACGCATTAGACACGGACCAATGATTCTCTATGGGGTCCCTCGCACCAGCCGTATATTTCTCATCCGTATTCTATGGTCCGTGCCAATCGCAGCGTACTACTCCCGTAGTACGCCAATGCAAGTCTATGGGTGCGCAAAGAATACGGATTACACACGGACCACACATGTGACTTGCGAGAAATACGCACCCGGTGTCTTTTAGAAAAGCCGGCAATTCAGTGCGCGATACAGTAAACTCACACTGACAGTTTTAATAAAGAAACAAATGAATAGATATAGACACATAGAATACATATATACAGTCATATGTAAAAGTTTGGGCACCCCAATTAATGTTATCCTTTTTTCTTTATAACAATTTTGGTTTTTGCAACAGCTATTTCAGTTTCATATATCTAATAACTGATGGACTCAGTTATATTTCTGGATTCAAATGAGATTTATTGTACTAACAGAAAATGTGCAATCTGCATTTAAACAAAATTTGACCGGTGCAAAAGTATGGGCACCCTTATCATTTTCTTGACTTGAACACTCCTAACTACTTTTTACTGACTTCCTGAAGCACTAAATTGATTTTGTAACCTCATTGAGCTTTGAACTTCATAGCCAGGTGTATCAAATCATGAGAAAAGGTATTTAAGGTGGCCTCTTGCAAGTAGTTATCCTATTTGATTCTCCTATGAAGAGTGGCATCATGGGCCCCTCAAAACAACTCTCAAATGATATGAAAACAAAGATTATTCAACATAGCTTTTCAGGGGAAGGATACAAAAAGTTGTCTCAGAGATTTAACCTGTCAGTTTCCACTGTGAGGAACATAGTAAGGAAATGGAAGAACACAGGTACAGTTCTTGTTAAGCCCAGAAGTGGCAGGCCAAGAAAAATATCAGAAAGGCAGAGAAGAAGAATGGTGAGAACAGTCAAGGACAATCCACAGACCACCTCCAAAGACCTGCAGCATCATCTTGCTGCAGATGGTGTCACTGTGCATCAGTCAACAATACAGCGCACTTTGCACAAGGAGAAGCTGTATGGGAGAGTGATGCGAAAGAAGCCGTTTCTGCAAGCACACCACAAACCGAGTCGCCTGAGGTATGCAAAAGCACATTTGGACAAGCCAGTTACATTTTGGAAGAAGGTCCTGTGGACTGATGAAACAAAGATTGAGTTGTTTGGTCATACAAAAAGGCGTTATGCATGGAGGCTAAAAAACACAGCATTCCAAGAAAAACACTTGCTACCCACAGTAAAATTTGGTGGAGGTTCCATCATGCTTTGGGGCTGTGTGGCCAATGCCGGCCTCGGGAATCTTGTTAAAGTTGAGGGTCGCATGGATTCAACTCAGTATCAGCAGATTCTTGACAATAATGTGCAAGAATCAGTGACGAAGTTGAAGTTACGCAGGGGATGGATATTTCAGCAAGGCAATGATCCAAAACACCGCTCCAAATCTACTCAGGCATTCATGCAGAGGAACAATTACAATGTTCTGGAATGGCCATCCCAGTCCCCAGACCTGAATATCATTGAACATCTGTGGGATGATTTGAAGCGGGCTGGCCATGCTCGGCGACCATCAAACTTAACTGAACTGGAATTGTTTTGTAAACAGGAATGGTCACAAATACCTTCATCCAGGAACTCATTAATAGCTACAGGAAGCGACTCGAGGCTGTTATTTTTGCAAAAGGAGGATCTACGAAATATTAATGTCACTTTTATGTTGAGGTGCCCATACTTTTGCACCGGTCAAATTTTGTTAAAATGCAGATTGCATATTTTCTGTTAGTACAATAAACCTCATTTGAATCCAGAAATATAACTGAGTCCATCAGTTATTAGATATATGAAACTGAAATAGCTGTTGCAAAAACCAAAATTGTTATAAAGAAAAAAGGTTAACATTAATAGGGGTGCCCAAACTTTAACATATGACTGTATATATATATGCATTCTATGTGTCTATATCTATTCTTTGGTTTCTGTTAGAAACCCTGTCATAGGGCTCCATTATATGTCCATTTTGCTCCGTATGTCATCCGTAAGCAAGGTGTGGTCGCGTATTTTGCGCATGTAAGCATCCGTATGTAATCCGTATGGCATCTGTATGGCGAGATTTTAAAGTTTTAAATGTGTTACCATCTTTTCAGTTAGCCATTAAAAGGTATCAACCACTGAGGACTCTCAATTCTGAATATTTTTATCAAACATCATAGTGACACTTTGACTGCAGAGTTCACACACAGCTCCCAACCGTCCCGGATCTGGAGGGACAGTCCCGTTTTTGTTTGCCTGTCCCGCTGTCCCAGGTGGGAGCTCATTTTTCCCGCAGTGTACTGAGCCGCCATGCCCCCCCCCATGCACCGACCCCATCCTCGCCCTCCCAGACAGACCCACCAGCCACCGCAGCCCCACACTGATAAATCCCTGCTCTGTGCTCACAGGACCTGTGATGAGGTCACAGGAGGGGAGGAGTCAGGGGTCTGAGGCCCCTGATCATGTGACCTCTGACTCTTCCCCTCCTGTGACCTCATCACAGGTCCTGTGCGCACAGCCCTCAGTGTATGCAAAACTCTGATGTGCTGGTTGTCATCATGCTGGATGAGGGAAGTATGTGTGGAGTCAGGAGAGGTTTACAGGGTGGATGTAGCAGGGCCATGTGTGTACGAGGTGTACGGAGTGGAGCTGCGTGTGTGTGAGGTGTACAGAGCGGAGCTGCGCAAATGCAAAGTGTAGGGAGCAGAGCCGTGTGTATGAGGTGTACGGAGCGGAGCCGTGTGTGCACGAGGTGTACAGAGCGGAGTCGTGTGTGCTGTAGAATCACTGCGTTGAGAAACATGTGATGGTGTCTCCGCAGTGTTGGATGTTGATCTCCATGAGTTCATTCATCCTCATTTTTCACAGTCTTTTACTAGGCATTGCTTCTACTAGCCAGTTTCCTACTCCACACTGATGAGGGGCAATACCCCGAAACAGCTGTCTGTGGATGGATACCATGTTTTGGCATAGGTGGTTTCCTTCATTGGAGACTGCCCTTCCCGTGGTTGTTCCCTCCCGGGGAAAGACCTGGCTAGTCATTGCTTGCGTTGAGAAACATGTGATGGTGTCTCCGCAGCTTGTGTTTTGCATGTTTTTGCATATTTCCCATAAGGGATGGGGGCATTGCTCTAGAATCACTGCGTTGAGAAACATGTGATGGTGTCTCCGCAGTGTTGGATGTTTATCTCCATGAGTTCATTCATCATCATTTTTCACAGGAGGGGAGGAGTCAGGGGTCCGAGGCCCCTGATCATGTGACCCCTGACTCCTCCCCTCCTGTGACCTCATCACAGGTCCTGTGCGCACAGCCCTCGGTGTATGCAAAACTCTGATGTGCTGGTTGTCATCGTGCTGGATGAAGGAAGTATGTGTGGGGTCAGGAGGGGTTTACAGGGTGGATTTAGCAGGGCCATGTGTGTACGAGGTGTACAGAGTGGAGCTGCGTGTGTGCGAGGTGTACAGAGCGGAGCTGCGCAAGTTCAAAGTCTACGGAGCAGAGCCGCGCGTGTACGAGGTGTACGGAGCGGAGCCGTGTGTGCATGAGGTGTACAGAGAGGAGTCATGTGTTTACGAGGTGTACGGAGCAGAGCCTTGTGTGTACGAGGTGTACAGAGCGGAGCCGTGTGTGTACGACGTGTACGGAGCGGAGCCATGTGTGTACGAGGTGTACAGAGGGGAGCCGTGTGTGTGAGAGGTATACAGAGTGGAGCCGTGTGTGTGTGGTAGGGGTCGGGATTGGGGGGTGGACCACTGCTTACCCTATCCGGATGACACCAGGCGATGCAAGGACGAGGCGGCGACAGATTTCAATAGTAACAGTTCCGGATTTATTCGTCGTACTCCTGACGATCACAACCACACACTGCAGCTTCGTTACAGGTCTCTGTCTCCAGGCCCGAGTACCTGCACCTTTGCTCCAGACGAAGTAACGTCCCTCGCAGATCTTTTGCTGGGGCTGTCCTAGACCAATCTACCGCCAGCGCTTCACCTGCCCGAGGTCGTCGTCCTATCGGTACCCCCGGGGCCTCGTCTGTCTTGTCCTGCGGTCCGTCGGGTCAGGGCCACCCCCCTGACTGTCCTCTCCTGTCAGTCCCCTGGCCGAGCTCCTCAGGGTTCTTTGTCTTCTGTCCAGAGTCCTCCTCTGTCGAGCTCCTCCCGGGACTGCCCTGTCTGGAACCCCAACCAGTCCTATTTATCCCCTCTCTCACTGGGGAATTTCCCTCCTGGGTTCCTGTAACTCCGCCCCCCATGACTAAGCGGATTCCTAAGCCGTAAGCTGATGTTAAGTCCTGCACTACTCTCCCCTGCCATCTTGTGGTCATTTCTGGGTACTACATTCTCTTATCCACCTTTCCCAGCTGTCACCCTTCTATCCTGTCAATCTCCATCTCTAGTGCACAAACCGTCCCCTCCTACTACCAGTCACGTCTGTCCGTCAAGTCACCTTCCCCACACTCCCCCTTCCTTTGTCCATTGTCGTCCCGACAATCGTACTCCCTACCTACGTCGTCCTGAAGCTTGTTCACAGTCTGTTGTCGGACCGGTCGTTGGGCCAAACCGCCACCCAAGGGGGCTGAACTAAACCGGGAGCACCATGCTCCGGGCAGCCTATTGCTACCCGCCGGCGCGCACGCCACGTGACAACTCCTTTCGGGTTGGCGAGGTCCACCCGGACTACTCTACGGTGTGAACCTCCCAATACTCTCCCCTTCTCCTACCTTCAACTCTCTCCTTTTGGGTGTCCATGGTGTCGGAGACCTGGCTGACGGACCACTGTCTGGTTCAATATCAATCGTCACTTCGTCCTTCACTTAAAAAGAGTCATGGTCAGCGTCTTCGTCAAATTTACCTCGCACCCGGAACCTGTTACACACATTTTTTTTTGGTTAAACACACTATTCACTAAATCAACTTTCAACATGCTATTACTTTTACTTTAATAACCATAGGAGTTACTCAACCGAAGTAACCCCTCTGTTTTTTTTTTTTTTTTCTCTTTTTTTCAAACACGTTAACATTGTTTCCAACACGATATTTTCCCCAGAGCATCTTTAAGATAAGGACTCCCCCTCCCTTTAACATTAGTACACCCTTTTCCGCATCCCCGCTATGTCAGGAAAACAAATCAAACAATATAAAAACATTCTTCACAACCTGGATGGAAAACTGTCCTCGTGGCCTGCACGACGGTGCAGCGAAATCCCGACAGTCCAGGCCATCTCCTGATAGCCAGTAGCAAGGGGGCCCCACAGCCGTGGAGCTCCCGGGATGCAGGGAGTGTCTCTAGGGTCCTTTTTACGGGGGTTCGGGGCCTTCGGGTTCAACAATTACGGCTACCGCGTAGTAGCCGCGGGGACAGTACTCCTTGTAGTACGATACCAAGTCCTCCTCTTGCAAAGCCCGGCCGTGACGGATGGAGGTCACATTGATGTACACCTTCTGGCCGGTTGCGAGGTCCCGAATGAACCCATATCCCTTCTACAGGTTGGTGTACACGAGCCGCCCCATAGATCGTGAGGCCGCCATGCCAGCCTCCCCATCTCATGGAGCAGGTTCCAGACCTCCTGCTCCCGGGCCTTCTTCTTTCGTATGACCTCCGCGACCCAAACAGAGGGTCCGGTGTAGGCCCCGGAGTCCGGTGGGCGGGACGTAGTCGGGGTTGAGAGTGGGGCAGAGGCGGCCGCAGAATCTGGCGCCCCAGCAACCGCTGGGGCCAGGTGACGGGCAGGGGCAGCCGTGGTCTCTGATAGGTAGGCCACGAAGCCTGACCAGCAGGCCGCAGCTGACTCTGGGGGTGACGCAGATGCGGCCGCGGGGCAGGCCGCAACCGGAGTCGCAGATGGGGCCAGAGTGGTGGCCGGCTTTAGGGAAAGGGCCGCTGCTGGCAGGTGGAACGCAGCAGCGTCGGCCGTGGGCTGGCTCCGCATCGGCAACACCGGATGTGGCGCCGCCTGGCGGGGTGGCTCTGGGACGGGAGTGGGGGCATCATTCAGCCCGGCGGAGGCCGCAGAGGTGGGGGCCGATTGCGGAGCCGCCGGCAGAGCCGGGGGAACTCTCAGCTTCCCCGGCGCCGCGGCCTCAGACACGTCACCCCGTGGCTCCTCCCGTAGCCTCCGGTCTTCACCCCGCCGTCCGGCAAGGCTAGCCTCCAGGCTTGAGGGTCCCGCGGGGAGGCTCCCAGGTGACGTCTTCGGCAGCTGCTCCCGCAGGGCCCGCAGTCGCTCCTCTTCTCTGCCCAATATCTTGAGGATGGTCCGTGATTCCAAAAAGCAGGTCTCCCAGCGAGACTCGATCTCCCGACGCCATCGCCTCTCCAGGCATCTGAGGCCACGGCAGCTGCTGCATCGCATCCCGTCCGGTGGGCAGCAGTCAAATGGCGCCAAGCATCCACAGCCGGTCTTCTCCCCCAGGCCACTCCCGCTTCTGGGTGGGGCGATGGCCGACTTCTCCATCCAACTGCCCGGGTCCAGTATGAGGGGGCGGCGGTCTCCAGACACACACCGCTCCCCCCAGGGGTACGTTGGAGATGGCCCCAGTCCATCCAGAACAACTGCAAACGCCCGGGCCTCTCCCCGGCGTTAGAGTACCACAGCCATAGTGAACAGCTTCGGGTGCCACCCCAGATCCTCTGGTGGCAGCGATGATCCGGAACAAAGTTTCCACTTTATAATCCCCAGGTGAGCAGCCTTGTAATCCACAGGTGTTTGTAATCCACAGTTATTTGTAATCCACAGGTGAGCAGTCCAAGTTCTTTTGGGCTCTTAAGGTGCAGGCCTGCCGCGGAAGGTGTCGTATTAGAGGCCGCAATCCTGCCGACTGCACCAAAATGTGTGATCTTGTGGTCATTTCTGGGTACTGCACTCTCCTATCCACCTTACCCTTCTACCCTGTCAATCTCCGTCTCTAGCGCACAAACCGTCCACTCCTACTACCAGTCACGTCTGTCCGTCAAGTCACCTTCCACACATGTGTACAAGGTGTACGGAGCAGAGCCGTGTGTGTATGAGGTGTACGGAGCGGAGCTGTGTGTGTACGAGGTGTACAGAGTGGAGTCGTGTGTGTACGAGGTGTAGAGTGGAGCCGTGTGAGTGCGAGGTGTACGGAGCGGAGCCGTGTGTACGAGGTGTACAAAGCGTAACTGTGTATACAAGGAGTATGGAGCAGATCCGCGTGTATATGAGGTGTACGGAGCGGAGCCGTGTGTATACGAGGTGTATGGAGCGGAGCCCTGTGTGTGTACAAGGTGTACAGAGCAGAGCCGCGTGTGGGTACGAGGTGTACCGAGCAGAGCCGTGTGTGTTTAAGAGGTGTACGGAGCGGAGCCACATGCTTATGAGGTGTATAGTGCGGAGCCGCATGTGTACAAGATGTAGGAGCGGAGCCATGTGTACGAGGTGTACAGAGAGGAGCCATGTGTGTACGAGGTGTACGGAGGGGAGCCGTGTTTGTGAGAGGTATACAGAATGGAGCTGTGTGTGTACGAGGTGTACGGAGCAGAGCCGTGTGTGTACGAGGTGTACGGAGCGGAGCTGTGTGTGTACGAGGTGTACCGAGTGGAGCCATGTGTGTACGAGGTGTACAGAGTGGAGCCGTGTGTGTACGAGGTGTACAGAGTGGAGCCGTGTGTGTACGAGGTGTACAGAGTGGAGCCGTGTGTGTACGAGGTGTACCGAGCGGAGCTGTGTGTGTACGAGATGTAGAGTGCAGCCGTGTGTGTATGAGGTGTACAGAGTGGAGTCATGTGTGTATGAGGTGTACTGAGCAGAGCCGTGTGTGTACGAGGTGTATGGAGCGGAGCCGTGTATACAAGGAGTATGGAGCAGATCCGCGTGTATATGAGGTGTATGGAGCGGAGCCGTGTGTGTACGAGGTGTACGGAGCGGAGCCCCGTGTGTTTACGAGGTGTACAGAGCGGAGCCACGTGTGTGTATGAGGTGTACCGAGCAGAGCCATGTGTGTTTAAGAGGTGTACAGAGCGGAGCCGCATGTGTATGAGGTGCATAGAGCGGAGCCGCGTGTGTGTACGAGGTGTATGGAATGGAGCCTTGTGTGTACAAAGTGTACGAAGCTGAGCCATGTGTTTACGGAGCGGAGCAGAGCCGTGTATGTATGGGGTGTACGGAGCGGAGCCACGTGTGTGCGAGGTGTAGGCAGCAAAGCCACATGTGTACAAGGTTTACAGAGTGAAGCCATGTGTGTACAAGGTGTACAGAGCGTGGCTTCGTGTGTACAAGGTGTATGGAGCAGAGCCACATTTGTACGAGGTTTACAGAGCGGAGCCGCTGTGTATGAGGTTTACAGAGTTGAGTCATGTGTGTACTGAGTGTGTGTGCGAGGTGTACGGAGCGGAGCCATGTGTGTATGAGGTGTAAGGAGTGGAGCCGTGTGTGTACAAGGTGTATGGAGCGGAGCAGTGTGTGTACGAGGCATACAAAGCGGAACCATGTGTGTATGGGGTGTGTGGAGCCATGCGTATACAAGTTGTATGATGGGGAGCATTCATACCTCTCAGATCCAGCGGGACAGTCCGATTTTGAGAGTCTGCCCCACTGCCCCGGCCAGTAGCTTACTTTTCCCGCGGACACAGGAGTACACGGTGGAGCCCCGATCAGCACTTTAAAACACGCATGTGACGATCCATCGGAAGTGACGTGCTGGAAGCTGACCGGCAATAAGGTAATTTCGGGAGGTGATTGTGACGGAACCATGGAGGCACTTCAAGGAATGCTTCAGATCCATCACCGTGTCCTCCTCCGACAGCGCGGACAGCGGGATCGTCTTGGATTCGGGATATCGGCCATGTGAGCAGATCATGTCATGTCCTACACCAGGAGGCCCAGGTAGGCATTACAATGTGAGCCGGACTAGAATAGTATCTTTATAGAATCTTTCTTTCTCTGTTGCTTTCTCTGTCTCTGTTCTTTCTTTCTTTCTCTGTTCTTTCTTTCTCTCTCTGTTCTTACTTTCTTTCCCCTCTTTCTTTCTCTCTCTAATCTTTCTTTCTCTGTTCTTTTTTCTTTCTCTGATCTTTCTTTCTTTCTCTCTGTTCTTTCTTTCTCTCTCTGTTCTCTTTCTTCCCCCTCTTTCTTTCTCTCTGTTCTTTCTTTCCCTTCTTTCTTTCTCTATTCTTTCTTTCCCCTCTTTCTTTCTCTCTCCCTCTCTGTACTTTCTTTCCCCTCTTTCTCTTTCTCCCTCTCTGTTCTTTTTTTTCTGTCCCCTTTCTTTCTCCCTCTGTTCTTTCTTTCTTTCTCTCTCTCATTGTTCTTTCTTTCCCCTCTATCTTTTTTTCTGTTCTTTCTTTCTCTCTATCTCTGTTTTTTCTTTCCCCTCTTTCTTTCTTTCTCTCTTGCTCTCTGTTCTTTCTTTCTTTCCCCTCTTTCTTTTTTCTGTTTTTCTTTCTCTCGCTCTGTTTCTTTCTTTCTCTCTTTATTTCTCTCTATTCTTTATTTCTATCTCTGTTCTTTTCTCCCCTTTCTTTCTCTCTCTGTTCTTTCTTTCTTGCTTTCTTTCGATTTCTGTTCTTTCTTTTCTCTCTTTCTTTCTCTCTCCCTCTCTGTTTTCTTTCTTTCTCTCTGTTCTTTCTTTCCCCTCTTTCGCTCTCCCTTTCTGTTCTTTCTTTTTTTCTCTCTCTCTGTTCTTTTTTCTGTCCCCTCTTTCTTTCTCCCTGTTCTTTTTCTTTCTCTCTCTGATTCTTTCTTTCTCCTTTCTTTCTGTTTTCTTTTTTCTCGCTCTGTTCTTTCTTTTCCTCAGTACCAGTCAGTGTGCTTACAGTACCAGCCACTTTGCCCATAATGCCAGCCACTCTGCCCTCAGTACCAGTCAGTGTGATCAGCAGTGCTAAATGGGTGTGGTTGGGGCATGGATACGGGTGTGACTAGATGTGAAATGGATGTGTTCAGGGCGTGGTCTAAAATTTGCCACAGCACACTGCTCACGCCGCAGCCTTTGCCCCTCTTTCTCTTCTTCAACAGTTGGGAGGTATGATGAACAGAGTAGTAGAAGAACATTGATGGAAGAGCTGGTCTGGGCCCAAATCAAAATCGATTAGAAGAGCAGCCAGCTGGAAGAAGCAAAATGTTCCATTCTTTGGTTGAATGGTTTGGGTAGAAACTGCAGGCGAGCGTACTTCCCACAGTACCGTGCCAAAATAACTCAAAGATGCTTTTGGTGCACTCTGACCCAGTATAATACTACAGGGGGCAGGGGCAGTAGCACTAAGGTCTGGAACCTGTGGTATACCACCAATGGCGGCAGGCCATGCGACTGCTATGGGGCCTGTGAACCCCCTCTATGCACTTAATTGCGAGCAATGATGATGGAGCATCAGCTGACTCTCTCCCATCATTCTTCATCGGCATCTGACGTCTCATCGCAGAGGGCATGATGATTTCATGACAGGGCGCCTGGAGTCCGGAGCATCGGGTGCAGCGAGAAGTGACTATTGTTTTTTTGTTTGTTTGTTTTTTTAAATCAGTGACTGGAGGCCGTAATAAAGTATGGAGGACCATGGGGAGTGTACTATATTTTATACTAGCTGAAGAGCCCGGCGTTGCTTGAGCATAGCAACCAACTGTGGTTAGTTATAACAAATTATAATGATTATATTGCACGTAAAATCATTTCACATCATATATTCAACACTACAGATTTGCAACACAAATTAACTAAACGATTACCCAAGTATTGATAGTATTTTATTTTCAACTCATTCAAGAGCCTTTTGATAAACAGCATGTTTGATTTTTCCTTTCGGTGCAAAGATGAACAGATTTTTGGCAGTTCAAACTCTTGAACAGATCACGTAATGTTGACCATGAGAAAAGCATGGAGATTGCAAATCAATCCCTACTACTTAAATCGATCCCTACTACTTTCAAGGACTGTCCCTGAGCATTGTTAATGGACATTGCAAATAGCAGTTGAACTGGAAACTGGAGGCATTTAAAATAAAACAAATCAGATGGAATGAGAGGAATTCTTGGAATGAAAATGTCCTCTCCTTTGGCACATCCTGTTTCTGAGCTGTGTATCTAACCTTATCCTGTGTGATAATGTCTGCTGAGCTGTGTATCTAATCCTCTCCTGTGTGATACTTTCTGCTGAGCTGTGTATCTTATCCTATCGTGTGTTACTGACTGCTCAGCCGTGTATCTAATCCTATCCTGTGTGATAGTGACTGCTGAGCAGTGTATTTAATCCTGTCCTGTGTGATACTGTCTGCTGAACCGTGTATCTAACCCTATCCTGTGTGATACTGACTGCTGAACCGTGTGCCTAATCCTATCATGTGTGTTACTGACTGCTCAGCCGTGTATCTAATCCTGTCCTGTGTGATACTGACTGCTGAGCCGTGTATCTAATCCTATCCTGTGTGATACTGACTGCAGAGCCGTGTATCTATTCCTATTCTGTGTGATACTATCTGCTGAGCTGTGCATCTAATACTATTCTGTGTGATACTGACTGCTGAGCCATGTGTCTAATCCTCTCCTGTGTGATACTGACTGCTGAGCTGTGTATCTAATACTCTCCTGTGTGATACTGACTGCTGAACTGTGTATCTAATCCTATCCTGTGTGATACTGACTGCTGAGCTGTGTATCTAATCCTATCCTGTGTGATACTGGGCTTCCCCTGCACTCTGTGTCAGAGTGTGGTCTGTGTTGGCACGGTAATAAATTGTGTTATTTCCAGCTTTACAGAAGGACGATAACACCATAGAAATGATAAGAATAATAGGCCTCAGTTACCACAACTGTCTACAAAGAAAACTGTTGCTGATAGCAACCAATCACAGCTCTATTTCTATCTTTTAAACAGCTCTGGGACAGCGTAGCGAGTAGGGATGAACGATATTGCCCAATATCATATCGGAATTCCGATTTCCGATATTGGAAAATATCGGATATCGGAATTTCCGATTTCCGATATCAATGCAAGTCAATGGGAGAAAAAAATCGGAATTACAAAATGACCACTACAGTGCTATTTAATGGATAAAATGGAGGGGAAACATCTCAGGATAATGGGGAAGGAGTTTGCAGAGGCAGAGGAGCAAAAAAATTGCTAGAAAAATGCACAGAGCGAAAGCTGTAGCAGGAAAACTGGTCGCCATCTTCTTAACAGCGGTGTTTTTCTTTGGGTTAGGATTAGTTGGGGTAGGGTTAGGGTTTATGGTTAGTAGGGTAAGGGGTTAGTTAGGGTTATGGTTAGGGTTAGTAGGGTTAGGGTAAGGGGTTAGGGTTAGTTAAGGTTAGGGTTATGCTTATGGTTAGTAGGGTTAGGGTTATTAGGGTTAGGGTTAATAGGGTTAGGGTTTAGGATTAGTAGGGTTATGGTTAGAGTTTAGGGTTAGTAGGGTTAGGGTAAGGGTTAGGGTTTAAGGATAGTTAGGGTTAGTGATTTTACATTATTAAATTAAAACTGCCAGTGGTGGTGTCAATATGCCCTTTGACTGACATGTGTCCGCGTTCAGCTCACCTTGCTTTGCAGGGAGATTCCAGGAGCACCACGTGGAGCAATGGATACACTCCCTTTAAACCATGCTTAGTCTTCTGCTGATTATATTACTGTTATTCAGTAATTCTGCATATTGATATTCTGCTTTTGGTTCATGTACATCTGCTCCTACTGCTTCCTAAACCTCCGTCTATGGTGATTCTGCTATTGGCTGGTCGCAGAATGTCCCAAACCCAGAGGAAATATGCAGAAGTAACAGTAGGCAGAGGAACTTGAGAGAACCAGCTGGTGAGTCTGGAACCCGTATAGGCAGCAGAAATCAGAATAAGAGCCAATGGAACCAATGGGCACCAGCTGACGTTACCGGAGCCCATTAACTAAGCAGTAGGTACCTGTGCCAGAATGCACTACCATGGACTGGCAGACGTTACTGGAACTCAGATACCACAAAGGAGGGACCTAAGCCATTGACTCTACTGAGAACCAGCTGACATTACTGGAACCCAGATAAGCAGCAGAAGGTAAAAGTGCCAGTGGCTGTGCTGGGCAACAGCTGACATTACTGTAGCCCGGATACCACAATGTAGTAGTGACATAGGCCAAAAGCACTGCTGAGAAGCCCCAAAAAAACCCCACAAAGACGCAAGTTCAAGAGCAAAAAGACAGGAGTCCAGGGACATCTCCATCTGTCTTCTTGTCTTGGGTCTTCTGCATCTGTCTTCCTGTCTTGGGTCTTCTACCGGAGTAATGTCTTCTCGGCAGAAGGTGCAAGAGCCATATTTGCCCCCGCAACTCGGACACAGTCTTCTTTACTTCGCAGTCGCAGCAGGGAAGGAGCAGGGCCTACTGGCACTGTTGAGACCAGCCTTGAGCGCCAGGTCTCGGAGTCCACATAGGGGGCTCCTACACTGCCGTCACCACGGATAACAGCAAACTGAGCCAGAATGATGTACGGCGGGGGTGTGGAACAGTGTGGCGGACACAACCGTGTAACGGCGAGCGTTGTCGAAACACAGTTTGGAGCTGGAGGTACCCGTGCCCTTGGGCATTCCTGAGAACCAGCTGGGGATGCTGGAACTCAGTTTACCCCTCGGGGGAGGCACCTGTGTCCGCACTTCACTGCCAGGAAACAGCCGGCGTGGCTGGATCCCGCCTCTTGTGCTTCTGCCTATAGGTGTTTGGCATCTGTCGTCCTTGTTTTCCACTTTGGTCTAACGAGGTACAGCTGGCGATACTGTTGCCCAGAAACACAGCATGCTGTGAAAGTGGCAGTACTAGAGCCCAGAAACATGGCATGCTATGAAAGTGGCAGTCACAGAAATGGGCACTAGCTGGCGATACTAGAGCCCAGAAACACGGCATGCTGTGAAATCAGCAGTCACGGAAATGGGCACTAGCTGGCAGTACTAGAGCCCATGGAAAACAGTATGAGGTGAAAGAGTCAGAGAACAGAAGACGCTGTGTGCAACATAGGCACATGACAGAGCATGCATACTACCACCAACCATGCATGTAACCTGTCTACTCTAGCCCAGGGCAGCAAAAGTCACCAGAAATCCAGGCCTGGTTCATTTTTACGAATGTAAGCCGGTCCACATTTGCAGCGGATAGTCTGGTACGTTGGTCTGTTAGTACATTGCCAGCTGCACTAAAGACGCGTTAAGAAATCACACTGGCACTAGGACAAGCCAGGGCCTCCAAGGCAGAATGGCTAAGCTCGGGCCATGTATCCAACTTGGAGACCCAAAACTTGAAGTGGGCAGATCCATCCTGAAGCACACTGACAGGGGTGGAGAGGTATTGTGCCACCATGTCACGGTAACGTTGCCTCCTAGTGCGTTGCACTGTCTGTGCTGATGGTGCCCGAACTGTTTGCGGGTTCAGAAACCGTTGGAACAGGTTGGGTATACTGAACCTGTCAGTAGCAGATGTACTGCTTCTGCTACGGGCTTCTGTACGGATTCCGCTGGGCCCAGGACGCACTGAGGTGCCTGCTAGTGCACGCGCATCACTGCTATGCGGTGGATAAGAGTGCATGAGTGAATTAACCAGTGCGTCTTGGTACTCCTGCATTTTTCGCGCCCGGTTCAGCGGTGTAATTAGGCTTTGAAGGCTATCCCAGTAACGTGGATCTAAGAGGGTGGCCACCCAGTAGTCATTTGTGTGGAGAATACGAGCCACGCGTGGGTCGTTTCTCAGACACTGCAGCATAAAGTCACTCATGTGCTCAAGGCTGCCAACTGGCCATGCATCGCTGTCACCAGCTGGAGAAATGTGCTCTGGCTGCTCTGCATCACCCCGTCCACGCTCTATCTGGTGACTACTAGTAGAGCGCTGTGTACTTTCCTCCTCCTTATCCTCCTCGCTTGCTGTGTCCTGCCTGGACCTTTGTGAGGCACCCACAGAGCTTTGTACCAACCGGGCCGATGAAGATTGCCTGGTTGGTGCAAGTGTCTCATCATACTCCTCCTCCTCCTGAGAAACCTCATCCCTTAGTCCTTTAAGTGATGATTCTATAAGGCATATAAGGGGAATAGTCAGGTTGAGTAGGGCAGCATCCGCGCTCACCATCAGAGTGGAATCCTCGAAGCACTTCAAAATGGTGCATATGTCCTTCATGGATGCCCACTCTGTGGTTGTAAAGTGGGAGGGCTGAGATGTGTGTTGCCTACTTTGCGCCTGATGCAGCTGCAACTCCATAATTGCAGGTTGCTGCTCACACAACCTCCGCAGCATATGCAAAGTCGAATTCCACCTGGTGGGGAGGTCAACAATGATGCGGTGCTCGGGCAGGCCCAATTTGCGCTGCATGGCTGAAAGGCGCGATGCAGCCATGCTTGAACGCCGCAAATGAGAGCACTCGTATCTGACTTTGTGCAGCAGCTCCTCAAGGTCAGGATAGTTGCCAAGGAAACTCTGCACCACCAAGTTTAGGACATGGGCAAGGCATGGAATGTGAGTCAGACCACCTAGGCCCAGAGCCGCGACCATGTTTCGGCTGTTATGTACAATAAGCAAGGTTGGGCGCACTAGCTGTGCCAAATATCAAATAATATATAAAGGTCAGGTGCCGCAACAGTGGAGAGTAGACTATCAAAAAAGGGAGAAGAAAAGCACCACTGCAAGAGAGCGCACACTGAACTAACAATATAATATAGAAAATGTGAAAATGTTTATTGATGCAAAAGAGTTATACATTAAAATCATGATAAAAACATGACAGGCATCCCACAAGTACATAGCAATTGAATATAACATATGAAAACATGTATAGCATAGTATAGTTGCCCATACCCAGTCTGACCCAACTATAGAAATATATCAGCAAACCTCCCTATAACTAGGCTCATGGGGACCATAAGGCCCTAATACTGCAAAATCACTGAATGAAATCATTCAGTCCATATAGCCATCCATGCTAACTGGTTTAAGCATACAGGCCATGATAGGCCACACAGCAAAAATTGCCAAAAATAACAATTGCAATACTCAAGTATGCCAAACCAGACAATATCCAAGACATAATAGGAGGTTGAAAGCTGTGATAAGAAAACAGACAAGTGGGTGCCCAGCCCAGGACCGTTACCCCACGCGTATCGTCGCAACCCGTGCGGCTTCGTCAGGGGAAGTAAACTGACCGCGGTCCAAGGTGCTTTAAATACCTTTCTGAAGTCCAGGTGGGTGTACACATGCACCGGAGAAACCCCTCCATCCGGAAACCACAATAAGTGCATAGAGACCGGCGTCCCGGTCACATGACAGAAAAACATGGCCTCCACGCATGCGCAGTATAGTCATAAGGAACTATGAACCAAAAGTAACAGCTCTACTGCACCTGCGTCCAGTGGAACGCATAGAGCTATCCCATGGAACGCTAGATCAACACGCATGCGTCAAACATGATGCAGGCCAGTCCATATACGGTGCATTAAAGCAATCTGCCTACTAGCTTTGCCAGCACAAAAAGTGCAAGCATGTAAAAGCGCGCGCCGCTCCCGGGAGCACAATACATAAAAAGGACAAACATGAGAACAATACAAACATACATAGATACATAAGGGAGGGAACATCAGACATAACACTTAGGTGGAAGAAAATTGGTCATGATGTGATAAATATTGAACAACCTTCAGAACCAAGAGAAGAGGAACAGGGGCTATAATTAACCCTAATGGTACATAAAGGCCCATTTAATCAATAATTACTAATAATAATCAATGGTCAATGAATGACTATCAAACGTCGGAGGAAAGATACAGAAATATGCTATGGATAGCCATAACACCAAGGTAAAACAAAAATAAATCAAGAAAAAAAGAGAAGAATTAACAAAGCTTTCAATCTGACACAGTAGGGCTGTGTGGGACAAGACATAAAGTTAAGTGTTCTCCTAAATACCCTAAATTGCAAAATAGGGTGTTGCAAAATGCCATGGACAACGGTCAATACCATTAAAATGGTGAAATTATGTATGCCCTCGAATAGGCACATTATAGCATGTTGTTAGTTGGACTATAGAAATATCCAAAATGGCAACGTTAATAATGGAAATTACATATGCCCTCTGATAGGCACATAATAGCATGTTTTTAGTTGGACTATAGAGACATCCCAAATAGCAAGGTTGATAATGGAACATTCATGGGCATAAAATATGCCATAAGTCAATCACCAACGCAATGCATTAGTGAATGGATAATAATTGCCCTCACATAGAGCCATAAGGGCAATGTACGTGTGTGAATTGCCCAAAAGGGGTAAGTCATATGATCAAGAATGTCAGCCTACATCCCCATACCCAAACCAACTATACATTGCCCTATTTAAGTCGATCCAAAACCAATTGCACCAATATGGCACCCTAAGATATGGTCCACATGAGCCCAGTTCTAAAGACATGCCACACAGGTCTAAACAGACCATAGTGTGTCAAGAACATAACGGATACTCCTCCCCGGGGGATAGAGTCCAAAGATGTATAGACTAACAAGACTAACATAATGGAGCCATTGCAATGATCCCCCCTAAAGGAACCCCTGATGGCAAAATACATCGACCAAGATAACCGAACACCTCAGAAAAGTTTTTAATATTCCATATATCTGAAAATTCCATGATACACATGTCCAATAAATCCGGATAGCTCGAATCAATTGTCCCAGAGTTTATTCAAGAGCTTTGTACACGAAAATAGAACCAGAACACGATACATCCTTGACACGACTCCAATGAAGACATAAGGTGACCATCATTCCCATCGATGGTGATATCCAAAGAAGACAACTGCCTAAGGAGAAAAAAAGGGGAACATCATAAGTAATCAACCTAAGAACCCCGTGAACAGAAGCTCTTCATTTAGACCCCTCGGGCTTAATGAATTTAGGTTGAAAATCCATCGAGACTCCAGTTGTAGTAATAATTTCCTAGGTGAGCCCCCCCTATTAGACAATGATATTTTCTCCATTCTGACCACCCTAGTATTGGTCACCTTACCAGCATGGTGGGTCAGGGGAAATGGGCTGCCACAGATGTCAAGGCCTTGCCCTTGGCTTGATCGATTCGTGCCAGATTAATTGTCGAAAAGTGTTTCTGTATCCTACGACGTAGTTCCTGGGAGGTTTGACCGATGTAAACCTGATGACATGGACAGATCAATGCATAGACCACACAACTGGTTTTGCAATTAATATACGACATTAACCTATGTCTAGTACCATCCCCTGGATTCACAAAGTAATCTCTAGTGGAATGCATATGAGGGTGATATAGAAGAGTTAATGGTTTGCTTTTATATCCCTTTAAATGCCTTTAAGACTTCAATTGCCTTTTGCCTTATTATTGCTAGAATTATTCTTATGTAGACTAGTAGTCTCTGTCTTCAAGGAAACTATACTTGTTATCATATTTGTTCTCAACAACGTGTTCTGGGTATATTGTAAACAAGGTACGACCCTGAGGTGATGGTGGGGGCCAAATGAGCTCCATAGAGTCGCATATTGTTGTAAATGGTATAAAAACATGTCTTATATTTCATTACATCAGATAAAGTGATTTGACCACGGCTTGTGTGTTGAAGTCTCTTTGTCTCCAAGCGCTTGCAACAGAAAGGGCGAAAAACCTCACAATTCGGACTCACTGGTGATCTGGACAGCTGACGCTTGGTCAGAACAAAAGCAGCTACGACAGTTTTTGGCGCCCAACGTGGGGCCGTGGAAACCAGCCTATTCGGAATCCGTATGTGGGAGCTTCCTGGGAGGTTGAAAATGCAGAATCTAGGCTGCAGCAGGTCAGAACATTTATTCTTACATTGATTCTGCATCTGCAACCTTTCTAAGGATGTCTACATATCTCTGGGTAAGACTGTACAACACGGTTCAAAAGAACCCACATCACCAGTGAGTGGTGAGTATGTCTGTATGAGAGTTGAATAATAGAGTAATAAGATAATTGTCATCTGTATTATCTGTTAAACTGTTCAGGCAATATACTAACTGGTTGTGTACTGGTGTACTGTGTAGCACAAAGTCTGGGATAGACTCTGTGCAGTTGTTGTTTTTGATTGGCAGTAAATCATATGAGGCTGTATTTTGTATAGGGCTGTGGTTTTTGGTTGTTTTGGACCTTCTGACGTTGGTTTGGTTTTCATTGATTCTTGTTGTTTAAAAAAGTTGGCTTTGGTGTTCTCAGAGTGTCAGTGGACACTGCTGTAGGTTAAGGTGTTAAATCCAAGGTCCAAGATAGGCAGGCTGTGTGAATCCTTGTATGTATGTCTATGAGAACCTCTGAATGAGTTCAGAGACTGAATGAATTGAGTAATGATGTAGCTCGTGTTATGTGTGGCATTACATTGTAAAGTTTCCTGAATGCATTTGGCCAGAAAAAGGGCAAGGCATGGTTAATCTCATTATACAGTTATCTGCTCTTACATTAAAATCCCATGATTTTGAGTTCCTTTGTAGAAATTGATTTTGATAAGTCTAAAGAACTACAGAATTCAGTGAAGGACGCTGGATTCTGATGGGGGGGGGAATGATGCCGCTGCACAGTTTTTCTTCTCCCTTCGCTCTTATCTCTGCTGATTGTGAGCTGTGCTCAAAATTCTCTGTAATTCTATCCGTAAGGTACGCCCTGAAAGATTTGTGCATTTTAAAGCAACAGTACTTAATTGAAGTTGGAAGTTAAAAGTAAAATATGGTGCCTAATTTAGAAGGAAATTGTAAGTGATTGTTTGGTCATTGTAAGTGATTGTTTGGTAATTGTAAGTGATTGTTTGGTCATTAATGTGTTTGAACCTGCTTCTAGTTGTGTGATTGATTTGTATAGCAAATTGTGTATCAACAGAGGAGGTAGCCGACTGTACGGCTGATAAAGTAGGTCAGAGGCCTATCACACCTGGGCCTTCTTACTTTAGTCAGCGGGTTTTTTTGTTGTGGGTGAGAGGCGAGGGCGAGGAGCCCTCTGGATATACCTTGGCAGACTCACTCTGACTTGCTATGTGTGGGCTGTAGGACAGAGGTCCAGACACACAGAAGGGCATTTCAGAAGAAAGGTGAGCTGTCTAAGTTGAAGTAGCCTTCCCACAATCCATGGAGCTGGGCTAGAAGGAAAAAGGCCTATTCCTATCTAGTCAGCTGATCTAGCGGGTGAGAGGCAGAGAGCCTTCCCGTTACATCCTGTAGGTCTACCGGGAGAGAGGCAAGGAGCCTTCCCGCTACACCTTGGCAGGCTCTCTCTGACTTGCTAAGTGTGGCCTGTAAGACAGAGGTTCAGGCACACTGGGAGGGCATTTCAGAAGAAAGGTGAGCTATCGGCAGAAAAAGGTTGAAGCCATGGCAACTTTTTCTGTGTACAGTCGATGCCCCCACTGAGATCCAAGACAGCTATGCAAATTGTAAAAGACAGAGAATTAAGGAAGCGGTGAAACAGGTTGGACCAATATTTAAAAAGGCAAAAATACCAGAGTGTGAATGTTTGGATGTACAAAAAGGCACAGACAAGGGAAGAAAATAGCAAGTGAATAAATGATGCTTGAGAATGAATGTGCAGCAGTATGGAAGGTGTATTATGAATGTTTTGATTGAAAAAATGTAACCAGAGACCCAGACAAAACAGATGGACTTGTAAACACTGTGATCAGACTCAGACAAACCCAGACTGAATAGCTACTTGTGTGACCTGTGCTACTGACCTAAGCGAGTTGTGCTAAATCCTATCCAGACAAGATCATAAGAAGCTGACATAATAATGTGGATAGTGGGTAGTGGGGACATTGACCTTCGAGGAGTAAGCTGACAGTAGACATCAGACCACCAACCCCATCAGGACCTAGAAGTGCGACTAGAATAACAAAGATGCAGGTGTATTATCCCTGGAGCCCCTCTGACCAGCTAGCTTGGTTGAAGCAGTTGCCTGACCCTGAAGACCAACCATTCCCGTTTTACAGACAAATAAAGGAAGTACAGCAGACATATAAGTGTACCTGGGCAGACCTAGAGAGGTTGGTGAGTTTAAAGGCAGGTGACGCACTGGGACATATAATTAAGACACACACAGATGTGACAAAGAATCAGGCTTGGGGCATGGATGATAAATCTGCACGGTCTGGGGAGACGTACTGTGAGTCACTAAGACAATGGGCTACAGTGGAACAATCAGAGCAGTCCGTACTCCTGACTAATGTGACACAGCAAAAAGGAGAGAGGGTAGAGATGTACTTAGGACAGTTACAGCTGAAATGGGCAGACATGGGGTACATTTGCATAAACCCACTTAATGTTAGAATACTGGTGAATGCATTCATTGACGGTATGAACAAGGACTTACGAGACGCAGTATAGACAGCCAGACCTGAATGGAGGCATGTAGATCCGAAAAGACCTCCTTATGGTAGCTAAAGAAGTTGAGCAAACAAGGACAATAAGATGACCTGTCATGTATGCTGGAGCACAAGGAAAAAAGTGGAGACGTAATAAGGGACCTAAGGACATAGAAACAGTGAGGTGCTGGAATTGTGGAACTTACAAAACATATTGTTAGTGACAATACCCCTATGAATTTACTGGGAGCAGATGTGCTGAGTGCGATCCCGGCCACCATACAGTACTCTCCTGAGGGTATTACAGTCACAAGTCCCCTCTCAGATAAACATTTGTGTAAGATTGCGGCAATGGTGTATATGACAAAAGCGGTGAAACTAACACCAAAATGCCTGAGGATGAGGAAATGTGACAGGTGCCAGACACTGTTTGGGCAAGGGGGGAAAAATGATGTGGGTCGGTTGCCCATTCCCCCTGTCATGATTAAATTGAAAAAAAGAAAAAGGAACCACTCCTCCTTGTTTTAAGCAATACCCCTTGAGCCTAGCCAAATCAATTGCCCCGAGCAGAGATATTAGAGAGTATGTTAAGGCAGGGGTTCTGGTGCAAAGAAACCCCCCCTGGACTGCAAAGATCTTCGCCCTGCGACACCACTTTGTATCCCATTAGGAAAAAAAGGACTCAAGGGTTTGCTGACACTTACAGAAAGGTTCATGACTTAAGGGCTATTAATGATCATACAGTGAGTGTGACCTCAATCATCCCTAACACACACAATACTGTCACAGATCCCAGTAATGTTTCACAGTCATTGATTTATTTTTTTCTGTACCCCTGCACCCTGACTGTCAGTATCTTTTTCCTTTACTCATAAAGGTGAACAATATTGTTGGACAGTCCTCCCACAAAGGGGGAAAGAAATCCCCTGCCATCTATTCAGCAGCAATGGCAGGGATCCTTGAGTAGTGGCAATCACCTCATCCGCAGATTGTACTATTACAGTACGTGGATGACCCTAAGGGTTGCAAGGTCTCACGTGACAAATTACAGTATTACAAACAAAAGGTGACATTTGTTGGGACATTATATTGCCGAAGGTACCAGACACCTGACAGGAAACAGGCAATTCAAGATCTCCCTCTACCCAGGTCACATCAGCATCTATGCACTTTTCCTAGGTTTAGTGACCTACAGTAGGCCTTGGATAAGGTCCGCTTCACAAATATTCCAACCACTTTATGACTGCTTGTCATCAGACCCGGGACCTCACACAAAATTGATTGTGTCTGTGCGGTAGGAGCAGCTGCACTAGTACTAGGAAAGGCATGTGAGATCACACTGACGTTTCTTTTGACAATCTATTCCCCACATGACATCCATGTCATACTCATACAAGTTCAACCAAGACATCTGTCTATGGCTAGATAGCTCCGACTTGAGTGTGCTCTACTAATTCCTGAGTATGTCACCCTCAAAAGATGTAACGTTCTGAATCCAGCCACCCTCCTGCCTGTGGATTCAGAAAAGGGGGAATTGGTGACCGTATTAGTGAGTGAGGAAGGATACTTTCACATGACGCATGAACATGTCTGCATAGAACTGATGAGTCAGGAGACAGTTGGGTTTGCACACGTTCATGAAAAACCAGTTCCTAATGCAGACTTTGAGTTTCTTTTTTGTAGATGGCTCCAGATACCACCAGGATGGACGATTCTACACTGGATATGCAGTAGTATCCTCACATGAGGTAATCCGAGTGGAACCACTCCCTCCTCACATGTCGGCGCAGGAGGCAGAGTTGAAGGCACTCACTGAGGCGTGTAGAGCCGCTGCAGGTAAAGTCGCTAATATTTTCACAGATTCGAAGCCCATTAAAAATGCAGAGCTGGTGAAACAATTGATGGAGGCATTGATGTTACCAGTCCAGGTTGGCATTGTCAAGGTAAAAGCACACACAAAGGTGACTCCGTGGAGGTAGAGGGCAACAGAAGGGTGAACGAGGCTACTAAAGTAGCACAAGGCGGCCTAGAGAGAGCAGTGGATGATGGCGGGGAGTCAGCGTATTCCAGCCACATTGAGCCTAGATGACCTGAAATCCCTCCAGCAAAAGGCTGCCCAAACAGAGAAGGTACACCGGGGGAGACTGGGAGCTGAGCTGAACTCAAATGGAGTATGGGAGAATAAGGATAAAATGTGCCCACCAAAGTCCCTGTTCCCAATCATGGCGCAAGCAGCACATGGCCCCACTCACACCTCAAAAAGTCACATGTGTGCCATGGTAGATGCCTTCTGGATCGCTCCTGGTTTCAGTTACGCAGCCGCAAAACTTGTACAATCATGCCTCATCTGTGCACAGCACAATCCAGGTAAAACAGTAAAAGTCCCTAAGAAAGCGACATCTAGGCCTCTCTACCCGTTTCAGAGACTGCAGATTGACGACATACAGCTACCAAGGTAGGAGTGTATGCAAATATCCTAGTATGTGTAGATCTCTTCTCTGGTTGGCCGGAAGCCTATCCGGTAAAATGTGCAAATGCTAAAATGACTACAGACAAACTGATGAAAGAACTGATCTGCAGGTATGGTGTCCCAGAAGCCACAGAAACAGATAGGGGTACACACTTCACAGGAGAAATAATGAGGGAAGTCATGCAGGCCCCGGGTGTACAGCGAACGTTTCATACACCATATAGGCCACAAAGTAGTGGGAAAGTGGAAAGACTAAATGGGACACTTAAACTGAAAATTCAAAAGGCCATCGCAGACACAGGAAAGAGCTGGGTAGAGTGCTTGCCTCTTGCACTCTTTCCAGACACACTCCAAATAGAAAGACAGGCTTGTCTCCCTTTGAAGTCCTGTTTGGTAGTGCACCAAAGACTGGTCTGTACTTCCCACAGGTGCTACAAATGCAACACGGTGCTATGACAGCCTACGTCCAGGCCTAGCAGGAAAGACTTAATGTGGTGCATAAACATGTGTTCTCATACATTCCAGATCCTAATGCCAGTGCAGATGTGCATCAGCTGAATCCAGGTGATTGGGTGGTTATATGCAGACACGTGAGGAGCCTGGACCCACGATTTGACGGCCCCTTCCAAGTCCAGCTGACCACATCCACTTCAGTAAAACTTGAGGGAAAGCCCACCTGGATC
This sequence comes from Dendrobates tinctorius, assembly GCF_039654945.1. Taxonomy (NCBI): domain Eukaryota; kingdom Metazoa; phylum Chordata; class Amphibia; order Anura; family Dendrobatidae; genus Dendrobates; species Dendrobates tinctorius. The sequence goes on from NW_027361797.1 coordinate 41,799,794, forward strand.
CACGCCAGTCACTGCAAGAAGGTCCTGTCAACAGCAGAATGACTGTTCTCATCATCACCTTGCTGGCAGTGACAGGATTACTGCACTCTACAGAGACACAGGACAAACTCTTAAATGCTGATTGGGACAACAAACTTATTCGGCATCATGCTCTTCTTATAAAGGACATGGAAGGACAGAAACTGAAGGACTGTTGGATCTGTACACACAGCAAAGTATCTGTAAGGACTATGCCGTACTTGGCCTTACCTCTGGAGCCATGGGAGGTATTAACCCCACACTGCATACACAATGAGACTTGGACTCAATCTAGGTGTGCCCCATGATATATCTGCCTCATTGGCTATAGTCGAATGGGCCGCTAATCCCTGGTTTCAGTTTAATATAACGTGGCCTAAAGGTACAAATGTGGTGGCGGGAATATGACTCAGATGTCGGAAATATGGTCGCCAGGAGGAGGACTGAAATCCCTCACTCAGACCCTATTCCCAATGGTGGACTGTAGTTCAGTCTTCAACACACTGGAGCAGACACCTGTGGTGAGGACAATAATTGCTTCTGCATATACACTCGCGATCAAACACAGGTTAATGATACGGTGTACCAAGATGGTGTTGAAGGCTGTAAATCATCTACGGGTAAAATAATAAGGAAAGAAAGAGGTAAATGTACGTCTGGTGTAAGTGGAAAACAAATGAATAATACTTGGTGTGCCCATAAGCCTACAGTAGGTCAGGACTTTTGAGTTTATACCAATGTATACAGACCCCTGGTCACGTTTGTGTTCTCCCCAAAGGAGTATTCTTGGTTTGCAGACATCGTGCCTACAGGTGGGTGAGCCCGGACATAAGAGGGGTCTGCACTCTTGCTAAACTGACACCAGCCACTTTCATAGTTCCTCATAGTAAAATAGACACTGCAGCAGTTCCAATTCACACCTCGTATAGAAGGGCTGCAGACAATAAGCCAAATGGTAGGCCGCATCTAGTAGAAAAGGGGATAACAAATAAAATATTCAGTAGTATGCTAATATACCCCTTCATAACCCAAATGTGGGATAAATTAGTGGAAGCTACCGACTACCTGGATGATTTGGTTTTCCAGATTCTTGAAGTTCTTAATGAAACTAATACAATACAGAGACAATTAATCGTAGTTACTAACCAGCATACTATAGTACTAGATTACCTGACAGCAAAAGAAGGAGGAATGTGTCAAATAATTGGTCCCACCTGTTGTAATTATATCGACCCTGCTGGCAATCACCAGATCAGGGCCAGTATAGACAAAATAGGTGAACTTAGAGACCAATGGTTAAAGCAGCACAGTGCAAACAGAGACTCCTGGTGAGGTAACACATTCTCTTTCCTAAATCCAGCAAATTGGTTTAATGGCCTTGCAGGATGGATTTTTTTTTGGCATTGTACAGACTTGTATGCAAATTTTGTTGTTTTGCTTATTATTTTATGTAGCCGTAAAAGCGCTAATATATGTATTACTTAAGCTACTGAATAATGTATGTGTGAAAAAAAAAATCTAAGGCTGAACCTTCTGTAGTGTATCATAGACCCCAGGTGGCCATTGCTGATGGGGAAAGTGAGTGTCCACACTGAGGGTGGATGGGCGAAGCAGGTAGGAAGCCCCCTTATGGGTACTAGACCCATGAGACAGTAGCTCCTTTGTGGACATCAGCTGACCCTGTGGCAAAGGTTATACCATTTACAAAAGGGGGAAATTGATGTAGAAGAGTTAATGGTTTGCTTTTATATCCCTTTAAATGCCTTTAAGACTTCAATCGCCTTTTGCCTTATTATTGCTAGAATTATTCTTATGTAGACTAGTAGTCTCTGTCTTCAAGGAAACTATACTTGTTATCATATTTGTTCTCAACAACGTGTTCTGGGTATATTGTAAACAAGGTACGACCCTGAGGTGATGGTGGGGGCCAAATGAGCTCCATAGAGTCACATATTGTTGTAAATGGTATAAAAACATGTCTTGTATTTCATTACGTCAGATAAAGTGATTTGACCACGGCTTGTGTGTTGAAGTCTCTTTGTCTCCAAGCACTTGCAACAGAAAGGGCGAAAAACCTCACAATTCGGACTCACTGGTGATCTGGACAGCTGACGCTTGGTCAGAACAAAAGCAGCTACGACATAGTCATAGACAGGAAGCCATAATAAAAGGTTTTTCCAACTAAATAAAGCAGGGATGGGAAACCTCTGGCCCATGGGTTGCTTGCAGCCAAGTGTCCTTTTTTGTGGCCCAAGGACAAATTTCTGGGGACTGCAGTGTTGTGGCCGGTAGCCACATGTTGACAGCCATGGGCCCTTTAATTGCTCCTGAGACTGCTAGCACGCGCACACAGAGTTCAGTACAAAACGCTGTGGTGCGTTCACTGAAGACGCTGACGTACCTTGGCGTCAGCATGTTCGGTGCTCCATGCTCGTGTTCCACCAGCGACGACAGGAGAGTCAACTCCAGCCCTTCTGTGATGTCTATATACCCTCAGCCCGTCCTATGATGTCTATATGCCCCCAGCCCGTCCTATGATGCCTTTATGCCCCCAGCCCGTTCTATGATGCCTATATGCCCCCAGCCCATCAAATTATGTCTATATGCCCCCAGCCCATCCAATGATGTCTATATGCCCCCAGCCCGTCCTATGATGCCTATATGCCCCCAGCCCATCAAATTATGTCTATATGCCCCCAGCCCATCCAATGATGTCTATATGCCCCCAGCCCATCCAATGATGTCTATATGCCTCCAGCCCGTCCTATGATGTCTATATGCCCCCAGCCCGTCCTATGATGTCTATATGCCCCCAGCCCGTCCTATGATGTCTATATGCCCCCAGCCCGTCCTATGATGTCTATATGCCCCCAGCCCGTCCTATGATGTCTATATGCCCCCAGCCCGTCCTATATCTATATGCTTCCAGCCCATCCTATGATGTCTATATGCCCCGAGCCCGTCCTATGATATCTATATGCTTCCAGCCCGTCCTATGATATCTATATGCCCCCAGCCCATCTTATGTCTATATGCTTCCAGTCCGTCCTGTAATGTCTATATGACCCCAGCCCGTCCTATGATGTCTATATGTTCCCAGCCCGTCCTATGATATCTATATGCTTCCAGCCCATCCTATGATATCTATATGCCCCCAGCCCATCTTATGTCTATATGCTTCCAGCCCGTCCTATGATATCTATGTGCCCCGTGCCCATCCTATGTCTATATGCCCCCAGCCCGTCCTGTGATGTCTATATGACCCCAGCCCATCCTATGTCTATATGCTCCCAGCCCGTCCTATGATATCTATATGCTTCCAGCCCGTCCTATGATATCTATATGCCCCAAGCCCGTCCTATGATGTCTATATGACCCCAGCTCGTCCTATGATGTCTATATGCTCCCAGCCCGTCCTATGATGTCTATATGCCCCCAGCCCGACCTATGATGTCTATATGCTCTCAGCCCATCCTATGATGTCTATATGTCCCCAGCCAATCCTATGATGTCTATATGCTCCCATCCCGTCCTGTGATGTCTATTTGCCTTAGCCCTTCTGTGATGTCTATATCCCAGCAATAGTAAGGGTATGCAATAGACCACAATAATAAGAACGTGAAAATAGCAATTGTGTGGTATCTAAAAATTAACTTTTAATTTAGTTAAGTTAAAATATTGTGCGTTAATAAGGACAAACATATAATGAGGTCCAATTGGACCTAAGGTACAAAGACAGTGTAAAAAGCCACTTTACCTATAAGATTGAGTCTTAGGGTGTTGAATTGCCGTCTCCTAGGGAATCAGCACTGGCAACACATCCAACCAATATATATGTACTCTGCCATTGGTATACTAATAGCAAGACACAAATTCCACTTGCTTTAGGTGCAGTATATGTCTAGCTTTACACAAAACACAGTGGCTAAATGTGAACCCCTGTCCAAGAGCGAGAGACAATGCATAGTGTTCAATTGGAACGCTCTCACTCCATACATGTAGCTTTCAGGAGTTGTATAGTCTGGTCTGACCAATCCCCTTAGTGTAGGTATGATTCTCAATCTGTCAGGTAGGGGATATAGTGAATGGTGCGCTGCTCTCGACGCGTTTCCTCTGAGAGTTGATTCATCAGTTAAGACATATTATGTGAGGGGTCACCATGCCATCTCATTGCACCCTGTCACCGCTATGCCTGTGGCAATCGGACCTCATTATATATTTGTTGCTGTTAACACACAATGTTTTAACTAGTTTCAAAATTAATTTTTTTATAAGACACAATTGCTATTTTCACGATGTCTATATCCCCCAGCCCGACTTGTGATGTCTATATCCTGCAGCCCGTCTTGTGATGTCTATATGAACAGGACGGGCTGAACAGCTGACATGTGCTCGAAACAGCCGTGGGTGGAATCACAATCCACCCGCGGCTTTTAACTAGTTAAATGCCGTTGTCAAACTCTGACAGTGCCATTTAATTCGTGCTTCCGGCCTTCGGGCCATAAACCCGAACACTGGTGACCCCCGCCATGTGATCGCGGGTCACCTGTTCGTTGGCATAACAGCCAGAAGTCTCCTTGAGCCCTCTATGGTTGTCAGTGATGGCTTGCTGTGAGTGCCACCCAGTGGTTGGCGCTCATAGCAAGTGAGTAACTTTGCTACATAGAGGCGATCTGATCATTGCCTCTATCTAGCACAATCGATCGGGTTGTTGCAGCTTCTAGTCTCCCATGGAGACTATTGAAGCATGCCAAAGGTAAAAAGAAAAGTAAAAAAAAAAAAAAGTTCAAGTCACTCCCCATTCAAAATAAAACTGTCACGCTGGCACCTTGGCAGGTTGGCGCGAGCGAAGGGGGTTGCAGCCCCCAGCTGTGAGTTTTGTCTGGTTAGCAAAACTACAAGGGAACCCATGCCGTTATTTTTATTATTTATTTACAGCGCGGGAGCGGCAGATGAAAACTCCGCCACTCCTGCTCTCATTGTAATTAGCGACTGCAGGTGTCAGATGATGGGAGCTGTAGTCACATCAGGTGACACCAGTGACTGGAGGTAAAATATACCTCCGATCAAAGCTGAGCGATCACGCTGTCTTTTTTTTTTTAAATTCGTTTATTAACCAAGAAAGAGAAACCACATGTACATTTATGCATACACCAAAATAATACACATGCATTTTACCAAAATCATTGTAAGTGAATAGCAATTCACACAATAAATTGTTTATACAATTTAGTTTCACAGGTCTATGAGTTATTGCTTAGATAATGAATTATTAAACAGGTGAACAGAAGCATTGTCAAGCTCTATATCTTTGAAAGTACATATCACAAAAGCACTACCAATCTAATTAAACTACAACCTAACACGCTGCCTAGTACATTATATAATATTTAAAAAAAAAAAATTATGTGATGCCATAAATACATCTCGATAGATTCCAACTATAACAGTCACGGTGGTATCGAGCCTCCACTCCCCGATATAGTGAGATAAGAGGAATTCCATCTATCCCAGATTTTATCAAAGTTGCCCATACAGCCCCTGTTTTGATAAAGTGTTCGCTCATATGGGATGACCGAGTTTACCAGGTCAATCCAGGCTCTGAGAGAGAGGCTTGACCCTCCCATCCAACGCAACGCCAGCACCTTCTTAGCCAAGAAAAGTGTTTCACATAGAAAAATCCTAACATAGTGTCCCCAATTCTCCTCATCTAGCACCCCAAATAAACAAACTGATGGACTAAGAGGAACAGGAATTTGCACTAAGCATGTTAGCAATGATGTTACTTCAGACCAGTATGAAAGGACAATGGGGCATCCCCACACCATATGTACAAAGTTTGCTTCCATTGTATGACACCTCAAACATTCAGAGGATTGGAAACGACCCATCCTGAAAAGTCGCGATGGAGTTAGAAATGACTGGTGCAAGATATATAGTTGAGTCATTCTATTGTTAATAGATAGAGATACTTTAGTTGGAGATTCAAGAATCTCCTCCCAATCCTCAGCCTGAGCATCAGGAATGAGGCCCTCCCACTTTCCCCTAATTGTCGTTATAGCAGAGTCAGTTCCTGCCGACATGTACGTATAAAGAGTAGAGATAAGGCCCTGAGGGCCTTGGGATTTAAGGATTCCTATTAAAGGGAGAGATGAGATAGCTTGGGTCGTACTTGAATACCGTAAATGAGAATGGATAGCTGATCTGAGTTGAAGATAACGGAAGAATTGGGATCTAGGGACATTATATTTAAGTTGGATTTGTTCAAAAGACATAAGGATATTCCCTTCATATAGGTCTTTTATTAAAGAAACACCATGTGAGATCCAAAAGCCAGCGGACGGGTGGTTCAACAGCACCGGGAAATAGTTATTGTTCCATAGTGGCATTTCAACAATGATGCCCTCAAAGCGGATCACTTTTTTGATCTGTCTACAGACCGACCTCGCTAAACGGAGTAGCGGTAGCAATCGGGGGGCATTAAGTTTATCTGTTTCTAAAAAGCCTAACGGACAGTCAATCTCTGCAGCATGAATGAGATGATGTTCCGAGTTAGGTAGATTATTTTCCAGCATCCACTTACTAAAAGCTTTAATTTGTCCTGCCAGATAGTATTAATAAAAATCCGGCAGTGCCGCCCCCCCCATACGTTTAGACCTCTGTAGAGTGGATAATTTAAGTTTGGGTCTAGATTTCCCCCATATAAAGGACGTGGTCAGGGAGTTCAGATTAGTGAATATGAATTTAGGAACCAGCATCGCACTATGCTGGAAGGAGTAACTAAGTTACTAAGCCATCATAGCATTTTTAATTTCCTCTATAGTAAAATCAGCATCCAAAAAGGCTCGCTGGGTAGCATCCAGTGTGGGGAATTCTATATCTGATAGGTAATTTAGGCATTGTGGAGTATCAAGACCACGTGTTGAACTATATAATGTTGTATAATACTCATAAAAACAGTGAAGTATATCTTCAGTTGAGGTCACTGTTGAATTATCCAATGTTCGGATCTGGAGTATGGTGTTAGATGTGTTATGCTGACGCACCAGAAAAGCCAAAAATTTACCTGCCTGATTCCCTAGTTCAAAATAGGATTGCAGAGGGCGTGGTTTGCAGGGGACAGGAGCAGACGGGTTCTACTGAGCTCCTGAAATTCCCATAAAAAAACTACTTTTAGCATACTTTCTTTGTAGACTTTGAAAAAAAAAACTACTTCTGAAGACTTGAAGAGTACCTACAGAATGGCAAGCAAGAAAGTAAATAAGGATTTAACAAGAAAACGGCCTTCTATGGAGCAGATAAGCAGACAGGTTGAAATTGCTGAGTCACCCACGCTGTCTGCCTGGAGGAGGACGGCGGCTACATGGAGGCCCTGTACAAAGACTAATCAAGCGACATCAACGGAGAAGCCTGTCAAGACTTCCTCCTCTAACTGGAAAACAGGGCACGGGCAAAAAAAGGATGAGGTGACCACTGGACTAGCTGATGCTGTGGAGGGGAGAAGCACCAAGGTTGCCGGGACAAAGCTGCAGCAGAGGAACGTGGCAGAGAAGCCTGTTAGGGCCTCCATATCCAGCAGCGGCAGGAGCGGGCCTAAGAAGTTAGCGGTGATATCCCCCCAAGCTGCCGGTGAGAAGAGGAGAGACTGCGGGGTTGCCATGGCAATGAAGATGCTGGAGAGAGCGGCGGCGAAGCTTGTCGGGGCGCCGCTGGAAGGATGCAGCGGCGCGGGAAGTGGAACAGACAGAAGAAGCAGAGCAATGACAGCAGAAGTGACGTCGTCGGGGAAGGAGGGAGCCGCGGTCCAGCTTCCGACATCCACTGCGGCTCCAGCGACAGATGACAGGAGGCTCCAAGAGACATTGGGAGCCCAAGGACAGCGGCCAGGACTTCAATCACCGGGCGGTAAGGTGTCGAAGCTCACCGCCAACCCAGCAGCAGCGGATGCCAGGCGCAGGGAGACACCAGACGCCCGGGGTCAGAAGCCAATACATCCAATGGCGGGCGGTAAGGAAGCAGTGCTCACCGCGGCCTCTAGAGCAGCTGACATCACCGGTCAGGTGAGCGCGCAGATTTCTGGATCCGGAACACAGCGGGAGGAGGCAGGAGAGGAGCACTTGTGGCGGGAACCGGGAGAGGGCAGTAAGATGACCAGGGCTTATAGCGGCCCCAGCAGCAGCTGATGCCAGGTGTCGGAGACGGCAGACACACGGGGAAAGAAGCGGGTGTATAATACAGTGGGGACTGGAACACAGCGGGAGGTGGGAGAGGAGTGCCCGTGGCAGGAGTCAGGAGGAGGCAGCCTGCGGTTTGATGCGGAGGTGTTCGTGCCAGCGGCACTCAGAGATGGAGGTGCCAGGGCACAGTCAGCGGGGAGGGGAAAGCAGGAGACAGCTTCACCACAATGGTGCCAGAACGGGGGATCCCCCTCTAATACACCTCAAGGGAAACAGTTAAAAGATATACAGGGACAACGGGTTATTGGACGGCAGTGTAACGGAGACCTATAAATGCCAAATGATGCTACAAATAATCATGACGAACACTGGGAATATAAAGAACAACACAACAAACAACCTAAACTGGGGGATGAGGTTAAAAATGGGTTCCATATGGATACTTCCAATACCATGGTAATTAAAGGGGAAGCGTATCAAAAGATGAAGGGAAACTCTCAGTCGACTAAGGTTACTTTCGGTACTGACGATGGTTGTTCTGATCTCATTCAGTTACTTTATGATGAGGATTTAGAAAGTATCTACTCTGCTGAGTCCTCCGGTGAGACTGATTCATATAAAATATATGGGAGTGATTCTTCTATTGACAAAGCCTTTAATAAGACTCCATCTTCATACTCTTCTTCTGAGGGGGATAAATGTTCTGGGATAAATACATCGTTAATAGATGACATACCCGCCTTAGATGACTACCCTACAGAGAGCTTTGTAGCTAGAATGTGTAAAGCTCTTTTGGAATCACTGGACGTCTCAGTAGATAACCAAACTATTCAAGGAAACCCATTTAAGCAGCGAACAGAACGTAAGGCGTCTGAGGTTTTCGTTAAAAACCTTTTTAAGGATATTCTGCTACGATTATCTGATGACTCATATCCTAATTCTACTAGAAATTTTCATATCTTCACGAAAAATCAAGAATTACCTGACTCTCATGGAGTCCATGAGCCTCAACCCTCTAATAATCTAAACTTGACTCTTCACAACCCAAAGATAACCGACTCAACCAAAATAAAAAGTGACATATTACAATCAAGCGACTCTCAAATGCTGTCCATGTTCTCAGACTCATTGAAAAAAATTAAAAAGGACATTGTCTCTTTCAACTCCACCCTGGCCAATTATGAGGACTTTAAAAGAAAAAACATTAAAATACGAGGGATCCCTGAGTCAGTCCAGACCTATCAGCTAAAGAGCTATATATCTTCAATGATCATCTACTTGTTTCCCAATACCAATGAGAACTATCTGATTGAAAAAACTTTTCGAATACGCAGACCACCCGCACTCCGCAGGACTTAGCAAGGAATGTTATTGTGTCGTTTCATCCAAACTGGATTAGAAGTGCGCTTCTTGGAATGTCTAAAGAACCAAAATTCAAATCCTCCCCCTACAGTCATTTATCTTTCTTTAAGGACTTATCAAGAAACACCTTACAAAAAAGGAAAGCATTCTCCTCTACTTCACGCGAACTGCTACATGCCGAGATACCATATTTTTGGACTCAATCTTCGACTCTCCTGGTGAAATATGCAGCAAGGCTAATTCCTATCTCTTCTCCAGACAAAGGGACTGACTTTTTAGAATGTGCCGGAATTAAGATTTCCAAGACCTCCCGGGGAATCTATTCTTCTTCGAACTCGGACCTTCATCCTGACTGAAAGAACTGTACTTTACTATTTTTACTTACTTCAGGTTTTCATACTTGTTTGTAATGAGTATTATATTCCACTCGTATAATATTCTGGGACTGAACCGGACATTCCCCCCAATCGGTCGCAGGGGCATCACCGGATGCCCCTGACGGGGCAGGCTACTATACGTCCTATACTCTACTCTATATATGCTCACTAATTGACACATTGGAGGCAAACGAGAATAATTGCTTTTTTTTAAGGTATTAACATGAAGATTTCTAAACAATTATTATAAGCTTTTTTAATTTATTGCAGAGAAATTAAGCAACTGGATAGTAACGTTGAGTTTGTAGCTTTTTCATAGTTAACACAGATATGCAAACATTACAGCATATTTCTGTCCACTGATTTCTATTTCTTACCGATACTCAACTCCGATGATCATTAAAAAGACTCTTTGTATTATTCGAGGTCAATGTTAAACTTTGTGGTCTCTGATGTGTTATGTATATAGCCTGTCTACTCCCCCACTCTCTGGGGGATTTCCCTATCTTCACAGGGAAATTTCTTTTTTTCCTATCCCATCCCTTTGTTTTTGTACCCCTTCCCTTCCCTCATAAAAATTCTTTAAAAATCTAATAAATATTTTTGGAAAATAAAACAAAATAGGATTGCAGAGTAAAAAATAATTTGCGCTTAGACTTGGTGTCCATGCGCTGAGTATATAGCCTATGGGAAGTCAGCCATACCACTCTATTCTCATTAGTCTGGTTAGATAGATATGCTGCTTCTGAGTCTTTAAGTCATTCCATCTCGTCATGTTCCCTCGAGGTCATCTTTTTAAAATAAGAGATCATAGAGGACAAACATCCTCTCAAATACGCCTTAAAGGCATCCCAAAACAGATTAGAATCCTGGGGTTCAGGGTGAGACGCAATGAAACCAAAATGGATTTAGTTTCCTAAAAGTATTGTGTTTTGATCGGCCAAAATTAAGTCTAAGTATAATCGGGCTATGATCTGAAATTCCTTTGTTACCATAATCTATGTCAACCACCCATATCGCTAAGCTACTGGAACCAAATATGTAGTTTATACGGGATAGAGTACATTTAGTAGACGAGTGACAGGTGTATTCCTTTACCCCAGGGTGGCGCATCCTCCACAGATCCAACCAACCACTATCCTCCATAAACAGCATCAGTGAAGAGGGAGATGAGGGTAAAGAGGTCCCTCTAGAAGTCTCTCTATCCAGTCTAATTCTATCGAGACAGTCATCCATAACTACATTAAAGTCCCCCATACATATAATGTGTGCATCAGGAAAATTTAGAGCAAAGCTCATTGCCATCTGAAGAATTGACATATTACCTGGGGGGGATTGCATACACAGAGTATGACGCAGGTATTGGAGTTGATCAGTGCGCATACAAAAACAAAGCGGCCTTCCGGGTCTCTTCGAGCCTCCCTGACCTCCCATCTCACCATATCAACAATGAAACCCCTCTCGAGTAGCTAGTATAAAATGCGTGAAGAAACCACTGTACCCATGGCTTCTGTACATGATGAGCTGAATCCCTGGTGAGATGCGTCTCGATCACAGCCACGATGTGGGGGTGATGGCGCTTAATCTGGAAAAGACCTTAATTCTCGTGAGGAGTCCCAAGACCCCTCACATTCCAGGTAATACAGACAATTTCAAAATCCATGTCCCCTCACTTAGTTATGAGATACCATATCATGCGAGTGGAGTTTATAGGCAACACAAAGATGTTTGGCAGCAATATCTATAAAAACTACAACAAACAAAACTAACAAGAAAAAGAACAATACGTTGAAAAATAAAGGAGCAAAGTCCTGCGCTCCTATCATACATCCAACATGGGGATACCCTCACTGGAAACAGTGTCCGGTATGGTTGTGAAGTCGGACGCCAGTGGAAGGAGCTCCAATGCTACAGTTCTTTGGATAAATGTCCATTAGCTGCAAACATATCAGGACTTATTTCCACGAGATCCTGTGTGAAAGCGTAATCACTCAGCTGCCTCCACTGGATCCGTAAAGAACATGGAAGAACCCTCATGGACAATGCAGAGATGAGCTGGATATATCATTGAGTATAAGATGTTTTTTCTCTGAGCTGCTTCTTAATGTCCATGAATTGTGCCCTTTGCTTTTGGAGTTCCATAGAGAAATCGGGGAAGATCCAAATTGTGGCATTGTTAAACTTAATAGGGCTTTTCTGACGAGCCAGACGTAATATAGCATCTCTGTCTTTACAATTGAGGAGTCGTGCCAGGAATGATCTAGGTGGACTGCCTGGTGGAAGTGGCCTTGTGGGGACCCTGTGAGCCCTTTCCACAGAAAACATGGAGAATTCATCTCCAAGATTATCCTTAAGCCAGCCCTCTAAGAATTGCTCAGGTTGCTGACCCTCCGAGCTCTCCGACAAGCCTATAATCCGAATATTATTTCGGTGCAGTCTATTTTCAAGATCATCTGCTTTTAGCTTCCAGGCATTTATAGAGCCGGCCACTCTTGTTAACTTAGTTTCCATGGGTGGGAGATTATCTTCTAAGTGGTATACTCTCGTTTCCACTTCTGTAATGCGCCCCCTCATGGTTTGCATATCCTGTCGGAGACGGCCCACCTCAGAGTGCCTATTCTCTATTTTTTCTGTCAGTGATGCTCTAGTTAAAGATATGGCCTGCATTAACTGTTCGGATGCTTGTCTAAGAGTCAGATCATCCTGGTCCCCACCTCCCTCACTATCAGAAGCGTGGTTTTTACGCTGATCTGTAGTTTTAGCATTTAATGAATTATGCCTGAGATCGTGCACTGTCGGATGGATCAGTTCCTGCAAATTCTTTCAGTTTGACAGCTGCCGCCGACCCTTTTGAACGATTCATATTGAACAGTGACGCAAATGGCAAGCTGAATAAACGTGTGATCGCATAATCCCCTTTCCTCCGACTCCAGCAGCTATAGTGTTAAGCTGGGCAGTAGAAAGGAATGCAGCCAGCTGAGAATAGGGTCACAGGGTGAAGTGCTGATTCATGACCAGCCTGAGGTCGTCACCCAGGTCCCGCAGCACAGGGTGTATTGCAGTGCCTGCAGGGGGGCCACAGTCTGTGTGTACAGACCCCTGAAATGACAGGAGCCGCGGGCTAGTTTATTGTGACCAGGGGAGCACGGGGCTCATTTCTCAGAGCTCACACCGCATATTCCCCTGCAAACACCTCCGAGAATCAATGAGTCAGCCCACAGGTCTCCTCAGGAGCGAGATCTGACAGATGGCATTCGTCTCTCTGCAGGAGAGACAGGAAAAGATGGCCGCCGCCGTCCACTACAGGCCTCACTCCTCGCTGGAACAGCTGCGTGGTCTCCACACTGAAGCTGCCCACGCACCTCCCAGGAAGATGGATGTTGTCAGGAGCCCGGGGGACCGTGCCGCAGGCAAATATATCACAGACTATAGGGGCTCTCCCAAGGTGCGTCCTCACGGCTCTGCTACATCGCCCCGCCTCCGATCACGCTGTCTTTTGACGGCTTCTGCACCATGGCTCTCTGACCAGTGGGGATGCTTTCATCGCCAATCAGAAGCGGCGTTAGCTGCGCTGTAATGCGCATTAAAGCGAAGAAAACATTGGATGTTCGGGCCCCCATTCAAATGAATGGGCTCCGGGTACTATTCTGGTACCCAAACCTGAAATTTTTGTAACTGTTCGGCTGAACCCGCCGGACCCAAACATTTAGATGTACGCCCATCTCTAGTCAGATTTCAAAAACTAAGTTTTGTCACTGAAGGATTACAATGCCTTCTTCCCAATGTGAGTTCTCTGATGTAGAACAAGTTGAGTTTTAGATAAAAAAAATATCCCACATTCAGGACATGAAAATGGCTTCTCTACTGTGTGAATTCTTTCATGTGCAGCAAGATTTGATTTTTGAGTAAAACATTTCCCACATTCTGAACATGAAAATGGCTTCTCTCCTGTGTGAATTCTCTCATGTGTAACAAGAGATGATTTATCTGAAAAACATTTTCCACATTCTGAACATGAAAATGGCTTCTCTCCTGTGTGATTTCTCTCATGTGAAACAAGACTTGATTTTTGAGTGAAACATTTTTCACATTCTGAGCATGAAAATGGCTTCTCTCCCGTGTGAATTCTCTCATGTGTAACAAGACTTGATTTCTTAGTAAAACATTTCCCACATTCTGAACATGAAAATGGCTTCTCTCCTGTGTGAATTCTCTCATGTGTAACAAGATGTGATTTTTCTGTAAAACATTTCCCACATTCTGAACATGAAAATGGCTTCTCTCCTGTGTGAATTCTCTCATGTTTAACAAGATGTGATTTTTCTGTAAAACATTTCCCACATTCTGAACATGAAAATGGCTTCTCTCCTGTGTGAATTCTCTCATGTGTAACAAGATGTGATTTTTCTATAAAACATTTCCCACATTCTGAACATGAAAATGGCTTCTCCCCTGTGTGAATTCTCTCATGTGTAACAAGACTTGATTTCTTAGTAAAACATTTCCCACATTCTGAACATGAAAATGGCTTCTCTCCTGTGTGAATTCTCTCATGTGTAACAAGATGTGATTTTTCTGTAAAACATTTCCCACATTCTGAACATGAAAATGGCTTCACTCCTGTGTGAATTCTCTCATGTGTAACAAGATGTGATTTTTCTGTAAAACATTTCCCACATTCTGAACATGAAAATGGCTTCTTCCTTGTGGGAGCTTTTTTATTTTCCACACTTCTTCTGTGTCTTTTATTTTCTTTAACAGTCTGTGATGAATTAGGACATTGTACTTTAAAAGGATCCACGTCTGAGATGTTGGCTTGTTCTTCATATGGGTCTTGTGCAATACTTTTTTGCATTTTGGAGCTGCTGGTACGACCATCTGTCAAGAATATAACTGATGTGATTCTTTAGTCAAATAACCTTAATACTTATTTTTTTTATATTTAGATAAATAAGTAAAAATAAAAAAATACATAGAAATTGCAAAGTGTGTAGCAAAGTTCTACTATTAACTGACTAAAGGGGTAATTTAGATGATGTGATGATTTCACAAAACAATCAATTCTGCTAATGTTCATTCTCAATCATTGGCCAGTGCAAACATCAAATAATAAAACATTTGTCATTGGTTGCATATTTTATATGAGAATAAAAATGATCGTTGTTGACAGCGCATCATCCACTGTGTAAATTGAGGACGTTCTCCAATAATAAAAAAGCCATGAGATAAGGAAACAAATCATCATTCCTTCATCAAAATGAAAGCTAATAAGCCCCAGTCACCTTCCTATACCATCAATCACTGCTCAGTGATGACATTATATTCTCCTTGCAGCTGCTTGATTTTATTCTTCAGGAGAAGTAGACGGCTGTAGCAGTCACCTCTCTGTGTTAGAGCTTCATGCACCACCTCAATGACTGGAAGCGAGCGGCTGTAAGGAACATATTTCAATTTCTCCTGGTAGCCGCTCTCCCAGTAAAACAGCCTAACATGCTTTAAAGCGAACCGGTCAGCTGTTTTGGCCGATATAAGATGCGGCCACTGCCTTTCAGGGCTTATCTACAGTGTTCTACAGGGTGGGCCATTTATATGGATACACCTAAATAAAATGGGAATGGTTGGTGACATCAAATTCCTGTTTGTGGCACATTAGTATATGGGAGGGGGAAAACTTTTCAAGATGGGTGATGACTATGGTGGCCATTTTGAAGTCGGCCATTTTGGATCCAACTTTATTTTTTCCAATGGGAAGAGGGTCATGTTACATCAAACTTATTGAGAATTTCACAAGGAAACAATGTTGTGCTTGATTTTAACATAACTTTATTCTTTCATGAGTTATTTACAAGCTTATGACCACTTATAAAATGTGTTCAAAGTGCTGCCTATTGTGTTGGATTGTCAATGCAACCCTCTTCTCCCACTCTTGACGCACTGATAGCAACACCACAGAAGAAATGCTAGCACAGGCTTCCAGTATCCGTTGTTTCTTCTGCTGCACATCTCGTATCTTCACTGCATAGACAACTGCCTTCAGACGACCCCAAAGATAAAAGTCTAAGGGGGTGAGATCGGGAGACCTTGGGGGCCTTTCAACTGGCCCACGACGACCAATCCACTTTCCAGGAAACTGGTCATGTAGGAATGCTCAGACCTGACACCCATAATTGATGGTATGGTGTGGTATATGGGGTCCAAAGATAGTGGGGCCATTCTTCATCAATGGAAGCCTCAATGCCACTGAATATCTGAAATTGATATATGATGATGTGTTGCCCTCTTTACGCACTGAAGATGGCACGTTCCCTGAGATTTTCCAGCAAGATGGTGCACCCACCACATTTGTTCTGCGGTGTTGCTATCAGTGTGTTAAGAGTGGGAGAAGAGGGTTGTACTGACAATCCAACACAATGGGCAGCATTTTATAAGTGGTCATAAACTTGTAAATAACTCATGAAAAAATAAAGTGACTATGAGACAATTGTCTTAAAACAGTTTTTTTTTTTAATCTCCAGCTAGTTCAGTATATCAAATAGGTTACTTAAGTTATAGATTAATCCTGGAAAACACTAAACTAGATACTTTGCCAATGAGGTGTCACACGTCTTTGATAATCTATCATCCCAGTCTATTCTTATATCCATATTATAGATAACACAATATGTAATAAGAGCGGGTGTGTATTATATTTTCAGCCATATATAATTCTGTATTTTAGCTGAATGGGGAAATCTATGGCCAAAAAAACTGAGAAAACACATAACAAAAAAAGTCAAGCCTAAAATTGTCCGGTCTGGTGAATGAGGAGAATGTGACTCTTCTCTGCTCTATTTAATGGTGACTCCTCACTGGGTCACTTACCTATAGGAACGTCCTCTTTGGGGCAGTTACCTGTAGGAACGTCCCCTTTGCACCACTCCTCATCCCACACATCACTTTCTACTTTCTCCATTATGGCATCAGTATTGATAATCTTCAGATATTTGCCTGGATGTCAAAGCTGTGAAAGTAATAATGTAAAAGTCACAGACAGAAGGAAAACTTACATGGAATGTTCTAGATGGAGGCTTTTACTACAAGCTCATGGGGCACCTGAGCCGCCAAAACATGCTGACATCTCCACCTCCTATATCACTGGGGCTGCCCTCAGTCAGTACGGCGGGGTGTAGTGATAGAAGCAGGCATCACTAAGTAACTGCATTATGGAAAAGTTATTTCCTTCATTACCCCTTAGTGACCGGGCCAAATTTTTGAATTCTAACCAATGTCACTTTATGGGGTAATAACTCAGGAATTATTGTTTTTTTCGTGGCACATTATGATTTATATTAATGATAAATTTAGGTTGATATTTTTTTAAAAATAAACACAAAACATATCAAAAATTTGACAAAAATGTAAAAAAAATTAGCAATTTTTTATAGATTGAAGTTTCCCTCCTGACTGCTTCAATGAAGCGAGCCTTTCATTACTACCAAAGCCGGGTAAAGACCCCCTTCTCCCTGCCTCGTACCGCCCAATCTCCCTTTTAAACCTATGGCCAACAGATTGCAATCTATAACAATATCCTCACCATGTCCCAAACTGGCTTTGTCCACGGCCGATCCATCACCTACAATATTAGAACGGCATTAGCCGCTGTTATTCATAGTCATCAAATCAAAGCTAAACGAAACATCTTGGTTAGCCTTGACGCCGGATAAGGCTTTTGACCGGGTATCTTGGTCCTACCTCATCCAAACTCTTAAATACAGAATGTTTGGATTCTCCTTTTTCAATTTTATCTGGACTATTTACACCACTCCTCAGTCCTCAATATGGCTCCATGGTATTCAGTCATCCCCTTTCTCAATTTTCAGAGGTACGAGGCAGGGATGTCCTTTATCCCCCTTATTGTTTAATATTGCCCTAGACCCTCTACTTAGATATCTGGAGATGATTCCTTCCTTTGAGGGAATTTGGATAGGCCACCTTACACAAGTCCTTGGCATTCGCCGATGACATACTAATCATGATAGCCAATCCTAAGGACTCCATTCCTTTCATAATGGGGGCTTTCCATGAGTTTGGAGAAATCTCAGGATTCCGCATGAATTTTAACAAATCTAAGGCTTTAGCTATCTTCAGGGATGCTCGACAAAAGTGTCCCTTCCCTTTTCCATTTCAGTGGGGGCATGGTTCTTTACGATATCTTGCCATTCTTCTACCCTCCAACCCACATACTATTTACAAACTTAATATTCGACCCTTAACATCTGCCATTACTCAGGAAATACAATCTTGGACATCTTTTAAATTATCTTTTGTGGGTAAATCTCACCTTATTAAAATGGTTTCCTTTCCTAAAATACTCTTCCCTTTACAAACGCTGCCTATTCTATTATATAAAGCTGACTATCAACTCCTAAGATTTTTCGACAATTTATATGGAGCTCGAGGGGGAGATCTAGGATCAGTATTTTCAAATAGCAACAGTCTAAATCTTTGGGGGGGGCCTCAATTTTCCAAAATTAAGATTGTATAGTGTTGCAGCCATTTTCAGACATTCTCTTGATTGGATTTGGGCCCATACTAAATTTACCAACACCCCATTGGCTGAAGCAATGTCTGGACCGATCAGTCTTCCTGCTTTACTCCATTTACAAAATAGAGTTCCCACTGCAATCAGGGATAATCCTCTGCTATGGTCCGTGGTATTGGCATGGCGTCATGCTAGAAGGATCAGCGGACTAGACCCTTATAGCTCAGTTTTCCTTCCCTTTCAAGGTATCCCTTTTTAGAACGTAGACCACCCCCAATTTACAGAGTGCTGGGGGAGAGAGGGTCCAGAGTAGTCTGCGATCTTCTGACAACTGCTCAATGTCCTCTTTCTCTGGAGGGTATTATTTCCAAATATTTAATCTTAGTGGGTAATATTTTTATTACTACTCAGATTAAGCATTACGTTGACTCGTTCTTCGGAGGCATACCAGACAGTGTCAGAACCTGTCCTCTACATCTCATCTCCCTTGGCGCTCGTGCAGGAGTTTATTCAGTAAGTCTCATCTATAAGATCAATCAAACCTTCTATTTCATGGTCAGATTCTTCACCAGGCCCGGGCAGATGGGTATCACAACTATCTAATTATAGACTGACTGATCTTTTGAAAGCCACTCTACGTTTAAACTCTTTATTGCCATATGACAGCTACTCAACTATGGCCCTCATGATTTTCCATAGGGCTCACATCTCCCCGGAGATCAAACCTAGGATGTCTCTATCGGCTAATCCCTCTTGTCCCAAACGTCTACACTCTCCATCTGACATCTTTCATTGTCTCTGGGATTGTCCGAAGATACAGGAGGTTTGGGATATGTTTCTTCGCCATTTCACTAACACCGTCAACATTCGCTTTACATTATCTCCGGAATGGGCGTTATTTAATATTCTCCCACGGGATCAACTATTTGGACTCTCTGCTCAGCAACGACATGTTTTAACTATTTGGCTACCTGCAAGAGTATTCTGCATTTGTGGACATAGGACGCAGCCCCTTCACTAAATCTAATTTCTTTGAAGGTAACATATTTCTTTAAAATGGATTGGATTGAGTCCATACTTCATAAAGAAAGTCATACTGAACCTTTTTTCCTCTCATGGTCCTCCTTTATTGATCTGCAGCCACTATCGGTGCATCAAGCATTACATGGCTGCTTTCTATTCACCGACTGGTATATGAGAGCGCTTATATCTGGTAACACACCTGTTAGGCTTACCTGATTACACCTGCAGGGTTTCAGACGTGCCTGGGGGGAGGGACTGACTGTTATACTGAATAACCACGTCTTCCTTTGAATCTTTCAAGCTACACTTTCTGGATATTGTTATGTCCTTCTTTGTCTTTATATGCTATGTGTGTTACTGATTCTTATCTTGTTTGCAGACGGTTATAAATATATATTTAAAAAATTTTTAGCAATTTTCAAAGTTTGAATGATTATTCCTTTAATCCAGATAGTCATACCACAGAAAAACAAGAATAAATAACATTTCCCTCATGTCTGCTTTACATCAGCACCATTTATAAAACGCTATTTAATTTTGTTAGCCTTTTAGGAGATTTAAAAATGTGGCATTAATTTTTCATTTTTTCAGGGAAATTTACAAAATTATTTTTTTTGCAGGCCCTATCCAGATTTGAATTGACTTTGGGGTCCTATATATTGGAAAAACCCCAAAAGTGATACCATTTTGAAAACATCACCCCGACATACTGAAAACTGCTGTCAGGTAGTTTATTAACCCTTCAGGTGATTTTAAGGAATTAATGCAAAATGGCATGACAGGAATGAAAAAGTGTATTTTTACCACCTAAATGTCGCTAACTTCTGAACAGGCCGCTATAGCCGGGAGGCTCTAAGGCCGCTATTTGGCCGTGAATTGCCATGGCAAAAATTAGGACCATACGATCATGATCTCAGGGTGCTGATGAGATTAAAGCGGAAGCGCCCACACTCTGTTAACCATTTATATGATGTTGTCACTACAGCCCCCGTATCACATAGCGAGATCGCTGTTGCGTCACCGATTTTGTGATCTCGCCTGCGATCTCGCTACGTGTGACACATAGCGGCGATCGGGCCCCAGCTGCAATGTCGCTGATCGTGCTCGAATGTCCTGGGCCATTTTTTGATCGCTGGTGTCCCGCTGGCCAGCATGCATCGCTGTGTATAACAGGGACAACGACGAACGACCTCAATACTACAGGTCTGAGAGACAGGGTCCCAACGACCTCATACCAAAAACGAAAAGGTAAACCGCAACCTACAAGCGTCAAAGTCTTTAAGACAGATTTATGAAGGCGCACGTCAAAACCAGGGAGTCCATCCTGGACTGGAGCAAGTTCCATAGCAATAGATAAAAAAGACAGCGCCTCAGACAGTGGTGAAAAAAAAGCCTTACATTTTATTCTGCCTCCTGTGGCGACGTTTCGGTCCGAAGACTTTCTTCAAGCTTGAAAAAGGATTTCGGACCGAAACGTCGCCACAGGAGGCAGAATAAAACGTAAGGCTTTTTTTCACCACTGTCTGAGGCGCTGTCTTTTTTATCTATTGCTAGGGTCCCAACGACCGTCGTATCGTTCCGTATCGTTGCTGCGTCGCTGTTGAGATCTGACTGTTTGACATCTCACCAGCGAACTCGTAGCGACGCACCAGCGATCCCTACAGGTCGCATCATTGTCGGGATCGCTGGTGCGTCGCCAAGTGTGACCGTACCCTAAGGGGGTAAACAGATATGGACGGTGCCAACACTGATTGTCGCTGATACAGCAAGTTGTCAGCTATAGCAGGGTTCCCCAACTCCAGTCCTCAAGGCCCACCAACAGGTCATGTTTTCAGGATTTCCTTTGTATTGCACAGGTGAAGCAATTATCACCTGAGCAAATACTAAGGAAATCCTGAACACATGATCTGTTGGTGGGCCTTGAGGACTGGAGTTGGGGAACCCTGAGCTATAGTGTACAGCCGACAGCTGCTGGGTTGTCACCTGTATGGGGATGCTAGTCTCATATCTCAGGTCAGTAAAAAGACGTATTAAAGGGATAAATGCACTAGCATTTTTATTTTTACATTATTTAAGCAATGTTTTGTCTGGAGATGTTGTATTTTTGGGATACATGCTCTTTTTTGTGAGGTTGGAAGCATTTTTTTTTATGGTATTCATTTCTGATATAAATGTCATGTTAGAATAGTTGTCCACCCATTTTTTAATATTTACATGAAGCCCAGTATGGTTTGTAGCACATTTGTCAAACTCTGACTTGGGGGCAAAATCTATCCGGCAGGGTGATTATATTTGGCCCACGATGTTCGCACCCCCCCCTCCCCCCTTCCCGGCATCACTCCAACTATTCAGCATCCCGGATTCTGATACAGCTGAAGGTAATAATGAATGAGGGATCTCAGCCATAATTCTCCTGCGTCTGATGGCTCAGCGCAGCGGGTGCGATAACATCACTATTCCGCTCCAGCTGTGCGGAGCAGTGAAGCGCTTCAGAGTACTCGCTGTCGAGTCTGGAGCACTGGGGGGAGCGGAGTATTTTAATTTTTGATGTGGGGTCCATTAGGCCATATGGAGTACTTCTTGGGGCCATTATACTGTATGGAGGGATAAAAAAAAAATCCAAAAAGAAAAAATAGGACCAAAGAGCAGTAAATAAAATACGCCTCACATTCTTGTCCTTTATAGTAGCTACGGCACAAGAGGTCCTTGAGATTCTTATTTCTCCGATACGTAATAGAGGGTAGTGAATTGGTACTTTCAGTCAAAATATAATAAGCCAATATATCTCCTGTCCACATTTCAGCAAGGTTGCTTTGACACTATATGTGTAAGGGACGGCGGAACGCACTATACATAAATAATAGGAAGTGCATTCGCCGCGCGGGGTCCACTGTGCAGTAGGTGTAACAACCGCTGCTGAGTAATGGCAGACTCGCTATATGGCAGTATACTGCGCTCGGGTTAAACGTCACCCGAAGTGCGCAGAGCAAACTCTGTTAAACTCACAGAGGCGCTTTAGTATAAATAAAGCATAAACGCCGTGCCTGTTAGCTTCACAGGTCTTAGCTGGCATGCACACACGGTATATGGTCACAGCACACGGCCCAAGGCAGAGGTCGGTGTCAGTCATGACCTACCGTGCGTGCAGCGTCGCAACCGCGGACGCTGGTAAGTGCTGCTAATTGCAGCGCGGCAGTAACTACTGCCGCTGTACGACAGTGCCGTGAGGCATAACACTATCGGACGCTAGTGTAGCGGTGCGGTATGCACTGTGGCGTATGGCTTGCCACTGACTATAACTCTAACTCCCTAACCACATACGTAATATTCAGAGGGAAGGGGTTTCAAAGGAGTCAGTCACCAGAATCATACATCCGTCACCATTCACGCATAGCAAGTATAGTCTACATTAGCGCATGGCCGAGCGGCCATGCGGGCCTTTTATAGCCATGCGCTTCCGGGACCTTCCAGACCTCTGAGATGGGCCAATCAGATCAGGAGAAGGACCTGAGCAAGTGACCCCGATCTCCACTGGGAGATCATCTCATGGGCATGCCCAGTAGCGCGGCGAGAGGACTTAGCCTCTGGAGTGGTTTCCTGCAAAGCAGGTTGCGCTACCATTGCTGGTCCAGAGGTGGCAGCAACGTCCAGACCCAGAGAGCTGGTCTGAGCAGGGAGCCTGGATCGCCGAGATTGCCGTGCAGGTCCCTGAGTGGTCGGAAAGGAATGACTCTTCCCCTGGTTTCTCCGATTTCCTCTTTTCAGCTGCAACGGCCAAAACCCAGTGATCGTTGAGCTCGCGGAGACTCTTCACTTATCCCAGAAGGCACTGGGAATATGCAAATGATCTCCTCAAGACTCTTCCCCTGGTTTCTCCGATTTCCTCTTTTCAGCTGCAACGGCCAAAACCCAGTGATCGTTGAGCTCGCGGAGACTCTTCACTTATCCCAGAAGGCACTGGGAATATGCAAATGATCTCCTCAAGACTCTTCCCCTGGTTTTCACTCCATACTCAACCCGAAAAGGTCCCACAAGTTCATCTTTGATGATACCAGCCCATACCAGTACCCCACCTCCACCTTGCTGGCATCTGAGTCGGAGTGGAGCTCTCTGCCCTTTACTGATCCAGCCTCGGGCCCATCCATCTGGCCAATCAAGAGTTGCTCTCATTTCATCAGTCCATAAAACCTTAGAAAAATCAGTCTTGAGATATTTCTTGGCCCAGTCTTGACGTTTTATCTTATGTTTCCTGTTCAAAGGTGGTTGTTTTTCAGCCTTCCTTACCTTGGCCATGTCCCTGAGTATGGCACACCTTGTGCTTTGTGATACTCCAGTAACGTTGCAGCTCTGAAATATGGCAAAACTGGTGGCAAATGGCATCTTGGCAGCTTCACGCTTGACTTTCCTCAATTCATGGGCAGTTATTTTGCGCCTTTTTTTTATGAACACGCTTCTTGCGACCCTGTTGGCTATTTGCAAGGAAACGCTTGATTGTTCGGTGATCACACTTCAAAGGTTTGGCAATTTCAAGACTGCTGCATCCCTCTACAAGACATCTCACAATTTTTGACTTTTCAGAGTCCGTCAAATCTCTCTTCTGACCCATTTTGCCAAAGGAAAGGAAGTTGCCTAATAATCAACACCCTATATAAGGTGTGCTTAATGTCATTAGTCCACACCCCTCCTCATTACAGAGATGAAAATCACCTGATTTACAGAATTGGCCGTTGGCTTTCAAGCCTATACAGCTTGGAGTAGGACAACATGCATAAAAAGGATGATGTGATCAAAATACTTTTACCCAATAATTCTGCACGCAGTGTACTATATCCACCATGACAGCAGTTCATGGGTTAGAGTCTCTATCCCCAGGATACACAGGCATCACTTGTGCTATACAAAACTAACACAAAGCTTCCCCAACAAGTTTCGCCCAACATTCTTCCTCAGAGGGTTGGGGCTATACAATTTTTATAGAGCATATAATAGTGAGATTACACAGGCATTATACTGTTGGGTGTTTTTTAATTTATATAACACTTTTTTTTAACAAAGTATAATAAAATCCATGTTTTAATGCATCTCTTAATTAGGGCTTATTTACCCTCTGTTTAATTTGGTATTATGAATTTGCCATCCCTATGGACCCCATATAATGCTACATACAGAATAATGGCCCCATATAATGCTCCATACAGAATGGCCCCATATAATGCTCCATACAGAATAATGGCCCCCATATAATGCTCCATACAGTATAATGGCCCCCATATAATGCTCCATACAGAATAATGGCCCCCATATAATGCTCCATACAGAATAATGGCCCCCATATAATGCTCCATACAGAATAATGGCCCCCATATAATGCTCCATACAGAATAATGGCCCCATATAATGCTCCATACAGAATAATGGGCCCCATATATTGCTCCATACAGTATAATGGCCCCCATATAATGCTCCATACAGAATAATGGCCCCCATATAATGCTCCATACAGAATAATGGCCCCCATATAATGCTCCATACAGAATAATGGCCCCCATATAATGCTCCATACAGAATAATGGGCCCCATATAATGCACCATACAGAATAATGGGCCCCATATAATGCTCCATACAGAATAATGGGCCCATATAATGCTCCATACAGAATAATGGCCCCATATAATGCTCCATACAGAATAATGGGCCCCATATAATGCTCCATACAGAATAATGGCCCCCATATAATGCTCCATACAGAATAATGGCCCCATATAATGCTCCATACAGAATAATGGGCCCCATATAATGCTCCATACAGAATAATGGGCCCCATATAATGCTCCATACAGAATAATGACCCCCATATAATGCTCCATACAGAATAATGGGCCCATATAATGCTCCATACAGAATAATGGCCCCATATAATGCTCCATACAGAATAATGGCCCCATATAATGCTCCATACAGAATAATCCAAATCCTCCTTTCTCCCCGTTGCGCTCCCCGCTGCCAGTGCTCCAGAGTCCACTGCTCCGGTCAGGTCTCCTCAGCATATTCTACGTTCTGACTCTGTGACGTCTCAGCAGAGACCGCGCTGTATTGACAACAACGTGACCTCTGCACTGAGACGTCACAGATAGAATGACGCTAAGCAGACTGGAGCAGCGGACACAGCGCGCTGGCATCGGATTCGGGCCCCCCAACCTGTAGTGCACCGAGTCCCAGATCATCAGCTCAGCTAGCCGGCAGCAGGAAGGTCTGCAGCAGAATTCCGCCATTTTCTGCCACCGCCCTTCAGGCTCCCACATGACTCCTCTAGTCTTCTTCCGGGACAGCTCCTGCTTGCACTGCACATGGCAGCCTTTTTAGCGCAGGCACAGTACACACTTCAGGGGGGGGGAAGGAAATTCACTGGACGGCAGAGACAAGCATCAGGTTTTTATGGATGGTCCGTAAATTTACAGACGGATGGGAACTATGACCTCGATGTAAGATCAATAATTGAGCCGCATCTCTGCCAGCAGATGATGGGTGTGATATTCAGGAATCATCTGCCTCTAACACTGAAAACTAGAAACAAGCAGCTCCCCCTCTATATGAGGACGATTCTCCGTACAGTGGGAGCCGCTCTGACTACACTCCATGCTGCACAGATCCAAAGGAAAGAAATCCAGGAATAAAAGAGGAATTTATCCCAGTGCGGATAAAAAGTGACCGACATCTTCAATGCCATCCAGCAACAGAGTATAAATTCCCCACACATTCCTGACTATACACCAGTCCTTAAAAGAGGCATTCCCATCTCCAAGACCCTATCCCAATATATAGGAAGTGTAAGAATAATATTAACGAATACCTCCAATTACAAATGTGGTACAGTTCTTCTGATTAGCTATGTCGCAGGGCATTGCAGTAGCTTAGGTATCCATGGTCATGACCACTAACACCTCACTACATGAGGGGCCGTAACCATGGATACCTCCACTACTGCAATGCCTGCACATGCGGTATGCCCTGCACACAGCTAATCAGAAGAACTATCCTACAGCAGCTGTAATTGGAGGTATCAGCTAATATCCTTCCATATGGGGCCAGGCTCTCGGAGCTGGGAATCCCCTATAATCAGTCTCCAGCCCTCCATATGGAGAATACATTCCTAGCAGATGGCCGCAGCATATGGGGCACAGAATACACTATGACAATGGGAAATCTCACTAGAAACAGCACAAATCCCCGCTAATATCCGATCACAGCTGTGAGGACAGGACTGCAGCTTAGATGGCGCTTATTCCGTGCGGCATTTCCTTGGGCGACATTCACACTCTGCTCAATCCAGGCGCCAATCTAGTGTGAGCCGCGCTGTGTAGTGGGGAGCTCCAGGCCAGCCAGGAGGCCCGGGCACTGGCCCCAGCACGGCCCCTATACAGCCGGGCAGGATTGTGCTGCAGCCCCCAGGGGAGAGCTCCGGCCTCACGCCCGCCCGCTCAGCATTATCACATCATATGGTGACGAGAAACAGAAAACCCACCCGGAGCCCCAGAAGGCGCCACACATAAATCTCACCGTGACCGAGCAGTCACCGACTAGAGCGGAGGTGATTGCTTGAGGGAATGACGTCACCGGAAGAGGCGGGGCCTGCCTCACTCCTGTGAAGACACAATAGCAGGAAGTAGCGTTGTGCTGAGGCTGCTGGGAAAGAGAAGAGAAGCGGGAAACGAGGGGCTGCGCTATGGAGCCTGTGAGGAGAGGACTGAGGGGCTGCGCTATGGAGCCTGTACAGATGGGAATGAGGACAGAGGACTCGGTGTGAGGCTCTGAGGACGTGTTCTGGAAAGGGGTTTATGCTGCTTGAGAGGAGCTGTATAGGGAAGATGATGAGGAGGGGAATGGGGGGGAATGGGGGATGATGATGAGGGGAGTGGGGGGATCATACATATTGGTTTGCTGCAAGGTGAATGGGGTGCTGTAACTCCCTTGTACATGAAATAGAAATAAACAGCTTCCCCAAGCTCCAGGTGCACAGAATCCCTGGGACCAAATGTAGACAAAATATGAAGAAAATCACAAAATTTAATGAAAAAGATAAAAAATGAAAACACACGAAATGCGTTTCTATGCCGTCTCTGCAATTTATCATGTTTTCAATTTGTATCTATTTTCCAATAAATGTAGCAATTTCCAAGAAGTTGGATTTTTATATTTGTAAATCTCAGTGGTTTGTCGCCAAGTGGGTGATGTCGCTCTCGTGAGGCTGCATGTTGGTGGGGCTGTGGGGGGGCTGATGTCGCTCTCGTGAGGCTGCGTGTTGGTGGGGCTGTGGGGGGGGGGTGATGTCGCTCTCGTGAGGCTGCATGTTGGTGGGGCTGTGGGGGGGCTGATGTCGCTCTCGTGAGGCTGCGTGTTGGTGGGGATGGGGGGGGTGATGTCGCTCTCGTGAGGCTGCATGTTGGTGGGGCTGTGGGGGGGTGATGTCGCTCTCGTGAGGCTGTATGTTGGTGGGGCTGTGGGGGGGTGATGTCGCTCTCGTGAGGCTGTGGGGGGGTGATGTCGCTCTCGTGAGGCTGTATGTTGGTGGGGCTGTGGGGGGGTGATGTCGCTCTCGTGAGGCTGTATGTTGGTGGGGCTGTGGGGGGGTGATGTCGCTCTCGTGAGGCTGCATGTTGGTGGGGCTGTGGGGGGGTGATGTCGCTCTCGTGAGGCTGTATGTTGGTGGGGCTGTGGGGGGGTGATGTCGCTCTCGTGAGGCTGTATGTTGGTGGGGTTGTGGGGGGGGTGATGTCGCTCTCGTGGGGCTGTGGGGGGGTGATGTCGCTCTCGTGAGGCTGCATGTTGGTGGGGCTGTGGGGGGGTGATGTCGCTGGTGAGGCTGCATGTTGGTGGGGCTGTGGGGGGGTGATGTTGCTCTCGTGAGGCTGCATGTTGGGGCTGTGGGGGGGTGATGTTGCTCTCGTGAGGCTGCATGTTGGGGCTGTGGGGGGGTGATGTTGCTCTCGTGAGGCTGCATGTTGGGGCTGTGGGGGGGTAATGTCGCTCTCGTGAGGCTGCATGTTGGGGCTGTGGGGGGGTAATGTCGCTCTCGTGAGGCTGCATGTTGGTGGGGCTGTGGGGGGGTGCTGTCGCTCTCGTGAGGCTGCATGTTGGTGGGGCTGTGGGGGGGTGCTGTCACTCACATGCTCTTTGTTTGTTAGGCCTCTTTCACACTTCCGTTTTTTACAATCAGTCACAATCCGCCATGTTTTGAAAAAAAACGGATCCTCAATTTTTTTTTGAGGATCCGTTTTTTTCCCATTGACTTGCATTAATGGCGGATTGTGACGGATTGCTGTCCGTTGCATCCGTTTTTTGTGAGGATCCGCCAAAAGTTGCTGTCCGTCACCATCCTCAAAAATTTCAAAACGGAGCTTGTAACGTTTTTTTCTCTGGCGGATCCTGCAAACACTGATTTAACCCGAATTTCTTTCTGGGTGCTGGACAAAAAAAATCTCTCTCCTCTCTCTCGCAACAAAAGAAGTATGGCAGGGGAGTGGATTAGGGTAGTGGGGATGGGGTGTTGGGGGCAAAATTTGGGGAGTGATTGTCCATTTGGAGGTCTTTAGTTCCTCTCATCTTATGACATGTGGTGACATATTGGGCGGCGACCTCCACCATTGATTCTTCTTCCCCCAGTAGGATGCAGAGTTTCCTCTCCTCGTCCATGGATGGGAAGTCTGGGGTATGGGTGGTAAGTTTCTGGAAGTGGGAGTCCCTCACTGCTGAGTATTTGTTGCAGTGCAGCAGGAAATGCACCTCATCTTCCAGAGCCCCGTGCTGGCACAGTCTGTTCTCTCGCGGCTTGTATGTCTGTTGGTGCCTCCCTGTTTCCACCTCTAGGTTGTGGGCGCTTAATCTGTATATACTCAGGGTCTGCCTGTCTTTGGGGTGGCGTAGCCTTTCCAGGTATGGAGCCAGTGTGTAGTCCCTCCGCAGTGACCGG
The DNA here is from genome assembly GCF_039654945.1 of Dendrobates tinctorius. Lineage (NCBI taxonomy): Eukaryota > Metazoa > Chordata > Amphibia > Anura > Dendrobatidae > Dendrobates > Dendrobates tinctorius. The sequence continues at coordinate 41,829,240 of NW_027361797.1, forward strand.
TAGATGGTGAGTTTCTGGGAGTTCTCCAATTCACTCTTCCAACCCTCTATGTATTGCATCTTGCAGCTCTCTGAGATCTCTTTTATTTGGGCTTTAGTTAGGGTGTGTTGCTGACTTTGGTTGAGCTGGCTGCCGAGGTTCCTGGCTTGCTCTTGGCTCTGGCTCTCTCTCTCGCCAGCGATTCCTTTAAATTTCTTCATTTTCAGGATCCGTCTGAAAACGGATCCTGTGCCATCCGTTCACATCATTTTAGAACGGATCTGCTTGTCCGCCTTTTTGGCGGATTATAACTGATGCAAAAAACTGAAGTGTGAAAGAGGCCTTACTTATCTCTAACGTGGCTTAGTTCTCCATATTGTTTTGTAAAATTTATTGTTATAGACTTGTATGTATAAATATATTTATGTTTTTCTCTTTTTTGTTACTTATTTGTGTTTTTAATAAAACTTTGAGAACTATGGGCTGAATTTTCATTTCTATATTTCTAAAGCTTTGGGTATGTTTCACATGTTGCAATTTGTTGGGGAAACAATCTGCAGTAGACCAGCACTAAATTATTCAGATCTCACCGACCATTTATTTCCTGTCCTCAGCAGCACTTAGCATATTTTTCTGTCTAGAAGAGGCAATGTTTACCCCCAAATTTGGGAGGAAAATTGGGGTGTATCTTATAGTCTGAACATAGCTTATGGGGGGCACAGTTGTGGAGTGGTGGCACAGGAGGCAGGGTCCCTGCTGCAGGAAGCCAGCAGCAGAAATGGGGCGAGGCTGAAGGACCTCAGCTAAGATCCCAATCTGTGCATGCGCTGCCTGAGGCGGCCGCTTTCCTGAAGCCCGACCACTTCTTCCAACCCAGGACCCGCAGCCTTGCAGCGCTGGGACACCTTCTCCTCCCACCCAGGGCTTGCAGCACCGTCCCACTGCCGCCGGCTTTGTGCAGCACGGACTCTGCCTCCTGTGACCCCAATCCACCGCTCCCCATGTTAGCTACCGTAAATACGGACTGTAAGATCCTCATTTTATTAATTTTTTTTTCCTCACCAAAATTTGGGATGCCTCTTATAGTTCCAAAAATACAGTGAATTAAAAAAAAAATGATAATCACTTATGTAACCAATTTCTCAGGTCCCAGCGGTGTTTCTCGGTGTACGTTGACCTTCTGTGGCCACTTACCATTCTCTGTGGCCCATACAGCCTGGTCCGTTTTAGAAGTCGTATAGCACAACATTTTTTTATGGATGTTTATTAACCTCTTCACGACATATCACATACTATCCCGTCCATGTGCCCTGGGCCTTAATGCCCATGGACGGGATAGTACGTCATAGCAGCTGATGGCGGCCGGGTGTCAGCTGATTATCACAGACGGCTCCCAGCACATTAACCCCTGGCACACTGATCAAACATGATAGCAGTGTACCGGGGGGGCGTAGGTAAGAATCGCGGGGAGAGGGCTCCCTACCTGCTGCCCCGAGCCCCTCAGCAACGCGATGTGCTCGCGTTGCTCCGAGAGTCTCCTTCCTGCAGGCCTCCAGATCCAAGATGGAGGCAGGAGCCTTCCGGGTCCTGCAGGGAGGTGGCTTCTCAGTGCCTGCTGAGAGCAGGCGCTGAGAAGCCACCTGCCGTGCCTGTCAGATCGTTGATCTGACACAGTGCATTGCAAAGTGTCAGATCAGCGATCTGACTTTATATGGTAATGTCCCCCCCCCCCCCCCCCCCCGGGACAATGTAATAAAGTAAAAAGAAAAAAAATGTAAAAATAATTTTTAAATAATGAAAAAATTCCCTAATACTTTTTTTGTAAATAAAAAAAAAAAACAATAGAAGAAGACATATTAGGTATCGCCACATCTGTAACGGCCCGCCCTATAAAACTGTCCCACTAGTTAACCCCTTTAGTGAACCCCTTCAAACAAAGGCGAAAAACAATGATTTATCATCATACCACTGAACAATATGTACAATAACACGCAATCAAAAAGACGGATATAAATAAACATAGTACCTCTGAAAACGTCATCTTGTCCCGCAAAAAATGAGCCACCATACAGCGTCATCAGCGAAAAAATAAAGTTATAGCTCGCAGAATAAAGATGCAAAAATAATTATTTTTGTATGTAAAATTGTTTTTATTGTATTAAAGCGCCAAAACGTAAAAAATAATATAAATAAGGTATCGCTGTAATCGTACTGACCCGAAGAATAAAACTGCTTTATCAATTTTACCACATATGGAACGGTGTAAACGCACCCCCCCAAAGAAATTCATGAATTGCTGGTTTTTGTTCATTCTGCTTCCCAAAAATCGGAATAAAAAGCGATTAAAAAAAAATCATGTGCCCAAAAATGGTACCAATAAAAACGTCAACTTGTCCCGCAAAAAACAAGATCTCACATGACTGTGGGTCAAAATATGGAAAAACTATAGCTCTCAAAATGTGGTGATGCAAAAGCTATTTTTGCAATAAAAAAAAGTTTTAGCGTCTGACAGCTGCCAAAAGTAAAAACCCGCCATAAATAGTAAATCAAACCCCCCTTTATCACCCCCTTATTTAGGGAAAAATAATAACATTTAAAAGTATTTATTTGAATTTTCCCGTTAGGGTTGGGATTAGGGTTAGGAGTGTGTTGGGGTTAGGGTTGGAGTTAGAATTGGGGGTTTCCATGGTTCAGGCACATTCAAAATATTCCCTTAAAAAAATGATGTAAAAATAAATCGCTGGTCAACTTTTAACCCTTAACTTCCTAACAGAAAAGATTTTGGTTCCAAAATTGTGCTGATGTAAAGTAAACATGTGGGAAATGTTTTTGTGTGCCGTATCTCTGTGATTTAAGGGCATGAAAATTCAAAGTTGGATAATTGGGAAATTTTCAAAATTTTTGCCAAATTTCCATTTTTTTCACAAATAAACGCAAGTTATATCAATGAAATTTTACCACTAACATGAGGTACAATATGTCACGAGAAAACAGTGTCGGAATCACCGGGATCCATGGAAGCGTTCCAGAGTTATTACCTCATAAAAGGACAGTGGTCAGAATTGTAAAAATTGGCCCGGTCATTAACGTGCAAACCACCCTTGGGGTTAAAGGGCCATCAGATGCTGACGGTCTGACTGCGGGTGCCCCCACTGCTCCATAGCACATACTCTGGCAGAGGTCACACTACATATTTTGCAGAGGGTAAAAATAACATATTTTACAGAGGGGTAAAAATACTCTTAATTTTGAAGAGTGTTTTTAGCCAAGAAGGACATAATTTGCAGTAACTCAAATCTATGTACACAGTATACATTAGACCTGGGCAGAGTGCAGCATGCAGGAGATCCAGCCCTCTGGCTGTTCCTGTCTGGCCTGTGGACTGAGGCAGCCAAAGGGCCTGAAAATTGTGGCCCACGGGCTGCACCATGCAATTGCTTTCTCGGTGACCATGTTTGCCAACTGTCCAGAAATTCCAGGACAGTCTATGAAAACATGGCAATTTTTTGCACTGTCTGTAAAGATGATTTATATATATTTTTTTGTTAATCTGAAGAAACTTATGCAGGTAACTAATGACTAATTCTCATAATTTTATAGTGAATGCAGCTATTGTCTTCATATCATAATTATGGATTGTAGATATTTACTATTTACATCCAGAATGATTTTTCAGTGTGTCCATATAATTTTTTTTGCCTGTCTGATTTTTTAATTGGCTGTCCGTAAAAAAATAAAAAGTCAAGTTGGCGACCCTACCGGTGTCCCAATATATGGTGGAGGAGGCAACCCTACCAGTGTCCCAATATATGGTGGAGGAGGCAACCCTACCAGTGTCCCAATATATGGTGGAGGAGGCAACCCTACTGGTGTCCCAATGTATGGTGGAGGAGGCAACACTATCGGTGTCCCAATATAAGGTGGAGGAGGCAACCTTACCGGTGTCCCAATATATGGTGGAGGAGGAAACCCTACCGGTGTCCCAATATATGGTGGAGGAGGCAACCCTACCGTTGTTCCAATATATGCAGGAGGAGGCAACACTATCGGTGTCCCAATATAAGGTGGAGGAGGCAACCTTACCGGTGTCCCAATATATGGTGGAGGAGGTAACCCTACCAGTGTCTCAATATATGGTGGAGGAGTCAACCCTGCCTGCGTGAATCTATTGGAGGAGAAGGCAGTTGGCTCATCCCACTATTCGGCACAAGCAACTGAAAGAAGACGCGATGATGTCACTACATTGCATCTGCTGTGCGGATTGTGCGTGCAGACACAATGTAGTGACAGGTGCAGAGCAGCAAGAGAATGGGACCAAGGTATTTTTTGTGTATGGGGTCTCATCGGTATATGGGGGTGTGTGAGTGTATATAAGTGGCTATGTGTGTGAAGACTCATACTATACAGAGGGCTGTGATGAACATAACACTTCCTGGGGTGTTGCGTGGGATTATACTGTGTATAGGGCCCATGAGAACCATTATACCATATGTCGGGTGCTGTGAGGACAGTCATACCGTGTGCGGCTGTCTGTAAGGACCGTCCTGTGTGTGGGGGGGCTGTGAGTACTATCATTACGGTCTATGGGGGTATACGGGTGCCATTACTATGTGTGGGGGACTGTGATGAACATCAAACAATGTATGGGGGTGCTGTGAGATCCATCATACTGTGAGGCCATCATACTGTCTGTGTGGGGCCATCAAATTATGTTGGTGAGCGCATCAGAAGGGTTAATAAACTTCTTGAATGTAGTTTTGAGGACTTTGAGGTGTGCAGTTTTTAGAATGGTGTCACAGGATATTTTCTGTCAAATAGGACCTCCAAAGTCACTTCCAATGTGATGTGGTCTCTGAAAAAAATTTTTTGTAAATTTTGTTGTAAAAATTTGAAATTGCTGGTCAGCTTTTAATCCTTGTAACTTACTAACAAAAAATGTTTTAAAAATGATACAGATGCAAAGTATACATGTGGGAAACGTTATTTATTAACTATTTTGTGTGACATAACGCTCTGATTTAGTCAAATTTCCGTTATTTTCACAAATAAACGCAAGTCATATCAAATAAATTTTACCACTATCATGAAGTACAATATGTCAAGAAAAAAACAATCTCAGAATCAGTGGGATACGTTGAAGCGTTCAAGAGTTATAACCACATAAAGTGATTTAAAAAATTTGGCCTGGTCATTAAGGTCAAAATTGGCTTGGTCACTAAGGTGTTAAATAATTTAAAAAACGTGTGGGACCCCTCTATTCTTGATAACCAGCCATGATAAAACTGACAGCTGAGAGGTTCAGCCCGCAGCGGTCAGTTTTGCCTGGCTGGTTATCAAAAATACAGGGGAACCCATGCCATTTTTAAATAATTTTTGTTATCTGTTTATAGCATAGGCGCCGGCTGATGAATACTCCCATGAGTCGCTGCCTGTTCTCACTGTTGTTAGTGGCAACAGGCGTAGGCTGATGGGAGTAGTAGTCCCATCAATAGATGCCTGTGACTGGAAGGAAGTTGTCAACTTCGGAGAGGTGACGGATATTGTTGTTTATTTTTGATTGTTTACAGGGGACAAATGCTTTAGGGGATTAGGTGTTAAGGAGAGTCTAATGTGATTTTTGTCATTTTATTCTTAATTTTTCCTCTTGAATACAACTCTCACCATTGTCCCCTGCTCGCACTCATCGCGGACAGAGCAGGAGATAATGATGAGAGCTGGCTTCAGCACCCGGTGATGGGGAGCAGTGCGAACAGTACCGCTAATTCCCAGGCACCGGTATGTGCTTGTTTTTTAATAGCAACATGGGCCACAAACCGTCCCGCACATGTGCACACTGATGACACTCGGATGACATTTTTGTATCATCAGTGTGATATGTAGCGATACCTGTGAATCAGCGGTACTGTTCACGCTGTTCCCCGGGATCGGGTGCTGAAGACAGCTCACATCATTTTCCCCTGCTCTGAAGGCCATTAGCGCGAGCGGGGTACATCATTGTTGAGCGTTTTATTCAACTGCTACCAGTGACAGCAGGTTTTAGCTAATGGGAGTATTAATCAGCTGGAACCTGCGCTATAAATAAATAATAATAAAAACCGCTTAGGGACCCCTCTATTCTTGTTAACCAGCCTTGCTAAATGTGATAGCTGAAGGTTGCAGCCTGTAGCTGTCAGTTTTACCTGGCTGGATATCAAAAATACAGGGGAACCTCTGCCATTTTAAAAAAAAAATATTTATTGATGGTGCAGGCCCCAGCTGATTAATATTACCATCAGCCGTCGCCTGCTCTCACTGTTATCAGTCCCCTGCTCGCACTGATCGCTGTGTGAGCAGGGGACAATGATGTGAGCGGTCTTCAGCACCCGGCCCCGGGAAACAGCGCGAGCAGTAACGCTGTTTACCAGGCGCCAGTACGAGTGATGCTGATGCGGCACATGGGTGACATACGGTTGCCACACGTATGAAACACACGGACATGTGGACCCTGATATCTCCGGTACTGTTTTTTTCAGTACCGGGAATATCAGGACTTGTGAAAGCCGTAATTATATTTCTTCGGACATCGCAATAAAATGTAACACGTGATGATCAAAATATCGTATCTACTCCAAATGGTATATATAAAAAGATTGGCTTAGGACACAAAAAGCAAACCCATCACATAGCTATGTTGAGGGAAAAATAAAAAAAAAGCTATGGTTCTTGGAAAATGAGAGGAAAAAACTAAAGTAAGTCCCTCAGTCGGGAAGGTGTCAATGAATATAAGAGGAAGATAATAAATGGCACAAAGTGAAAAGTTGCATACAAGTTTGTTAAAATAAAAGGAAGTAAACCAGAAACTGATCACTTACATTTTGTGTTTAGGATCCACAGGAAGCAGAAACTGGGACAAGTCTTCAATTCAACTGACCCCAAGAAATGACCAGCATCCAAAAGTCTTACATGCATTTTTAAGACCTGGTCTATTGTTGCTCACCCCCCATCCTGTGATGTCACCTTCAGGTGGGGTGGGGGGTGTGTGTGAAGAGCTCTTTATGTTGATGTATCCACCCACCTGTGGGTTGTGATGTGTAACTTCAAAGAAAAGCAATTCCCAGACCAACTGTGCAATGAAAAACCAGTCCACACAGGATTCCTCCACAATAGTTGTGCTGGGACACCTTGTGTCTATAATTTTGTGCTTCAGGAGGCCTAGAACCAGAGTCTTCTCACTCACAATAGTGACTCTTAGGGTACTGTCACACTTAGCGATGTACCAGCGATCCCGACCAGCGATATGACGCTGTCAGGATCGCTGGTGCATCGCTAAGTGGTCGCTAGTGAGCTGCCACACAGGCAGATCTCACCAGCGACATCGCTGGGGACGGGGGTCGCTACTTACCTGTCACACCAGGCGATCCTGCGTCCTCCCGCCCGGCTCCACGCGTCGCTCGTCGTCACAGCAGGAAGCGCCACAGGAAGCTGACGACGAGATACAGTCCAGCCAGTTCTTGCGCTATCAGCAATAAGCAGCGGGGGAGCGGGTTGTAGGTAAGTATCAGACACAGCGATATCGCTAGCAATATCGCTATAACGTCACTAGTTATAGCGATATTGCTAGAGATATCTCTTAGTGTGACATGCCCTTTACATATCAACTCTTTGATGTTTATTCCATTAACATATCCAAAGCCCATGGACTATCCCCCAGACCTCATGTAGGAATACTATTGTCAGGTCAGTGCTGGGACACCCTGATGAGTCTATGGCTTTGTGCTGAAGGAGGCCTGGAGCCAGTGTCTTCTCCAGTGGGGAAAAAAGTATTTAGTCAGCCACCAATTGTGCAAGTTCTCCCACTTAAGATTATTATTATTATTATTATTTATTGTTATAGCGCCATTTATTCCATGGCGCTTTACATGTAAGGAGGGGTATACATAATAAAAACAAGTACAATAATGTTAAACAATACAAGTCATAACTGGTACAGGAGGAGAGAGGACCCTGCCCGCGAAGGCTCACAATCTACAAGGGATGGGTGAAAATAGAGTAGGCGAAGATAGAGCTGGTCGTGCAGCGGTTTGGTCGATCGGTGGTTACTGCAAGTTGTAGGCTTGTCGGAGGAGGTGGGTCTTCAGGCTCTTTTTGAAGGTTTCGATGGTAGGTGAGAGTCTGATATGTTGTGGTAGAGAGTTCCAGAGCAGGGGTGATGCGCGAGAGGAATCTTGTATGCGATTGTGGGAAGAGGAGATAAGAGGGGAGTAGAGAAGGAGATCTTGTGAGGATCGGAGGTTGCGTGCAGGAAAGTACCGGGAGACGAGGTCACAGATGTATGGAGGAGACAGGTTGTGGATGGCTTTGTATGTCATGGTTAGGGTTTTGTACTGGAGTCTCTGGGCAATGGGGAGCCAGTGAAGGGATTGACAGAGGGGAGAAGCTGGGGAATAACGGGGGGACAGGTGGATTAGTTGGGCAGCAGAGTATAGAATAGATTGGAGGGGTGCGAGAGTGAGGGGAGGCCACAGAGCAGGAGGTTGCAGTAGTCAAGGCGAGAGATTATGAGGGCATGGACTAGGGTTTTTGCAGATTTTTGGTTGAGGAATGAACGGATTCATGAAATATTTTTGAGTTGAAGTCGGCAGGAAGTGGAAAGGGCTTGGATATGTGGTTTGAAGGAGAGATCAGCGTCAAGGATTACCCCGAGGCAGCGAGCTTGTGGGACTGGGGAGAGTGGGCAGCCATTTACTGTAATGGATAGGTTTGTTGGGGGGGTCACGTGAGATGGGGGAAAGATGATGAATTCTGTTTTGTCCATGTTAAGTTTCAGAAATCTAGCAGAGAAGGATGAAATAGTGGACAGACATTGAGGGATTCTGGTTAGTAGGGAGGTGATATCTGGTCCAGAGATGTAGATCTGTGTGTCATCAGCATAGAGATGATACTGAAATCCATGAGATTCTATGAGCTGTCCCAGGCCAAAGGTGTAAATGGAGAAGAGCAGGGGTCCTAGGACTGAACCTTGTGGGACTCCGACAGATAGGGGGCGAGGTGAGGATGTGGTGTGTGAGTGGGAGACGCTGAATGTCCGGTCTGTTAGGTATGATGAGATCCAGGATAGGGCCAGGTTAAGAGGTCATTGGTGACCTTAGTAAGGGCAGTTTCAGTGGAGTGGTGTGACCGGAAGCCAGATTGTAAGCGGTCGAAGAGGGAGCAAGAAGAGAGATGGGAGGACAGTTCAAGGTAGACGTGTTGTTCCAGTAGCTTGGAGGCACAGGGGAGAAGTGATACAGGGCGATAGCTAGATACAGAGGATGGGTCAAGATGAGAGAGGCCTGTAATTGACATCATAGGTAGACCACAACTATGAAAGACAAAATGAGAAAACAAATCCAGAAAATCACCTTGTCTGATTTGGCAAGATTTATTTTGCAAATTATGGTGGAAAAAAGTATTTGGTCATTAACAAAAGTTCAACTCAACATTTTGTTATATATCCTTTGTTGGCAATGACAGAGGTCAAACGTATTCTGTAAGTCTACACAAGGTTGGCACACACTGTTGGTGCTATGTTGGCCCATTCCTCCATGCAGATCTCCTCTAGAGCAGTGTTGTTTTGGGCCTGTCGCTGGGCAACACGGACTTTCAAATCTCTCCAAAGGTTTTCCACGGGGTTGAGATCTGGAGACTGGCTAGGCCACACCAGGACCTTTATATGCTTCTTACAAAGCCACTCCTTCATTGCCCTGGCGGTGTGCTTGGGATCATTATCATGCTGTAAGACCCATCCACTTTTCATCTTCAATGCCTTTGCTGATGAAAGGAGGTTTGCACTTAAAATCTCATGATACATGGCCCCATTCATTCTTTTATCTACTCGGATCAGTCGTCCTGGTCCCTTTGCAGAGACACAGCCCCAATGCATAATATTGCCAACCCTATGCTTCACAGTAGGTACTGTATGGTGTTCTGTGGATGCAACTCAGCATTCTGTATCCTCCAAACATGACGAGTTTTGATTCTACCAAACAATTCTACTTTGGTTTCATCAGATCATATGATATTCTCCTAATACTCTTCTGGATAATCCAAATGCTCTCTAGCAAACTTCAGACTGGCCCGGACATGTACTGGCTTAAGCAGGGGGACACGTCTGGCGCTGCAGGATCTGAGTCCCTGGCGGCGTAGTGTTTTACTGTCCACAGCTGTCGCTCACACCAATCCCTAGGTTTATAGAGAAGGCTACGTGGCATACTCTACTTGTTCAGGGTACAGAAATATGAATCCACTCCAATAAATTTAGTCAAAAAATTTGGCACTCCGGAATATGATGCAAATAGATTTATTTCACAGAGTGTCCATTGTGTTGCAAGAAAATATTTTTGACGTTTCGGCCCAAAGGCCTTCCTCAGAACTACAGAAAGATATTACAATAAGTGTATTATAATACAGAAATCCAAGAAGTATCATTTCTCCTTGCGGAGAATGACATGCTAAGCATGTCGAGGTGAGGAGACTTAAAGCCGCAATGCTCCTCTGGGAAATATGCTAATTATGCAAATTGTCTCTTCAGAGAGGAAGAGGACTAGAACTCTAGTGCCACCTATTGGAGGTAGCAATCCTAAAAGTCAATGTTGACCCTTTAACCAGCCTAGTTACATGACTTCCTCTCTGAAGAGACAATTTGCATAATTAGCATATTTCCCAGAGGAGCATTGCAGCTTTAAGTCTCCTCACCTCGACATGCTTAGCATGTCATTCTCCGCAAGGAGAAATGATACTTCTTGGATATCGGTCAGACGCCTCTCTCACAGCCAAACCAGATCTCCCACTTTGCACTGATGAGGGGCAGTACCCCGAAACACAGTGTCTGCAAATGGAGATTCTGGCTTGGCTTTTATCCTAAGTCATGTAACTAGGCTCGTTAAAGGGTCAACATTGACTTTTAGGATTGCTACCTCCAATAGGTGGCACTAGAGTTCTAGTATTGATCATGTGCATAGCACTTCAGGATTCCCATTGACATTTGCTGGTATAAGGAATCCCTAGCATTTGGAGGCCAATTCTGCTCAGATAAAGTGCAGCAAAATTCAAAATTGCACTGTGTGCACACAGCCTTGCTAGAAGAAGATGTGAATGGTTAACTTTTACTGGTTTCATGGAGTCATCTGGCACACTACATTTTCCATCACCCATTCCCACATTCTCCTTTGCGAGTTCATTCAGATATTTTCTACTAGTAGATTGCATCCGAGTGTCACCTCCAGTAGGAGTATACGTCCGAAAATGATGCACATCAGAGCCAAGTTGACTCTTTTGCACCCTTATAGTCTATGGCCCTGTCAGTGCCTATGTCTAAATCCTGTTCTGCAGGGGTTCGGATAGAGCCCCAAAATTCTGCTAGAATGCAATGTGAAAGAGGCCTAATAATCTTTACAGTAGATGATCATATGGAATTAGTTTACAAAATACTTATTAAAGAGGTTACCTTGGGTAGAATGTTTGGCCACTTTTCCTTATTACCAATAGATAAGTTAAGGGTCTCGCCGCCAGGTTTGGTCTTCAAAACGGAGATTGGAAAATATTATTTGATCCACTCTTTGTCATATCCTAAAGGGGTATCGGTAAATGATGATATTGATGAATTCTTGTGAAATGCTTCTTACACATCACTTGATGAAGCAGTTTAACTGTGTAACAACCCTGCCGGCATCACTTCGTGGCCTCCCATCCCCACCTACCTTACTCACTACTCCGGGCCATGCTGTGAGTTCTGTCTGCTGCTGGCTCCATGCTGTGTGCCTCTTGCCTCCTGCACACTCTCTGCATACTTCCTGGCTGGGTACATAGGGGGCAGCGCCGACACTCTCTGGTCCTTATACAATCAGTGTGGACCTGCCCATGATGTTCCCAGCCAATTACCAAGAGGCCTCTAGTATTTAGGGCAGCTCCACCCGGTGAAAGCTGCCTGAGCAACGCCTTTACTCAGTCAATGTGTTGCTGCTGAGTTGCCAGGTCCTGTCTCTGCCTGCTCTGGGGGCATCATACCCAGATCTGTTTCTGTGTGCTTTGTGTCACGTTTTCTGCCTACCAGGAGGCAGAATATCTTGGTCTCTGTATCCCTTTCCCTTGGGCATTTCTCATTCCACCCACCAGGAGGCAGAATATCCTGGTCTGTGTCCTTGTTCCTGTGCACTGACTCGTTCCTTGCTTTCTCTGAACTCTGTCCTATACCTGTGTCCGTCTTATCCCTGTCTCAGTGCCTTGCTCCGTACGTAGCCTAGTGTTATGATTGAGTCACCGTAGGAGGCAAAAATAGAAATGCTAGCTAAGTCCAGAAAACCAGAGAAGTTGGCAGCTATCGGATTGCAGACCCCTGAACCTATCAACACAACTAGCAGTAGCCGTGGGGGGCTCCTACGATGCCCTAGGCCCCTCGATCACAGCCGGAGGACTACATAGCCTAAAGACAGAAAGGGAAATCTAAACTGCCCCAGAGCAGACCCCAAAGTAAAAGGCAGCCCCCCACATATAATGACGGTGAAGCAAGAAGAAAGAACAAAACACAGACTGAAAGATAGACTGAGCAAAGATGGGGCCCACGCTAGCTTAGATAGGAAAGGACAGGAAGGCTGCTGTCTGCAATCCGTGAAAAACCCTATGAAAATAAGAGCCAACAAACTGACAGTAAAAAAGGCCCTGAAGACGCTAGGCTTCAAAAAAGCTATGTCAGTACTCAGGAATATTCTGAAGACAGCGCAACAGGCAAAAGGAGATTCAGCTCACCCCAGCAGGGAATGGCAGAATCCAGAAAAGCAAGGAAAACAAAACACTAATGCAAAAAGGCAAAGCATAAATCTTAGCTTTAGATGAGCAGGAATCAGACTGGTTTCCTAGAAGTCCACAGAGAAATCACCCGCAGGCCAGAAGGGCGTCGGCAGCCTTATATCCAGTCATTAACTCCACTCAGCCAGTCATCATCATCAGCCCCTGGTGTTTGACAAACAGGCTCACTACCTTTCTTCACCAGAAGAGGGAGTTCCTCGGGCCTCAGTAGTGAAGGGGAAAATGAACTCACAACAGCCTAGTCTGAATTCTGTCCTATACCTGTGTCTGTTTTATCCCAGTCTTTGGTCTTTCCTTCCCTGCTCTGGGTACTCAGGTCTTTACTGCCTCTGTCTTGCTGCTACTGCAGTTCCGCTCCGCTCTTGCTGCAGCTTCTCTCAGCACACCTAGCGGTTCTGCCTTGCTTCGCACCTGCTGCTGCAGAACCTCTTGCTGCAGCTTCTCTCTGCATACCTTGCCGTTCTGCCTTGCTTTGTTCTTGCTGCTGCAGAACGCCTTGCTGCAGCTCCTCTCCATATAACCTGCGGTTCCGCTCTGTTCTCCTCTGTGGCACCTGCTGCTGCAGAACCTCTTGCTGCAAATTGCAGTTTCTCTCTGCATACCTTGCAGTTCCGCCTTACTTTGTTCTTGCTGCCGCAGAGCCTCTTGCTGCAGCTCCTCTTCGCATATCTGCGGTTCCGCTCTGCTCTCTTTGGCACCTGCTACTACAGAACCTCTTGCTGCAAACTGCAGTTTCTCTCCGCAGCCTTGCGGTTCTACCCTGCTCCACTCCTTGAAGTGCTTCTCTGTTCTGCAACCCTGCGTTTCTGCTCTGTTTCCGGTCCATATCCTGTGGATCCTTGTCCTACCCGTCTACTGGTTCCTAAACCAGTTTCTGCATCTTCTGTGTAAACAGCGCTCTACCTTTTCCTCACACCATTTATATCTGTCTATGTTCTGTCCTTCTCAAACCAGTTCCTGTACCTCCAGTGTGAACAGCCCCTACCAGTTCATATATCCTACTCGTCCCAGTCCGTGTCTCTGACCTGTCACTACCGAGCCAATTCCTGCCTGCCAGTGCCTCCGTCGTGCCCGCCTGTCCTGCCAGACTGCCAGCCGTGCGACCCTGTCCTGCCCAAGTCCCAGCCGGGTCTGTCAGAGTACCAGTAATGCCTGTCAGTACCAGCCCGCACCTGCTATCAGTGTCCAGTCCCTCAGTGGGATCAGCAGCCACAGCCAGACACCACCCTGGAGTGGTACCTGGCAGCTACCTGCCGCACAAGCCTGACCTCACCATCAGAGGCACCAGTGAACACCAAGGTAGCTGCTTAGTCACGCCCTTCCAGGGTAATTGTCATGGTTTACTGAGATGTCAAGCTAGGCGGTGTAAGAGTTAACATGGAAAGCCTCTCTGTGGATCTGGGGAGGGTTCTTATAGCCTCATGGTGGAGCCGTCCCCTGTCGTTTATACTCTTAGCTGAGTGTGCCTGACCCTGTTCTGTCTGTGCTTCATGCCAATCGTTGTTTGTCTGATTGGTGCTTGATCCGGTCCCGTCACGGTTAACGTCTCTTGTCTTCTGATTCTGTACCTTTTCTCCCACTCTGTGTATGACTTATGGCTACGTTCTGACTTCCCCTTTGAGCACCCCTCCTGTACCTCGCTGCCCGTCCTATGACCTTTGGCTACGTTCTGACCTTCCTTTGAGTATCCCTCCTGTACCTCGCCGCCCGCCCTGTGTATGACCTTATTGCTTGACTGACCTGGATACAGTTTATTCCTCTGAGCCGCTGCATTACAAGTATTGCTGTCGGCTCTGCAGGAGCTCGGTTGTACACCCGCCCCACTCTCTGACGCGCGGTCACGTGATCGCAGGTCCTGCGGATATCAGGCGCTTCACTACCGCTCCGCCCTCCCCACAGGTCCTGGAGCTGGTCTATTCATACCCGCGCTATACTCCGGACCCTCGCCGCTGTGGGTAAGAGTCCTTCATATACGTTTGGTTTGTGTCCTTTTCACCTGGGTGACAGTGCTATTAACCTGTCCCTGACATTATAAATGACCATTACAGATTTTTTTTTCCCCTCTCTCAGGGAAAGTGGTGTGTTTGGTTATTACAGCCTAGTATCATGGATCCCATGCAGGTGCTGTCAGACCAAGTAAAACATCTGACTCAAATGTTCCAGAAATTAAATGTGGAGCAGCGCACTATAGCCCATACCCAGCAACAGCTGGTAGACACAGTGCAGGGGGCCGTCTCTGTGGGGGCTCTCAGTCCTGAAAGAAAGGATGTGTCACTTATGTCCCCTGAGTCTCCTGTTAAGTTGCCGGAACCTTTTTCTGGGGACAAAAGGGAATACAGGGCTTTCAGGGAAGGATGTAAACTGTTCTTCTCCGAGACCCCATTCTTCCGGGGGGGGAATTTCAGAGGGTTGGGGTTATTATCTCCCTACTTCGGGGTGCCCCACAAGCCTGGGAGTTTTCCCTTGCTCCCACGGCCCCAGAACGAATGACTGTTGATGCGTTTTTTGAGGCCCTGTGTCGCATTTATGACGAACCAGACAGGGTTCGGATGGCTGAGGATATGGTGATGAATGCACGTCAGGGTCGGCACTCAGCGGAGTGGTTCTGCTCAGAGTTCCGACGGTGGGCAGCGGAGGTCTCCTGGGATGATGCCGCTCTCTGGGAACTATTCCGTAGAGGCCTGTCAGAACGCCTTCAGGATGCCTTAGCCCTGCATCCACCTCCTGACACTCTGGAGGAAGCCATGACCCAAGCTGTGCGAATGGATCGCCGGCTAAGAGCCAGAGGAATTATGCACTCGGAAACCTCCTCATTTTCTGGCAGTAAAGAGGCTGATGCCAGTCCGGTGCCCATGGAAATTGGCATCACCTCAGTTAAGGAGAAAGAAAGAAAACGCCGCAGCTCTGTTTCTACTGTGGAGAATTGTGACATTGGAGAAGGGATTGCCCATCGTGTCCATCATCCTCTAAGGCGACGGGAAACTACTAGGTCTGGGTAGTGGTCGAGGAGGCTGCCCAGACCTTCATGTATTTCTTTCCTCATGCCCTAAAATCTTGCTTAAGGTCGAACTATTAGTAGACAATTATCATTTTGTTTCTACAGCGCTGGTGGACTGCGGTTCATCGCTCAATCTGGTCAGCTACTGTATCATCTCCCAACTCAAGATAGGGACAGTCAGGCTGGAGACCCCACTGAAAATTTAGGCCATCGACTCTTTCCCCCTCACCCGTTCTAGGATTCTTTATGTTTCTGACAGTTTTTCCCTGCAAATTGGTTCTTCTCATCTAGAAGAAATAAAATGTTTTGTGATGGACAAATTGCCTGCAGGGCTAGTACTGGGCATGCTGTGGCTTCAACGGCACAACCCAGTGATTGATTGGGAAAAAAGGGAAATTGTCAAGTGGGGGTCCAAATGTATTGACTGTGGCTATAAATCTGTTCTTTGTGTGACACCCGCAAAATCTGTCTACGAGTCTTCTATCAGTCTGGAGGGTATTCCGGAGTACCTTAAGGACTTTGAGGATGTGTTTTCTGAAAGCGAGGCCGAGGCATTACCCCCGCATAGGCCATTTGACTGCACAATTGATCTGATCCCTGGGGCCAAATTGCCCAAAGCCCGTTTATTCAATTTGTCAGGCCCTGAGCGCCTTGCTATGAAAGAATACATTGCTGAAAGTCTCCGTAAAGGTCATATAAGACCTTCAGTTTCCCCAGTAGCAGCAGGATTTTTCTTTGTTAAAAAGAAAGATGGTGGCCTACGTCCCTGCCTCGACTTTCGAGAACTCAACAAAATTACTGTCAGGAACACATACCCCTTACCCGATTCCAGATTTGTGTAACCAACTCTCTGGGACTAGGTGGTTTTCTAAATTGGATCTTAGAGGGGCCTGTAACCTGATAAGAATCACGAATGGAAGACAGCTTTTCTCACATGAGAGGGGTTATTTGAAAACTTAGTAATGCCGTTTGGTCTCACTAATGCACCAGCTGTCTTCCAAAATTTCATCAATGTGGTATTTGCGGACCTCATTGGCCGCTTTGTTGTTGTCTACTTAGATGATCTCCTAATATATTCTGCTGACAAGGATTCTCATTTATTGCATGTTAAAACGGTACTTCAAAGACTCAGAGAAAATCAACTATTTGTCAAGCTTGAAAAATGTACATTTTTTTTCCAGGAATTAACATTTTTAGGGCTCATAATCTCACCACAGGGGTTTCGGATGGATCCCAAGAAGGTGCAAGCCATTGTGGCGTGGGTCCAACCTCAGGACCTTAAAGGACTTTAGCGCTTCTTGGGATTCGTGAACTATTATCGCAGGTTCATCAAAGGCTTTTCGCAGATAGTTAAGCCTCTTACTGATCTCACGTGTAAAGGGGCTGATATTAGGAATTGGTCTCCACCAGCTAGACAATCTTTTCTTGTTCTAAAGAATTGCTTTATGTCTGCTCCGGTATTGGTTCAACCGGACCCATCCATGCCATTTGTAGTGGAGGTCGATGCTTCAGAGGTAGGGGTGGGGGCTGTGTTGTCTCAGGGGTCAGCTACTCTGACTAAAGGGGGTTTTACACATAGCGATATCGCTAACAATATCGCTAAAGTATCACCGATTTGGTGACGCAGCAGCGATATCGCTATGTGTGATACTTACCTCCGACCGGCTCCCCCGCTGTCCATCGCTGATCACGCGGCTCCATTTCTCGTCGGGCGCTTCCTGCTGGGCTTCCTGCTGGCGCCGACGAGCGACGCTGGACGCGGGCGGAGGACGTAAGGATCGCCGCGTCTGAAAGGTAAGTAACGACCGCTTGATCACTGCTGCATCGCTGGTGAGTCTGCCTGTGTGACAACTCACTAGCGACCATTTAGCGATGCACCAGCGATCCTGATCGTTGTCGGGATCGATGGTGCATCGCTAAATGTAATGGGGCCTTAACCTTAGGCCTTGTGCCTATTTTTCAAAAAAATTTTCTCCAGCAGAGAGAAACTACAACCTTGGGAATAGAGAGCTTCTGGCAATCAAGTTGGCGTTCCAAGAGTGGAGGCATTTTTTGGGGTGCAGCGCACCCTATCACGGTCATCACTGACCACAAAAATTTAGAGTATATTAAAACAGCTAAAAGATTGACTCCCAGGCAGGCCCGCTGGTCACTTTTTTTTTCCAGGTTTCAATTTTCTATTACTTTTCGTCCAGGGTCTAAAAACATGAAAGCAGATGCATTATCACGTAGTTTTGAGCCGCTGTCCGCCCCTGACCCACCATCCTCCATTCTTCAACCCGGGGTGGTTATAGTGGAACTGTCATCGGAATTGGAGCAAGATTGTGGGGGCTCAATCTTTAGCTCCAAGGTCCAAACCTGCACATAAATTGTTTGTTCCACAACACTTGCTCACCAATCTCCTGCGGGAATTCCATGACTCGAAATTGGGCGCTCACCCAGGTATTACAGCCACATGTGAAGCAGTAAGGAGGGTTTTTTCTTGGCCATTAATGTCTGCAGAGATTAAGAGATAGGTCGCAGCATGTGGGTTATGTGCCCGTTCCAACAGCTCTCATTGCCGGCCGGCCGGGGAATTGGTGCCTTTAGCAATCCCGAGAAGACCTTGGACTCATTTGTCCATGGACTTCATTACTAATCTTCCTCCATCCTGGGGTAATACTGTGGTTTGGGTAATTCTAGACAGATTATCCAAGTTGGCACACTTTGTACCTATGGCTAAGTTACCATCAGCAGAAGTCCTTTCTAGACATTTCCTTTCCCAGGTTGTTCGTCTTCATGGGGTACCCATGAAAATTGTATCTATTAGGGGGACACAATTTGTAGCTAAGTTTTGGCAGGCTTTTTGCAAGAAGTTGGGGATATCTCTGTCTTTTTCCTCAGCTTACCACCCAGAAAGCAATGGACAAACGGAGCGCACCAACCAGTCGCTTGAACAGATTCTCGGGTGTTTGACTTCCGCTTTGCAGGATGACTGTTGCGATGCCTTGCGTTGGCGGAATTCGCCTTCAACAATCGAACAAATCAATCCACTGGTAGGTCACCGTTTTTTATTAATTACGGATTAAACCCTCATTTCGGTGAATTCTCACGACTGGATTCTAACTGTCCGGGGGCTGAGGACTGTGTCAACCGGATCAGTGATCTGTGGTCTAAGGTTCGTTTGAATATTTCCAAAGCACAAGGGAAATATAAATATTTCACAGATAATAAGAGGGACTCTGGTCAGACGATGCAGTGTGGAGATAAGGTGTGGCTTTCCACGCGAAACATAAGCCTAAGGTTACCCTCCACCAAACTGGGGCCGAAATTCATTGGCCCTTATGAGATAACTGAAGTGGTTAACCTGGTAGCGTATCGCTTACATCTCCCTTCCTCTTTAAAACTCCATGATGTTTTCCACAGGTCCTTGCTTAAACCTTTAGGTTCGGTGGTGGAGGATCCAGGTTCCCTTCCAACCCCGGTATTGGTTGATGGACATATGGAATTTGAAGTTCAACACATTGTACATTCTCGATGGGTTCGCGGGTCTTTACAATACCTGGTGCATTGGAAGGGGTACGGTCCTGAGGACCTGTCTTGGGTACCAGCCAGATGGGTGCATGCTGATCGCCTGGTTAGGGCATACCATACTTGATATCCTGAGACCTGGGGGTCCAGAGGCCCCCCGTTGAGAGGGGGGTACTGTCATGGTTTACTGAGATGTCAGGCTAGGCGGTGTAAGAGTTAACATGGAAAGCCTCTCTGTGGATCTGGGGAGGGTTCTTATAGCCTCATGGTGGAGCCGTCCCGTCATTTATACTCTTAGCTTAGTGTGCCTGACCCTGTTCTGTCTGTGCTTCATGCCAATCATTGTTTGCTTGGTGTTTGATCCGATCCCGTCACCGTTAACGTCTCGTCTTCTGATTCTGTACCTTTTCTCCCGCTCTGTGTATGACTTATGGCTACGTTCTGACTTCCCTTTTGAGCACCCCTCCTGTACCTCGCTGCCCGTCCTGTGTATGACCTTTGGCTACGTTCTGACCTTCCTTTGAGTATCCCTCCTGTACCTCGCCGCCCGCCCTGTGTATGACCTTATTGCTTGACTGACCTGGCTACAGTTTATTCCTCTGCATTACAAGTATTGCTGTCGGCTCTGCAGGAGCTCGGTTGCAAACCCGCCCCGCTCTCTGATGCTCGGTCACGTGATCGCAGGTCCTGCGGATATCAGGTGCTTCACTACCGCTCCGCCCGCCCCGTAGGTCCCGGAGCTGGTCTATTTATACCCGCACTATACTCTGGACCCTCGCCGCTGTGGGTAAGAGTCCTTCATATACGTTTGGTTTGTGTCCTTGTCACCTGGGTGGCAGTGCTATTAACCTGTCCCTGACAGTAATCTGGTTTGTGGCACAATGGAGCCACATTCCCCACACTCGCACCAACCAGTCAGGACGCAAGCGTTAAAAACTGGTTCAGCAGGTGGGTCAGGGTGATTTATTTTCTAAGGTGGATGTTGAATCATGAATCCACCTCCTGCCGGTATATCCTGGATTATGCTGACTCCCTATAGACAGCTCCACCTCATGCGCTGATTTTGAGGCTTTTAGAACATGTATGTGTGGGTCCAGTTCATCGTTTCACAAGTGGTACTAACTTGAAATATTTGACTCTCATTGTTGCCTATTTCAGAATCCCATTGGAAGTAGTAAAAACTCTGGGCCCGATAACCTCACATTTTTGAGAGGTAATGTAATTGATTCCAAGAGTATAGAATGTAGCTTACCTGAGCCAAAGCTTCTTGATTTGCTGCGAGCAGTACAAGAAGCAATGTTGAAGACAGAGATAACTTTGCAATGTCTTCAATCTCCGCTTGGAAAACTGAACTTCGCCTGTAGAATATTGCCCATGGGGAGGATATTTAGCAGGCATATGGCACAAGTGAGGGCAGGTAAAAGACGACAGCAACATTTAATGCTCTTACGAAGCAGACATAAATATGATTTGCAAGTTTTTGACACCTTTTGTCAAAATATACTAGAAAAACATTGTGGAGATCAGAGACAGTTTCTACTCTTGATCTACACTGGGTCACAGATGCGGCTTAGTTAACTATGAGGCTTTTTTTTTAAGGAGCATGGAATGTGGGTCTGTGGCCGGAGGACTGGCATATGTCGACTATTACAGTTAATACTTCCTGCAGCAAGTAAATTACTACCATTTGGTCACATTTCTATTGGTCCTATTTATTGGGTTTCCATAACATACCGGTTTATAACACACACTCCAAATTTTGGAAAGGAAAATAGGAAAAAAATATTTTGCTAATGAAATAGTGGTATATGTTATAATCCTCTTTTATGGTAGCTTACTTGGGGGGTGGCGGTGGAACGGGGTTCCAGGTGGCAGGGTCGCTGGTGCAGGAACCTGGCAGAGGCCGGAGATGCTGAGGGCCCTAGGTTAGTAGGACAGGGTGTTTTTTTCAGAGGCAGGAGTGGGGTGATGGTGCAGGTCCCAAGCTGGTAGGACAGAGTGTTCAGCAGTGTGGAGGGCTCTGCTGGCATTTTGTGAAAGCCCTCAGCCCTGCACTTTCCATATTTTTTAATGCAGTGAACTCTTGGAAAATAGCTACTGGAGGCAGTGCATGTGCAATTGAGATCTCGGAAGCCGAGATCTCTGATGCCAAGATCTCAATCTGCACATGCTCGGCCTCTGTCTCCAGGCTGTCACAAAATGTCGGTGGAGCCCTCGCAGTCCGACCAGCCTGGGACCTGCAACATCGCCTCACTCCTCCCGCCTCCACCAGAAGCTTCTTGCATCAGCGAGTCTGGCACCCCACTATACCGCAGCCAATAATCTCCACCATGGCTACAATTTGGATTATAAGACGCACGCACAAGTGCATTTTATAATCCTAAATATACAATCTTTACCATTCACTTACCTTTTTCACCTTTATACACTTTTTTTTATGTATACACTGAATAAAAATATAAATGCAACACTTCTGTTTTTGCTCCCACTTTTAATGAAACGAACTCTAAAATCTAAGAATGTTTCAATGTACACAAAAGGCCTTTTTCTCTTAAATATTGTTCCCAAATTTGTCTAAATCTGTGTTAGTGAGCTCTTCTCCTTTGCTGAGATAATTCATCCACCTCACAGGTGCGGCATAGCCAAATGCTGATTAGGCACATTATTACTGCACAGGTTCCTTACGCTGGACACAATAAGAGGTCACGGTAAAATGTGTAGTGTTATGAATGGGCACCGAGGAGGATAGCAGGACCAGGCTAAGCCACCAGAAAGTTTGGTAACTAAGCGGATTGCAGATCCCTGATCCTATCCACACAATTAGCAGTAGCCCTGGAGCGTACCTACGATGCCCTAGACGCCTCGGCACAGCCTTAGAGGTAACTCAGCGTAAAGCAAGAAAGGTGAAATCTAAACTGCCCCGGAGCAGACCCCAAAGGAATGGATAGCCCCCAAACATATATTGTCGGTGAGACAAGATGAAAACAAAACGCAGGCAGAAAAATAGACTGAGCAAATGATGCCCAAACTGACTAAACAGGACAGGAAAGGAAAGACACTGTCTGCAATCACACAAAAACCCAGAAAAATCCAACACGTCTGATGCACAAAAAAACACTGAAGTCACACGACTTCGCCCCCACTATATCAGCACTCTGGTATATACTGAAAGCAAAGCAAAAAGAGACCAATATAACAGGGGACAGAACAGACTGGCACAAGCAGTAACATATAGGCGGTGATCTAGCACAGCCCCAGCCAGAGCTTGCTGACCCACACAAAGCAGAAATAGACAAAACCAGATCAAATGCAAAAAGATTAGCAAACGAACCACTTAGCTGAACCATGCAGGAACAGAGCAAGAGACATCAGACCTCATAAGGCACATGAAGAAAATCACCAGCAGGGATTGAAGGGAGTCAGCTGTCTTAAATACTCCAGTCGGAAACCCCAGATCTCCAATCGTCATCATCATTATCAGGTGGCAAGCCTCTGTCAATCTGACCAGCTCCACTACCTCCAGTAACCACCAGAGGGAGCCCAGAAAGAGATCTCGCAACACCTCTTTCAACTTGACCAGCTCCACTACCTTCAGTAACCACCAGAGGGAGCCCAGAAAGAGAATTCACAACAGTGTAGGAGTTCACAGAGATTGCCTGTACCTCAAAAACGTCCCGGTTCAATATTAGTAAGTATTGGCTGTAACTACTACAATGTATATTAATGCTGATAAATGTATTGTTATGTTGGTGTAACGAATATATGTATACTGCTTACTGGTATAGGGAAAGTGCAGTTCTTAGCTAGCCCGCTAGATGGGGGCACAGAAACTCATGAAAGTAAATAGTTAATATAGGAGCGGCCATCCGTGGGTAAGCAAGTAAGTTCCTGGGTTTCTATTCAGTAGTGCTGCAACACAGCGTTGCAAAGTATATAGCCCAGTCGTCCAGGGCCTTTAGTGGCTGAAGGTTACAGAGGAAGAATGCAGGGCAGCTCCAAGATGTGGCAGCTAACGACATGGGCTGATGCCCTCATGTCTGGGTTGCAAGACGGACAGGGAAACTCCTGAGGATAGTTAAGCTGGACAGAAGGGAAGCTGTGGCACGGGATGAGTCAGTACAGCCCGGGGACACCCTGGAAGGAATGAAGACACAGGGAAAGAGCAGGATGCATACTGTGTGGACCCTTGTGTTGCTGTAACCGAACTGGATATACTGAGATTGGATTCAAGTAAATACATTTGTGTTAAGATGGAACTGGACTCTGTCTCTTTTTGTATAACAAAGCCAGAAGCGGATACCGGGCAGAACAGAAGGAACCCCAAAGGGTCCGAAGACAAAGAGACAGATACGCCACAAAGGGGACTTTGTGTGTATGGAGAGGGTGGACAGGCTGCGCCTAAGCAGCCACCATTGCGGGCCACGACTACGGCCCTGGCACTCTCTACAAATGTGCAGTTTTACAGTATTGAGGAAGGTTGGGAGGGTGGAGTCAGAAAACCAGTCAGTATCTGGTGATCACCATTTGCCTCACGCAGAACAACACATCTCCACATAGAGTTGATCAGGGTGTGGATGGTGGCCTGTGGAATGTTTGTCCACTCCTCTTCAATGGTTGTGTGAAGTTACTGGATATTGGCAGGAACTTGAACACGCTGTCATATAGGCCTATCCAGGTCATCCCAAACGTGCTCAATGGGTGGCATGTCCAGTGACTATACTGGCCATGCATGAACTGGGATGTTTTCAGATTCCAAGAATTGTGTACAGATCCTTGTAGCATGGGGCCGTGCATTATGATGCTGCAACATGAGGTGATGGTGAAAGAAGAATGGTACAACCATGGGCCTCAGGATTTCAGCAAATTATCTCTGTGCTTTCAAAATGGCATCATTAAAATGCACCTATGTTCATTGTCCATAACATACACCTGCCCATACCATAACCTCACTGAATATACAATGATGACATCGGCAAATCGCTCACACGATGCAATATGTACAGTCTGCTCTCTGCCCTGTACAGTGAGAACCGGGATTCATCCATGAAGAGAACACCTCTCCAATGTGCCAGTCACCAATGAATGTGAGCGTTTGCCCATGCAAGTCAGGTACGATGACAAACTGCAGTCAGGTGGAGACACCGAAGAGGACATCGAGCATACAGTTGTGCTCAAAAGTTTACATACTCCAGCAGAATTTTTGCCTTCTTGGCCATTATTTCAGAGAATCTGAATGATAACACCAAAACTTTTTCTCCACTCATGATTAGTGGTTGGGTGAAGCCATTTATTGTGAAACTACTGTGTTTTCTCTTTTTACATCACAATGACAACCCAAAGGACCAACATCAAGCTACAAAAACTCAATACAATGTGATTTATGCCAATATTTTGATATTTATATATAGGTACATCTTATAAGGTAGGCCAAGGACGCCAGCTGGTAAAGAGGTTTTTGGAATTGTGGAGGGTTTTAAGTGGGTCATTTTCCAGCTGGCACTGTTTTTAGGGATACCGGTCTCTGACAGTTTATGTATGTTAGGGATTGGGTCAATATTCTATTCTTGGCACTGGATCAACATTCTCTGGATGGCATTAAAATGCTACAGAATATGTTGGCTATATAAATGCAATTTTCATTATGATTATTAATAAGGACACTTTACTGCTATTTATAGGCCACTTTCAGACACTCTGAGACTGGTAATGGGGCACTAAGAGGGAAAAAGCTGAATTTTGCTTCCATTCCCCATGAACAATTTTTTATAGTCATAGACAGGAAGCCATAACAAAAGATTTTTCCAATTAAATAAAGCAGGGATGGGAAACCTCTGGCCCATGGGTTGCTTGCAGCCCAGTGTCCTTTTTTATGGCCCAAGGACAAATTTCTGGGGACTGCAGCGTTGTGGCCAGCAGCCACATATTGACAGCCATGGGCCCTTTAATTGCTCCTGAGACTGCTAGCACGCGCACACAGAGTTCAGTACAAAACGCTGCGGTGCGTGTACTGAAGACGCTGACGTATCTTGGCGTCAGCGTGTTCGGTGCTCCATGCTCCTGTTCCACCAGCGACGACAGGAGCGTCAACTTCAGCCCTTCTGTGATGTCTATATACCCTCAGCCCATCCTATGATGTCTATATGCCCCCAGCCCGTACAATGTCTATATGCCCCCAGCCCGTCCTATGATGTCTATATGCCGAGCCCGTCCTATGATATCGATATGCTTACAGTCCGTCCTATGATATCTATATGCCCCGAGCCCAGCCTATGATGTCTATATGCCCCGAGCCCGTCCTGTGATGTCTATATGCCCCGAGCCCATGCTGATATCTATATGCTTCCAGCCCGTCCTATGATATCTATATGCCCCGAGCCGTCCTATGATATCTATATGCCCCGAGCCCGTCCTATGATATCTATATGCCCCGAGCCCGTCCTATGATATCTATATGCTTCCAGCCCGTCCTATGATACCTATATGCCCCGAGCCCGTCCTATGATATCTATATGCCCCGAGCCCGTCCTATGATATCTATATGCTTCCAGCCCGTCCTATGATATCTATATGCCCGAGCCCGTCCTATGATATCTATATGCTTCCAGTCCGTCCTATGATATCTATATGCCCCGAGCCCAGCCTATGATGTCTACATGCCCCGAGCCCGTCCTGTGATGTCTACATGCCCCGAGCCCATGCTGATATCTATATGCTTCCAGCCCGTCCTATGATATCTATATGCCCTGAGCTGTCCTATGATATCTATATGCCCCGAGCCCGTCCTATGATATCTATATGCCCCGAGCCCGTCCTATGATATCTATATGCTTCCAGCCCGTCCTATGATATCTATATGCCCCGAGCCCGTGCTGATATCTATATGCTTCCAGCCCGTCCTATGATGTCTATATGCCCCGAGCCCGTCCTATATCTATATGCCCCGAGCCCGTCCTATGATATCTATATGCCCCGAGCCCGTCCTATGATATCTATATGCTTCCAGCCCGTCCTATGATATCTATATGCCCGAGCCCGTCCTATGATATCTATATGCTTCCAGTCCGTCCTATGATATCTATATGCCCCGAGCCCAGCCTATGATGTCTACATGCCCCGAGCCCGTCCTGTGATGTCTACATGCCCCGAGCCCATGCTGATATCTATATGCTTCCAGCCCGTCCTATGATATCTATATGCCCTGAGCCGTCCTATGATATCTATATGCCCCGAGCCCGTCCTATGATATCTATATGCCCCGAGCCCGTCCTATGATATCTATATGCTTCCAGCCCGTCCTATGATATCTATATGCCCCGAGCCCGTGCTGATATCTATATGCTTCCAGCCCGTCCTATGATGTCTATATGCCCCGAGCCCGTCCTATGATATCTATATGCCCCGAGCCCGTCCTATGATATCTATATGCCCCGAGCCCGTCCTATGATATCTATATGCCCTGAGCCTGTCCTATGATGTCTATAGGTTATATACCTCTGATCAAAGCTGAGCGATCACGCTGTCTTTTTTTTTAAAATTCGTTTATTAACAAGAAAGAGAAACCACATGTACATTTATGCATACACCAAAATAAAACACATGCATTTTGCCAAAATCATTGTAAGTGAATAGCAATTCACACATTAAATTGTTTATACAATTTAGTTTCACAGGTCTATGAGTTATTGCTTAGATAATGAATTATTAAACAGGTGAACAGAAGCATTGTCAAGCTCTATATCTTTGAAAGTACATATCACCAAAGCACTACCAATCTAATTAAACTACAACCTAACACGCTGCCTAGTACATTATATAATATTAAAAAAAAAAAAAAAAATTATGTGATGCCATAAATACATCTCAATAGATTCCAACTATAACAGTCATGGTGGTACCGAGCCTCCACTCCCCGATATAGTGAGATAAGAGGAATTCCATCTATCCCAGATTTTATCAAATTTGCCCATACAGCCCCTGTTTTGATAAAGTGTTCGCTCATATGGGATGACCGAGTTTACCAGGTCAATCCAGGCTCTGAGAGAGAGGCTTGACCCTCCCATCCAACGCAACGCCTTCACCTTCCTAGCCAAGAAAAGTGTTTCACATAGAAAAATCCTAACATAGTGTCCCCAATTCTCCTCATCTAGCACCCTGAATAAACAAACTGATGGACTAAGAGGAACAGGAATTTGCACTAAGCATGTCAGCAATGTTACTTCAGACCAGTATGAAAGGACAATGGGGCATCCCCACACCATATGTACAAAGTTTGCTTCCATTGTATGACACCTCAAACATTCAGAGGATTGGAAACGACCCATCCTGAAAAGTCGCGATGGAGTTAGATATGACTGGTGTAAGATATATAGTTGAGTCATTCTATTATTAATAGATGGAGATACTTTAGTTGGAGATTCAAGAATCTCCTCCCAATCCTCAGCCTGAGCATCAGGAATGAGGCCCTCCCACTTTCCCCTAATTGTCATTATAGCAGAGTCAGTTCCTGCCGACATGTACGTATATAAAGAGTAGAGATAAGGCCCTGAGGGCCTTGGGATTTAAGGATTCTTATTAAAGGGAGAGATGAGATAGCTTGGATCGTACTTGAATACTGTAAATGAGAATGAACAGCTGATCTGAGTTGAAGATAACGGAAGAATTGGGATCTAGGGACATTATATTTAAGTTGGATTTGTTCAAAAGACATAAGGATATTCCCTTCATATAGGTCTTTTATTAAAGAAACACCATGTGAGATCCAAAAGCCAGCGGACGGGTGGTTCAACAGCACCGGGAAATAGTTATTGTTCCATAGTGGCATTTCAGCAATGATGCCCTCAAAGCGGATCACTTTTTTGATCTGTCTCCAGACCAACCTCGCTAAACGGAGTAGCGGTAACAATCGGGGGGCATTAAGTTTATCTGTTTCTAAAAAGCCTAACGGACAGTCAATCTCTGCAGCATGAATGAGATGATGTTCCGAGTTAGGTAGATTATTTTCCGGCATCCACTTACTCAAAGCTTTAATTTGTCCTGCCAGATAGTATTATTAAAAATCTGGCAGTGCCGCCCCCCCATGCGTTTAGATCTCTGTAGAATGGATAATTTAAGTTTAGGTCTAGATTTCCCCCATATAAAGGACGTGGTCAGGGAGTTCAGATTAGTGAAGATGAATTTAGGAACCAGCATTGCACTATGCTGGAAGGAGTAACTAAGTTTGGGAAGTAGAATCATTTTAATTAGATTAATACGGCCGGCAACAGATAGGGGAAGTTTACTCCATGAGGCGATTTGAGTTTGACCAGTTCCAGTAATGGGAAGATAGTAAGTTGTAGGTCAAG
Organism: Dendrobates tinctorius; assembly: GCF_039654945.1. Taxonomy (NCBI): domain Eukaryota; kingdom Metazoa; phylum Chordata; class Amphibia; order Anura; family Dendrobatidae; genus Dendrobates; species Dendrobates tinctorius. Next base: position 41,857,890 of record NW_027361797.1, read on the forward strand.
ATCACTGCTTTTAGATATATTAATTCCTAAATATTTAAAGTGAGACACTACAGGCAAAGGGGACAGAGAGCTAAGATGGGTCGCAGGGCAATGAGAGAGGGGCAAGAGAGTGGACTTATTCCAGTTGACATAAAGGCCGGAGTATTTACTAAATTTATCTATGGTAGCAATCACATGTGGCAACGTCTTGTCCGTTTTATCCATAAACACCACCATGTCGTCAGCGTATAAGCCAATAGTATCTACAGTAGATGATCTGCTATTTTTATACCTCTAATATTCGGAGAGGCCCTCATACGTATTGCTAGCGCTTCTATAGCGAGGGCAAAGAGGGCTGGGGAGAGGGGGCAACCCTGGCACATTCCCCTAGAAAGAGAAAAGGATTCTGATATGGAGTTATTTATAACTATACGAGCTTTAGGTTTTGCGCATATTACACCAATCCATTTTTGGAATTTAGCACCAAAGCCATATCTTTGTAAACATGCAAACAAGAATGGCCATTCAAGGGAATCAAAGGCTTTAGCTGCGTCCAGGGACGCCAGGGCCCAATTATTATCCAGTAACAGGGAGCTATATTGAATCACTGACTGGACCCTCCTGATATTTATAGAAGTGCTCTTACCGGGCATAAAGCCCGTCTGGTCCGGGAGTATAAGATCTAATATTACTGAATTTAATCTAGTGGCCAGAATCTTAAGGGGGTTTTACACCAATTTTGTGACGTTATAGCGATATCGCTATGTGTGATACTTACCTCCGACCGGATTCCCTGCTGTCCATCGCTGATCGCACAAGAATGTCCGGCTCCATTTCTTGTCGTCTGCTTCCTGCTGGGCTTCCTGCTGTGACGACGAGCGACGCGTGGAGGCGGGCAGGAGGCCGTCAGGATCGCTGTGTGTGAAAGGTGAGTATCGTGCGCGGCGTCGCTGCTGCATCGCTGTGAGATCTTTCTGTGTGAAAGCTCACTAGCGATCATTTAGCGATGCACCAGCGGTCCTGACCGGGTCGTATCACTGGTCGGATCGCTGGTGCATCGCTAAATGTAAAAGGGCCTTTAGTGAAGATTTTATAATCTACATTTACCAGTGATATGGGGCGATAATATCCACAATCAAGGGGGTCCTTCCCTTCTTTTTTGAGAATGATAATATTTGCTTCATAAAAGGAGTCAGGTAAGCAGTCCCCCCTCAAGGTCCCTTGAAATACTTTTAGAAGTGGTGCCAGAATATTTTGATATTTTCTATACATTTCAACAGGGAACCCATCTGGTCCAGGAGTCTTTCCAGGGGCCATAGCCATCATAGCATTTTTAATTTCCTCTATAGTAAAATCAGCATCCAAAAAGGCTCGCTGGGTAGCATCCAGTGTGGGGAATTCTATATCTGATAGGTAATTTAGGCATTGTGGAGTATCAAGACCACTCCTTGAATTATATAATGTTGTATAATACTCATAAAAACAGTGAAGTATATCTTCAGTTGAGGTCACTGTTGAATTATCCAATGTTCTGATCTGGAGTATGGTGTTAGATGTGTTATGCTGACGCACCAGAAAAGCCAAAAATTTACCTGCCTGATTCCCTAGTTCAAAATAGTTTTGCAGAGTAAAAAATAATTTGCGCTTAGACTTAGTGTCCATGTGCTGAGTATATAGCCTATGGGAAGTCAGCCATACCACTCTATTCTCATTAGTCTGGTTAGATAGATATGCTGCTTCGGAGTCTTTAAGTCGTTGTTCCATCTCGTCATCTTCCCTCGAGGTCATCTTTTTAATATAAGAGATCATAGAGGACAAACATCCTCTCAAATACGCCTTAAGGGCATCCCAAAACAGATTAGAATCCTGGGGTTCAGGGTGAGACACAATGAAACAATCTAATTGGTCTATAGTTCTGTCATTAGAGTCTATCAATTTCAGCCAAAATGGATTTAGTTTCCAAAAAGTATTGTGTTTTGATCGGCCAAAATTAAGTCTAAGTATAATCGGGCGATGATCTGAAATTACTTTGTTACCATGTTCTATGTCAACCACCCACATCGCTAAGCTACTGGAACCAAATATGTAGTGTATACGGGATAGAGTACATTTAGTAGATGAGTGACAGGTGTATTCCTTTACCCCGGGGTGGCGCATCCTCCACAGATCCAACCAACCACTATCCTCCATAAACAGCGCCAGTGAAGGGGTAGATGAGGGTAAAGAGGAGGTCGCTCTAGAAGTCTCTCTATCCAGTCTAATTCTATCGAGACAGTCATCCATAACTAGATTAAAGTCCCCCATACATATAATGTGTGCATCAGGATAATTTAGAGCAAAGCTCATTGCCATCTGAAGAATTGACATATTGGCTGGGGGGATTGTATACACATAGTATGACGTAGGTCTTGGAGTTGATCAGTGCGCATACAAAAACAAAGCGGCTTTCCGGGTCTCTTCGAGCCTCCCTGACCTCCCATCTCTAGATATCAACAATGAAACTCCTCTCGAGTAGTTAGTATGAAATGCGTGAAGAAACCACTGTACCCATGGCTTCAGTACATGTCGAGCTGAATGATGAGTCTCGATCAGAGCCACAATGTGGGGGTGATGGAGCTTAATCTGGGAAAAGACCTTAATTCTCTTGCGAGGAGTCCCAAGACCCCTCACATTCCAGGTCATACAATTTCAGAATCCATGTCCCCTCATTTAGGTATGAGATACCGTATCATGCCTATAAACTCCACTCGCAACACATAAAGATGTTTGGCAGCAATATCTATAAAAACTACAACAAACAAAACTAAGAAGAAAAAGAGAACAATAAGTTCAAAAATAAAGGAGCAAAGTCCTGCACTCCTATCATACATCCAACATGGGGACACCCTCACTGGAAACAGTGTCCAGTATGGTTGTGAAGTCGGACGCCAGTGGAAGGAGCTCCAATGTTACAGTTCCTTGGATAAATGTCAATTAGCTGCAAACATATCAGGACTTATTTCCACGAGATCCCGTGTGAGAGCGTAATCACTCAGCTGCCTCCGCTGGATCCGTAAAGAACATGGAAGAACCCTCATGGACAATGCAGAGATGAGCTGGATATATCATTGAGTATAAGATGTTTTTTCTCTGAGCTGCTTCTTAATGTCCATAAATTGTGCCCTTGGCTCTTTGAGTTCCATAGAGAAATCGGGGAAGATCGAAATCGTGGCAATGTTAAACTTAATAGGGCTTTTCTGACGTGACAGACGTAATATAGCATCTCTGTCTTTACAATTGAGGAGGCGCGCCAGGAATGGTCTAGGTGGACTGCATGGTGGAAGTGGCCTTGTGGGGACCCTGTGAGCCCTTTCCACAGAAAACATGGAGAATTCATCTCCAAGATTATCCTTAAGCCAGCCCTCTAAGAATTGCTCAGGTTGCTGACTCTCCGAGCTCTCTGGCAATCCTATAATCCGAATGTTATTTTGGCGCAGTCTATTTTCAAGATCATCCGCTTTTTGCTTCCAGGCATTTATAGAGCCGGCCACTCTTGTTAACTTAGTTTCCATGGGTGGGAGATTATCTTCTAAGTGTGATACTCTCATTTCCACTTCTGTAATGCGCCCCCTCATGGTTTGCATATCCTGTCGGAGACGGCCCACCTTAGAGTGCACATCCTCTATCTTTTCTGTCAGGGATGCTCTAGTTAAAGATATGGCCTGCATTAACTGTTCGGATGCTTGTCTAAGAGTCAGATCATCCTGGTCCCCATCTCCCTATCAGAAGCGTGGTTTTTACGCTGATCTGTAGTTTTAGCATGTGATGAATTATGCCTGAGAGATCGTGCACTGTCAGATGGATCAGTTCTTGCAAATTCTTTCAGTTTGACAGCTGCCGCCGACCCTTTTGAACGATTCATATTGAACAGTGATGCAAATGGCAAGCTGAATAAACGTGTGACCACAAAATCCCCTTTCCTCCGACTCCAGCAGCCATAGTGTTAATCTACAATATATATGTGCTAATTTAAGCTGGGCAGTAGAAAGGAATGCAGCCAGCTCAGAATAGGGTCACAGGGTGAAGTGTTGATTCATGACCAGCCAGAGGTCGTCACCCAGGTCCCGCAGCACAGGGTGTATTGCAGTGCCTGCAGGGGGGCCACAGTCTGTGTGTACAGACCCCTGAAATGACAGGAGCCGCGGGCTAGTTTATTGTGACCAGGGGAGCGCGGGGCCCATTTCTCAGAGCTCACACCGCATATTCCCCTGCAAATACCTCAGAGAATCAATGAGTCAGCCCACAGGTCTCCTCAGGAGCGGGATTTGACAGATGGCATTCGTCTCTCTGCAGTAGAGACAGTAAAAGATGGCCGCCGCCATCCACTACAGGCCTCACTTCTCGCTGGAACAGCTGCAGGGTCTCCTCACTGGAGCTGCCCACGCACCTCCCAGGAAGCTGGATGTTGTCAGGAGCCCGGGGGACCGTGCCACAGGCAAATATATCACTCTCAGCAGGCTCTGTGTCAGGACAATTGCCCGGATTATATGAGCTCTCCCAAGGTGCATCCTCGCGACTCTGCTACATCGCCCCGCCTCCGATCACGCTGTCTTTTGATGGCGTCGGCACCATGGCTCTCTGACCAGTGGGGATGATTTCATCGCCAATCAGAAGTGGAGTTTGCTGCACTGTAATGCACATTAAAGCGAAGAAAACATTGGATGTTCGGGCCCCCATTCAAATGAATGGGCTCCGGGTACTATTCCGGTACTCAAACCTGAAATTTCTGTAACTGTTTGTCTGAACCCGCCGGACCCAAACATCCAGGTGTCCGCCCATCTCTAGTCAGATTTCAAAAATTAAGTTGTCACTGAAGGATTACAATGCCTTCTTCCCAATGCGAGTTCTCTGATGTCTAACAAGTTGAGTTTTAGTTAAAAAAAAATATCCCACATTCAGGACATGAAAATGGCTTCTCTCCTGTGTGACTTCTCTCATGTAAAACAAGACTTGATTTTTTTTTTTTGTAATTCTTTATTGTATTAATAAAGAGAGATTACAGCAATACAGAAGCAAGACATGTTCAAATTTTGAGATACAAGTCTGTATGTAGAATTAGAGCATTAATTATAAAGTTTTATTCTTTTCAATCAATATAACACTTAACGAGGTAAATAACCTAACAAAAACTAACCCATTACATAGGCAGGTATCCTTGATGCTCTAGGGCATACTTTACAAAGAAAAACAAGCTCTTGAGGTTCTCCGATAAAAATATTAGTGAAGAGGCCCGGTGAACCGCCCCCACCAGAATGTCGCCTCAGCCGATACAACGCTCTCTCATGCACGTCTGCTGTAATTATGACCTTAGATAGATTGAAAAAATTGGCTCAGTGGCCCCCAGGGCTCAATCACTCCTCACCACTTACTCGGCCGCCGTGGCACCCCCCAGCCGACTCCGGGCCCGGAGTCCCCGCAGTGCCCTGGAAATGTATCCAAGGTGCCCAGGTTTTCTTAAAATTTCTCATGAGATGACGAGTCCCAACTCGTGAGTTCCTCGAGTCTAAACAAATCTCTTATTTTACGTTTCCACTCTGTCAGAGTCGGGGGGGTTTGCTGTTTCCACCTAAGGGCGATCAATTGTTTTGCCGCTCCCAGCATCAATGGCGCTAGCTCATGCTTCTTAGGTTGGAAATTCTCTGAGGGTAAGGATAAGAGTGCTTCCGCCGCAGTCAGGCCCACCTTAAAGTATGCTAAGGTTCCTCATAAACCCCATGACATCTGACCAGAATTGGGCGAGAGTAGGACAGAACCAGAAAATGTGAGACAGGTTACCCCGCGACTCCCCACACCTCCAACACAGAGGGGAACTGATCAGTCCCAAATGATGCAGTTTTTCTGGTGTGTAGTACCATCACGATAGTAACTTATAAGCCGACTCTTGAAATAGAACGCAACGAGAGAAGCCGTGAGAAGCAGCACAGATCTTTTGTTTGTCCAGTGGGGATAAAGAAATATTTAGTTCCACTTCCCACGAATGTAGGAAAGGTGGCTGGGAGGAGTTTTCCTCATCTATGAGATTGGAATAGAATTTTGATACCACTTTCGGGACATAATGGTTAACCTTTGTCAATATTTCCAACCAGAGCCATTTAGTGGGCAGCTGAGGAAGTGTTTTGATTTGACTCATAAAGTAAGTTACGTGTGAGAGTTGTAAATGGTTTAGGGGACGTCTCCCCGCAGTCACTGGCCAGCCATTTGCGCATGGAATTTTCCCCTGTAATAGGTGAGAAATAGGTTAGTTTGGTAATGAGGACCAGAGTCCATACGGGTCTGTGAAATCTGGTATACAGTCATATGTTAAAGTTTGGGCACCCCTATTAATGATAACCTTTTTTCTTTATAACAATTTTGGTTTTTGCAACAGCTATTTCAGTTTCATATATCTAATAACTGATGGACTGTTATATTTCTGGATTCAAATGAGGTTTTTTGTACTAACAGAAATTGTGCAATCTGCATTTTAACAAAATTTGACCGGTGCAAAAGTATGGGCACCCTTATAATTTTCTTGATTTGAACACTCCTAACTACTTTTTACTGACTTCCTGAAGCACTAAATTGGTTTTGTAACCTCATTGAGCTTTGAACTTCATAGCCAGGTGTATCAAATCATGAGAAAAGGTCATGGTGACGAGGGAGGAACGGGTCCGCGTGTGTGTTCCTCCACATCAGGCGACTCTGTTTGTGGCGTGCTTGCAGAAACGACTTCTTTCGCATCACTCTCCCATACAGCTTCTCCTTGTGCAATGTGCGCTGTATTGTTGACCGATGCACAGTGACACCATCTGCAGCAAGATGATGCTGCAGGTCTTTGGAGGTGGTCTGTGGATTGTCCTTGACTGTTCTCACAATTCTTCTTCTCTGCCTTTCTGATATTTTTCTTGGCCTGCCACTTCTGGGCTTAACAAGAACTGTACCTGTGTTCTTCCATTTCCTGTCAGTGGAAACTGACAGGTTAAATCTCTGAGACAACTTTTTGTATCCTTCCCCTGAAAAGCTATGTTGAATAATCTTTGTTTTCAGATCATTTGAGAGTTGTTTTGAGGAGCCCATGATGCCACTCTTCGTAGGAGAATCAAATAGGAGAACTACTTGCAAGTGGCCACCGTAAATACCTTTTCTCATGATTTGATACACCTGGCTATGAAGTTCAAAGCTCAATGAGGTTACAAAACCAATTTAGTGCTTCAGGAAGTCAGTAAAAAATAGTTAGGAGTGTTCAAATCAAGAAAATTATAAGGGTACCCATACTTTTGCACCGGTCAAATTTTTTAAAATGCAGATTGCACATTTTCTGTTAGTACAATAAACCTCATTTGAATCCAGAAATATAACGGAGTCAATCAGTTATTAGATATATGAAACTGAAATAGCTGTTGCAAAAACCAAAATTGTTATAAAGAAAAAAGGTTAACATTAATAGGGGTGCCCAAACTTTAACATATGACTGTAAATATGTAGGGTATGAGCCCAATTGGAATTTTATCTAGGAAGTTGCAGTGGGGTGCTCTTATCAGTATCAATGTGCGTCTGGTGCGTAGGGTGGCCAGAAGGATATCTCCCAGACCAGTTTTAGGTAGTGGGCAATCTGTCCACAAGAATTTTAGCGCGTTCCTACCCATGAGCTGCATCTCTATGTGTGCATCCTGTCCTTTTTCTGCCCATTTTATTAATTTCAACCAGTTTGCCAATAAGATAGCTTGATGATAAGCCGTGAGATTAGGTAGGCCAACTCCCCCTCTTCGCTTTGGGTGCGATAGGAGTTGCAAGGGCAACCTGGCCCTTTTGTGTCTCCAAACAAATTTCGCCATCAGGCGATCTAAAGCGCATAAGAATGACTCAGGGAGTTCGATTGGGTTCATACTCATCACATAGAATATTTTAGGGAACACATATGACTTCACCCTACCCAACCAGGACAAGAGAGGAACGTCGTATGTCTTTAAAAGAGTTTCAACGTGTTCTAACAGGGGGGGAAGTTATACTGGAACAGCGTACAGGGGTCGTTCGAGATATATATCCCAAGGTACTTGAGTGTATTGCATTGCCATGTAAAAGGGGCCAGGCTGTTCAGAATCTGAAGATCCCTCTCCGTTGCCGTGATATTCAAAGCCTCAGATTTATCTAAGTTTATTTTAAAATTTGAGAGTTCTCCGAATAGGGAGAAGAGTTCCAGGACCCTAGGAACTGCAGTTATCGGGTTAGATAAAAGTAATAAAAGGTCATCTGCGAAGGCAACCGCCTTCAATTCCAGCTGATTAATTTTAAACCCTTCAATCCCGGGGTCCTGCCTGATGGCTTGGATAAATGACTCCATCACTAAGACGAATAAAGTAGGGGAGAGAGGGCAACCCTGCCTAGTGCCATTATTGATGGCAAAAGGCGCCGAGAATATCCCATTCACCCTGACCCTGGCTGTAGGGAAGGCATACAGTGACATGATTGCATCTATGAAAGGAGGAGGGAAGGCAAACCTCCGCAAAACACAAGCCATATATCTCCAGCCAATACGGTCACAAGCCTTTTCAGCATCTGTAGAGAGCAGGATAAGTGGTTGACGTAACTGCTTAGCGTAAGAGATGGCCTGTAGGACCTTCCCAGAGTTGTCCCTCCCCTCACTTCCATGCACGAAACCAGCCTGGTCAGGGAGAACTAGATCAGCTAGAACTAGGTGTATCCTGTTAGCCAATATTTTGGCCCAAAGTTTGAGATCCGCGTTCAGTAGAGAAATCGGACGGTAATTACGGCACAGAGTCCCCTCCCTCCCTTCCTTAGGTAGCACCGTGATGTGTGCCTCCAGGGCTTGCGGAGGAGGAGTTGAGCCCGAAAGAAACAGGTTGAACAGTTCAACCAAGTGCAGGACGAGACTTTCTGCAAATGTCTTATAATAAATGATGGGAAAGCCATCTGGGCCCGGTGTTTTTCCTCCCGGGGTCGAGGCAATTGCCTCCTCTACTTCCTGGGTGGAGATTGGTGCAAGTAAACTCGAATACTCAGAGGTGGGGATTACAGGTAATGTGAGATCAACTGGGAGATCAACTCCCCCCTCAAGACGGCTTTATGTGTTTCCCATATAATTGGGGTTAACCTCCCATCCACCATGTTCTCCCTGAAAAACCTCTTTAAAGAAAAATCAATCTGGGAAACATTATCCTTATTATCTAGAAGTGTTTCATTCAGTCGCCATGTGAGAGGGGAGCGCGATAGGGAGTCTAATTTTAATGCTATGAAGACAGGGGCATGGTCCGATACCGTTATGGGGCCTATAGAGGTAGAAGTGACCAATTTGATGGACGAGGCTTGAACCAATATATAGTCGAGTCTATGATATGTGTCATGTGTGGGGGAATAAAATGTGTAGTCTTTGTCGGTGGGATGAACTAATCTCCAGGGGTCCACCAAGTGAAGGGACAAAAGTTTTTCCAAGAGTACATTTCTCTCCTTTTTAGAGATCGACGATCTCCCCGAGGACGAGTCCACATTTGGCTGCATTGTCAGGTTAAAGTCGCCCCCCAAGAGTAGGAGTCCCTCCTTAAATAGAGTAAGCACTTCCAGAGTGGTAGACAGCCACTCTACTTGGCCTTGATTTGGTGCATATATGTTGGCAAAAGTCATTAGAGTTGAGGCCAGATAGCCTTTCACAAAAATATACCTGCCTTCCGAGTCCGAAATACTATCTTTTAAAACAAAGGGAAGTCCTCTCTTGAACGCTATACTAACCCCTTTAGAGGTGTGACGTTCAGGAATGGATAACGTCTGAGAGTGGACCCTCTGGGTCGCGGATCCGGAGCCCCTGGGTCGAGCGCACCAGGTGATGACCGACCCCTGTACAGGGATCGTTAGGGGCAGGACCGCAGAGGGCAGAACCGCGACTGCTGGAACCGAGAGGGGCGGCTCGAGGGACTGGAGAAGGCAACCGGCCAGCGAGGCTTACCAAGGCCCGGAACTCCGTGCAGGAGGATAGAGAACAAACGAAGGACCGGTAGACAGAGGGCTGGATGCTGGGCAGGGAACAGAACAGACACTGGAGGACGGAAGAGAGACAGGGAACCGGGGAGATGAAGGAAGTGGCACTAGGAGTAGGCAGGACAGAGGACGGGCAGGAAGACAGGGCAAACACCAGAGGTAGAGACAGCAAGACTAGGACTAGGGAACGTACGAGACGCAAAGAGACCTATAGGGACCTATAGGCAGCCAAATTAGAGCAGGTAGGGACACACAATAATCAGGCGTCCTCCCCTTGTGGAAGACGCCTGATATATCCCCTGCCGGTAGGCGATAGGCTGGCCACTAATCGGCCGCCGAACACCGCAGGGTTAAACTACCCGACGGCCAAGCGCCTATGCCCTAATGCGCATGTGCGGGGTAGCCGCTGTTGGGAGATCAGGAAGGCGGGGTGCGCGTGAGCAGGAGGAGGAAGGAGGCGTGCGTGGACCGGAGGAGGGAGGAAGCGGCGGCGCGAGACGGACCAGGTAAGAACTAGCCGCGGGGGGCCCCGGAGCTAGGGGGTGGCGGCGGTTACGACCGCCGCCGTTACAAGAGGCCGACTTCGAGCAACTATGATACCATCTCCCCCTTCTGAGATTGGCAAAAAACTTTTTCAGAATTTGTGGGGCATTTACATTCTCCCGGGGTTCCCAGGACCTCTCCTTGGGGCCAAATCCCTTCCAATCGATAAGGAAGAAGGTTCTTCCCCTTGACTCTTTCATGGCCAAAATGTCCTTAATTTCAAAGGTGTTACCATCCCCAATTGGCTGAGGGGAAGAGACAGGTGCAGGATGGAACCGATTGAGAATGACAGGTTTAAGGAGCGAGACATGGAAGGCGTTAGGAACCCGGAGTGAAGCCGGCAATTTCAATTTGTAAGCAGCGTCATTAATGCGTCCGAGTACTTCGAATGGCCCGATGTACCGAGGGCTTAATTTGTACGAGGGGACTTTCAGACGGATGTGCTTGGTCGAAAGCCAGACTTTGTCCCCTGGATGGTATGGTGGAAGGTCCCTCCGTCTTTTGTCGGCATGCTTTTTCATGCGGGCGCTGGAGTTCACTAGGGCCTCCCTGGTCTCTTTCCAGACTTGAGAAAAGTCAGCGGTGAGAGCATCTGCCGCAGGCACCTCTGAAGACGTAGAGATGGGCAGCGGGACGCCAGGGTTCTGACCTGTAACCACAAAAAACGGTGACTTGGAGGACGACTCATTAGGATGATTATTGTGGGCAAATTCTGCCCAGGGAAGAAGTGAGACCCAGTTGTCCTGGTGGGCGTTGGAAAAATGACGCAGGAAGGACGTCAGAACTTGATTGACTCGTTCCACTTGCCCGTTGGTCTGAGGATAGTAGGCGGAGGAGAAATCCAAAGATGTACCCATGAGCCGACAGAGGGCTCTCCAGAAACGAGAGGTAAACTGCACACCTCGATCGGACACGATCCGTTGGGGGAGGCCATGCAGCTTAAAGATTTGATGGATGAAGACCTCGGCCAACTTAGGAGCCGAAGGCAAGCTGGGTAACGGGATGAAATGGGCCATCTTGGAGAAGTGGTCTATCACACAAGGATAGTAGTACACCCCGCAGAGGAAGGCAGGTCTGTCACGAAATCCATGGCAATTTGTCGCCAAGGCGCCTCTGGAACAGGTAGCGGGTGAAGAAGACCAGTGGGCAGATTCCTAGGCACCTTGTTCTGCGCACAAGTGGTACAGGATGCTACAAAATCCTTCACGTCCTGGTGAAGAGAGGGCCATCAATAGTAGCGGGAGAGAAGCAAGCGGGTCTTTTTGATCCCGACGTGTCCTGCAATCTTGGACAAATGCCCCCAACGTAGCACCTCCAGTCTTTTGCTCTGTGGAACGAAGGCTCTGCCGGGCGGAAGGGTAGAGAGGCTCACTGGAGCCACAGTGATGATCTTCGTGGGTTCAATGACATATGATGGATCCTCCTCTAACTCTGGCGATTGCTGAGATCTGGAGAGAGCATCAGCCTTGGTGTTCTTATTCCCGGGACGAAAATGGAGCTGGAAGTCGAAGCGGGAAAAGTACAGTGACCACCTGGCTTGCCTGGCGTTGAGTCTCTGAGCGGACTGAAGATAGGCTAGGTTTTTGTGGTCAGTGAAAATAGTAAAGGGGTGGACCGCCCCCTTGAGCAGATATCGCCATTCCTCCAGAGCCATCTTTATAGCGAGCAGCTCCCGATCTCCGATTGAGTAGTTTCACTCAGCAGGAGAAGGATTTGGAAAAATACCCACAGGGAACCAGGTGTCCAGATGATGCCCGCTGGGATAGTACCGCCCCGGCGGATGAGGCATCCACCTCTAGGATGAAGGGCCTGCTGGTTACAGGGTGATGTAATATTGGTGCAGACGCAAAGGAGCGTTTCAAAGCAAGGAAGGCGTCTTCTGCTTCAGGAGACCAGGAGTTTGGTTTAGTTCCTTTTCGGGTCAGGGCCGTGATGGGCTTGGTCATGGAGGAAAAGTGGGGAATAAACTGTAATAATTTGCGAATCCCAAGAAGCGCTGAATGGCTTTCACCCCGAGAGGACGGGGCCATTTGAGTACAGCAGAGAGCTTCTCGGGATCCATCTCCAGGCCGGAGACAGTGATAATGTAGCCCAAGAAGGGCAACGAGGTTTGCTCAAACAGGCATTTCTCCAATTTCGCATAGAGCTGATTCTCCCGAAGACGTTGCAAGACCAGGCGAACACTTCTTCGATGCGAGAATAGATCGGGTGAGAAGACGAGAATGTCATCTAAGTACACCACAACACAGGAGTACAGTAAATCTCGAAAAACCTTGTTGATGAATTCCTGGAACACTGCCGGGGCATTACAGAGTCCAAACGGCATGACCAAATATTCATAATGGCCATCACGAGTATTGAAAGCCATCTTCCACTCGTCCCCAGCGCGGATTCGGATCAAATTATAGGCTCCTCGCAGATCCAGTTTGGTAAAGAGCCGGGCCCCCCTCAGCCGGTCGAAGAGCTCTGGGATCAGTGGGAGAGGATACCGATTTTTAACAGTGATATTGTTCAGCCCTCGATAGTCAATGCATGGCCTAAGGCAGGGGTCCCCAACCGCCGGTCCGCGGCCCAGCACCGGGCCGTTGCAGTGCCCTTGCCGGTCCGCGGACACAAGGGGAGCCGGGGGGCGGTGCAGCAGCTGATACTCACCCTGCATCCCGCGGCGGCTTCATCCCGCGGCGGCTTCATCCAGCGCTGAGCGGTCACGTGCTACCGCTCATTTAAGGTCATGAATATGGACGCCACTCATCTCCCATAGGCGTGGCGTCCATATTCATGGACCTTAATGAGCGGTAGCACGTGACCGCTCCGCACAGGAAGAAGCTGAAGCGCCGCGAGATGCAGGGACGTGCAGCGACGGGAAGGAAGTTCAGCGACGTGAGGGTAAGTATGATGGGGAGGATGGGGGAGCCGAGCGGAGCCATAAGGGAGGGAGAATGGGAGCGGAGCCATATACACAGGGGAGGGAGAATGGGAGCGGAGCCATATATACAGGGGAGGGAGAATGGGAGCGGAGCTATATATACAGGGGAGGGAGAATGGGAGCGGAGCCATATATACTAGGGAGGGAGAATGGGAGCGGAGCCATATATACTAGGGAGGGAGAATGGGAGCGGAGCCATATATACAGGGGAGGGAGAATGGGAGCGGAGCTATATATACAGGGGAGGGAGAATGGGAGCGGAGCTATATATACAGGGGAGGGAGAATGGGAGCGGAGCCATATATACAAGGGAGAGAGAATGGGAGCGGAGCCATATATACAGGGGAGGGAGAATGGGAGCGGAGCCATATATACAGGGGAGGGAGAATGGGAGCGGAGCTATATATACAGGGGAGGGAGAATGGGAGCGGAGCTATATATACAGGGGAGGGAGAGTGGGAGCGGAGCCATATATACAAGGGAGGGAGAATGGGAGCGGAGCCATATATACAAGGGAGGGAGAGTGGGAGCGGAGCCATATATACAAGGGAGGGAGAATGGGAGCGGAGCCATATATATAAGGGAGGGAGAGTGGGAGCGGAGCCATATATACTAGGGAGGGAGAATGGGAGCGGAGCCATATATACAAGGGAGGGAGAGTGGGAGCGGAGCCATATATACAAGGGAGGGAGAATGGGAGCGGAGCCATATATATAAGGGAGGGAGAATGGGAGCGGAGCCATATATACAAGGGAGGGAGAGTGGGAGCGGAGCCATATATACAAGGGAGGGAGAATGGGAGCGGAGCTATATATAAGGGAGGGAGAGTGGGAGCGGAGCCATATATACAAGGGAGGGAGAATGGGAGCGGAGCCATATATACAAGGGAGGGAGAGTGGGAGCGGAGCCATATATACAAGGGAGGGAGAATGGGAGCGGAGCCATATATATAAGGGAGGGAGAGTGGGAGCGGAGCCATATATACTAGGGAGGGAGAATGGGAGCGGAGCCATATATACAAGGGAGGGAGAGTGGGAGCGGAGCCATATATACAAGGGAGGGAGAATGGGAGCGGAGCCATATATATAAGGGAGGGAGAGTGGGAGCGGAGCCATATACACAGGGGAGGGAGGGTGGAAGCCGAGCCATATATACAAGGGAGGGAGAGTGGGAGCAGAGCCATATATACAGGGGAGGGAGAGTGGGAGCGGAGCCATATATACAAGGGAGGGAGAGTGGGAGCGGAGCCATATATATAAGGGAGGGAGAGTGGGAGCGGAGCCATATATACAAGGGAGGGAGAGTGGAAGCCGAGCCATATATACAAGGGAGGGAGAGTGGGAGCAGAGCCATATATACAGGGGAGGGAGAGTGGGAGCGGAGCCATATATACAAGGGAGGGAGAGTGGGAGCGGAGCCATGCATACAGGATGGGACAGGGGAGCCATGTATACAGGATAGAAGAGTGGGAGCAGAGCCATGCATACAGGATGGGAGGATGGGAGCGGAGCCATGTATACAGGATGGGAGAGTGGGAGCAGAGCCATGTATACAGGATGGGACAGGGGAGCCATGTATACAACAGGGGGAGCCACACAGAGCTGGACGGGGGGGACCACACATACATTTTCTGATGATTAGAAAATAATCAGCATGTACAGTACTCCAGTACAATTGTTCTTAAGTGCTCAATGCTCCATTTCCTTGTAGGTTCCAATCATCATTAGCAGTGACGGTCATCAGTAGAAGTAGCCCAGTGCTCACACTGAAACAGAGAAACAAGCCAGGTGCTCACACTCATTCAAAACCTATGGTGAGTTGAGTCACATTAAAAATGTTATAATTAAATGATAAATATGCACTGCTAAACTACAACCGCGTCCATAGCCCCGCCCCCTTATGACCAAAGCCCCACCCCTGTCACACCTCCATCCCCGCCCTGCCGGGCCATGGAAGAATGGTCTTGGTTCAAGCCGGTCCCTGGTACAAAAAAGGTTGGGGACCACTGGCCTAAGGGATCCGTCTTTCTTCCGGACAAAGAAAAAACCCGCACCAGCAGGAGAAGAAGATTTTCAAATGAAACCCTTGGCCAAGTTTTCTTGAATGTACTCTATCATGGCCGAGGTTTCTGCTGGAGACGGGATGCGTTATCCCCCTGGGGGGGGGCCTCCTGGAATCATCTCAATGTGTCAAAGAAGCGGTGTGGCGGCAAGGAATCTGCTTCCTTCTTACTAAAGACATCGGCGTACGCGTGATAGGGAGCCAGGAATCCTGAAAGGTCGACTGGCTCCTGAGGCGGGTGAGGACGGAGCACCGACAACAGACAGCTCTCTTGGCAAGAATGACCCCAGCGCAGAATCTCTCCAGAGTGCCAGTCCAGAACCGGTTCATGCAACCTGAGCCAGGGTAATCCTAGTAGAATGGCGTGGGACAAATTGGGTAGGACATAGAAAGCTATTTTCTCCCGATGAAGAGCTCCCACTTGGAATTCCACTTCGGCAGTAACCATGGTGATAAGTTCTGGAAGTGGTCTGCCATCCACAGAGGAAATCGCACGTGGGCTTTCCAAGGTAACCACTGGAATCTGGAACTTGTCCACCTCCTCTAGCCGAATAAAATTACCAGCCGCACCTGAGTCCACATACGCCTCCACAGATCTACGCTCCCGACCTAGCATAACCAAAGCAGAAACGGTAAGGGGCAGAGAGGAATTAGGGTCACCTAGGGAGGCCTCTCTTACCTGGCCTAGGTGGAGGCGTTTCCCGGACTCACAGGACAGGTCTGCAGGAAATGATTGGCTCCGCCACAATACAGACATAGGCCCTCCGTCATCCTCTCCCTGCGCTGTTGCTCAGACAATCTTACACGGTCAATCTGCATGGCCTCAGGGGCGGCACTGGTAGAGGGTGCAGAGGAACGCGGAATAGGGGCTTGATAGAGCCTAAAGGGTCTCCTCTCCCTGGCTGTTTCACGCGAACGCTCTAGGAACCAGAGATCTATACGGGTGGCCAGGGATATGAGGTCCTCTAGAGTGGTGGGGGTATCCCGACCGGCAAGCTCGTCCTTTATTTTGCTAGAAAGGCCCCTCCAGAAGGCTCCCACCACAGCCTCATTATTCCACCCAAGTTCCGAAGACAACGTCCGGAAGCGGATGGCATATTGTCCCATGGTGAGCGAACCCTGACGGAGGTTGAACAGAGCCTCAGTAGAAGCCAACTGTCCAGGCTCGTCAAACACCTTGCGGAACGTATCAAGGAAATTTTGAATACTAGAGACCACGGGATCGTCCCTCTACCACAAAGGATTCACCCAGGCCAAAGCCTCTCCCTCCAGGTGGGACACAATAAATGCCACCTTGGCGCGGTCAGATGGGTATTGCTGTGGTAACAGCTCAAAGTGCAGTCTGCATTGGTTCAAGAAGCCCCAACATAGCTTGGGATCCCCGCTGTACCTGGGGGGCTTTCCCAGGCGTGGTGGAGGGTGAGATACTGGGTCCCGGGGTTGGATCGGGGCAGCCGCCGCGGACTGTAGGGACAGTAGGCGGTCATCGACGGACACCATGTAGTTTAAGATGCGGGACTGGGCGTCGCGCTGCTGTGCTAGCTCCTGCTGGAGACCTGCTAACATAGGAGCATGTCCGGGGTCGGCGGTTTGAAGGGCGGAAAGTCGGGTGTCCATGGACTTCATGAAGGACATTATCCGTGTCTGGTTTTCCCGTAAAAAAAAAGTAATTCTTTTTGCGTAGCGGCCGCGGCTCCAGCGGGGTCCATGGCCTGATTATACTGTGACGTTCAGGAAGGGATAACATACGAGAGTGGACCCTCTGGGTCGCGGATCCGGAGCCCCTGGGACCTATAGGCGGCCAAATTAGAGCAGGTAGGGACACACAATAATCAGGCGTCCTCCCCTTGTGGGAGACGCCTGATATATCCCCTGCCGGTAGGCGATAGGCTGGCCACTAATCGGCCGCCGCCCACCGCAGGGTTAAACCACCCGACAGCCGTGCGCCCGCGCCCTAATGCGCATGTGCGGGGTAGCCACTGTTGGGAGACCAGGAAAGCGGGGCGCACGTGAGCAGGAGGAGGAAGGAGGCGTGCGTGGACCGGAGGAGGGAGGAAGCGGCGGCGCGCGACGGACCAGGTAAGAACTAGCCGCGGGGGGGCCCGGAGCTAGGGGGGCGGCGGCGGTTACGACCGCCGCCGTTACAAGAGGTCGACTTCGAGCATCTATGATACCATGTTGGAAACGCTGAGCGAGTCATGTTTGTGTGCCTGCCCACTTTAAAATGTGTTTCTTGAAAAAGAATTACCTGGGAGCGGGACTTGTTCAGGAGGGAAATAATCTGACTACGTTTGGCGGGGCTATTCATACCCTTTGCGTTGAGGGATGCCACAACGACCGAGCTCTCTCCGATATTGTTAGCCATGTTCAAATGTGTCATCGGAGATCAATGCCTGAGAATACCTATAATGGGGGTAAAACAATAGAACAACAAAACTAATTACAAAAACAGTCTCATCTTCTGCAGGGGGGGGTTCGTAGAGACCCAGTTGTTGAAGATGAGTTCTAACATAGCCAAGCAACGTGTAAAAATAAAATGAAGAGTTAAGCACTCAAATTAAAACAACAGCGTGAATCTAGAAGATTATCAACTGCAAGTAAAAATCCATAGAATAAGGAGTGGACATAGTCCCATATTCCTTAGCAAACCTTTTAAGGATAAATGGGGAGGCAATTTAGCAACCTGTTATTAAACTAAAGTCCATTACTATTTCCGGCGACTTGAAGATATATTTGAGATCCCATCTGAAAAAGAAAACAGGGGGCAATGGGGGGAGAACAGAAATCCTCCCCTCCTGGGCCAGCAGGCCCAAGAGCTCCACGGATGGGAGGCTTGCTCCATGAGCTAAATATAATGTTCCTTTCGCATATAAGTAAGCGGGGGTCAGTAAGGAGTGATCACATGCTGGACAATCGCTGTCCGCGACCGCTTTGCCGACTCAACCCCAGGACAAAAGGTTGACCTGTAGAAAGATAATAGTCTTGCTCAAGTAGATTAAGATTTGTTCATACGCCTTTTAACCTTTGGGGACGCAGACTTTTGCTTAGTCGACCAGTCACCTGGCTTATCCAGATGTGGGATGGGAACTCCCATATCAAGCGGCATCCACGAGGGGATGGAAATGGGATCAATTTGCAAAGACTCCCAGGCAGCATCTAAATCCTCCGGGGTGCGGATAGTGATCTGATGACCTTCCTTCGTGATTCCCACCCCAAAGGGGAACAGCCACTTGAAGCGCAGCCCATGGTTCAAGATCGCATCAGTCAATGGTTTTAGGATTTTCCTCTTAGATAGTGTGGCCGGGGAGATATCTTGAAAAATTTGGAAATTAGCGTCGTTGTATATCAATGGCGCTTTTTCTCTTGCGTCTGTTAAAATTGCTGCAGTGTCAACATAACTGAGGAGGCCACAAATTATGTCCCTTGGACGTTCATTGACTTTAGTTTTCGGTCTGAGGGCTCTATGCACCCTCTCTATGATGAGAGTGTTCGCCCTGTCTGGGCCTAAAATGTCCGCAAAGATCTCTTTGGACACTTTGTGGAGTGCTTCTGGCACGAAAGACTTGGGTATGCCGCGTATGCGTATGTTTTTTCTCCGACTCCTGTTTTTTTGGTCCTCCAGAGCAAGGTACACAGAATTGAGGTGTTGTCGATGCATCTGAAGATGGTCGCCCAGGGCATTAGATGCTTCTATCAGACCCACTTGGGCGTATTCCAGGGACTCCACCCTATGGCCTATGTGGCGTATATCAGATCTAAGCTCAGACATTTCCTTAAGCAAAGGTTTCATCGTGGATTCTAATAAATGTTTCATATAGGATCTAGAGATCGGGGCTGAGTCCTCAGAAGTGGATTCACAGTCTGAGTCTCTGTCAGCGTCTGAGGCCTCATTGAATGTCTCAGTCTGGGCGCTGCGTACCTTCTGTTTATCTGGCGATTGCGACATCACTAATTTCTTTTTTAGGAATTTGTCCAGTTCACCCCTGGGGGCTGATGAGTTACTTGAAGGGGTTTGTTTGGTTAAACTTTTTGCCCGAGTTTTATGAATTGTGCGGATTATAAGGCTGCTGAAAACGGGCAGATATACACGCCGCTTGGCTACATCAGGATGATTAATAGAACATGTCCTTTACTGTGAAGGAAGACATTAATAAGATGTTGTTACCAGGGCTGGCCAGTAGATGGTGCTCCTACTCCATCACCCAAATGGCATAGCACCCAGGAGGACAGGGGCACAGAGAGATCGCTGGCTGATGATATTTACAGAGCCAGAGCACTATGATTCATGCAAGGTGACGACCCCGGTTTATTGGTCCTTATAGGGCTGCTGTTTTTCCCCTCCAGGGCACAAGGGGTTAATCAGCAGAGCTGGCAGGGAGCAGACTGGGGGAGTGATTCCTGTGCTTGGAGCTTCGTGGGCGGGGTTAATGATGTAGTGATGGTGCCTTGTACTTCCCCTTATCTCAGCACAACACTGGCCCCAGTAAAAAACTCTTTACCCTGCAAAGCCACAGGGCCCAGGGGCTCAGTCCACAGTCTGATTTCCCACAACCTTCCCTCCACTGACAGGGCAGCCGAGGACCTGCAGGCTCAGTGAGCGCTGCTGCCAGTGATTTATGGTGTGCTGACAGCTGCACAAAGGAGAGGGGGGGCTCCGTGTCAAGCAGCACGTTCCTGGGTCCGGCTTGTTATCTTGCTTGGGGATTCCCCGTGGTGAAGGAGGAGTGACCGCTGTTAAGTCCTGACAGGCACAGCTCTTATTATAGTGTTCCAGGCAGGAAAGGGGGAGGGAGGCCCGAGAAGATGGCGCCCCCCACCTCGCTGGAGCCTGGAATGGAGGAGGGGAGGGGGGAAACCCGTGGTGGGGAAGCAGACCTCGGCCACCCGACCCCTCCGCAGCCCCACCTGTCACACAGCTCTCGCCGTCCAGAGGTCCGGCTCCACCGTTAAGCTGCAGGTCAGTCTCTCTGTCAGGCTTGATGAGGGGAATTGGCTTCTCCCTCCCGGCACGCAGGGCAAAGATGGTCGGCCCCCCTCCACCAACGGACCTCTGAGTCTCAAATAAGCCGCCGCTGTCTTCTTTGAGCCGATAAACTTTGCTCCTTCACTCCTAGAAACTCCCTCGATGTTCCAGAGAGTCTTTTAGTGGCTTTAGCCTACGTTATAAGGAGCAGAAGGTTCCCCCGAAGGCTCAGGAGAGAGGAGCTCAGGGGAAGCACGTCTGCCCTGCTCGAGGCCCAAGCCACGCCCCCAACAAGACTTGATTTTTGAGTGAAACATTTCCCACATTCTGAACATGAAAATGGCTTCTTCCTTGTGGGAGCTTTTTTATTTTCCACACTTCTTCTGTGTCTTTATTTTCTTTAACAGTCTGGGATGAATTAGGACATTGTACTTTAAAAGGATCCACGTCTGAGATGTTGGCTTGTTCTTCATATGGGTCTTGTGCAATACTTTTTTGGATTTTGGAGCTGCTGGTACGACCATCTGTCAAGAATATAACTGATGTCATTTTTTAGTCAAATAACCTTAATACTTATTTATCTAAATATAAAAAAAATAAGTAAAAATAAAAAAATACATAGAAATTGCAAAGTGTGTAGCAAAGTTCTACTATTAACTGACTAAAGGGGTAATTTACATGATGTGATGATTTCACAAAACAATCAATTCTGCTGATGTTCATTCTCAATCATTGGCCAGTGCAAACATCAAATAATAAAACATTTGTCATTGGTCGCATATTTTATATGAGAATAAAAATGATCGTTGTTGACAGCGCATCATCCACTATGTGTCAATTCAGGATGTTCTGCAATAATAAAAACGCCATGAGATAAGGAAACAAATCATCATTCCTTCATCAAAATGAAAGCTAATAAGCCCCAATCACCTTCCTATACCATCAATCACTGCTCAGTGATGACATTATATTCTCCTTGCAGCTGCTTGATTTTATTCTTCAGGAGAAGTAGAGGGCTGTAGCAGTCACCTCTCTGTGTTAGGGCTTCATGCACCACCTCAATGACTGGAAGCGAGCGGCTGTAAGGAACATATTTCAATTTCTCCTGGTAGCCCCTCTCCCAGTAAAACAGCCTAACATGCTTTAAAGAGAACCTGTCAGCTGTTTTGGCCGATATAAGATGCGGCCACTGCCTTTCAGGGCTTATCTACAGCGTTCTACAGGGTGGGCCATTTATATGGATACACCTAAATAAAATGGGAATGGTTGGTGACATCAAATTCCTGTTTGTGGCACATTAGTATATGGGAGGGGGAAAACTTTTCAAGATGGGTGATGACTATGGTGGCCATTTTGAAGTCGGCCATTTTGGATCCAACTTTATTTTTTCCAAAGGGAAGAGGGTCATGTTACATCAAACTTATTGAGAATTTCACAAGAAAAACAATGTTGTGCTTGGTTTTAACGTAACTTTATTCTTTCATGAGTTATTTACAAGTTTATTACCACTTATAAATTGTGTTCAAAGTGCTGCCCATTGTGTTGGATTGTCAATGCAACCCTCTTCTCCCACTCTTGACACACTGATAGCAACACCGCAGAAGAAATGCTAGCACAGGCTTCCAGTATCCGTTGTTTCAGATGCTGCACATCTCGTATCTTCACTGCATAGACAACTCCCTTCAGACGACCCCAAAGATAAAAGTCTAAAGGGGGTGAGATCGGGAGACCTTGGTGGCCTTTCAACTGGCCCACGACGACCAATCCACTTTCCAGGAAACTGGTCATGTAGGAATACT
Source organism: Dendrobates tinctorius (assembly GCF_039654945.1). Taxonomy (NCBI): domain Eukaryota; kingdom Metazoa; phylum Chordata; class Amphibia; order Anura; family Dendrobatidae; genus Dendrobates; species Dendrobates tinctorius. Next base: position 41,880,169 of record NW_027361797.1, read on the forward strand.
CAGACCTGACACCCACAATTGATGGTATGGTGTGGTATATGGGGTACAAAGATAGTGGGGCCATTCTTCATCAATGGAAACCTCAATGCCACTGACTATCTGAAATTGATATATGATGATGTGTTGCCCTCTTTATGCACTGAAGATGGCACGTTCCCTGAGATTTTCCAGCAAGATGGTGCACCCACCACATTTCTTCTGCGGTGTTGCTATCCGTGTGTCAAGAGTGGGAGAAGAGGGTTGTACTGACAATCCAACACAATGGGCAGCACTTTGAACACATTTTATAAGTGGTCATAAACTTGTAAGAAAAATATTCAGAATTGAGAGTCCTCAGTGCTTGATACCTTTTAATGGCTAACTGAAAAGATGGTAACACATTGCAAGCTTTCGAGACTACTCAGATCTCTTCATCAGGCATAGACTAATACAAAATCTGAAGAGACTTTTCAGTTAGCCATTAAAAGGTATCAACCACTGAGGACTCTCAATTCTGAATATTTTTCTATCTACTGGCTAACACGGTACAAAGATATACATCTTTCCTGTACCATAAACTTGTAAATAACTCATGAAAAAAAGTTAAAACCAAGCTCACCATTGTTTTTCTTGTGAAATTCACAATAAGTGATGTGTCACATGACCCTCTTCCCATTGGAAAAAATAAAGTTGGATCCAAAAGGGATGCCATGGTCACTACCCATCTTGAAATGTTTTCCCCCCTCCCATATACTAATGTGCCACAAACAGGAAGTTGGTATCACCAACCATTCCCATTTTATGTTGGTGTGTCCATATAAATGGCCCACCCTGTATAATGCTGCAGATAAGCCCCCGGTCCGACCTGAAAGATAAGAAAAATAAGTTTAATTATACTCACCAGGGGTGGTGGTCCAGTCCGATGGGTGTCGCAGGTCTGGCGTCTCCCATCTTCTTGCGATGCCGCCCTTCTGCTTGCTTCATCGTCCCTGGCATCGCGCTCCTGCGCAGGTGTACTTATTTGCCCTGGTGAGGGCAGAGTAAAGTACTGCAGTGCGCAGGCGCTGAGCCTCTCTGACCTTTCCCAGCACCTGCGCACTGCAGTACTTTGGTCTGCTGTCAACAGAGCAGAAAAGTACGCCTACGCAGGAGCGTGATGCCAGGGAACGATAAAGGAAGCAGGAGGTCGGCATAGCAAGAAGATGGGAGACGCCGTAACAGGACCTGGGACACCCATTAGACCGCACCGCACAACCCCCGGGTGAGTATAATAAAACTTATTCTATCTTTCAGGTCTGACCGGGGGCTTATCTACAGTATTATAGAATGCTGTAGATAAGCCCTGAAGGGCAGTGGCTGCATCTTATATCGGCAAAAAACTGCTGACAGGTTCCCTTTAAATACTATTTAAGTACAGGTTACCAATATATCTGCAGGTAAATAGCATTTTTGTAACTGACAGGTTATCTTTAGGGGTTAATTTACACAGGCAGGTATTGACCTGTAACAAGCACTGATTCATGATATGGGAGCATCTTTGTTCTCTCTCCCCATAGAAAATAGATGAAAGCTTGGCCGAACTGTCATGGCTATGGTGGATTTCGGAGACAGAGCGGTCAGCAGACTCAAGTAAGTACTGTCTATACTAACATCTCTAATTACATGTCTATGTCTGTGGTCTGGACTGTTTTAGAATAAAGCATTATCGGCTTCCATATTGCATCCTGTGGTGTGTGCTGTGGAAATTATGTCAATTCTTCAGTGAACACTTCACATCGACCACTGGCGCCCCATCTTCCATGTGACAGAGTGCAGGACTTGCTCATATTGTGTCACTTGTGCCTAGAGAAATGCTCAGGCGTCAGTACTACTAGGTGATGTCCGTCTCACACAATCACTGACTGCTACATGCAGAACAGAGGAGCCGTATGGTCGTGTATTAAGAAGTCATTGCCATGGAGAAACAGAGCTGGATAAGCCCAGGCAATTCTCTGCTTTCTCTTATAATCTGCTCCTGACTGTGACTATGAGACAATTGTCTTAAAACAGTTTTTTTACTTTTTTTAATCTCCAGCTAGTTCAGTATATCAAATAGGTTACTTAAAGGGGTTGTCCGGGCTTTTCACATAATCTCAGGGCATATCTGGGCTGCAGAATTGTGACAATAAGTAATTTATTTTATGTCACTAGTTTGCATGGTTTTGTAGATATTCTTAACAGAACGTCCAAGGCGGGGTGTGTTATGGCATTGAAATGACAACTGGTCGTTTCCTCCTACGCTACTAAAAACATGCCCTCTATAGCATCAACCCCACCCTCCATAGCAACAGAACCTCCCCGTCAACATGAACAAGTGCTTCTCACACAGTAACAAATCCTCCCCGCCGCTCCATTCCGCCCCTCCCAGCCACTCCATTCCGCCCCCTTCCCCCCCGGCGCCATTCCCCCCCCTCCCTGCCGGTCCGTCTCACCCGGTCTTCACATTGCCGGTGAAAGTGCAGGGAAGGAGCGGGTCATGTGACAGGCAGGCTGAAGTGACGTGCACAGAGCCTGTCACATGACCCGCTCCTTCCCAGCAATTTCACCGGCAATGTTAAGACCGGGTGAGACGGACCGGCGTGGTGGGGGGAATGGAGCAGCAGGGAGGGGGGGGGATGGCGCGGGGGGGGAAGGATTTGTTACTGTGTGAGGAGGGCTTCTTTATGTGGACGGGGAGGGCCTGTAGATATGGAGGGTGGGGTTGTTGCTACAGACAGCATGGCTTTAGTAGCGTAGGAGGGAACGACCAGTTGTCATTTCAATGCCATAACACACCCCGCTTTGGACGTTCTGTTAAGAATATCTACAAAACCATGCAAACTAGTGACAAAGTAAAATACCTATTGTCACAATTTGGCAGCCCAGATATGCCCTGAGATTATGTGAAAAGCCCGGACAACCCCTTTAAGTTATAGATTAATCCTGGAAAACACTAAACTAGATACTTTGCCAATGAGGTGTCACACGTCTTTGATAATCTATCATCCCAGTCTATTCTTATATCCATATTATACATACACAACCGGTTATTACATATTGCGTTATTATATTTTCAGCCATATATAATCTGTATTTTAGCTAAATGGTGAAATCTATGGCCAAAAAAACTGAGAAACACATAACATAAAACATCAAGCCTAAAATTATCCAGTCTGGTGAATGAGGAGAATGTGACTCTTCTCTGCTTTATATAATGGTGACTCCTCACTGGGGCAGTTACCTGTAGGAACGTCCTCTTTGCACCACTCCTCATCCCGCACATCACTTTCCCCTTTCTCCATTATGGCTTCAGTATTGATGTTCTTCAGATATTTGCCTGGATGTCAAAGCTGTGAAAGTAATAATGTAAAAGTCACAGACAGAAGGAAAACTCACATGGAATGTTCTAGATGGAGGCTTTTACTACAAGCTCATGGGGCACGTGAGCCGCCAAAACATGCTGACATCTCCACCTCCTATATCACCGGGCTGCCCTCAGTCAGTACGGCAGGGTGTAGTGATAGAAGCCGGCGTCACTGTAAGTAACTGCATTATAGCACAGTGATTTCCTTCATTAACCCCTTAGTGACCGGGCCAAATTTTTGAATTCTGACCAATGTCACTTTATGGGGTAATAACTCTGGAATGATTGTTTTTTTCGTGGCACATTATAATTGAAAATAATGATAAATTTAGGTTGATATTTTTTTTATAAATAAACACAAAATATATCAAAAATTTGACAAAAATGTAAAAAAATTAGCAATTTTTTATACCCCACCTTACCTATCTTTTTAATCACATTATAGATTCAGGTTCCCATCCTGACCGCTTCAATGAAGCGAGCCTTTCATTACTACCAAAGCCGGGTAAAGACCTCCTTCTCCCTGCCTCATACCGCCCAATCTCCCTTTTAAACCTATGGCCAACAGATTACAATCTATAACAATATCCTCACCACGTCCCAAACTGGCTTTGTCCACGGCTGATCCATCACCTACAATATTAGAACGGCATTTGCCGTTGTTATTCATAGTCATCAAATCAAAGCTAAACGAAACATCTTGGTTAGCCTTGACGCCGATAAGGCTTTTGACCGGGTATCTTGGTCCTACCTCATCCAAACTCTTAAATACAGAATGTTTGGATTCTCCTTTTTCAATTTTATCCGGACGATTTACACCACTCCTCAGTCCTCAATATGGCTCCATGGTATTCAGTCATCCCCTTTCTCAATTTTCAGAGGTACGAGGCAGGGATGTCCTTTATCCCCCTTATTAATATTGCCCTAGACCCTCTACTTAGATATCTGGAGATGATTCCTTCCTTTGAGGGAATTTGGATAGGCCACCTTACACAAGTCCTTGGCATTCGCCGATGACATACTACTCATGATAGCCAATCCTAAGGAGTCCATTCCTTTCATAATGGGGGCTTTCCATGAGTTTGGAGAAATCTCGGGATTCCGCATGAATTTTAACAAATCTAAGGCTTTAGCGATCTTCAGGGATGCTCGACAAAAGTGTCCCATCCCTTCTCCATTTCAGTGGGGCATGGTTCTTTACGATATCTTGCCATTCTTCTACCCTCCAACCCACATACTATTTACCAACTTAATATCCGACCCTTAATATCTGCCATTACTCAGGAAACACAATCTTGGACATCTTTTAAATTATCTTTTGTGGGTAAATCTCACCTTATTAAAATGGTTTCTTTTTCTAAAATACTCTTCCCTTTACAAACGCTACCTATTCTATTCTCTAAAGCTGACTATCAACTCCTAAGATTTTTCGACAATTTATATGGAGCTCGAGGGGGAGATCTAGGATCAGTATTTTCAAATTGCAACAGTCTAAATCTTTGGAGGGGCCTCAATTTTCCAAAATTAAGATTGTATAGTGTTGCAGCCATTTTCAGACATTCTCTTGATTGGATTTGGGCCCATACTAAATTTACCAACACCCCATTAGATGAAGCAATGTCTGGACTGATCAGTCTTCCTGCTTTACTCCATTTACAAAATAGAGTTCCCACTGCAATCAGGGATAATCCTCTGCTATGGTCCGTGGTATTGGCATGGCGTCATGATAGTAGGATCAGTGGACTAGACCCTTATAGCTCAGTTTTCCTTCCCTTTCAAGGTATCCCTTCCTTTTTAGAAGGTAGACCACCCCCAATATAGAGTGCTGGCGGAGAGAGGGTGCAGACTGGTCTGCGATCTTCGGACAACTGCTCAATGTCCTGTTTCTCTGGAGGGTATTTTCTCCAAATATTCAATCTTAGTGGGTAATATTTTTATTACTACTCAGATTAAGCATTACGTTGACTCGTTCTTCGGAGGCATACCAGACAGTGTCAGAACCTGTCCTCTACATCTCATCTCCCTCGGCGCTCATGCAGGAGTTTATTCGCTAAGTCTTATCTATAAGATCAATCAAACCTTCTATTTCATGGTCAGATTCTTCACCAGGCCCGGGCAGATGGGTATCACAACTATCTAATTATAGACTGACCGATCTTTTGAAAGCCACTCTACGTATAAACTCTTTATTGCCATATGACAGCTACTCAACTATGGCCCTCATGATTTTCCATAGGGCTCACATCTCCCCGGAGATCAAACCTAGGATGTCTCCATCGGCTAATCCCTCTTGTCCCAAATGTCTACACTCTCCAGCTGACATCTTTCATTGTCTCTGGGATTGTCCGAAGATACAGGAGGTTTGGGATATGCTTCTTCGCCATCTCACTAACACCTTCAACATTCGCTTTACATTATCTCCAGAATGGGCGTTATTTAATATTCTCCCACGCGATCAACTACTCGGACTCTCTGCTCAGCAACTACGTGATTTAACTATTTGGCTACCTGCAAGAGTATTCTGCATTTGTGCAACCCCTTTACTAAATCTAATTTCTTCGAAGGTAACATATTTGTTTAAAATGGATTGGATTGAGTCCATACTTCATAAAGAAAGTCATACTGAACCTTTTTTCCTCTCATGGTCCTCCTTTATTGATCTGCAGCCACTATCGGTGCATCAAGCATTACATGGTTTCTTTCTATTCACTGACTGGTATATGAGAGCGCTTATATCTGGTAACACACCTGTTAGGCTTACCTGATTACACCTGCAGGGTTTCAGACGTGCCTGGGGGGAGGGACTGACTGTTATACTGAATAACCACGTCTTCCTTTGAATCTTTCAAGCTACACTTTCTGTTATGTCCTTCTTTGTCTTTATATGCTATATGTGTTACTGATTCTTATCTTGTTTGCAGATGGTTATAAATACAGTCATATTCAAAAGTTTGGGCACCCCTATTAATGTTAACCTTTTTTCTTTCTAACAATTTTGGTTTTTGCATCAGCTATTTCAGTTTCATATATCTAATAACTGATGGACTCAGTTATATTTCTGGATTCAAATGAGGTTTATTGTAGTAACAGAAAATGTGCAATCTGCATTTAATCAAAATTTGGCTGGTGCAAAAGTATGGGCACCCATATCATTTTCTTGATTTGAACACTCCTAACTACTTTTTACTGACTTCCTGAAGCACTAAATTGGTTTTGTAACCTCATTGAGCTTTGAACTTCATAGCCAGGTGTATCCAATCATGAGAAAAGGTATTTAAGGTGGCCACTTGCAAGTAGTTCTCCTATTTGATTCTCCTACGAAGAGTGGCATCATGGGCTCCTCAAAACAACTCTCAAATGATCTGAAAACAAAGATTATTCAACATAGTTGTTCAGGGGAAGGATACAAAAAGTTGTCTCAGAGATTTAACCTGTCAGTTTCCACTGTGAGGAACATAGTAAGGAAATGGAAGAACACAGGTACAGTTCTTGTTAAGCCCAGAAGTGGCAGGCCAAGAAAAATATCAGAAAGGCAGAGAAGAAGAATGGTGAGAACAGTCAAGGACAATCCACAGACCACCTCCAAAGACCTGCAGCATCATCTTGCTGCAGATGGTGTCACTGTGCATCGGTCAACAATACAGCGCACTTTGCACAAGGAGAAGCTGTATGGGAGAGTGATGTGAAAGAAGCCGTTTCTGCAAGCACGCCACAAACAGAGTCGCCTGACGTGGAGGAACACACACGCGGACCCGTTCCTCCCTCATCACCACGGTGACGTAACTACACAGGCACAGCTCTCCGGCGCCCCCTTTGTCTCTCAGGTCAGTAAGGGAACTGCGCCTAGAGCAAATGGTCGCTGGGGAGGAGGTCCTGTTACCCGCTGGGGTTCTAAGATTCGTGATCAGAGTAAAAGCATCAGCCCAAGATTAAGTTTATAGTTTAATTGCCTTAAGGGCGCACTAGATAATTACAGAAATATACAGTAAATTTGCAGTCAGAGAAAGGTATAACAATAGGGTACAAGACTTAGAGATATTAAGCTGGAGGTCAATTTACCAGATTGTATGGTGCATGTGGGTGCGGGGGGAGCTCTGCAGTCCACAGGTACAAGAATCTTAGTTGCTGGACAGACCCCCAAAGCACGGCCCGCTGCTCCCCCTTGGCTCCACCCGACCCCTCCACAGCTCCCACCTGTCACACAGCTCTCGCCGTCCAGAGGTCCGGCTCCACCGTTAAGCTGCAGGTCAGTCTCTCTCTCAGTCAGGCTTGATGAGGGGAATTGGCTTCTCCCTCCCGGCACGCAGGGCAAAGATGGTCGGCGCCCCTCCACCAATGGACCTCTGAGTCTCAAATAAGCCGCCGCTGTCTTCTTTGAGCCGATAAACTTTGCTCCTTCACTCCTAGAAACTCCCTCGATGTTCCAGAGAGTCTTTTAGTGGCTTTAGCCTAGGTTATAAGGAGCAGAAGGTTCCCCTGAAGGCTCAGGAGAGAGGAGCTCAAGGGAAGCACGTCTGCCCTGCTCGAGGCCCAAGCCACGCCCCCAACAAGACTTGATTTTTGAGTGAAACATTTTTCTCATTCTGAACATGAAAATGGCTTCTCTCCTGTGTGAATTCTCTCATGTGAAACAAGATGAGATTTCTTTGTAAATCATTTTCCACATTCTGAACATGAAAATGGCTTCTCTCCTGTGTGTATTCTCTCATGTGTAACAAGAGATGATTGGTATGTAAAACATCTCTCACATTCTGAACATGAAAATGGCTTCTCTCCTGTATGAATTCTCTCATGTATAACAAGATTTGATTTTAGAGTAAAACATTTCTCACATTCTGAACATGAAAATGGCTTCACTCCTGTGTGAATTCTCTCATGTGTACGAAGAGCTGATTTGTCTGTAAAACATTTCTCACATTCTGAACATGAAAACGGCTTCTCTCCTGTGTGAATTCTCTCATGTGCAGCAAGATGTGAATTCCTAGTAAAACATTTCCCACATTCTGAACATGAAAATGGCTTCTCTCCTGTGTGAATTCTCTCATGTATAACAAAATTTGATTTTAGAGTAAAACATTTCCCACATTCTGAACATGAAAATGGCTTCTCTCCTGTGTGAATTCTCTCATGTGTACGAAGAGCTGATTTGTCTGTAAAACATTTCCCACATTCTGAACATGAAAATGGCTTCTCTCCTGTGTGAATCCACTCATGTGCAGCAAGATGTGAATTCCTAGTAAAACATTTCCCACATTCTGAGCATGAAAATGGCTTCTCTCCTGTGTGAATTCTCTCATGTGCAACAAGATTTGATTTCTTAGTAAAACATTTCCCACATTCTGAACATGAAAATGGCTTCTTCCTTGTGGGAGCTTTTTTATTTTCCACACTTCTTCTGTGTCTTTTATTTTCTTTAACAGTCTGGGATGAATTAGGACATTGTACTTTAAAAGGATCCACGTCTGAGATGTTGGCTTGTTCTTCATATGGGTCTTGTGCAATACTTTTTTGGATTTTGGAGCTGCTGGTACGACCATCTGTCAAGAATATAACTGATGTCATTTTTTAGTCAAATAACCTTAATACTTATTTATCTAAATATAAAAAAAGAAAAGTAAAAAAAAAATACATATAAATTGCAAAGTATGTAGCAAAGTTCTACTATTAACTGACTAAAGGTGTAATTTACATGATGTGATGATTTCACAAAACAATCAATTCTGCTGATGTTCATTCTCAATCATTGGCCAGTGCAAACATCAAATAATAAAACATTTGTCATTGGTTGCATATTTTATATGAGAATAAAAATGATCGTTGTTGACAGCGCATCATCCTCTGTGTGTCAATTGAGGATGTTCTGCAATAACAAAAAAAACCATGAGATAAGGAAACAAATCATCATTCCTTCATCAAAATGAAAGCTAATAAGCCCCAATCACCTTCCTATACCATCAATCACTGCTTATTGAGGAAATTATATTCTCCTTGCAGCTGCTTGATTTTATTCTTCAGGAGAAGTAGAGGGCTGTAGCAGTCACCTCTCTGTGTTAGAGCTTCATGCACCACCTCAATGACTGGAAGCGAGCGGCTGTAAGGAACATATTTCAATTTCTCCTGGTAGCCGCTCTCCCAGTAAAACAGCCTAACATGCTTTAAAGAGAACCTGTCAGCTGTTTTGGCCAATATAAGATGCGGCCACTGCCTTTCAGGGCTTATCTACAGCGTTCTACAGGGTGGGCCATTTATATGGATACACCTAAATAAAATGGGAATGGTTGGTGACATCAAATTCCTATTTGTGGCACATTAGTATATGGGAGGGGGAAAACTTTTCAAGATGGGTGATGACTATGGTGGCCATTTTGAAGTCGGCCATTTTGGATCCAACTTTATTTTTTCCAAAGGGAAGAGGGTCATGTTACATTAAACTTATTGAGAATTTCACAAGAAAAACAATGTTGTGCTTGGTTTTAACGTAACTTTATTCTTTCATGAGTTATTTACAAGTTTATGACTACTTATAAATTGTGTTCCAAGTGCTGCCCATTGTGTTGGATTGTCAATGCAACCCTCTTCTCCCACTCTTGACACACTGATAGCAACACCGCAGAAGAAATCCTAGCACAGGCTTCCAGTATCTGTTTCAGATGCTGCACATCTCGTATCTTCACTGCATAGACAACTGCCTTCAGACGACCCCAAAGATAAAAGTCTAAGGGGGTGAGATCGGGAGACCTTGGTGGCCTTTCAACTGGCCCACGACGACCAATCCACTTTCCAGGAAACTGGTCATGTAGGAATACTCAGACCTGACACCCATAAGTGATGGTATGGTGTGGTATATGGGGTACAAAGATAGTGGGGCCATTCTTCATCAATGGAAACCTCAATGCCACTGAATATCTGAAATTGATATATGATGATGTGTTGCCCTCTTTATGCACTGAAGATGGCACGTTCCCTGAGATTTTCCAGCAAGATGGTGCACCCACCACATTTCTTCTGCGGTGTTGCTATCAGTGTGTCAAGAGTGGGAGAAGAGGGTTGCATTGACATGGGCAGCACTTGGAACACAATTTATAAGTAATCATAAACTTGTAAATAACTCATGAAAAAATAAAGTTAAAACCAAGCTCACCATTGTTTTTCTTGTGAAATTCCCAATAAGTGATGTGTCACATGACCCTCATCCCATTGGAAAAAATAAAGTTGGATCCAAAAGGGTTGCCATGGTCACCACCCATCTTGAAAAGTTTCCCCCCTCCCATATACTAATGTGCCACAAACAGGAAGTTGATATCACCAACCATTCCCATTTTATGTTGGTGTGTCCATATAAATGGCCCACCCTGTATAATGCTGCAGATAAGCCCCCGGTCCGACCTGAAAGATAAGAAAAATAAGTTTTATTATACTCACCCGGGGTGGCGGTCCAGTCCGATGGGTGTCGCAGGTCTGGCGTCTCTCATCTTCTTGCGATGCCGCCCTCCTGCTTGCTTCATCGCTCCCTGGCATTGCGCTCCTGCGCAGGTGTACTTATTTGCCCTGGTGAGGGCAGAGTAAAGTACTGCAGTGCGCAGGCGCTGGGCCTCTCTGACCTTTCCCAGCACCTGTGCACTGCAGTACTTTGGTCTGCTGTCAACAGAGCAGAAAAGTACGCCTACGCAGGAGCGTGATGCCAGGGAACGATAAAGGAAGCAGGAGGTTGGCATAGCAAGAAGATGGGAGACGCCGTAACAGGACCTGGGACACCCATTAGACAGCACCGTACCACCCCCGGGTGAGTATAATAAAACTTATTTTATCTTTCAGGTCTGACCGGGGGCTTAGCTACAGTATTATAGAATGCTGTAGATAAGCCCTGAAGGGCAGTGGCTGCATCTTATATCGGCAAAAACTGCTGACAGGTTCCCTTTAAATACTATTTAAGTACAGGTTACCAATATATCTGCAGGTAATTAGCATTTTTGTAACTGACAGGTTATCTTTAGGGGTTAATTTACACAGGCAGGTATTGACCTGTAACAAGCACTGATTCATGATATGGGAGCATCTTTGTTCTCTCTCCCCATAGAAAATAGATGAATGCTTGGCCGAACGGTCATGGCTATGGTGGATTTCGGAGACAGTGCGGTCCGCAGACTCAGGTAAGTACTGTGTATACTAACATCTCTACTTACATGTCTATGTCTGTGGTCTGGACTGTTTTAGAATAAAGCATTATCGGCTTCCATATTGCATCCTGTGGTGCGTGCTGTGGAAATTATGTCTATTCTTCAGTGAACAATTCACATCGACCACTGGCGCCCCATCTTCCATGTGACAGAGTGCAGGACTTGCTCATATTGTGTCACTTGTGACTAGAGAAATGCTCAGGCGTCAGTACTACTAGGTGGTGTCCATCTCACACAATCACTGACTGCTACATGCAGAACAGAGGAGCCGTATGGTCGTGTATTAGGAAGTCATGGCTATGGAGAAACATAGAGTTGAATAAACCCAGGCAATTCTTTGCTTTCTCTTATAATCTGCTCCTGGCTGTGACTATGAGACAATTGTCTTAAAACAGTTTTTTTACTTTTTTTAATCTCCAGCTAGTTCAGTATATCAAATAGGTTACTTAAAGGGGTTGTCCGGGCTTTTCACATAATCTCAGGGCATATCTGGGCTGCAGAATTGTGACAATAAGTAATTTATTTTATGTCACTAGTTTGCATGGTTTTGTAGATATTCTTAACAGAACGTCCAAGGCGGGGTGTGTTATGGCATTGAAATGACAACTGGTCGTTTCCTCCTACGCTACTAAAAACATGCCCTCTGTAGCATCAACCCCACCCTCCATAGCAACAGACCCTCCCCGTCCACATGAACAAGCGCTTCTCACACAGTTAGGTGGCTCCCCTGAGGCTTCAGTCACCACAGAGGTACTGCACCTTCTCCTAAGGTGTAGTGCCCCACCATCCAGGTAAGGTGGGAACTCCTGACCACGCTCCACACCTGCACCCCCACACACAGGATAGTTCAGCAAGGACCCATCCATGCTTTATGCTGGAAAGGTCATAGGTTGCCTTTTGTGGTCCCTGGCTTCGTAACACGAGAGGTGCTGGGAGGTGGGTGGAGTTAGATATAAAAGAGAGGGAAGGTGTAGGATTTCAGGTCCGTCAGACGAGGGTCTGAGAGAGAGAGCAGGCTGACAGCAGGTCAGCCTGAGAGGAGCTCAAGGCGGAGGAAGGCAGTCAGTCAAGAGAGGCTGAGGACTGGTCTTAGTGGAACGAGCTCCCAAGGGAAGAAAGAGAAGAAAGAGACGTAGACTGGAGACTACAGATTCCATAAGAGAGAGAGAACAGATCGGAACGAAGGAGAATAGAAGGACGGTGGGAAGCAGATTGAGAAAGAGAGAGAACCCTTCCAGTCCAGAGAGTGCAAAGGCCGGGGCCCGGTCCCCGAGGTTGATTGGAACTTTATGTCCGGCAACAGACACCGGAGGAGTAGTGAGCCGCTAATGCCTTGCTCCCCTCATAGACTTGGGACACAACAGCAACTGAAAAGAGAGCCGGGACGCAGTGAGGAGTCCCCGAAGCAGGCTACAGCTGTCTGTCATACAAGTAAAGACTAGGAACACCTAGAGAGAGGCATTCCAGGGTAACTAAGTACTGGAGTGCTTCTCACCTAAAGGCGCATTGGAGGAGTCGTTCAGTGAAGGTACATATTGGCGGCGTGTGGAAGGGAGAACCCTATCTGGCCTGGAGGTTGGCTGGAGCCCTGACCCGGAGAACACAGTACGGAGGCAGGCGTGTTTGTGAACTGCAAACAGTGAGTAAAGCCTTGGAACCGCACATCCTGTGTCCTCCAGTTATTCCAGCACCACTACACCTGGGTAACAACATCTGCCCCATCCTGCGCCTCTCCTCATCCATTGCACTTACACTGCCCTGGGACTACAGCTCCACCTGTGGGGAGCTATACCATCTCTGCTGCACGACACCATCAGTCCCAGCGGATCTGTATGCAGCGTTGGCCTAACATCATACTTGCCAAACACCACGGGTGGCGTCACGAACTATTCTAATAAACTCTAACACCTTTAACATCACCGCCATAGATATTGGGCGGCCAGGGCCACGGACCGGGTCAATGCTGCTGTGACACATTCCCGCCTTGACACCGGCCCGCTACCGAGTAACCCCGCTGCCCTGGGTGTAACGCGGGGGCGACCCAATTTTGGCGTCACGAACAGGATAACGAAACCCGATGCCATCGGGTTCTGTGTGCCTTGGATTTACAACTTTTGAAAATGTGCAGAAGACCAAATTTAATAGACTGTAAAATGGACATTAGAAATGGCCGCTGGCGCGGAGAAGAAGGGCGTGAAGAGATGGGAGGTCCTAAGAAAAGACCGCGAAGAGTATTGGGCCGTCCCTGCCTGAATTACTATGTGACTGATGCATGGCCCACCCCCCGAGGGGTTCGTCTACTGGCTTGGTATGGAGGCGCTGGAAGAAGACGCCGCCCCCAGAAGGAGGGGCAGAGAAAGCCAGTGGCGAGCAGAAGGGCGGAGCAAGGAGAAGAACGCCATTTTGGAGAGTAAGGGAAGGAGGCCTGCGGAGCGCGGGAAAGTGCAAACCCCCGGCGCCATGGCTGATGGCTCCAACCCTGATTCCGGAACAATATGCCGACAATTCGAAGATGAGATCACAGAACTGACCACCCGTCTGCAGCTGAGGGAGGAAGCTTTGGAGAAGCTGAGACGACAACGCTCCCCGGCAGGACCTACACCTGCGGTACCCTCCTCACCGGTACCCGCCGCTGTGGTACCAGAACTTTTCTGGGCAGACCTAAAAAGACGTACCGCCGCTGCCGGAGCATGGGCAGCGTACCTAGCCCCCTCATTACCGCCACATTCGGAGGAGTTGTTTGTGGTGAGAGGAGATGAAGCAGAGGAAGGAGAACCCCCGCTGGGACCTGACGCTGATGCACAGGTTCCTCCAGAGACCCCTGCGTAACCGGAGTCCCCGGTAGCTCCACCATCATCCCCGGTGTCCAACCGGACAGCGCCTACTACCACTGCGCCAGCAGCGGAGCAGAGCCTGCATCGCCAGGAAATTCCAAGTATCTACCCCGGGCCCCCGAATGGGTTACCCTCCGATTCTGAGATGGGGAGGTGGAAGAGGTCTTTGTTGCGCAGAGTGCGGTTGGAACAGGCGCGCCGGCCCCGACACCTATGGGGAGAGAGGGTCCTGGGTCGTTTTGGGACGGTGATTATGGGATCCTTTTGCTACCGAGTCCTCCAGTGGATGCTTATCAACGCCAACAAGATACAGCAGCCCTCGGTGCTAGGCCGCGCACCAGAACAGTAGAACCGTTCACCCCGGAAGGACCGTCGCTGAGAATAGACATGCAACACGGGTTCCCGCTACCACACCTTCAGGGTGAAGACGCTGAATCTGGTTCCAGTGCCAGTTCCAGAACCCCAGGAGGGGATCACCAGTAGAAGAAAAATAATTTACTAAATCTCGTTACCCAGGAGGGTTTTGTTTGCACCAGTTGTGCTTTGTTTGCTATCATGTTTTTCTGGTAGCACTTTTGTTGCCCTGTTTTTGATTGGCAGCATTTCTACAATTTGAACTGTGGAGATCATGAACGCTGATTGATCCAAAACTTTCTTGTAAATAGTTTGCACCTCTTTAGGTGCCCTTTCTTGGTTTTACATACAGAGACTCTTTGCGAAGATAGTGTTTCTGCATGGACACTTTTTGAAGAATGATGTCTACCTCAAGGGACACTGCAAGAAATCCCGGACGGGAGCAGTGTTCAGCACCTTACAAGAATAACTGTTGAATGTTTTTTTTTTTTTAAAGTATTTGATAATGCTATATCTAATAGAAAGTAAATGTCTTTTATAGAATATTAGAATTAGGTAGAATGTGGAATTGAATAAAGACTGAATAATTGAAAGTAACAGGTGACAGGCCAAGTGGAGATGGTCAGTGTCTTGCGTCCAGTAGAGAGAAAGAGAAAAAGAAAGAAGAGAGAATAATTGATAGAATAACTGTAATAAAGAAAATGTGTTGAGTATAGCACTTTGAATAAAGAATTGCACTAAAGTAAATTTTTGATACTAAGATAGGAAGTTAGCCAGTTTGTAACGTTTAAGAAATGTGCCTCCTACATTAGGAAGATTAGATAAGTATTGTTAAACAGCATTTAAAAATTTGTGTTAGTTCCTGTATTGTACCTTTTGTTGTTTTGCAGCCCGCGGACGTGCTGTGTTTAACGGGGGGGGGGGGGGTATGTGGCGTCCCTGAGGCTTCAGTCGCCACAGAGGTACTGCACCTTCTCCTAAGGTGTAGTGCCCCACCATCCAGGTAAGGTGGGAACTCCTGACCACGCTCCACACCTGCACCCCCACACACAGGATAGTTCAGCAGGGACCCATCCATGCTTTATGCTGGAAAGGTCATAGGTTGCCTTTTGTGGTCCCTGGCTTCGTAACATGAGAGGTGCTGGGGAGGTGGGTGGAGTTAGATATAAAAGAGAGGGAAGGTGTAGGATTTCAGGTCAGTCAGACGAGGGTCTGAGAGAGAGAGAGCAAGCTGACAGCAGGTCAGCCTGAATGAAGCTCAAGGCGAAGGAAGGCAGTCAGTCAGGAGAGGCTGAAGACAGGTCTTAGTGGACCGAGCTCCCGAGGGAAGATAGAGAAGAAGAAAGAGACATAGACTGGAGACTACAGATTCCATAAGAGAGATAGAACAGATCGGAACGAAGGAGAATAGAAGGACGGTGGGAAGCAGGTTGAGAAAGAGAGAGAACCCTTCCAGTCCAGAGAGCTCAAAGGCCGGGGCCCGGTCCCCGAGGTTGATTGGAACTTTATGTCCGGCAACAGACACCGGAGGAGTAGTGAGCCGCTAATGCCTTGCTCCCCTCATAGACTTGGGACACAACAGCAACTGAATAGAGAGCCGGGACGCAGTGAGGAGTCCCCGAAGCAGGCTACAGCTGTCTGTCATACAAGTAAAGACTAGGAACACCTAGAGAGAGGAATTCCAGGGTAACTAAGTACTGGAGTGCTTCGCACCTAAAGGCGCATTGGAGGAGTCGTTCAGTGAAGGTACATATTGGCGCAGTGTGGAAGGGAGAATCCTATCTGGCCTGGAGGGTGGCCGGAGCCCTGACCCGGAGAACACAGTACGGAGGCAGGCATGTTTGTGAACTGCAAACAGTGAGTAAAGCCTTGGAACCGCACACCCTGTGTCCTCCAGTTATTCCAGCACCGCTACACCTGGGTAACAACATCTGCCCCATCCTGCGCCTCTCCTCATCCATTGCACCTACACTGCCCTGGGACTACAGCTCCACCTGTGGGGAGCTATACCATCTCTGCTGCACCACACCATCAGTCCCAGCGGATCTGTATGCAGCGTTGGCCTAACATCATACTTGCCAAACACCACGGGTGCCGTCACAAACTATTCTAATAAACTCTAACACCATTAACATCACCGCCATTGATATTGGGCGCCCAGGGATACGGACCGGGTCACTGCTGCTGTGACACCGGCCCGGTACCGAGTAACCCCGCGGCCCTGGGTGTAACGCAGGGGCGACCCAGTAACAAATCCTCCCCGCCGCTCCATTCCGCCCCCTCCCAGCCGCTCCATTCCCCCACCATGCCGGTCCGTCTCACCCGGTCTTTACATTGCCGGTGAGAGTGCAGGGAAGGAGCGGGTCATGTGACAGGCAGGCTGAAGTGACGTGCACAGAGCCTGTCACATGACCCGCCCCTTCCCTGCACTTTCACCGGCAATGTGAAGACCGGGTGAGACGGACCGGCGTGGTGGTGGGGGGGGGGGGAATGGAGCAGCAGGGAGGGGGGGGAATGGCGCTGGGGGGAAGGGGGCGGAATGGAGCGGCAGGGAGGATTTGTTACTGTGTGAGGAGGGCTTCTTTATGTGGACGGGGAGGGCCTGTAGCTATGGAGGGTGGGGTTGTTGCTACAGACGGCATGGTTTTAGTAGGGTAGGAGGAAACGACCAGTTGTCATTTCAATGCCATAACACACCCCGCCTAGGACGTTGTTAAGAATATCTACAAAACCATGCAAACTAGTGACATGAAGTAAATTACTTATTGTCACAATTCTGCAGCCCAGATATGCCCTGAGATTATGTGAAAAGCCCGGACAACCCCTTTAAGTTATAGATTAATCCTGGAAAACACTAAACTAGATACTTTGCCAATGAGGTGTCACACGTCTTTGACGAGCTATCATCCCAGTCTACACACCCGCTCTTATTACATATTGCATTATTATATTTTCAGCCATATACAGTATAATCTGTATTTTAGGTGAATGGTGAAATCTATGGCCAAAAAAAAACTGAGAAAACACAACATAAAACGTCAAGCCTAAAATTATCCGGTCTGGAGAATGTGACTCTTCTCTGCTTTATATAGCGGTGACTCCTCACTGGGGCAGTTACCTGTAGGAACGTCCTCTTTGCACCACTCCTCATCCCGCACATCACTTTCTCCTTTCTCCATTATGGCTTCAGTATTGATGTTGTTCAGATATTTGCCTGGATGTCAAAGCTGTGAAAGTAATAATGTAAAAGTCACAGACAGAAGGAAAACTCACATGGAATGTTCTAGATGGAGGTTTTTACTACAAGCTCATGGGGCACCTGAGCCGCCAAAACATGCTGACATCTCCGCCTCCTATATCACCGGGCTGCCCTCAGTCAGTACGGCGGCGTGTAGTGATAGAAGCCGGGGTCACTGTAAGTAACTGCATTATAGCACAGTGATTTCCTTCATTAACCCCTTAGTGACCGGGCCAAATTTTTGAATCCTGACCAATGTCACTTTATGAGGTAATAACTCTGGAATCATTGTTTTTTCGTGGCACATTATAATTTATAATAATGATAAATTTAGGTTGATATGTTTTGTGTTTATTTATAAAAAAAAAATCAAATTTGACAAAAATGTAAAAAAAAATTGCAATTTTTAATACCCCACCTTACCTATCTTTTTAATCACATTATAGATTCAGGTTCCCATCCTGACCGCTTCAATGAAGCGAGCCTTTCATTACTACCAAAGCCGGGTAAAGACCTCCTTCTCCCTGCCTCGTACCGCCCAATCTCCCTTTTAAACCTATGGCCAACAGATTACAATCTATAACAGGCCACCTTACACAAGTCCTTGGCATTCGCCGATGACATACTACTCATGATAGCCAATCCTAAGGAGTCCATTCCTTTCATAATGGGGGCTTTCCATGAGTTTGGAGAAATCTTGGGATTCCGCATGAATTTTAACAAATCTAAAAGGTACTGTCACACTAAGCGATATCGCTAGCAATATCGCTATAACTTGTGACGTTAAAGCGTTATTGCTAGCGATATCGCTGTGTCTGATACTTACCTCCGACCCGCTCCCCCGCTGGTTATCGCTGATCGCGCGAGAACGTCCAGGACTGTTTCTCGTGTTCAGCTTCCTGTGGAGAGATGAGCGACGAGCGTGGAGCCGGGTGGGAGGACACAGGATCGCCTGGTGTGACAGGTAAGTAGCGACCTCCGTCCCCAGCGATGCCGCTGGTGAGATCTGCCTGTGTGGCAGCTCACTAGCGACCACTTAGCGATGCCCCAGCGATCCTGACCGCGTCATATCGCTGGTCGGGATCGCTGGTGCATCGCTAAGTGTGACCGTACCTTTAGGCTTTAGTGATCTTCGGGGATGCTCGACAAAAGTGTCCCTTCCCTTTTCCATTTCAGTGGGGGCATGGTTCTTTACGATATCTTGCTATTCTTCTACCCTCCAACCCACATACTATTTACCAACTTAATATCCGACCCTTAATATCTGCCATTACTCAGGAAACACAATCTTGGACATCTTTTAAATTATCTTTTGTGGGTAAATCTCACCTTATTAAAATGGTTTCCTTTTCTAAAATACTCTTCCCTTTACAAACGCTACGTATTCTATTCTCTAATGCTGACTATCAACTCCTATATAGAGCTCGAGGGGGAGATCTAGGATCAGTATTTTCAAATTGCAACAGTCTAAATCTTTGGGGGGCCTCAACTTTCCAAAATTAAGATTGTATAGTGTTGCAGCCATTTTCAGACATTCTCTTGATTGGATTTGGGCCCATACTAAATTTACCAACACCCCATTAGATGAAGCAATGTCTCGACCGATCAGTCTTCTGCTTTACTCCATTTACAAAATAGAGTTCCCACTGCAATCAGAGATAACCCTCTGCTATGGTCCGTGGTATTGGCATGGCGTCATGCTAGAAGGATCAGCGGACTAGACCCTTATAGCTCAGTTTTCCTTCCCTTTCAAGGTATCCCTTCCTTTTTAGAAGGTAGACCACCCCCAATTTACAGAGTGCTTGGGGAGAGAGGGTGCAGAGTAGTCTGCGATCTTCTGACAACTGCTCAATGTCCTGTTTCTCTGGAGGGTATTTTCTCCAAATATTCAATCTTAGTGGGTAATATTTTTATTACTACTCAGATTAAGCATTACGTTGACTCGTTCTTCGGAGGCATACCAGACAGTGTCAGAACCTGTCCTCTACATCTCATCTCCCTCGGCGCTCGTGCAGGAGTTTATTCAGTAAGTCTCATCTATAAGATCAATCAAACCTTCTATTTCATGGTCAGATTCTTCACCAGGCCCGGGCAGATGGGTATCACAACTATCTAATTATAGACTGACTGATCTTTTGAAAGCCACTCTACGTTTAAACCCTTTATTGCCATATGACAGCTACTCAACTATGGCCCTCATGATTTTCTATAGGGCTCACATCTCCCCGGAGATCAAACCTAGGATGTCTCTATCGGCTAATCCCTCTTGTCCCAAACGTCTACACTCTCCAGCTGACATCTTTCATTGTCTCTGGGATTGTCCGAAGATACAGGAGGTTTGGGATATGCTTCTTCGCCATCTCACTAACACCTTCAACATTCGCTTTACATTATCTCCGGAATGGGCGTTATTTTATATTCTCCCACGCGATCAACTACTCGGACTCTCTGCTCAGCAACGACGTGTTTTAACTATTTGGCTACCTGCAAGAGTATTCTGCATTTGTGGACATAGGACGCAGCCCCTTCACTAAATCTAATTTCTTGGAAGGTAAAATATTTGTTTAAAATGGATTGGACTGATTCCATACTTCATAAAGAAAGTCATACTGAACCTTTTTTCCTCTCATGGTCCTCCTTTATTGATCTGCAGCCACTATCAGTGCATCAAGCATTACATGGCTGCTTTCTATTCACCGACTGGTATATGAGAGCGCTTATATCTGGTAACACACCTGTTAGGCTTACCTGATTACACCTGCAGGGTTTCAGACGTGCCTGGGGGGGGGGACTGACTGTTATACTGAATAACCACGTCTTCCTTTGAATCTTTCAAGCTACACTTTCTGGATATTGTTATGTCCTTCTTTGTCTTTATATGCTATGTGTGTTACTGATTCTTATCTTGTTTGCAGACGGTTATAAATATATATTTAAAAAAAATTAGCAATTTTCAAACTTTGAATGATTATTCCTTTAACCCCTTCCTGACATCAGACATACTATCCCGTCCATGAGACCCGGGCCCCTATGCCCATGGACGGGATAGTACGTCTAGCGCGATCAGCGGCGCCCACGTGGTGAGCGCCGCTGATCGCGGCCGGGTGTCAACTGATTATCACAGCTGACACCCGTCACTGTGTCAGGGGCGGTCATGGACCGCCCCCGACACGTTAACCCCTTGCACACCGCGATCAAACGCGATCGTGGTGTACCGGGGGTTAAAGGGAAGCATCGGCAGGGAGGGGGCTCCCTCCGTGCTTCCCTGAGCCCCCCATAGCAGAGCAATGTGCAGCGCTGCTGCGGGGGGCTCTTTCCCTGCAGGTTCCCGGATCCAAGATGGCGACAGGGACCTTCTGGGGCCTGCAGGGAGCTGGCTTTCTCAGTGCCTGCAAAGCGCAGGCAAGAGGAAGTCTGCTTCAATGCCTGTGACAGATCGCTGATCTGTCAGCAATCTGTCACAGGACAGTGATGTCCCCCCTGGGACAACCTAATAAAGTTAAAAAAAAAGTGTAAAAGTAATTTAAAAAAAAAAATCGCTAAATATATTAAAAAAAAAAAAAATATTCCCCAATAAATTCATTTTTTGAAAATAAAAAAAAACAAATAAAAGTACACATATTTGGTATCGCCGCGTCCGTAATGACCTGCCCTATAAAACTGTCCTATTAGTTAACCCCTTTAGCGAACCCCTTAAAAAACGAAGGAAAAATAATTTATCATACCGCTGAACAAAAAGTGCAATAATGCGCGATCAAAAAGACGCATATATTAAATATCCATGGTACCGCTGAAAACGTTATCTTGTCCCGCAAAAAACGAGCCGCCACACAGCATCATCAGAGAAAAAATAAAGTTATAGCTCGCAGAATAAAGCGATGCAAAAGTAATTATTTTTTATATAAAATTGTTTTTATTGCATAAATGCGCCAAAACATAAAAAAACGACCTAAATGAGGTATCGCTGTAACCGTACTGACCCGAAGAATAAAACCGCTTTATCAAATTTACCGCACGCGGAACGCTGTAAAAGCACCACCCAAAAGAAATTCATGAAACACTGGTTTTTGTTCATTCTGCGTCCCAAAAATCGGAATAAAAAGCGATCAAAAAATGTCACGTGCCCGAAAATGGTACCAATAAAAACGTCAACTCGTCCCGCAAAAAATAAGACCTCACATGACTCGGTGGGTCAAAATACGGAAAAATTATGGCTCTCAATATGTGGTGATGCAAAAACTATTTTTACAATAAAAAGCGTCTTTTAGCGTGTGACAGCTGCCAAACATAAAAACCGCCATAAACAGTAAATCAAACCCCCCGTTATCACCCCCTTAGTTAGGGAAAAATAATACAATTAAAAAAAATATTTATTTCCATTTTCCCATTAGGGTTAGGGCTAGGGTTAGGGGTGTGCTGGGGTTCGGGTTGGAGTTAGAATTGGGGGTTTCCACTGTTTGGGCACATCAGCTGCTCTCCAAACGCAACATGGCGTCTGATCTCAATTCCGGCCAATTCTGCGTTGAAAAAGTCAAATGGTGCTCCTTCCCTTCCAAGTTCTGCCATGCGCCCAGTGTTTTACCCCCACATATGGGGTATCAGCCTACTCAGGACAAATTGCAAAACAACTTTTGGGGTACTATTTCTCCTGTTGCCCTTAGGAAAATAAAAAATTGGGGGCAAAAATATCTTTTTTGTGGGAAAAAAAATATGATTTTTTTTATTTTCACACCCGGGCGTTATAAACTTCTGTGAAGCCCTTGGGGGTTCAAAGTGCTCACCACACATCTAGATAAGTTACTTAGGGGGTCTAGTTTCCAAAATGGGGTCATTTGTGGGGGGTTTCCACTGTTTAGGTACATCAGGGGCTCTCCAAAGGCAACATGACACCCGCAGACCATTCCATCAAAATCTGCATTCCAAAACGTCACTACTTCCCTTCCGAGCCCCAACGTGTGCCCATACAGTAGTTTTCTCCCACATATGGGGCATCAGTGTACTCAGGACAAATTGTACAACAACTTTTGGGGTCCATTTTCTCCTGGTACCCTTGGGAAAATAAAAAAATTGGAGACTAAATGATCATGTTTGTGGAAAAAATACGATTTTTTTTATTTTCACGCCCGGGCGTTA
Source organism: Dendrobates tinctorius (assembly GCF_039654945.1). Classification (NCBI taxonomy): domain Eukaryota; kingdom Metazoa; phylum Chordata; class Amphibia; order Anura; family Dendrobatidae; genus Dendrobates; species Dendrobates tinctorius. Next base: position 41,903,266 of record NW_027361797.1, read on the forward strand.
TAAGCTTCTGTGAAGCACTGGGGGGGGTTCAAAGTGCTCACCACACATCTAGATAAGTTCCCTAGGGGGTCTAGTTTCCGAAATGGGGTCACTTGTGGGGAGATTCCACTGTTGGGTACATCAGGGCCTGTCCAAACATGACATGGCGTCCGATCTGAATTCCAGCCAATTTTGCATTGAAAAAGTCAAACGGCGCTCCTTCCCTTCTGAGCTCTGCCATGCACCGAAACAGTGGTTCCCCCCCTCATATCAGGTATCAGCGTACTCAGGACAAATTGCACAATAATTTTTCCAGTCCAATTTCTCCTTTTACCCCTTGGTAAAATAAAAAAAAATTGAACCTGAAATTTTTTTTGTGAAAAAAGTTAAATGTTCATTTTTTTTAAATATTCAAAAAATTCCTGTGAAGCACCTGAAGGGTTAATAAACTTCTTGAATGTGGTTTTGAGTATCTTGAGTGGTGCAGTTTTTATAAGGGTGTCACTTTTGGGTATTTTCTATCATATAGACCCCTCAAAGTGACTTCAAATAAGATGTGGTCCGTAAAAATAAAATGGTGTTGTAAAATTGAGAAATCGCTGGTCAACTTTTAACCCTTATAACTTCCTAACAAAAAAAAAATTTTGGTTCCAAAATTGTGCTGATGTAAAGTAAACATGTGGGAAATGTTACTTAAGTTTTTTGAGTGCTATATCTCTGTTATTTAAGGGCATAAAAATTCAAAGTTGGAAAATTGCGAAATTTTAAAAATTTTCGCCAAATTTGTTTTTTTCACAAATAAAACGCAAGTTATATGAATGGAATTTTACCACTAACATGAAGTACAATATGTCACGAGAAAACAGTGTCAGAGTCACCGGGATCCATGGAAGCGTTCCAGAGTTATTACGTCATAAAGGGACAGTTGTCAGAATTGTAAAAATTGGCCCGGTCAGGAACGTGCAAACCACCCTTGGGGGTAAAGGGGTTAATCCAGATAGTCATAAAAACAAGAATAAATAACATTTCCCTCATGTCTGCTTTACATCAGCACCATTTATAAACCGCTATTTTATTTTGTTAGCCTTGTAGGAGATTTAAAAATGTGGCATTAATTTTTCATTTTTTCATGGAAATTTACAAAATTATTTTTTTTGCAGGCCCTATCCAGATTTGAATTGACATTGGTGGTCCTATATATTGGAAAAACCCCAAAAGTGATACCATTTTGAAAACATCACCCCCGACAAATTGAAAACTGCTGTAAGGTAGTTTATTAACCCTTCAGGTGATTTTAAGGAATAATAATAATAAATTTTATTTCTATAGCGCCGACATATTCCGCAGCACTTTACATTTCAGAGGGGACTTGTACAGACAATAGACATTACAGCATAACAATAATCACATAGATTACAACAAATACCAAGAGGAATGAGGGCCCTGCTCGCAAGCTTACAGTCTATGAGGAAAGAGGTAGACACGAAAGGTGGGTGTTAACACTTGCCCTGATTGTTTGGACCAGCCATAATGTTAAGTGTGTAATAGTACAAACACAGTGGTAATGGATGCATAAAGCATGTGGGAACATGATGCGGGGAATCTGGTTATGGTAAAACTTTTTGCTGTGCCACACAGAGATAGATTAGGTTAATGTGTTGAGGCGGTAGGCCAGTCTGAATAAATGCGTTTTCAGGGCACGCTTAAAATTGTGGGGATTGGGGACTACTCGTATTGACCTGGGAAGTGCATTCCAAAGAATTGGCGCAGCATGAGTAAAGTTTTGGAGACGGGAGTGGGAGGTTCTGACTATTGAGAATGCTAACCTCAGGTCATCAGCAGAACGGAGGGAACGGGTAGGGTGGTATACTGAAACAAGGGAGGAGATGTAGGGTGGTGCTGAACCATGGAGGGCTTTGTGAGTGAGGGTAATAAGTTTATACTGAATTCTGGACTGGATGGGTAGCCAGTGTAATGACTGGCACAAGGTAGAGGCATCGGTGTAACGATTGGTGAGGAATATGATCCTGGCTGCAGCATTCAAGACAGATTGGAGAGGGGAGAGTATGGTAAGAGGGAGACCGATTAGAAGAGAGTTACAATAGTTGAGACGAGAATGAATAAGAGAAACAGTAAGAGTTTTTGCAGAGTCAAAAGTAAGAAAAGGTCGAATTGTAGCAATGTTTTTGAGGTGCAGATGACAAGAGCGAGCCAGTGATCGAGTGTGGGGGGCAAAGGAAAGCTCGGAATCAAGTAGGACCCCAAGACAGTGGGCCTGTTGCTGGGGAGTAATAGTGGAACCACACACGGAAATGGCAATGTCGGGTATAGGTACATTAGTAGTGGGAGGAAACACAAGGAGTTCAGTTTCAGATATAGTGAGGACATGATGTTAGACACAGCGTTTAGACAATCGCCGATGTTTTCTAGAAAGGCTGGCGTGATGTCAGGAGAAGAAGCGTATAATTGGGTGTCATCAGCATAGAGATGGTACTGGAAACCAAATCTACTGATTGTTTGACCAATAAGGGCAGTGTACAAGGAGAAGAGGAGGGGGCCTAGAACCGATCCTTGAGGAACCCCAACAGTAAGAGGAAGGTGAGAGGAGGAGGAACCGGCAAAAGATACAGTAAAGGAGCGGTCAGAGAGATAGGAGGAGAACAAGGAGAGAACGGTGTCCTTGAGGCCAATGGAACGGAGCATAGTGAGGAGGAGCTGATGATCCACAGTGTCGAATGCTGCAGAGAGATCCAAGAGAATTAGCATGGAGTAATGACCATTTGATTTAGCTGTTAGTAGATCATTAGAGACTTTAGTGAGGGCAGTTTCAGTGGAGTGTAAAGAGCAGAAACCGGATTGGAGAGGGTCAAGAAGAGAGTTATCAAAGAGATAGCGGATAAGACGGGAGTGGACCAGGCGTTCCAGGAGTTTAGAGATGAAGGGAAGATTAGAGACAGGTCTATAGTTAGCGGCACAGTTTTGGTCGAGCGATGGTTTTTTAAGTAGTGGATGTATGATGGCATGCTTAAATGAGGAGGGAAAGAAACCAGAAGAGAGAGAGAGGTTAAATATTTTAGTTAGGTGAGGGGTGACAGCAGGGGAAAGGGACTGGAGGAGATGTGACGGAGATGGGTCACTGGTGCAAGTGGTTGGGCGAGAAGATGCAAGGAGCCTGCTTACTTCTTCTGTGACTGGTTCAAAATCAGAGAGTGAGCTGGATGCAGTGGGGGAGAGAGGACAGTGCATGGTATGAGGTGATTGGGAGATAATTTCCTGTCGAATCTGGTCAATTTTTTCTTTGAAGTAATTGGCCAGATCGTCAGCTCGGAGCTCCGTGGTTGGGGCCTGTACTCTTGGGTTGAGTAGAGAATGAAAAGTGTCAAAGAGACGTTTCGGGTTATTGGACAGTGAGGTGATGAGGGTGTTGAAATAGGTTTGTTTGGAGAGGTGAAGGGAAGTGTTGTATGTTCTAAGCATAAACTTAAAATGGATGAAATCTTCACGTAGATTGGATTTTCTCCACGGACGTTCGGCACACCTGGAGCACCGCTGCAGGAAACGTGTTTGCACCGTGTGCCAGGGTTGTTGCCGTCTGCGTTGTGGTGTTCTATTTATAGGGGGTGCAAATTCATCCAGGGCACTTTGAAGTGTTTCATTGCAATGCTTCAATGCAGAATCAGGACAGGAGAGGGAGGAGATACGGGCCAATAAAGACTGCAAGTTCTTCATAAGTTTCTGGGTGTTAATGGCCTGTATGTTTCTATAAGTCTGGACAGTGGGGGTGACCTGAGCAGTCTGGCAGTTCTTGATAAAGAATGAAAGAAGGTTGTGGTCAGAGAGCGGGAGAGGGGAGTTTGCAAAATCATCCACTGCATAAAGCCGAGAGAAGACCAAGTCGAGGGAGTTTCCGTCTTCATGCGTTGGAGAATTAGTAAGCTGCGAAAGGCCAAACGAGGAGGTTAGAGATAAAAGGTGAGTAGCAGATGGTGAGAGGGGAAGAGCAATGGGGATGTTGAAATCTCCCATGATGAGGGTAGGGATGTCACAGGAGAGAAAATGTGGAAGCCAAGTGGCAAAATGATCCAGGAACTGATGGGAGGGGCCGGGAGGACGATACACCACCGCCACTCGCATGGAGAAAGGGGTGTAGAGTCTGACGGCATGGACCTCAAAAGAAGGGAAGACTAGTGAGGGTAGTTGAGGGATAACCTGAAAGGTACATTTTGGTGATAGGAGCAGACCAATGCCTCCACCTGCTCTACTGTCTGATCTTGGGGTATGAGAGAAGTGTAGTCCCCCGTATGAAAGAGCAGCAGCGGTAGTGTCTGACTGCTGGATCCAGGTTTCAGTAAGAGCCAGGAGGTTAAGAGAATTAGAAAGGAAACAGTCATGAATGAAGGAGAGTTTGTTACACACTGAGCGAGAATTCCAAAGTGCACAATTGAGAGACAGATGGCATGCAGGGAATATTAATAAGATTAGAGGGGTTTCTGAGTGTAGCAGATGGGGGTTTGACTTTCTATAGAAGGGGGGACCTGGGTTGGGAGCAATGTCTCCTGCGACTAGGAGAAGGAGGATCGGAGTGAGCAGATGGTTAAGTGATTTGTGAGAGCGTCCTTTATGTTGAATGGTAGGACTGACTGGATCTGTGCAATTTAACAATGTGAAAAGAGCGTGAGTGCTATACATAGGAGAGGAAAGGAGTGAGGGGCCGATATGGATGGAGTGTAGAGAGTTAATGCCAGGGCGGTGGATGTGTGTGAATGCAGCGGCCAGGATATAAATTACACAAATGCATATGGTATATATTTGTGGTACTCCTATTGTACAGGGAATAGGTGTATATAAATGTCTTACCTGTCTCCTGCCCTGTCTAACTGCCATGTCATAACTGCCAGTACTTTTAATACATGTACTTAGATTACATGTGCATAAATGCTCCCCCTACCTATGTCTGAATATATAGGAGGTTAAGGCTAAGATTTTTTTTGCTCTCTCTCTTCTCGTTAATCAAACTAAATTAAGACAGCAGGACCCAATAAAATGTTGTGGTCAGATAAACAGATGTCCAGCACTACATGGATCATAAACCACTTTGAAAAGTTTCTTGACCTCACAACATAAGGGGACAAGCAGAGTAAGTTGAAATAACTATATACCAGATATAAGCTTGCATAGTTGAAAACACATAGATAGCATTTAGGATTAACTGCTTGCTGACACTGAATGGAGAAACACAGGAGTTGATTCAGAGCACAGATGGAAATTAATGCAAAATGGCATGACAGGAATGAAAAAGTGTATTTTTACCACCTAAATATCGCTAACTTCTGAACAGGCCACTATTTGGCCGTGAATTGCCATGGCAAAAATTAGGACCATACGATCATGATCTCAGGGTGCTGATGAGATTAAAGCGGAAGCGCCCACAACCTGTTAACCATATATATGATGTTATCACTAAAGCCCCCGTATCACTTAGCGAGATGGCTAGCGAGATCGCTGTTGCGACACCGATTTTGTGACGCAACAGCGATCTCGCCTGCGATCTTGCTACGTGTGACACATAGCGGCGATCGGGCCCCTGCTACGATATCGCTGATCGTGCTAGAATGTCCCGGGCCATTTTTTGATCACTGGTGTCCCGCTGGCCAGCATGCATCGCTGTGTTTAACAGGGACAACAACGAACGACCTCAATACTACAGGTCTGAGAGACAGGGTCCCAACAACCTGATACCAAAAACGAAAAGGTAAACCGCAACCTACAAGCGTCAAAGTCTTTAAGATCGATTTGTGAAGGCGCACGTCAAAACCAGGGAGTCCATCCTGGACTGGAGCAAGTTCCATAGCAATAGATAAAAAAGACAGCGCCTTTGACAATGGTGAAAAAAGAGCCATACATTTTATTCTGCCTCCAGTGGCGACGTTTCGGTCCGAAGTCTTTCTTCAAGCTTGAAAAAGGTCTTCTGACCGAAACGTCGCCACAGGAGGCAGAATAAAACGTAAGGCTTTTTTCCACCACTGTCTGAGGCGCTGTCTTTTTTATCTATTACTAGGGTCCCAACGACCGTCGTATCGTTCCGTATCGTTGCTGCGTCGCTGTTGAGATCTGATTGTTTGACATCTCACCAGCGACCTCGTAGCGACGCACCAGCGATCCCTACCAGGCCGCATCATTGTCGGGATCGCTGGTGCTTCGCCAAGTGTGACGGTACCCTAAGGGGATAAACAGATATGGACGGTGCCAACACTGATCGTCGCTGATACAGCAAGTTGTCAGCTATAGTGTACAGTCGACAGCTGCTGGGTTGTCACCTGTATGGGGATGCTAGTCTCATATCTCAGGTCAGTAAAAAGTCGTATTAAGGGGTTAAATGCACTAGCATTTTTAGTTTTGCATTATTTAAGCAATGTTTTGTCTGGAGATGTTGTATTTTTGGGATACATGCTCTTTTTTGTGAGGTTGGAAGCATTTTTTTTATGGCATTCATTTCTGATACAAATGTGATGTTAGAATAGTTGTCCACCCATTTTTTAATATTTACATGAAGCCCAGCATGGTTTGTAGCACATTTGTCAAACTCTGACTTGGGGGCCAAATCTATCCGGCAGGGTGATTATATTTGGCCCACGATGTTCGCACCACCCCCTCCCCCCTTCCCGGCATCACTCCAACTATTCAGCATCCCGGATTCCGATACAGTTGAAGGTAATAATGAATGAGGGATCTCAGCCATAATTCTCCTGTGTCTGATGTCTCAGCGCAGCGGGTGCGATAACATCACTATTCCGCTCCAGCTGTGCTGAGCAGTGAAGAGCTTCAGAGTACTCGATGTCGAGTCTGGAGCACTGGGGGGAGCGGAGTATTTTAATTTTTGATGTGGGGTCCATTAGGCCATATGGAGTACTTCTTGGGGCCATTATACTGTATGGAGGGATAAAAAAAAAAAATCCAAAAAGAAAAAATAGGACCAAAGAGCAGTAAAATACGTCTCTCACATTCTTGTCCTTTATAGTAGCTACGGCACAAGAGGTCCTTGAGATTCTTATTTCTCCGATACGTAATAGAGGGTAGTAAATTGGTACTTTCAGCCAAAATACGATAAGCCAATATATCTCCTGTCCACATTTCAGTAAGGTTGGTCTTTGGCACTATATGCATTCATCACTTTACTTACTCCCATATACCTCCTCTATGTATTCTTATGGCTGGTATTACTGTACGCTGTTTTCGCTGTCAGGTTATATTTTCTCCTATGCACTGTTATTGCAGGTCTGTGTTTTGGACCCCTTATATTGCACTACTGCACTTTATACTCACTAATTGAGAGATATTTGCTTATTCAACTACTCAAAAATTTCTCATTGTTTATGGAGGACTATGTGGGGCCATTATACTGTATGGAGGACTTTGTGGGGCCTTATATACTGTACAGAGGACTATATGGAGTCATTACACTGTATGGATGACTGTGGGGCCTTATATACTGTGCAGAGGACTATATGGAGTCATTACACTGTATGGATGACTATGTGGGGCTCATTATACTGTATAGAGGTCTAAGTGCGGCCGTTATACTGTATAGAGGACTATGTAGGGGCATTATATACTGTACTGAGGACTATATAGAGTCATTACACTGTATGGAGGACAATTTGAGGCCCATTACTCTGTATGTAGGTGTCACACTGTGAAACACGTAAGGGAGAGGGGCCTAAAACTGTTCCTGGAACTGGGACCCTAACCATCCCTGTGTCTTAGGGGTACTCTTAATGGTAGAGAGGCCTGGGTATCCAACCTTACTATGATCTTGTTAAACCCTAATCTGTCCCTGTGACGGTTCCTGGAGTGGACCCTCTGGGTCATGGCACCAACCCACCTAAGGCGAGCTGACCTAGTGAGGACCACCCCCTATACAGGGAGTGTAAGGGGCAAGCCCAAGGGGGTAAGGCACCACGACTGCTGGAACCAGGTGGCCGGCTCACAGGAGGCACCAATGAGAGTTTGCAGGAAGCAACTAGAGGTGTGCAAAGCATCGACACAGGGACACGCAGGGTATAGGACAAAACAGGGCGAGAGTAAGGAAGCACGAAAGGTACAGGACCATACAAGGCGTGTACTCGGGAGTGTGCTAGATACAGGACAGTGCAAGGCGAGTACACGGGTGCACGTATGGCGCGCACAGGCAAGAACGCCCAGGTGCGGGCAAAGCAGGGCGCTTGCAAGGGAGCACACAAGAGCACAGAGTAAGGCGGAAGCAGAGCTTGTGCCGAAGAGCAAGACAGAGGACATAGAGCGTAGGTAAGGATCATGTGCTGGAAGCACGACAAGACTGAGTGCAGGAACGAAGAGTAATGCAGAGTACAGGTACAGAGCACAAGGCTGAGTACCCGAGTACAGCGCGCAGCAAAGCTAGGACCAAGCTGGGAAGCACAACAATAATTAGGCACCTCCCATACGAAGAGGTAGCCTGATATAGCACATGAGCACTTGTACTTCCGGGTCATGTCCTCCAAGACCATAGAGAGGACAAGACTGGAGACAGGGCTGAGAAGAGTGCGCTAAGAACATTGTGCAGTCATGGAACTAGGTATGAGAGGTGCGCGTGCGCACCCGACAGGACCCCCGAAGCGGCCGCGGCACCGGAAGTGGTGACGTCGGGCTGGGGTCCCGCACCCAGGTGAGAGCGGCATGACAGATGGTGTGACAGTCCCCTCCCTCATCCCATGGGGTTTGGTACAGAAATGTAAGGGAAACAAGACAAATACACAACACGGATAACTGAGTACCACTATCATACAGCAGCACTTACCGAAACAGGCAGGAGGATAAGGAAAGGGAGGAATACACAAACCATCAGATTCATTCATCAATCTGATCCCTATTCAGAGCAATACTATATCCACCATGACAGCAGTTCATGGGTTAGAGTCTCTTCCCCAGGATACACAGGCATCACTTGTGCTATACAGAACTAACACAAAGCTTCCCCAACAAGTTTTGCTAACATTCTTCCTCATAGGGTTGGGGCTGTACATTTTTTTATAGAGCTTATAATAGTGAGATTACACAGGCATTATACTGTTGGGTGTTTTTTAATTTATGTACCACTATTTTTTTAACAAAGTATATTAAAATTCATGTTTTAATGCATCCCTTAATTAGGGCTTATTTACCCTATGGGTAATTTGGTATTATGAATTTGCCATCCCTATGGGCCCCATATAATGCTCCATACAGAATAATGGCCCCATATATTGCTCCATACAGAAAAATGGCCCCATATATTGCTCCATACAGAATAATGGGCCCCATATAATGCTCCATACAGAATAATGGCCCCATATAATGGTCCATACAGAATAATGGCCCCACATATTGCTCCATACAGAATAATGGCCCCACATATTGCTCCATACAGAATAATGGCCCCACATATTGCTCCATACAGAATAATGGCCCCATATAATGCTCCATACAGAATAATGGCCCCATATAATGCTCCATACAGAATAATGGCCCCATATAATCATCCATACAGAATAATGGCCCCACATATTGCTCCATACATAATAATGGCCCCACATATTGCTCCATACAGAATAATGGCCCCACATATTGCTCCATACAGAATAATGGCCCCATATAATGTTCCATATAGAATAATGGGCCCCATATATTGCTCCATACAGAATAATGGGCCCCATATAATGCTCCATACAGAATAATGGCCCCCATATAATGCTCCATACAGAATGATGGGCCCCATAAAATGTTCCATATAGAATAATGGGCCCCATATATTGCTCCATACAGAATAATGGACCGCATATAATACTCCATACAGAATAATGGACCGCATATAATAATCCATACAGAATAATGGGCCCCATACAGTATAATGGGCCCCCTATAATGCTCCATACTGAATAATGGGCCCCATATAATGCTCCATACAGAATAATAGCCCCATATATTGCTCCATACAGAATAATGGGCCCCATATAATGTTCCATACAGAATAATGGACCCCATATAATGCTCCATACAGAATAATAGCCCCATATATTGCTCCATACAGAATAATGGGCCCCATATAATGCTCCACACAGTATAATGGGCCCCATATAATGCTCCATACAGAATAATGGGCCCCATATAATGCTCTATACAGAATAATGGGCCCCATATAATGCTCCATACAGAATAATGGGCCCCATATAATGTTCCATACAGAATAATGGACCCCATATAATGCTCCATACAGAATAATAGCCCCATATATTGCTCCATACAGAATAATGGGCCCCATATAATGCTCCATACAGTACAATGGGCCCCATATAATGCTCCATACAGAATAATGGGCCCCATATAATGCTCCATACAGAATAATGGGCCCCATATAATGCTCCATACAGAATAATGGGCCCCATATAATGCTCCATACAGAATAATGGGCCCCATATAATGCTCCATACAGAATAATGGGCCCCATATATTGATCCATACAGAATGGGCCCCATATAATGTTCCATACAGAATAATGGCCCCATATATTGCTCCATACAGAATAATGGGCCCCATATAATGCTCCATACAGTATAATGGACCCCATATAATGCTCCATACAGTATAATGGGCCCCATATAATGCTCCATACAGTATAATGGGCCCCATATAATGCTCCATACAGAATAATGGCCCCCATATAATGCTCCATACAGAATAATGGGCCCCATATATTGATCCATACAGAATAATGGGCCCCATATAATGCTGCATACAGCATAATCCAAATCCTCCTTTCTCCCCGTTGTACTCCCCGCTGCCAGTGCTCCAGAGTCCACTGCTCCGGTCAGGTCTCCTCAGCATATTCTACGTTCTGACTCTGTGACGTCTCAGCAGAGACCGCGCTGTAGTGACAACAACGTGACCTCTGCACCGAGACGTCACAGATAGAATGACGCTAAGCAGACTGGAGCAGCGGACCCAGCGCGCTGGCATCGGATTCGGGCCCCCGACCTGTAGTGCACCGAGTCCCAGATCATCAGCTCAGCTAGCCGGGAGCAGGAAGGTCTGCAGCAGAATTCCGCCATTTTCTGCCACCGCCCTTCAGGCTCCCACATGACTCCTCTAGTCTTCTTCCGGGACAGCTCCTGCTTGCACTGCACATGGCAGCCTTTTTAGCGCAGGCACAGTACACACTTCAGGGGGGGAAGGAAATTCACTGGACGGCAGAGACAAGCGTCAGGTTTTTATGGACGGTCCGTAAATTTACAGATGGATGGGAACTATGACCTTGATGTAAGATCAATAATTGAGCCGCATCTCTGCCATCAGATGATGGGTGTGATATTCAGGAATCATCTGCCTCTAACACTGAAAACTAGAAACAAGCAGCTCCCCCTCTATATGAGGACGATTCTCCGTACAGTGGGAGCCGCTCTGGCTACACTCCACGCTGTACAGATCCAAAAGAAGAAATCCAGGAATAAAAGAGGAATTTATCCCAGTGCGGATAAAAAGTGACCGACATCTTCAATGCCATCCAGCAACAGAGTATAAATTCCCCACACATTCCTGACTATACACCAGTCCTTAAAAGAGGCATTCCCATCTCCAAGACCCTATCCCAATATATAGGAAGTGTAAGAATAATAATATTATTAGCGAATGCCTCCAATTACAAATGTGGTACAGTTCTTCTGATTAGCTATGTCGCAGGGCATTGCAGCAGCTTAGGTATCCATGGTCATGACCACTAACACCTCACTACATGAGGGGCCGTAACCATGGATACCTCCACCACTGCAATGCCTGCACATGAGCTATGCCCTGCACACAGCTAATCAGAAGAACTATCCTACAGCAGCTGTAATTGGAGGCATCAGCTAATATCCTTCCATATGGGGCCAGGCTCTCGGAGCTGGGAATCCCCTATAATCAGTCTCCAGCCCTCCATATGGAGAATACATTCCTAGCAGATGGCCGCAGCATATGGGGCACAGAATACACTATGACAATGGGAAATCTCAGTAGAAACAGCACAAATCCCCGCTAATATCCGATCACAGCTGTGAGGACAGGACTGCAGCTTAGATGGCGCTTATTCCGTGCGGCATTTCCTTGGGCGACATTCACACTCTGCTCAATCCAGGCGCCAATCTAGTGTGAGCCGCGCTGTGTAGTGGGGAGCTCCAGGCCAGCCAGGAGGCCCGGGCACTGGCCCCAGCACGGCCCCTATACAGCCGGGCAGGATTGTGCTGCAGCCCCCAGGGGAGAGCTCCGGCCTCACGCCCGCCCGCTCAGCATTATCACATCATATGGTGACGAGAAACAGAAAACCCACCCGCAGCCCCAGAAGGCGCCACACATAAATCTCACCCTGCAGTCACCGAGTAGAGCGGAGGTGATTGCTTGAGGGAATGACGTCACCGGAAGGGGCGGGGCGGGGCGGGGCGGGGCGGGGCGGGGCCTGCCTCACTCCAGTCCACTAGTCCAGTGAGTAGCAGGAAGCAGCGTTGTGCTGAGGCTGATGAGGAGAAGAGAAGCGGGAAACGAGGGGCTGCACCATGGAGCCTGTACAAATGGGAATGAGGACGGAGGACTCGGTGTGAGGCTCTGAGGACGTGTTCTGGAAAGGGGTTTATGCTGCTTGAGAGGAGCTGTATAGGGAAGGGGATGATGAGGGGCTGAGGGGGGGAATGGGGGATGATGATGAGGGGAGTGGGGGGATCATACATATTGGTTTGCTGCAAGGTGAATGGGGTGCTGTAACTCCCTTGTACATAAAATAGAAAAAAACAGCTTCCCCAAGCTCCAGGTGCACAGAAGAAAAGAATCCCTGGGACCAAATGTAGACAAAATATGAAGAAAATCACAAAATTTAATGATAAAGATAAAAAATGAAAGCATACTAAATTGCAGCATAGCAAATGCGTTTCAAACACAAGGCCATGTGCGTCTGAAACGCGTTTCTATGCCGTCTCTGCAATTTATCATGTTTTAATTATTTGTCTATTTTCCAAGAAATTTACCAATTTCCAAGAAGCTGGATATTTACATTTGTAAATCTCGTGTGGTTTGTCGGCAAGTGGGTGATGTCGCTCTCGTGAGGCTGCGTGTTGTTGGGGCTGTGGGGGGGTGATGTCGCTCTCGTGAGGCTGCATGTTGCTGGGGCGGGGGTGATGTCGCTCTCGTGAGGCTGCATGTTGGTTGGGCTGTGGGGGGGGTGATGTCGCTCTCGTGAGGCTGCGTGTTGGTTGGGCTGTGGGGGGGGTGATGTCGCTCTCGTGAGGCTGCGTGTTGGTTGGGCTGTGGGGGGGGTGATGTCGCTCTCGTGAGGCTGCGTGTTGGTTGGGCTGTGGGGGGGGTGATGTCGCTCTCGTGAGGCTGCGTGTTGGTTGGGCTGTGGGGGGGGTGATGTCGCTCTCGTGAGGCTGCGTGTTGGTTGGGCTGTGGGGGGGGTGATGTCGCTCTCGTGAGGCTGCGTGTTGGTTGGGCTGTGGGGGGGGTGATGTCGCTCTCGTGAGGCTGCGTGTTGGTTGGGCTGTGGGGGGGTGATGTCGCTCTCGTGAGGCTGCGTGTTGGTTGGGCTGTGGGGGGGGTGATGTCACTCTCGTGAGGCTGCGTGTTGGTTGGGCTGTGGGGGGGGTGATGTCGCTCTCGTGAGGCTGCGTGTTGGTTGGGCTGTGGGGGGGCTGATGTCGCTCTCGTGAGGCTGCGTGTTGGTTGGGCTGTGGGGGGGCTGATGTCGCTCTCGTGAGGCTGCGTGTTGGTTGGGCTGTGGGGGGGCTGATGTCGCTCTCGTGAGGCTGCGTGTTGGTTGGGCTGTGGGGGGGCTGGTGTCGCTCTCGTGAGGCTGCGTGTTGGTTGGGCTGTGGGGGGGCTGGTGTCGCTCTCGTGAGGCTGCGTGTTGGTTGGGCTGTGGGGGGGCTGGTGTCGCTCTCGTGAGGCTGCGTGTTGGTTGGGCTGTGGGGGGGCTGGTGTCGCTCTCGTGAGGCTGCGTGTTGGTTGGGCTGTGGGGGGGCTGGTGTCGCTCTCGTGAGGCTGCGTGTTGGTTGGGCTGTGGGGGGGCTGGTGTCGCTCTCGTGAGGCTGCGTGTTGGTTGGGCTGTGGGGGGGCTGGTGTCGCTCTCGTGAGGCTGCGTGTTGGTTGGGCTGTGGGGGGGCTGGTGTCGCTCTCGTGAGGCTGCGTGTTGGTTGGGCTGTGGGGGGGCTGGTGTCGCTCTCGTGAGGCTGCGTGTTGGTTGGGCTGTGGGGGGGCTGGTGTCGCTCTCGTGAGGCTGCGTGTTGGTTGGGCTGTGGGGGGGCTGGTGTCGCTCTCGTGAGGCTGCGTGTTGGTTGGGCTGTGGGGGGGCTGGTGTCGCTCTCGTGAGGCTGCGTGTTGGTTGGGCTGTGGGGGGGCTGGTGTCGCTCTCGTGAGGCTGCGTGTTGGTTGGGCTGTGGGGGGGCTGGTGTCGCTCTCGTGAGGCTGCGTGTTGGTTGGGCTGTGGGGGGGCTGGTGTCGCTCTCGTGAGGCTGCGTGTTGGTTGGGCTGTGGGGGGGCTGGTGTCGCTCTCGTGAGGCTGCGTGTTGGTTGGGCTGTGGGGGGGCTGGTGTCGCTCTCGTGAGGCTGCGTGTTGGTTGGGCTGTGGGGGGGCTGGTGTCGCTCTCGTGAGGCTGCGTGTTGGTTGGGCTGTGGGGGGGCTGGTGTCGCTCTCGTGAGGCTGCGTGTTGGTTGGGCTGTGGGGGGGCTGGTGTCGCTCTCGTGAGGCTGCGTGTTGGTTGGGCTGTGGGGGGGCTGGTGTCGCTCTCGTGAGGCTGCGTGTTGGTTGGGCTGTGGGGGGGCTGGTGTCGCTCTCGTGAGGCTGCGTGTTGGTTGGGCTGTGGGGGGGCTGGTGTCGCTCTCGTGAGGCTGCGTGTTGGTTGGGCTGTGGGGGGGCTGGTGTCGCTCTCGTGAGGCTGCGTGTTGGTTGGGCTGTGGGGGGGCTGGTGTCGCTCTCGTGAGGCTGCGTGTTGGTTGGGCTGTGGGGGGGCTGGTGTCGCTCTCGTGAGGCTGCGTGTTGGTTGGGCTGTGGGGGGGCTGGTGTCGCTCTCGTGAGGCTGCGTGTTGGTTGGGCTGTGGGGGGGCTGGTGTCGCTCTCGTGAGGCTGCGTGTTGGTTGGGCTGTGGGGGGGCTGGTGTCGCTCTCGTGAGGCTGCGTGTTGGTTGGGCTGTGGGGGGGCTGGTGTCGCTCTCGTGAGGCTGCGTGTTGGTTGGGCTGTGGGGGGGCTGGTGTCGCTCTCGTGAGGCTGCGTGTTGGTTGGGCTGTGGGGGGGCTGGTGTCGCTCTCGTGAGGCTGCGTGTTGGTTGGGCTGTGGGGGGGCTGGTGTCGCTCTCGTGAGGCTGCGTGTTGGTTGGGCTGTGGGGGGGCTGGTGTCGCTCTCGTGAGGCTGCGTGTTGGTTGGGCTGTGGGGGGGCTGGTGTCGCTCTCGTGAGGCTGCGTGTTGGTTGGGCTGTGGGGGGGCTGGTGTCGCTCTCGTGAGGCTGCGTGTTGGTTGGGCTGTGGGGGGGCTGGTGTCGCTCTCGTGAGGCTGCGTGTTGGTTGGGCTGTGGGGGGGCTGGTGTCGCTCTCGTGAGGCTGCGTGTTGGTTGGGCTGTGGGGGGGCTGGTGTCGCTCTCGTGAGGCTGCGTGTTGGTTGGGCTGTGGGGGGGCTGGTGTCGCTCTCGTGAGGCTGCGTGTTGGTTGGGCTGTGGGGGGGCTGGTGTCGCTCTCGTGAGGCTGCGTGTTGGTTGGGCTGTGGGGGGGCTGGTGTCGCTCTCGTGAGGCTGCGTGTTGGTTGGGCTGTGGGGGGGCTGGTGTCGCTCTCGTGAGGCTGCGTGTTGGTTGGGCTGTGGGGGGGCTGGTGTCGCTCTCGTGAGGCTGCGTGTTGGTTGGGCTGTGGGGGGGCTGGTGTCGCTCTCGTGAGGCTGCGTGTTGGTTGGGCTGTGGGGGGGCTGGTGTCGCTCTCGTGAGGCTGCGTGTTGGTTGGGCTGTGGGGGGGCTGGTGTCGCTCTCGTGAGGCTGCGTGTTGGTTGGGCTGTGGGGGGGCTGGTGTCGCTCTCGTGAGGCTGCGTGTTGGTTGGGCTGTGGGGGGGCTGGTGTCGCTCTCGTGAGGCTGCGTGTTGGTTGGGCTGTGGGGGGGCTGGTGTCGCTCTCGTGAGGCTGCGTGTTGGTTGGGCTGTGGGGGGGCTGGTGTCGCTCTCGTGAGGCTGCGTGTTGGTTGGGCTGTGGGGGGGCTGGTGTCGCTCTCGTGAGGCTGCGTGTTGGTTGGGCTGTGGGGGGGCTGGTGTCGCTCTCGTGAGGCTGCGTGTTGGTTGGGCTGTGGGGGGGCTGGTGTCGCTCTCGTGAGGCTGCGTGTTGGTTGGGCTGTGGGGGGGCTGGTGTCGCTCTCGTGAGGCTGCGTGTTGGTTGGGCTGTGGGGGGGCTGGTGTCGCTCTCGTGAGGCTGCGTGTTGGTTGGGCTGTGGGGGGGCTGGTGTCGCTCTCGTGAGGCTGCGTGTTGGTTGGGCTGTGGGGGGGCTGGTGTCGCTCTCGTGAGGCTGCGTGTTGGTTGGGCTGTGGGGGGGCTGGTGTCGCTCTCGTGAGGCTGCGTGTTGGTTGGGCTGTGGGGGGGCTGGTGTCGCTCTCGTGAGGCTGCGTGTTGGTTGGGCTGTGGGGGGGCTGGTGTCGCTCTCGTGAGGCTGCGTGTTGGTTGGGCTGTGGGGGGGCTGGTGTCGCTCTCGTGAGGCTGCGTGTTGGTTGGGCTGTGGGGGGGCTGGTGTCGCTCTCGTGAGGCTGCGTGTTGGTGGGGCTGTGGGGGGGGTGATGTCGCTCTCGTGAGGCATGTTGATGGGGGGGTGAAGTCGCTCTCGTGAGGCTGCATGTTGGGACTGTGGGGGGGTGATGTCACTCTCGTGAGGCTGCATGTCGGTGGGGCTGTGGGGGGGTGATGTCACTCTCGTGAGGCTGTGGGGGGGTGATGTGGCTCTCGTGAGGCTGCATGTTGTTGGGGCTGTGAGGGGGTGATGTCGCACTCGTGAGGCTGCATGTTGTTGGGGCTGTGAGGGGGTGATGTCGCACTCGTGAGGCGGCATGTTGGTGCGGCTGTAGGGGGGTTGATGTCGCTCTCGTGAGGCTGCATGTTGGTTGGGCTGTGGGGGGGGTGATGTCGCTCTCGTGAGGCTGCATGTCGGTGGGGCTGTGGGGGGTGATGTCGCTCTCGTGAATCTGCATGTCGGTGGGGCTGTGGGGGGGTGATTTCACTCGTGAGGCTGCATGTTGGTGGGGGGGTGATGTTGCTCTCGTGAGGCTGCATGTTGGTGGGGCAGTGGGGGGGTGATTTCACTCCTGAGGCTGCATGTTGGAGCTGTGGGGGGGTGATGTCGCTCTCGAGAGGCTGCATGTTGTTGGGGCTGTGAGGAGAGGGTGTTGTCGCTCGTCAGGCTGCATGTTGGTGGGGCTGTGGGGGGGTGTTGTCGCTCTCATGAGGCTGCATGTTGGTGGGGCTGTGGGGGGGTGATTTCACTCGTGAGGCTGCATGTTGGTGGGGCAGTGGGGGGGTGATTTCACTCCTGAGGCTGCATGTTGGAGCTGTGGGGGGGTGATGTCGCTCTCGAGAGGCTGCATGTTGTTGGGGCTGTGAGGAGAGGGTGTTGTCGCTCGTCAGGCTGCATGTTGGTGGGGCTGTGGGGGGGTGTTGTCGCTCTCATGAGGCTGCATGTTGGTGGGGCTGTGGGGGGGTGATTTCACTCGTGAGACTGCATGTTGGGGCTGTGGGGGGGTGATGTCGCTCTCGTGAGGCTGCATGTTGGAGCTGTGGGGGGGTGATGTCGCTCTCGTGAGGCTGCATGTTGGTGGGTCTGTGAGGAGGGGGGTGATGTCGCTCTCGTGAGGCTGCATGTTGGTGGGGCTGTGAGGGGGGGTGATGTCTCTCTCGTGAGGCTGCATGTTGGTGGGGCTGTGAGGGGGGGTGATGTCGCTCTCGAGAGGCTGCATGTTGGTGGGGCTGTGGGGGGGTGATGTTGCTTTCGTGAGGCTGTATGTTGGTGGGGCTGTGGGGGGGTGCTGTCACTCTCGTGCTCTGTTTGTTACTTATCTCTAACGTGGCTTAGTTCTACATATTGTTTTGTAAAGTTTATTGTTATAGACTTGTATGTATATATTTATATTTTTCTCTTTTTTTGTTACTTATTTGTGATTTTAATAAAACTTTGAAAACGATGGGCTGAATTTTCATTTCTATATTTCTAAAGCTTTGGGTATGTTTCACATGTTGCAATTTGTTGGGGAAACAATCTGCAGTAGACCAGCACTAAATTATTCAGATGTCACTGACAATTTATTTCCTGTCCTCAGCAGCACTTAGCATATTTTTCTGTCTAGAAGAGGCAATGTTTATCCCCAAATTTGGGAGGAAAATTGGGGTGTATCTTATAGTCTGAACATAGCTTATGGGGGGCACAGTTGTGGTGTGGGGTCACAGGAGGCAGGGTCCCTGCTGCAGGAAGTCAGCAGCAGAAATGGGGCGAGGCTGAAGGACTTCAGCTAAGATCCCAATCTGTGCATGCGCTGCCTGAAGCGGCCGCTTTCCTGAACCCCGACCACTTCTTCCAACCCAGGACCCGCAGCCTTGCAGCACTGGGACACCTTCTCCTCCCACCCAGGGCTTGCAGCACCGTCCCACTGCCGCCGGCTTTGTGTACCACGGACTCTGCCTCCTGTGACCCCAATCCACCGCTCCCCATGTTAGCTACCGTAAATACGGACTGTAAGATCCTCATTTTATTAATTTTTTTTTTCCCTCAACAAAATTTGGGGTGCCTCTTATAGTTCCAAAAATACAGTAAGCTAAAAAAATAAATTAAATAAACACGGTAATCACTTATGTAACCAATTTCTTAGGTCCCAGCGGTGTTTCTCGGTGTACGTTGACCTTCTGTGGCCTCTTACCATTCTCTGTGGCCCATACAGCCTGGTCCGTTTTAGAAGTCGTATAGGACAACATTTTTTGTGGATGTTTATTAACCTCTTCACGACATGACGTACTATCCCGTCCATGTGCCCTGGGCCTTAATGCCCATGGACGGGATAGTACGTCATGGTGGCCGGGTGTCAGCTGCTTATCACAGATGGCTCCCAGTACATTAACCCCTGGCACACTGTGATCAAACATGATCGAGGTATACCGGGGGCATAGGGAAGAATCGCGCAGGGAGAGGGCTCCCTACCTGCTTCCCTGAGTCCCTCAGAGCAACGCGATGTGCTCGCGTTGCTGTGAGGGCCTCCTCCCTCATGCCCATGGATCCAAGATGGAGGCGGGAGCCTTCTGAGTCCTACAGGGAGGTGGCTTCTCGTTGCCTTCTGAGAGCAGGCGCTGAGAAGCCACCTGCAGTGCCTGTCAGATCGCTGATCTGACACAGTGCATTGCAAAGTGTCAGATCAGCGATCTGTCTTTATATGGTAATGTCAAACCCTGGGACAATGTACTAAAGTAAAAAAATTTTTGTAAAATTTTTTTTTTAAATAATTCCTCAATAATAAAAAAAATCCCTAGTTCTTTTTTTGCAAAACTGTCCCACTAGTTAACCCCTTTAGTGAACCCCTTAAAAAAAAAAAAAGGCAAAAAACAATGCTTTATCATACCACTGAACAAAATGTGCAATAACACGCGATCAAAAAGACGGATATAAATAATCGTGGTACCACTGAAAACGTCATCTTGTCCCGCAAAAAATGAGCCACCACACAGCATCATCAGCAAAAAAATAAAGTTATAGCTCGCAGAATAAAGCGATGCAAAAATAATTATTTTTTTATTTAAAATTGTTTTTATTGTATTAAAGTGCCAAAACATAAAAAAGGATATAAATGAGGTATCGCTGTAATCGTACTGACTCGAAGAATAAAACTACTTTATCAATTTTAGCACATATGGAACGGTGTAAACGCCCCCCCAAAAAAAGAAATTCATGAATTGCTGGTTTTTGTTCATTCTGCTTCCCAAAAATCGGAATAAAAAGCGATTAAAAAAAAAAAAAAAAAAATCGTGCCCAAAAATGGTACCAATAAAAACGTCAACTTGTCCCGCAAAAAACAAGATCTCACATGACTGTGGGTCAAAATATGGAAAAACTATAGCTCTCAAAATGTGGTGATGCAAAAGCTATTTTTGCGATAAAAAATGTTTTAGCGTCTGACAGCTGCCATACATTAAAACCCGCCATACATAGTAAATCAATCCCCCCTTTATTACCCCCTTATTTAGGGAAAAATAATAAAATTAAAAAAATGTATTTATTTAAATTTTCCCGTTAGGGATGTTTTGGGGTTCGGGTTGGAGTTAGAATTGGGAGTTTCCACGGTGCGGGCACATCAGGTGCTCTCCAAATGCAACATGGCGTCTGATCTCACTTCCAGCCAATTCTGGGTTGATAAAGTCAAATGGCTCTCCTTCCCTTCCGAGTTCTGCCATGCGCCCAAACAGTGTTTTACCCCCACATATGGGGTATCCGCATACTCAGGACAAATTGCACAACAACTTTTGTGGTCCGATTTCTCCTGTTACCCTTACGAAAATAAAAAAATTGGGGACTAAAAGGTCATGTTAGTGGAAAAAATATGATTTTTTTATTTTCACGCCCGGGCGTTATAAACTTCTGTGAAGCCCTTTGGGGTTCAAAGTTCTCACCACACATCTACATAAGTTCATTGGGGGGGTCTAGTTTCCAAAACGGAATGATTTGTGGGGAGTTTCCACTGTTTAGGTACATCAGTGGCTCTCCAAACACGTCATAGTGTCCGATCTCAATTCCAGCCAATTTTCCGTTGAAAAAGTCAAATGGCGCTCCTTCCCTTCCGAACTTTGCCATGCGCCGAAACAGTGGTTCTCTTACATATCAGGTATTGGCGTACTCAGGACAAATTGCACAATAAATTTTGCGTTCCAATTTCTCCTGTTACCCTTGGCAAAATAAAAAAAATTGGACCTGAATTAATTTTTTTGTGAAAAAAGTTAAAAGTTCATTTTTTTTTTTTTTAAACATTCAAAATATTCCTGTGAACACCTGAAGGGTTAATAAACTTCTTGAATGTGGTTTTGAGCACCTTTTGGGTATTTTCTATCATATAGACTCCTCTAAGTGACTTCAAATGTGATGTGGTCCCTTAAAAAAAAATGATGTTGTAAAAATGAGAAATCGCTGGTCAATGTTTAACCCTTACACTGTGTTGCATATGTGTTCCAAATTATTATGCAAAAAATATTTCCTCTTTCTCTAAATTACCTATATGAATTGCAGTCAGTTATTTTTCAGTCATCTAATATTCTAGTATGATTGCAATGTTTTTGAACAAACTGCCTATGAAAACAGTATATTTTTAAAAATAAGAAACACTCGAAATGCATGTTCCAAATTAGTATGCACAGCAGAGTTTTCAACCTTTTTATTTTGAACAAAAAAATGGTCAATTGTGAAATTATAAGCATTATCAGCTTATTACAAAATGAAATCAAACAGTTTTCAAGTCAGAACTTTATTCTAGGTGATGTTGCATTGGCACATAGGACACCTTGT
Organism: Dendrobates tinctorius; assembly: GCF_039654945.1. NCBI lineage: Eukaryota > Metazoa > Chordata > Amphibia > Anura > Dendrobatidae > Dendrobates > Dendrobates tinctorius. The sequence goes on from NW_027361797.1 coordinate 41,924,804, forward strand.
TCGAAAGAAGCTTCTGAACTCTCTCGTCCATTCAATTTGTCAGTTTTTGGATGGTTTGTGCTTCAATTGTTTGGCATGTGGACAGAATACCCTCCCAGAGCTGTTGCTTAGATGTGAACTGCCTCCCGCCATCATAGACACTCCTTTTGATGATGCTCCAGAGGTTCTCAATGGGGTTGAGGTCAAGGGAAGATGATAGCCACACCATAAGTTTGTCCTCTTTTATGCCCATAGCAGCCAGAGATGCAGATGTGTTATTTGCAGCATGAGACGGTGCATTATCATGCATGAAAATGATCTTGCTGCGGAAAGCACGGTTCTTCCTCTTGAACCATGACAGGAAGTGCTGTTTTAGAAACTCCACATAGATTATGGAGTTCATCTTTACCCCTTCAGGGATCCTAAAGGGGCCGACAATCTCTCTCCCCATGATTCCAACCCAAAACATTACTCCACCTCCTCCTTGTTGGCGCCTTAGCTGTGTTTTCATGGGGTGTCCATCAACCAGCCATCCTCCACTCCATCCATCTGGACCATCGAGCGTTGCACGCCGCTCATCGGTGAGCAAAACAGTTTGGAAGTCAGTCTTCATGTATCGTTTGACCCACTGGAGCCGTTTCTGATTGTGTGCAGTGGATAGAGGTGGTCGACAGGATGGCTTACGCACAGCTGCAAACCTCTGAAGGACCCTGCATCTTGTTGTTCGGGGGACGTTGGAGGCACTAGCAGCTTCAAAAACTTGTCTGCTGCTATGACAAGGCATTTTTGCAGCTGCTCTTTTAACCTGACGCAATTGCCTGTTGGAAAGAGTCCTCAATTTTTCCTTATCAGCACGCACACGTGTGTGCTGGGAATCTGCTACATACTTCTTGATTGTGCGATGATCACGATGAAGTGTCTTGGCAATGTTGATTGTAGTCATGCCTTGACCGAAATACTCCACAATTTGTTGCTTCTGAGCAGCCGACACATCCTTTTTCTTTCCCATTTTGGCAAAAAATGTAGGCTGCTTAATAATGTGGAACAGCCTTCTTAAGTAGTCTTGCCTTTATTTGGACACACTTGCCAAACTAATTTGCACAGGTATCTGCAATTCCTTTCAGTGATATAAAGAGCCTTGACACACATCACCATCAATGAGTTTAAATGACAAACAAAAAAATTCTAACCTTATCACTCCAGTCCTAAACGCTTTTTGCATAATAATTTGGAACACAGTTTATAACTTCCTAACAAAAAAGATTTTGGTTCCAAAATTGTGCTGATGTAAAGTAAACATGTGGGAAATGTTACTTATTAAGTTTTTTGTGTGCCATATCTCTGTGATTTAAGGGCATAAAAATTCAAAGTTGGATAATTGGCAAATTTTCCAAATTTTTGCCAAATTTCCATTTTTTTCACAAATAAATGCAAGTTATATCAATGAAATTTTACCACTAACATGAATTACAATATGTCACGAGAAAACAGTGTCGGAATCACCGGGATCCATGGAAGCGTTCCAGAGTTATTACCTCATAAAAGGTCAGTGGTCAGAATGGTAAAAATTGTCCCGGTCATTAACATGCAAACCACCCTTGGGGTTAAAGGGCCATCAGATGCTGACGGTCTGACTGCGGGTGCCCCCACTGCTCCATAGCACATACTCTGGCAGAGGTCACACTACATATTTTACAGAGGGGTAAAAATACTCTTAATTTTGAAGAGTGTTTTTAGCCAAGAAGGACATAATTTGCAGTAACTCAAATCTATGTACACAGTATACATTAGACCTGGGCAGAGTGCAGCACGCAGGAGATCCGGCCCTCTGGTTGTTCCTGTCTGGCCTGTGGACTGAGGCAGCCAAAGGGCCTGAAAATTGTGGCCCACGGGCTGCACCATGCAATTGCTTTCTCGGTGACCAAGTTTGCCAACCGTCCAGAAATTCCAGGACAGTCTATGAAAACATGGCAATTTTTTGCACTGTGTAAAAAAAAAATTGAAGGTGGCCATGATTTATATATTTTTTTTAATCTGAAGAAACTTATGCAGATAACTAATGACTAATTCTCATAATTTTATAGTGAATGCAGCTATTGTCTTCATATCATAATTATGGATTGTAGATATTTACTATTTACAGCCATAATGATTTTTCAGTGTGTCCATATAGTTTTTTTTTGCTTGTCTGATTTTTTTAATTGGCTGTCCAGAAAAAAGTAAAAAGTCAAGTTGGTGACCCTACCGGTGTGCCAATGTATGGTGGAGAAGGCAACCCTACTGGTGTCCCAATATATGATGGAGGCAACCCTACCAGTGTCCCAATATATGGTGGAGGAGGCAACCCTACCGGTGTCCCAATATATGGTGGAGGAGGCAACCCTACCGGTGTCCCAATATATACAGGAGGAGGCAACACTATCGGAGTCTCAATATATGGTGGAGGAGGCAACCTTACCCAATATATGGTGGAGGAGGCAATCCTACCGGTGTCCCAATATTTAGTGGAGGAGGCAACCCTACCGGTGTCCCAATATATGGTGGAGGAGTCAACCCTGCCTGCGTGAATCTATTGGAGGAGAAGGCAGCTGGTGGCTCATCCCACTATTCGGCACAAGCAACTGAAAGAAGACGCGATGATGTCACTACATTGCATCTGCTGTGCGGATTGTGCGTGCAGGCACAATGTAGTGACAGGTGCAGAGCAGCAGGAGAAGGGGAACAAGGTATTTTTTGTGTGTGGGGTCTCATCGGTATATAGGGGTGTGTGAGTGTATATAAGTGGCTATGTGTGTGAAGACTCATACTATACAGAGGGCTGTGATGAGCATAACACTTCCTGGGGTGTTGTGGGGGATTATACTGTGTATAGGGCCCATGAGAACCATTATACCATATGTGGGGTGCTGTGAGGACAGTCATACCGTGTGCGGCTGTCTGTAAGGACCGTCCTGTGTGTGGGGAGGGCTGTAAGTACTATCATTACGGTCTATGGGGGAATACGGGTGCCATTACTATGTGTGGGGGACTGTGATGAACGATGAACATCAAACAATGTATGGGGGTGCTGTGAGATCCATAATACTGTGAGGCCATCTTACTGTCTGTGTGGGGCCATCAAATTATGTTGGTGAGCGCATCGGAAGGGTTAATAAACTTCTTGACTGTAGTTTTGAGGACTTTGAGGTGTGCAGTTTTTAGAATGGTGTCACAGGATATTTTCTGTCAAATAGGACCTCCAAAGTCACTTCCAGTGTGATGTGGTCCCTGAAAAATTTTTTTTGTAAATTTTGTTGTAAAAATTTGAAATTGCTGGTCAGCTTTTAACCCTTGTGAATAATAATAAAGTAACTTGGCACTCAACTGAATTGTCCTTTTTAGATTAAGTTTTTATTTATGTGCAGTCCTACAAAACTACGTTTCGGCCTACACTTGGCCTTCGTCAGTCCGACTGTTGTCTATATAGTATGAACAAACGTATGTCCACGAGCAAAATAATTTGTTTGTAAGTTCCTGCTTCCAAATATGGTGTAGACATATAGCAGCCTTCCAACTACCCTTAAGGCGTGCTGTGCTGGAAATTCAATTAGATGCAATATATTCCATAAGGAAATGACAGGTTCCCGCTGGATTGCTGAAGCAATTTTCCTGTGGAAGATGTCTGTACTGAGACCGGTGTGAAAATATACCTGTAGAAAATGTCTGTACTGAGACCGGTGTGAAAATATACCTGTACTGAGTCCGGTAGCAAAAGGCCCATATGGGGCATATAATAGTAGCTTGCAGGTGAGACCGGCAGCCTAAGGCTAATATGGGGCTTATAGAAGTAGGTTGCAAGTGTGCAGGGCTGAACGCGGTATCCACCGCCATTTGAAAAGTTGCATACAAGTTTGTTCAACTAAAAGGAAATAAACCAGAAACTGATCACTTACATTTTGTGTTTAGGATCCACAGGAAGCAGAAACTGGGACAAGTCTTCAATTCAACTGACCCCAAGAAATGACCAGCATCCAAAAGTCTTACATGCATTTTTAAGACCTGGTCTGTTGTTGCTCACCCCCCATCTTGTGATGTCACCTTCAGGTGGGGTGGGGGGGAGGGTGAAGAGCTCTTTATGTTGATGTATCCACCCACCTGTGGGTTGTGATGTGTAACTTCAAAGAAAATCAATTCCCAGACCAACTGTGCAATGAACAACCAGTCCACACAGGAATTCTCCACAATAGTTGTGCTGGGACACCTTGGCTCTATAGGGGGGTTTACACATAGCAATATCGCTAACAATATCGCTAAAGCATCACCGATTTGGATATCGCTAGCAATATCGCTATGTGTGATACTTACTTCCGACCGGCTCCCCCGCTGTCCATCGCTGATCGCGCGAGATCGCAAGGCTCCATTTCTCGTCGGGCGCTTCCTGCTGGCGCCGACGAGCAACGCTGGACGCGGACGGAGGACGTCAGGATCGCCGCGTCTGAAAGGTAAGTAACAACGGCTAGATCGCTGCTGCATCACTGTGAGATCTGCCTGCGTGGCAGCTCACTAGCGACCATTTAGCGATGCACCAGCGATCCTGACCGGGTCATATCGCTGGTCGGGATCGCTGGTGCATCGTTAAATGTAAAGGGGCCTTAAGGCTTTGTGCTTCAGGAGGGCTAGAACCAGAGTCTTCTCGCTTACAATAGTGACTCTTACATATCAACTCTTTGATGTTTATTCCATTAACATATCAAAAGCCCATGGACTATCCCCCAGACCTCATGTAGGAATACTATTGTCAGGTCCGTGCTGGGACACCCTGATGAGTCTATGGCTTTGTGCTGCAGGAGGCCAAGAGCCAGTGTCTTCTCCCCACTTATGCTACAGTGGGGAAAAAGTATTTAGTCAGCCACCAATTGTGCAAGTTCTCCCACTTAAGATGAGAGGCCTGTAATTGACATCATAGGTAGACCACAACTATGAAAGACAAAATGAGAAAACAAATCCAGAAAATCACCTTGTCTGATTTGGCAAGATTTATTTTGCAAATTATGGTGGTAAATAAGTATTTGGTCATTAACAAAAGTTCCACTCAACATTTTGTTATATATCCTTTGTTGGCAATGACAGAGATCAAACGTATTCTGTAAGTCTTCACAAGGTTGGCACACACTGTTAGTGCTATGTTGGCCCATTCCTCCATGCAGATCTCCTCTAGAGGAGTGATGTTTTGGGCCTGTCGCTGGGCAACACGGACTTTCAAATCTCTCCAAAGGTTTTCTATGGGGTTGAGATCTGGAGACAGGCTAGGCCACACCAGGACCTTCATATGCTTCTTACGAAGCCACTCCTTCATTGCCCTGGCGGTGTGCTTGGGATCATTATCATGCTGTAAGACCCATCCACTTTTCATCTTCAATGCCTTTGCTGATGGAAGGAGGTTTGCACTCAAAATCTCACGACACATGGCCCCATTCACTCTTTCATGTACTCGGATCAGTCGTCCTGGTCCCTTAGCAGAGAAACAGCCCCAATGCATGATGTTGCCACCTTATCCTCCAAACACGACGAGTTTTGTTTCTACCAGCCAATTCTACTATGGTTTCATCAGATCATATGATATTCTCCCAATACTCTTCTGGATAATCCAAATGCTCTCTAGCAAACTTCAGACGGGCCCGGACATGTACTGGCTTAAGCAGGGGGACATGTCTGGCACTGCAGGATCTGAGTCCCTGGCAGCGTAGTGTTTTACTGATGGTAGCCATTGTTACGGTGGTCCCAGCTCTATGCAGGTAATTCACTAGGTTCCCCCGTGTGGTTCTGGGATTTTTATTCACTGTTCTTGTGATCATGTTGACCCCACAGTGTGAGATCTTGCGTGGAGTCCCAGATCGAGGGAGATTATCAGTGGTCTTGTATGTCTTCCTTTTCTTATTATTGCTCCCACAGTTGATTTCATCACACCAAGCTGCTTGCCTTTTGCAGATTCAGTCTTCCCAGCCTGGTGCAGGGCTACAATTTTGTTTCTGGTGTCCTTCGACAGCGCTTTGGTCTTCACCATAGTGGAGTTTGGAGTGTGACTGTTTGAGGTTGTGGACAGGTGTATTTTATAATGATAACAAGTTCAAACAGGTGCCATTACTACAGGAAATGAGTGGAGGACAGAGGAGTCTCTTAAAGAAATTACAGGTCTGTGAGAGCCAGAGTTCTTGCATGTTTTTAGGTGACCAAATAATTATTTTGCACCATAATTTGCAAAATAAATCTTGCCAAATCAGACAAGGTGATTTTCTGGATTTGTTTTCTCATTTTGACTCTCATAGTTGTGGCCTACCTATGATGCCAATTACAGGCCTCTCTCATCTTTTTAAGTGGGAGTAGTTGCACAATTGGTGGCTGACTAAATACTTTTCTTCCCCACTGTATGTGCACACATTGAGTATTTGATTGCAGAAATTTGTGGAACGTTTCTGCATCTCTAGCAATTTGTTTTTAATGCCTTTGTGTGCAGCAATGAATACTTTTGGAGCTAAATAAAGACATTTGAGAAAAAAAAGTTTTGTGATGTAATTTTCTTGCTCAACCCCATCTTGTTCATTCTTATTTGCCCCGTCCCAGGCTAAAAATGCCAGCCCTCAGATGCCTCAGAAATTGCACTTCATATTTGAAACGCCAATTCTAGCACTTAGCCCAGGCTCTTCCAGATACCCTGGTGCAGTGGCATCAGGGTAATGGGATTAGGGGTTGGTGTCCACAACTGTCGCTCACACCAAGCCCTAGGTTTATAGAGAAGGCTACGTGGCATACTCTACGTGCTCAGGGTACAGAAATATGAATCCACTCCAATAAATTTAGTAAAAGGATTATATTCTTAGTTGTTTACCAGTATCTGTGTTAAGGGCTGGCAGAACGCACCAAATAATGAAGATGGTAAATGGTATAAGGTGCGTTCGCAGCCCGGGGTCCACCGTCCAGAGGTGTAAACTGCAGCTAGACAATGACGGATGGGATATGATAGGAGGTAGCCGGACACCAGCGGGTAACCTCTGACCGGCGCGTGCAAGGACACTCTATTAACTCACAGAGTCCGTACTGGCCGGCGTATAAGCGTGGCCTGTTGAGCGTCACAGGTCACTACTCAGTGTAAATTACCGCTCAGAGCGGGTACTATGTCTACCCTGGCAGTCGCCACTAACTAGCATAAGCACAGTGCTGGAAAGCGCACCTATCTGCGCATGGCGCTACTCAGGCAGAGGCTGCAGTATCAGCAGTAAGTGATGCCTGTACTGACTGACACCCTCAGGCGCTACAGGAAGGAGAGCGGAGTACATTGTGGCGCTAAGCAGTGCAAGTGCTAGGTACTGACTCTAACTATAAGACCCTAACTCATGCGTATCAAAGGGAGGGAGTCTTAATGAGTCAGTCACCAGTCTCATCCATCCATCATCACTCATACCTCTAAATAATATAGAATCAATGTCTATCATAGCGCATGGCGGGGCAGCCATGCAAACCTTTTATAGCAGCGTCCTTCCGGAACCTTCCTGATGGTCCAATCCAAGCTGGGGAAGGACCTGAACATGTGACCTCCGATCTCCAATGAGAGATCGTCCCACGGGCATGCTCAGTGGGCCAAAAGGAGGACTTAGTCCCTGGAGTCATTCGCTGCTGCCCAGTATGCATTGCTATAGCTGGACCAGAGGTGATAGCAGCAACCAAACCCACAATGCCGGTGTGAGCAGAGTGCCGGGATCAATGAGTCTGCTGAGCAGGCTCCACTGTGACCGGAGAGGAATGGGAGACCGCCGAAGGCAAGGTTTCTGGGATTCCTGCTGTGCAGCGACAGGAACCTGACGCCTAACAATCTGATATCGATCAATCGGATTTAAAAGCAGCACAAATCCTGAAAGGAAAATATTGATCATGTGCATAGCACTTCAGGATTCTCATTGACTTTGCTGGAATAAGGAATTCCTACCATTTGGAGGCCAATTCTGCTCAGAATAAATGCAGCAATATTGCACCGTGTGCACACAGCCTTGCTCGAAGATGTGAATGGTTAACTTTTACTGGTTTCATGGAGTCATCTGGCACACTACATTTTCCGTCACCCATTCCCACATTCTCCTTTGCGAGTTCATTCAGATATTTTCTAGTAGTAGATTGCATCCGAGTGTCGCCTCCAGTAGGAGTATACGTCCGAAAATGATGCACATCAGAGCCAAGTTGACTCTTTTGCACCCTTATAGTTTATGGCCCTGTCAGTGCCTATGTCCAAATCCTGTTCTGCAGGGGTTCGGATGGAGCCCCAAAATTCTGCTAGAATGCAATGTGAAAGAGGCCTAATAATCTTTACCGTAGATGATCATATGGAATTAGTTTACGAAATACTTATTAAAGAGGTTACCTTGGGTAGAATGTTTGGCCCCTTTTACTTATTACCAATAGATAAGTTAAGGGTCTCGCCGCTAGGTTTGGTCTTCAAAGCGGAGATTGGAAAATATTATTTGATCCACTCTTTGTCATATCCTAAAGGGGTATCGGTAAATGATGATATTGATGAATCCTTGTCAAGTGTTTTTTACACATCACTTGATGAAGCAGTTTAACTGTGTAACAACCCTGCCGGCAACACTGCATGGCCTCCCATCCCCCACCTACCTTACTCACTACTCCGGGCCATGCTGTGAGTTCTGTCTGCTGCTGGCTCCATGCTGTGTGCCTCTTGCCTCCTGCACGCTCTCTGCATACTTCCTGGCTGTGTACATAGGGGGGAGGCGCCGGCACTCTCTGGTTCTTATAGAATCAGTGTGCACCTGCCCATGGTGTTCCCAGCCAATTACCAAGAGGCCTCTAGTATTTAAGGCAGCTCCACCCGGTGAAAGCTGCCTGAGCACCACCTTTACGCAGTCAGTGTGTTGCTGCTGAGTTGCCAGGTCCTGTCTCTGCCTGCTCTGGGGGCATCATACCCAGATCTGTACCCGTGTGCTTTGTGTCATGTTTTCCGCCTACCAGGAGGCAGAATATTCTGGTCTCTGTATCCCTGTCCCTTGGGCATTTCTCGTTCCACCCACCAGGAGGCAGAATATCCTGGTATGTGTCCTTGTTCCTGTGCACTGACTTGTTCCTTGCTTTGTCTGAACTCCGTCCTATACCTGTGTCCGTCTTAACCCTGTCTCCGTGCCTTGCTCTGTATGTAGCCTAGTCTGAACTCTGTCCTATACCTGTGTCTGTTTTATCCCAGTCTGTGGTCTTTCCTTCCCTGCTCTGGGTACTCTGGTCTTTACTGCCTCTGTCTTGCTGGTACTGCAGTTCCGCTCCACTCTTGCTGCAGCTTCTCTCCGCACACCTTGCGGTTCCGCCTTGCTTCGCACCTGCTACTGCAGAACCTCTTGCTGCAGCTTCTCTCTGCATACCTTGCCATTCTGCCTTGTTTTGTTATTGCTGCTGCAGAACGCCTTGCTGCAGCTCCTCTCCATATAACCTGCGGTTCCGCTCTGCTCTACTTCTTTGTGGCACCTGCTGCTGCAGAACCTCTTGCTGCAAACTGCAGTTTCTCTCCGCATACCTTGCATTTCCGCCTTACTTTGTTCTTGCTGCCACAGAGCCTCTTGCTGCAGCTCCTCTTTGCATATCTGCGGTTCCGCTCTGCTCTCCTTCTCTGTGGCACCTGCTGCTGCAGAACTGTGGCGCCCCTGAGGCTCAGTTGCCACAGAGGTACTGCACCTCCTCCTGAGGTGCGGTGCCCCACCATCCAGGTAAGTTGGAGGCTCCTGACCACGCTCCAACACTCGCATCCCACACAACACGATAGTTCAGCAAAGGCACATTGCGGCTCCTTGCTTAGAGAGTAGCAGAGCACCTTTGGTGGCTCCCTGCTTGGAACACAAAACGTGCTGGGAGGCGACTGGAGTTTAGAATACATAAAAGAGCGGGAAGGTTTAGGATTACAGGTTAGTCAGTCAGTAGGGGAGTTGGAGAGAGGAAGCCACTCAGAGAGGGGTGGGGAAAGAAGATCCCTGAGAGAGGGATGGAGGAAGGAGGTGCTGCAGCAGACCTCAGTGACCTGGGTCTGCTGGCACGGGAAAGGAAAGAAGGAGAAAGATATTGAACAGAAGCCTGAGCTTCCATAAGAAAAAAAGACAAGTGCGGAACGTAGGAGTAGAAGGGAACAGAGAGGACGTGGGTTAAAGGAAGAACCCTGCCTAGAAGTTCTAAGCGCAAGGCCGGGGCCCGGTCCCCGAGGTTGTATGGACACTAATGGTTCTGCAGCAGACACCGGTGGAGTAGTGGGCTGTAAATGCACTACTCCCATCCAAGACTTGGGGCACAACAGCAACTTGGGTAGTGAGCCGGGACTCAGGAGTAGAGAGTCCCCGAAGCAGCCTACTGCTGTCTGCCGTACAAGTAGAGTTCTTGGGAACATCTGTCAGGAGGCACTCCAGTGTAACTCAGTGCTAGGAGTACTTCACACTTAAAGGCGCTATAGAGGAAACGTTCAGAAAGGCACATGTTGGCGGAGCATTGGAAGGGAGCATTCCATCTTGCCTGGAGGTTGACTGAGTCCCTGACCCGGAGGACACGGCACGGAGGCAGGCACCTGTGTGTACTACAGACTGTGAGTAAAGCTTTGGAACTACAAGCCATGGTGTCCTCCATTCATTCTCGTGCCAACGCACTCAGCACCGCTACATCTGGGTACCAGCTTCTACACCGCTTGTGCCTCTCCTCTAATTCCACATCTACACTGCCCTGGGACTACAGTTCCACCTGTGGGGAGCTTCACCATCTTGGTTGCAACACACCATCAGTCCTAGAGGATCTGCATGCAGCGTTGGCCTAACACCTCACTTGCCGAACACCACAGGTGGCGTCACAATCTATTCATTCAAACCATTACATTCCCCGCCATTACTTGGGTGCCCAGGGCCATGGACCGGGTCCCGGCTGCTGTGACACATCCCACCGATACCGGCCCGGTACCGAGTACCCCACGGCCCTGGGAGGGCGACCCAGAACCTCTTGCTGCAAACTGCAGTTTCTCTCCGCAGACTTGCGGTTCTACCCTGCTCCGCTCCTTGTGGTTCTACCCTGCTCCGCTCCTTGCAGTGCTTCTCTGTTCCGCAACCCTGCGGTTCTGCTACGCTTCTATTCTGTATCCTGTGGATCCTTGTCCTACCCGTCTGTACTGGCTCCTGAACCAGTTTCTGCATCAGCTGTGTGAACAGCTCTCTACCTGTTCCCTCACACCATTTATATCTATGTTCTGTCCTTCCCTAACCAGTTCCTGCACCTTCAGAGTGAACAGCTCCTACCTGTTCACATAGCCTACTCGTCCCAGTCCATGTCTCTGACCTGTCACTACCGGGTCTGCTCCTGCCAGTGCCTCAGCTGTGCCCGCCTGCCTGCCAGTGCCTCCGTCGTGCCCGCCTGTCCTGCCAGAGTGCCATCCATGCCTGCTTGTCCTGCCAAAGTGTCCAGTCCCTCAGTGGGATCAGCAACCACAGCCAGACACCACCCTGGAGTGGTACCTGGCAGCTACCTGCCACACAAGCCTGACCTCCACCATCAGAGGCTCCAGTGAACACCAAGGCAGCTGCTTAGTCACGCCCTTTCCAGGGTAGTCTGGTTTGTGGCACAGTGGGGTCACACTCCCCACGCTCGCGCCAACCAGTAAGAGCGCAAGCGTTACAAACTGGTTCAGCAGGTGGGTCGGGGTGATTTATTTTCAAAGGTGGATGATGAATTGGGATATCCGCCTCCTGCCGGTATATCTCGGATTATGTTGACTCCCTATACACGGCTCCACTTCTTGCGCTTATTTTGAGGCTTTTAGAAGATGTATGTGTGGGTCCAGCTCATCGTTTCACAAGTGGTACTAGCTTGAAATATTTGACTCTCATTTTTGCTTGTTTCGGAATTCCTTTGGAAGTAGTAAAAACTCTGGGCCCGATAACCTCACATTTTTGAGAGGTATTGTAATTGATTCCCAGAGTATAGAATGTTACCTGAGCCAAAGCTGCTTGATTTGCTGCGAGCAGTACAAGAAGCGATGTTGAAGACAGAGATATCGTAACTTTGCAATGTCTTCAATCTCTGCTTGGAAGACTGAACTTCTTTTGTAGAATATTGCCCATGGGGAGGATATTTTGCAGGCAGATGGCACAAGTGATGGCGAGTAAAAGACAACAGCAACATTTCATGTTCTTATGAAGCAATCATAAATATGATTTGCAAGTTTTTGACACCTTTTGTCAAAATATACTAGAAAAACATTGTGGCGATCAGAGGCAGTTTCTACTCTTGATCTACACTGGGTCACGGATGCGGCTTAGTTAACTATGAGGCATTTTTTTAAGGAGCATGGAGTGTGGGTCTGTGGCCGGAGGACTGGCATATGTCGAGTATTACAGTTAATACTTCCTGAAGTACTTGTATGAATAAGTAAATTACTACCATATGGACACTTTTCTATTGGTTCTATTTATTGTTTCCATAACACACCAGTATATAAGACGCACTCCAAAATTTGGGAAGGAAAATAGGAAAAAAATATTTTGCTAATGAAATAGTGGTATGTGTTATAATCTGCTTTTACGGTAACTTACCTGGGGAGTGGTGGTAGAATGGGGTTCCAGGTGGAAGGGTCGCTGGTGCAGAAAGCTGGCAGAGGCAGGAGTTGCTGCGGGCCCTAGGTTAGTAGGACAGGGGTTTTTTTGGTGGCAGGAGTGGGGTGATGGTGCAGGACCCAAGCTGGTAGGACAGAGTGTTCAGCAGTGTGGAGGACTCTGCTGGCATTTTGTGAAAGCCCTCAGCCCTGCACTTTCCATATTTTTTTAATGCAGTGGACTCCTGGAGGCGGCGCATGTGCAATTGAGATCTAGGGAGCCGAGATCTCAATCTGCACATGCTCGGCCTCCGTCTCCAGGCTGTCACAAAATATCGGTGGAGCCCTCGCTGTCCTACCAGCCTGGGAACTGCAACATCGTCACTCCTCCCGCCTCCATGAGAAGGTTCTTGCAGCAGCTAGCCTGGCAACCCACTCCACCGCAGCCAATAATCTCCACCACAGCTCCAATTTGGATTATAAGACGCACCCCCAAGTGCATTTTATAATCCAAAATATACAATCTTTACCATCCACTTACCTTTTCCACCTTTATACACTTTTTTATGTATACACTGAATAAAAATATAAACGCAACACTTTTGTTTTTTCACTTTTCATGAAGATCTAAGACTTTTTCAATGCACACAAAAAGCCTTTTTATCTTAAATATTGTTCACAAATTTGTCTATATCTGTGTTAGTGAGCTCTTATGCTGAGATAATTCATCCACCTCACAGGTGCGGCATATCCAGATGCTGATTAGACACATTATTACTGCACAGGTGCCTTACGCTGGACACAATAAGAGGTCACTGTAAAATGTGTAGGAGTTCACAGAGATTATCTTGTACCTCAAAAACGTCCCGGTTCAATATTAGTAAGTATTGGCTGTAAATACTATGATGTATTTTAATGCTGCTAAATGTATTGTTATGTTGGTGTAATGAATATATGTATACTGCTTATTGGTATAGGGAAAGTGCAGTTCTTAGCTAGCCCACTGGATGGGAGCACAGAAACTCATAGTAAAGTAAATAGTTAATATAGGAGGGGTCATCTGTGGGTAAGCAAGTTCCTGGGTTTCTATTCAGTAGAGCCCAGAATGGGCGGTTGGCAACGCAACGTTGCAAAGTATATAGCCCAGTCATCCAGGGTCTTTAGTGGCTGAAGGATACATAGGAAGAATACAGGGCAGCTCTAAGTCGTGGCAGCTAACTACATGGGCTGATGCGCTCATGTCTGTGGCGAAACAGACAGGGGAATTCCTTAGGATAATTAAGCTGGACAGAAGGGAAGCTGTGGCAATGGATGATTTGGTACGGCACGGGGACACCCTGGGAGGAATGAAAAAAGACACAGGGAAAGAGCAGGATACATACTGTGTGGACCCTTGTGTTGCTGTAACCGAACTGGATATACTGAGATTGGATTCAAGTAAATACATTTGTGTTAAGATGGAACTGGACTCTGTCTCTTTTTGTATAACAAAGCCAGAAGCGGATACCGGGCAGAACAGAAGGAACCCCAAAGGGTCCGAAGACAAAGAGACAGATACGCCACAAAGGGGACTTTGTGTATGGAGAGGGTGGCCAGGGTGCGCCTAAGCAGCCACCATTGTGGGCCACGACTACAGCCCTGGCACCCTCTACAAATGTGCAGTTTTACAGTATTGAGGAAGGTCGGGGGGGTGGAGTCAGAAAACCAGGCAGTATCTGGTGATCACCATTTGCCTCACGCAGAACAACACATCTCCTGTACATAGAGTTGACCAGGGTGTTGATTGTGGCCTGTGAAATGTTGGTCCACTCCTCTTCAATGCCTGTGTGAAGTTACTGGATATTGGCAGGAACTTGAACACGCTGTCATATAGGCCTATCCAGGTCATCCCAAACATGCTCAATCGGTGGCATGTCCGGTGACTATACTGACCATGCATGAACTGAGGTGTTTTCAGCTTCTAAGAATTGTGTACAGATCGTTGTAACATGGGGCCGTGCATTATGATGCTGCAACATGAGGTGATGGTGGAGGATGAATGGTACAACCATGGGCCTCAGGATTTCAGCAAATTATCTCTGCTTTCAAAATGGCATCAATAAAATGCACCTGTGTTCATTGTCCATAACATACACCTGCCCATACCATAACCACACTGAATTCACAATGATGACATCGGCAAATCGCTCACATGATGCAATATGTGCAGTCTGCTCTCTGCCCTGTACAGTGAGAACTGGGATTCATCCATGAAGAGAACACCTCTCCAATGTGCCAGTCACCAATGAATGTGAGCGTTTGCCCACTCAAGTCAGTTACGATGACAAACTGCAGTCAGGTGGAGACACCGATGAGGACATCGAGCATACAGTTGTGCTCAAAAGTTTACATACCCCAGCAGAATTTTTGCTCTCTTGGCCTTTTTTTCAGAGAATATGAATGATAACACCAAAACTTTTTCTCCACTCATGGTTAGTGGTTGGGTTAAACCATTTATTGTGAAGCTACTGTGTTTTCTCTTTTTACATCACAATGACAACCCAAAGGACCAACTTTTAGCTACAAAAACTCAATACAATGTGGTTTATGCCAATATTTTGATATTTATATATATGTACATCTTATAAGGTAGGCCAAGGACGCCAGCTGGCAAAGAGGTTTTAGAATTGTGGAGAGAGTTTTACATGGGTCATTTTCCAGCTGGCACTGTTTTTAGGGATTCCGGTCTCTGACAGTTTATGTATGTTAGGCATTGGGTCAATATTCTATTCTTGGCACTGGATCAACATTCTCTGGTTGGCATTGAAATGCTGCAGAATATGTTGGCTATATAAATGCAATCTTTATTATGATTATTATTAATAACGACACTTTGCTGCTATTTATGGGCCACTTTCAGACACTCAGACTGGTAATGGGGGTACTAAGAGGGAAAATGCTGAATTTTGCTTCAATTCCCCATGAACAATTTTTTATTGTCAGAGACAGGAAGCCATAATAAAAGGTTATTCCTATTAAATAAAGCAGGGATGGGGAACCTCTGGCCCATGGGTTGCTTGCAGCCCACAGTGTCCTTTTTTGCAGCCCAAGAACAAATTCCTGGGGACTGCAGTGTTCTGGCCGGCAACCACATGTTGACAGCCATGGGCCCGTTTATTGCTCCTGAGACTGCTAGCATGCGCACACAGAGTTCAGCACAAAACGCTGTGGTGCGTGCACTGAAGACACTGATGTACCTTGGAGTCAGCGTGTTCAGTGCTCCATGCTCCTGTTCCACCGGCGACAGCAGGAGCGTCAACTCCAGCCCTTCTGTGATGTCTATATGCCCCCAGCCTGTCCTATGTTGTCTATATGCCCCCAGCCCGTCCTGTGATGTCTATATGAACAGGATGGGCTGAACAGCTGACGTGCCCGGAATAGCCGTGAGTGGAATCACAATACACCCGCGGCTATTAACTAGTTAAATGCCGATGTCAAACTCTGACTGCGCCATTTAACTTGTTCTTCCCCCTTTTTCTGCTGTCCCTGGAATAAGAGTAGATGTCGCCAATTTTACCCCCATTAATTTTTTCCATAATTTCATTAGCTCCAAAGTCCTAGAATTGATTGTCCACCAGACAAACCTATATGCCCGCCAATACATTTCCCAAAAGCCCACTGCCTTTCATTCTTGTTCCTGGATGCTCACAAATGTCCCTGAAATAAAAAAACATTTTAGGCATTACTCTGGATATGGGTTTAGTAAAAAAACCACACTCCGCTCTTACTGGGCAACAAAATCTGTCCACAGCACCCCTGTATTTGCAGCCGTCATATCCCGAGTCTGTTTCGAAGCCCTGATGAGATTCCTCCACTTCACTGAAAATTCCCAAGCCCTTCCAAGAACTGACCCCAATTATGAGCGGCTAAATAAATTGAGACCCCTAATTTCCCTCCTGCAAAATTCATTTCTAAATTCCTATACCCCAGAGATGCGGTACATGATTCAATGAATGATCAATGAATGAATGATGCAGTCAATGCTGGAATGCATGTGTCGCATGGATTTATGTCTTTTTACATCAATTAAGGAATTTGCTCCTAAGACCTTGTGGGGGCATCACAACACATTAGGAGACCCCAATCAGAGGACAATAAAACATCCAGACTCCTTATTTATGAACTGGTCCAATATTTATGTTTTTCCCTCTCCCATAATGATAGTTCTGCTTCATGTCACTTGTCTTATCTATTGCATTTTTTCTGTGCTGTGTTGTGCATAAATATGTGACTCTTCAGATTTTGTATTAGTCAATGCCTGATGAAGAGACCTGAGTAGTCTCGAAAGCTTGCAATGTGTTACCATCTTTTCACTTCGCCATTAAAAGGTTTCAACCACTGAGGACTCTCAATTCTGAATATTTTTTTATACCCCAGAGAAAAATGTGGCAGTCGACGAGTCCTTGATGAGCTACAAGGACCGTCTGTCATTCCGCCAATTTATCTCCTCCAAGCATGCCAAATACAGAATCAAATTATACAAAACTTGTGAGAGCTCATCAGGGTATACTTCCACCTTCCTAATTTATGAAGGTGGGGACCGCCAAATAAACCCCCCAAACTGCCCCCAGACAATTGGCATCCCAGGCAAAATTGTGTGGCAGCTAATGACGCCCTTTCTAAATCAAGGGTACCATGTGTATATGGACAACTATTACACAAGCGTCCCCCTATATAAATTCCTCCACGCTGCATATACAGGGGCCTGTGGGACAATCAGGAAAAACAGTGGGGTTTCCGTCACAGTTGGTGTCCAGACATTTGGAGAAGGGGCATCATTCACACTTGCAAATGACCAACTTCTTGCAGTGAAGTGGAAAGATAGGTAGGACGTCTACATGCTAACCACACTGCATCAGGAAACCACTGTGACGGTCAGAGAGATGGGTGCAACCAGGGACAAGGAAAAATCGGTCTGCGTCACAGAATATAATAAATTTATGGGTGGCGTTGACTTATCAGACCAGGTGCTGCAAAAATACCTGGTCAAGCGGAAGACCAGGGCCTGGTACAAAAAGGTGGCAATTAGAGTTGAGCGACTTTTGGTTTTTTAGGGTCGAGTTTCGTTTCGTGAAACCCGACTTTTCCAAAAGTCGGGTCGAGCAAGATCGTCCGATTATAGGGAAAAGTCGGGGTCGTCCCGAAACACGAAACCCAATGTAAGTCAATGGGGAATAAAAGTCGGCAGTGAGAGGAGGACAGGAAACACACCTACAGTGCTCATTTGAATGCCAAAAGCATCAATTCTTCTTACTTAAGCTTGTCAACCTTAATTAACTTCATAATACAAGTTACGCACTGAAAAATGGGGGTTATTTGGCTAAAGTTGTGGGGGGGGGAGGGCTGGCTGCAGGTTTTCATGTGCCCTGGGCGAAAGAGCTCCCCTTTAACACATACCACAACTCATCATGCTCCGATACGGCAGAGAAATAGCGGTATAGTACAATGAAAAATACTTCACTTTTTACATTTCATGACAAGGCCCATCTATTTCTCCATACAGAATCATTGGTCCCATATAATGTTTGAAACAGTATATGATGAGCTCCACATAATGCTACAGTATATGTTGGTCCCCATGGATGAAGCTCCACTGTCTTATGGGCCCAAATAATGCTCCAAACATAATGGGCCCCATTTCTAATGCTCTAGTGTATAATGGGCCCTGTAAATGCTGCTCCAGTGTCTGATGTCCACCTTTGGAATGTTCCAGTGTATGGTGGGCCCCATCTATCATTCTCCAGAGTATAGTGCTCCCCAAAAATTGCTGTCCCAACATTGAAAACAATGAAATAAGTCTCCTCGCTAGGGAATCCCTGTACTAGTCTGGACTCCTCGTCGTCCCCATCTTCCATCTCACTGCACAGTATTTCAACCTTGCAAGTGCTGTGATCCTGAGCAAGCAGGGGGGGGCACACTCGTTGGCGACGGCACTGGCACAGGGCCTCTGATAGTACGGTGGTGTGTCTGATGGCGGGTGGGCCGAACCTGCACTTTCATCTGCAGCTTCCTCTTTGTCACCGTGTAAGATGGAACTGTATATGGGAAGGGTAACCTGAGTTTCATCAGGGTCAGATTCAGGCCGTGTAGCGTTCGAGGGGAATGTAGTGGTCTGGGTCAATGTACCAGCAGATTCATCGAGCAGTGGCTGGGCATCAGTGCACTTGTGTCGCCCCCATGAGTACGGTCGCCACAGTGGCATTACCTTCTTCCTAGGGAGTGTGATGTCATGCTTGGGAGCAACGAACGATCTCTCTAGCAGGTTAACTGTTTGGGCGGCGTTATTCCCACGAGTCATGACCCTCCAAACAGCGATCATGAAGGCAAAGTGTTTGTTTTACGTGGGCAGTATGGTTGCAAAGCTGAACCTTAAAGGAATGTCCAGAAGGGCACCACCAGGAGTGGAGCCTACGGTTAAATTCGACTCCACCTGGGAAACCTCAACCATGCCAGCTACAGAACAGATGCACACATTGCAAGCTTAATTCCGTTAACGAACGAGACTCCGTCATGCCCCGCGGTCCGAGTCCGGCTTACTAGAGGGACACGTGAGGCTCTGGAACATGAGATTGGCCAATAACTGGTGTGTCATGCCCTTACATGTCCGTGGCTGCATGTGCGCTACACTGAAAAGGCCAGCGTTTGTCGCTTACAGGTGCAGATAACCCGCTGAACAACGTTAGTGATGGGGATCACTGATTACAATTATTACCCGCGAACAATGATTTCCCAGTAAGTGCAGGTCAACTGCAGTTCCGGAATTAGGCCTAACCGTCATTCCTGAAAAAATGAAAAACTTACGTGTGCAAACCACAGGTGCTGTAGCTTGCTTAACAGCTCGCCAGCCGTTCTCACGCCCAGTATGGATTACACGTGATTGCACAAAGGTTAGAAAGGGTACCGTATCCCCAGATAACATGTATGGATAGCGTACACATTCAAAATATATGTCTCAGGAGGCAGGCTCAGACGGTGTTAGGCCCAGTATGGATTGCACGTGATTGCACAAAGGTTAGAAAGGGTACCGTATCCCCAGATAACATGTATGGATAGCGTACACATTCAAAATATATGTCTATACATCAGGAGGCAGGCTCAGACGGTGTTAGGCCCAGTATGGATTGCACGTGATTGCACAAAGGTTAGAAAGGGTACCGTATCCCCGGATAACATGTATGGATAGCGTACACATTCAAAATATATGTCTCAGGAGGCAGGCTCAGACAGTGTTAGGCCCAGTATGGATTGCACGTGATTGCACAAAGGTTAGAAAGGGTACCGTATCCCCGGATAACATGTATGGATAGCGTACACATTCAAAATATATGTCTTAGGAGGCAGGCTCAGACGGTGTTAGGCCCAGTATGGATTGCACGTGATTGCACAAAGGTTAGAAAGGGTACCGTATCCCCAGATAACATGTATGGATAGCGTACACATTCAAAATATATGTCTCAGGAGGCAGGCTCAGACGGTGTTAGGCCCAGTATGGATTGCACGTGATTTCACAAAGGTTAGAAAGGGTACCGTATCCCCGGATAACATGTATGGATAGCGTACACATTCAAAATATATGTCTCAGGAGGCAGGCTCAGATGGTGTTAGGCCTAGTATGGATTGCACGTGATTGCACAAAGGTTAGAAAGGGTACCGTATCCCCAGATAACATGTATGGATAGCGTACACATTCAAAATATATGTCTCAGGAGGCAGGCTCAGACGGTGTTAGGCCCAGTATGGATTGCACGTGATTGCACAAAGGTTAGAAAGGGTACCGTATCCCCGGATAACATGTATGGATAGCGTACACATTCAAAATATATGTCTCAGGAGGCAGGCTCAGACGGTGTTAGGCCCAGTATGGATTGCACGTGATTGCACAAAGGTTAGAAAGGGTACCGTATCCCCAGATAACATGTATGGATAGCGTACACATTCAAAATATATGTCTCAGGAGGCAGGCTCAGACGGTGTTAGGCCCAGTATGGATTGCACGTGATTGCACAAAGGTTAGAAAGGGTACCGTATCCCCGGATAACATGTATGGATAGCGTACACATTCAAAATATATGTCTCAGGAGGCAGGCTCAGACGGTGTTAGGCCCAGTATGGATTGCACGTGATTGCACAAAGGTTAGAAAGGGTACCGTATCCCCAGATAACATGTATGGATAGCGTACACATTCAAAATATATGTCTCAGGAGGCAGGCTCAGACGGTGTCAGGCCCAGTATGGATTGCACGTGATTGCACAAAGGTTAGAAAGGGTACCGTATCCCCAGATAACATGTATGGATAGCGTACACATTCAAAATATATGTCTCAGGAGGCAGGCTCAGATGGTGTCAGGCACAGTATGGATTTGACGGCCCAGATTACACAGCGGAGGAGCAGGGAGAGGTAAAGATTGCAAATGCTGGGGCCCTGCCCAAGCAAGGGGGGCCCACTCGTGGGCGTCGGTACTGGCACTGGGCCCCTCATAGTACAGCGGTGTGTCTGACGGCGGGTGTGCACCACCACCGTCAGAGACACTTGATTGCACTATGAGGGACCCTGTGCCAGTGCCCGCGCCCAAGAGTCGGCCTACCCACCTGTCCAGGGCAACGGCACTCGCACGGTGTCGTGCGCTAGGTGGTGACCCCGGCCATGGGGGGGGAGGCAGCACAGTTAGGGAGTTTTAGAAAGTGGCATATGTTGATGTTGGACATTCAGCTGATGCAAAAGGCGAAATAGGTCAAGTTCCAGGAAGAGGTGGACCAAAGCAAGCCATTTTTCTGTCACCCTATGTGTCATCAGGGGAAGGTGGGACAAAATCCTTGGAAACCCATGCGTGGTTCATTTTAATGAAGGTTAGATCATCCACATTTTGGGTTGACAGACGGGTCCTTTTTTCTGTCAGGATTGATCCAGCTGCACTGAAGACTCTTTCCGATAGCACACTTGCAGCTGGGCAAGCGAGCTCCTGTAAGGCATATTGTGCCAATTCAGGCCAGGTGTCCAGTTTAGCGGCCCAATAGTCAAAGGGGAATGACCTGTGTGGGAGAACATCGATATGGGAGGAAAAGTAGTTTGTAACCATGGTTGACAACTGCTGTCTCCTGTCACTTTCCATCGATGCAGTATTACCAGTTGTGTGAGCGGTATTTGAAAAATCAGTCCACAACATTGTCATGAAACCCCTGTCTCCAACGCCACTTCTGCTGTGTGCACCACGAACACCTCTGCCAAGCTGCCCCCGGCCCGTACGGCTCGTGTGAGAACCATCACCGCTGCTGTGTGCTGGGAATGCCTCAAGCAACCGATTTACCAGAGTTGCTTGTTTATTAGCCAATATTAGGTCAAGGTTCTCCTGTGGCATGATGTTTTGTAATTTGCCTTTATAGCGTGGATCCAGGATGCTGGCCAACCAGTAGTCGTCATCGTTCATCATTTTGGCAATGCGGGGGTCCCTTTTTAGGATCCGCAAGGCATAATCTGACATGTGGGCCAATGTTCCCGGTGTCAATGATGCACTGCGAGTGCTGGTTGGAGGAGCACTTTCTGGCAAATCCACATCCCTCCAGTCACGCACAAACCCTGTACCAGACCTTGCCACGCCAACATTTTCACTTGCCCCACGAGATGCATCCTCCTCCGCTAAGTAATCATCCCCATCATCCTCCTCCTCCTCCTCTTCCTCCACCTCGTCCAGGAGAGGTCCCTGAGCAGACAATGGCTGAATGTCATCAAGGATTCCCTCCTCCTCTTCCTCCTCATCAACATTGGCTGCAGACGCCTGCTCCTTAAGGTGCGTCAAAGTTTGCATGAGCAGACGCATAAGTGGGATGCTCATGCTTAGGATGGCGTCGTCTGCGCTTACCAGCCGTGTGCATTCCTCAAAACACTGAAGGACTTTACAGAGGTCTTTCAGCTTCGACCACTGCACACCTGTCAACTCCATGTCTGCTCTCAAAGTGCCTGGCCGTGTATCCTCCCACAAATGCATTATGGCCTGCCTCTGCTCGCACAGCCGCTCCACCATGTGCAGGGTGGAGTTCCACCTTGTTGCAATGTCGATAATGAGGCGGTGGTTGGGAAGGTGGAGCAATCGCTGCAGCTTCTGCATACGAACGGAGTGTACAGGCGACCGGCGGATGTGCGCGCACAGTCTTCGCACCTTCTGGAGCAGGGCTGTTAACTCCGGATAATTTTTGAGGAAGCACTGCACCACCAGGTTCAAGGTGTGAGCCAAGCAAGGTATGTGGCTGAGTTTTGAAAGGGCTATGGCTGCCACAAAATTACGGCCGTTATCACTAACTACCTTGCCTGCCTCAAGATGTACACTGCCCAGCCATGACTCAGTTTGTCGCTTCAAGTACTCGGCCAGCACCTCGGCGGTATGTCTGTCGCCCAAACACATCATCTGCAACACAGCCTGCTGACGCTTTCCACTAGCTGCTCGATAGGGGGACACATCGTGTGCAACAGTGGCAGCTGCAGATGGAGTGCTCGTATGACTGCGCTCTGTGGACGAGCTTTCGCTTCTGGAGGAGGAGGAGGAGGAGGAGGAGGAGGGTGGAACGCCTACAGCCAACTGTTTCCTATACCGTGGGCTAGGCAGCACTGTCCCATCACCGCTGTCCCCTGTGGACCCTGCATCCACCACATTAACCCAGTGCGCAGTGATGGACACGTAACGGCCCTGGCCATGCCGACTGGACCATGCATCAGTTGTGAGGTGCACCTTTCCGCTCGCTGACTGCTTGAGTGCATGGACAATGCGGTCTTTCACATGATGGTGGAGGGCTGGGATGGCTTTGCGAGAGAAGAAGTGGCGACTGGGTAGGTCATAGCGTGGTACTGCATAGGCCATGAGTTCGCGGAAAGCTGTGCTTTCCACCAACCGAAAGGGCATCATCTCAAACGAGATTAGTTTGGCAATGTGGGCGTTCAAACCCAGTGTACGCGGATGAGAGACTGAGTACTTTCTTGACCTACTCATAGTGTCTGGGAGGGTGAGCTGGACTTGAGAGCTGCATATGGTGGAAGTAGTGGTGGACAGGGCGGACTGATAGAGGGTTGATGATGGTGATGGAGTTGGTGTTCTTTCTGATGGCCTAGAATCAGTCTTTCGTTGATATAACAGTGGGATTCCCTGACTGCTGTGGCCTTGCAACGACACCTCAACATTTGCTGCTGTGCTAACCGGTGGGCTTACAGTGGGGGAAACAATGTAGCGTTGATGACTACCTTCGTTGTGATCAGTTGCACATGTGGCACTTGAGGTTTGGTGTTGTGTCCACGCTTGCAAGTGCATGCTGGTTAAATGTCTAAGCATGCAACTGGTATTCAAATTTTTCAGATTTTTCCCTCGGCTAAAGGTCTTTGCGCACTTCTTACAGATAACCTTGGCCTGATCATGAGGATTTTGTTCAAAAAAGTGCCACACTGCACTCTTCCTACTTTGGCAGACATTTTGCGGCCTAGCACGCTGTGATCTTTTGACCCTCTGGACAAGCTGTCCAGCAACTCTTTTGATGTTTGGAACCTGTCTTTGGAGTGCTCCGGGCCTGCCAGATAACAGCTGTTGCGATGTCGATGTCTGCTGTGGATGCTCCTCATCTGAGCTATTGGAAGCAGCACCCTCTTCCCCCAATGGATGCCAATCTGGGTCAACAGCTGGGTCATCCATCACCTCCTCTTCTATGTCATGTGCACCTTCCTCTGTGTCACCGTGTATGGTGGTATAGTGTGCGGGAAGGGGCACCTGAGTCTCATCAGGGTCAGAATCTGGCTCTGTACACTGCGAGGACAATGTAGTGCTCTGAGTGAATGTACCAGCAGAATCATCCATCAGCGGCTGTGCATCAGTGCACTCCATGTCAGATTCATCTTGGCCTCGGTAATTCACCATTCGACTTGATAATCCAGGCATGGTATGTGAAAACAGCTCCATGGAGTAATCAGTAGTATGGCCTGCGTCATCCTTCAATCTTGGTTGGGGTGAAGGACACAAGGAAAGGTGTGGTTCATGAACATGAGCCTCCAATGACGACTCAGTGCTTTTACTTTTTACAACTGAAGAAGAGGAGGCGATAGAGCTGGAGGCTGAGTCAGCAATGTAAGACAAAACTTTTTCCTGATGCTCTGGCTTTAAAAGCGGTTTGCCAACTCCTAGAAAACTAAGCGTTCGAGGCCTTATGTAGCCAGACGATAACGCAGGCTCAACACCTCCTGCATTCGGTCCTATTTTGCTCTTGCCACTACCATCAGATCCACCACCAACACCATCATTACCAGCTGCCAACCCCCGCCCAATTCCACGGCCTCTTCCACCAGCCTTCCTCATTTTTGGTAGAAATGTAGACAAAATCCAACAAACTATATAGTATGTAAAACAAGGTACAAGGTGTCTATAGGACAGGGGAGATTTTGAATTTCTGCACACACTTTTGGACACTGGACACTTTTGGATTGTGTGAGGCCCACTGATATCTGAGCGCTATGTGACAGGCTCGATGGCACAGCTGTGACCTAAGTGACTAGAGGATAAGTGAGATTTTGAATCTCTGCACACACTTTTGGACACTGGACACTTTTGGATTGTGTGAGGCCCACTGATATCTGAGCGCTATGTGACAGGCTTGATGGCACAGCTGTGACCTAAGTGACTAGAGGATGAGTGAGATTTTGAATCTCTGCACACACTTTTGGACACTGGACACTTTTGGATTGTGTGAGGCCCAATGAATATCTGAGCGCTATGTGACAGGCTCGATGGCACAGCTGTGACCTAATTGACTAGAGGATAAGTGAGATTTTGAATTTCTGCACACACTTTTGGACACTGGACACTTTTGGATTGTGTGAGGCCCACTGATATCTGAGCGCTATGTGACAGGCTTGATGGCACAGCTGTGACCTAAGTGACTAGAGAATAAGTGAGATTTTGAATCTCTGCACACACTTTTGGACACTGGACACTTTTGGATTGTGTGAGGCCCACTGATATCTGAGCGCTATGTGACAGGCTCGATGGCACAGCTGTGACCTAAGTGACTAGAGAATAAGTGAGATTTTGAATCTCTGCACACACTTTTGGACACTGGACACTTTTGGATTGTGTGAGGCCCACTGATATCTGAGCGCTATGTGACAGGCTTGATGGCACAGCTGTGACCTAAGTGACTAGAGGATGAGTGAGATTTTGAATCTCTGCACACACTTTTGGACACTGGACACTTTTGGATTGTGTGAGGCCCAATGAATATCTGAGCGCTATGTGACAGGCTCGATGGCACAGCTGTGACCTAATTGACTAGAGGATAAGTGAGATTTTGAATTTCTGCACACACTTTTGGACACTTTTGGATTGTGTGAGGCCCACTGATATCTGAGCGCTATGTGACAGGCTTGATGGCACAGCTGTGACCTAAGTGACTAGAGAATAAGTGAGATTTTGAATCTCTGCACACACTTTTGGACACTGGACACTTTTGGATTGTGTGAGGCCCACTGATATCTGAGCGCTATGTGACAGGCTCGATGGCACAGCTGTGACCTAAGTGACTAGAGAATAAGTGAGATTTTGAATCTCTGCACACACTTTTGGACACTGGACACTTTTGGATTGTGTGAGGCCCACTGATATCTGAGCGCTATGTGACAGGCTTGATGGCACAGCTGTGACCTAAGTGACTAGAGGATAAGTGAGATTTTGAATCTCTGCACACACTTTTGTACACTGGACACTTTTGGATTGTGTGAGGCCCACTGATATCTGTGCGCTATGTGACAGGCTTGATGGCACAGCTGTGACCTAAGTGACTAGAGGATAAGTGAGATTTTGAATCTCTGCACACACTTTTGGACACTGGACACTTTTGGATTGTGTGAGGCCCAATGAATATCTGAGCGCTATGTGACAGGCTCGATAGCACAGCTGTGACCTAAGTGACTAGAGGATAAGTGAGATTTTGAATCTCTGCACACACTTTTGGACACTGGACACTTTTGGATTGTGTGAGGCCCACTGATATCGGAGCGCTATGTGACAGGCTCGATGGCACAGCTGTGACCTAAGTGACTAGAGGATAAGGGAGATTGGATTGCTTTTAAAAAAGCAGTTTGCGGAGCAGTGGGTAAACAGCAATGCCAGCCTGTCAGGAAGCCTTAAAAGGCAGCCCAACAACCAACACCACTGATACACCACTATATAGCCTCCCCTTGCACTGCACACAGTGACTGGTGTGTTGTGCAGGCCAAATTGCTATCAGCAGCAGAAGCAGTTTTTTTTTCTTCTCAGCAGGACAAAAAAAAAAATTGGGATTGCTTTTAAAAAAGCAGTTTGAGGCCCAATGAATATCTGAGCGCTATGTGACAGGCTCGATGGCACAGCTGTGACCAAAGTGACTAGAGGATAAGGGAGATTGGATTGCTTTTAAAAAAGCAGTTTGCGGAGCAGTGGGTAAACAGCAATGCCAGCCTGTCAGGAAGCCTTAGAAGGCAGCCCAACAACCAACACCACTGATACACCACTATATAGCCTCTCCTTGCACTGCACACACAGTGACTGGGGTGTTGTGCAGGCCAAATCGCTAGCAGCAGAAGCAGTTTTTTGGTCTTCTTCCCTGCCTAACGCTCTCCCTACAGAATCAGCAGCAACCTCTCCCTATACTGAGATCGGCAGAAGTAAGATGGCGGTCGGCGTGCACGCCCTTTTATACCCCCTGTGACGCCCACCAAAGCAAGCCAATCACTTGCATGCCCTTCTGAAAGATGGTGGTGACCCGTGCCTATGTCATCACGTTGCCCACAGTGTCCGTGGATCCTGATTGGCTGAAAAAGAGCGCAAAACAAACTTTTGAAACGCGACTTTGGTGCGTAAGTCGCCGACCTCGTGGCCGACCTAATCCTAGGGTCGGGTTTCGTTTCATGAAACCCGACTTTGACAAAAGTCGGCGACTTTTGAATTTTTTCGACCCGTTTCGCTCAACTCTAGTGGCAATCTAATTCAAACTGCCACATATAACAGTTTTGTCATGTATAAAAAAATCTCAACGACCCCTTACATTCCTACAGTTTCAGGAAAAAATTATTGAGGGCCTCATGTTTGAGTCAATGGCACCGGGGGAGCCTTTGAGTCTGAGGATTCTCGGAGACTTGCAGAGTGCCATTTTCCTCACCCTGTCCCTGTCACTCCCACCCAAGTAAGAGGCAGATAAAGAGAGGATTTAAGAAAGCAGAAAGTAAAACCAGGGGTGAGCTACTGTATGGTAGTGGTAAACAGGATAAAAATCCACAGTGAATCATATTAGATTCATTACCGGCTGTAACAAGCAGTGTTCTGAATTGACCAACATTGTGCGTAAGCACTGGGGAATTTTGTTGTCCAACCCAGTATTAAAAAATGTTTTGCCAGAACATCCGTCAATAGTGCCAAGACGGTCTAGAAATCTCAAACATCTGTTGGTGCACAGCCACTACTCTGTCGCTCTGCCAAGATCCTTGAAACCAGAGATGAATGGTTTTTTTCCTTGCAATTCTTGCAAGGCATGTAGCAACCATGTTAAAAGCAAGGTATTTGAAAATCATGACAGGTCTAGGACATTTGATATCTGTAAGATGCTCACTTGTGTCACAAAAGGGGTGATCTATCATGCCCGTGTCCCTATGGGAAAATTTATATAGGGCTAACGACACGTGAGCCAAGAATTAGGACCAGGGAGCACATAAGGGATATCCAAAAGGCAGCTACTACTGATGATCTAGAGGGGTTAAAAACTCTCCCCAGGCACTTTCAACGGTATCATAAGTGTGAGACTTCAGGCCTAAAGATAAAAGCTATTGACCAGGTGTGCTTAGGTAGTAGGGGAGGGAATCTTGGCAAAATTTTAGCGCAGGAGAGCCGGTGGATTTATTTGCTGGGAACAATGGCTCCACAAGGCCTTAATGAAACGTTCGGTTTTACTGCATTTCTGTAAAGATCCTTTTTTCCTATTTGGTTTCATCCTATTTGTTTTTTGTGTTGTTGATTTTAATTATTTTTCCTCTCATTTATAGTTTAAGTGATGTTGTCACAAATTTCTCTTACTTCTGTCGCAAGATGTTATGAGGGGAATAGGTCGACTACGTATTGAAGTCTGCTATACATCATCGTGCCTTCTTTTTCTGACCTTGGTTTTTTAATAATAATATTTTCAACATAATAATTGTATATTAATTAATAAGTGCAATTTGGCCAAAGAAATTGTATCTAGCCATTGGGGTTCTTATTTAGGTATATATTGCTTAAATGGATTGTAGGGTTTTTAGTGTGCATTAACTCTAGGAGACCATTTTTTAGTATATTATTGAATATATTGTGTGAGGTAGCGCTGTCATTTAAGTAGGGGATCACTCACTTGGCAGCCACAAAAACAGATCCGGCACAGGTTTTTCATAAACTCATAACGGTGCATGCGGTTTATTAAACATCATAAACCATGACCAGCAATATATAAATGGCATAGCGTCCATGACAGAGCTTCACTCTGTTAGCAATGTCCAATACGCAGGCTTTTCAGCCTCACAGTTATATCTCACCCCGTCAGGGTTCTCTCATGGATGCTTCTCCATACTGCAGACATTCCTTCCCTCCAGGCAACTCTCAGGCACTTGCAGCCATTAAACACAGCGTCCACACGTGCTGCTGTCAGGCAGGAAGCCCCATCTCAGCGGGACCTTCCACACTGGACCAACCAGGTCTCAGCATTCACCCATGTGACCTACCTTGGCCACATTATATGGTTCATAGCCACGCCCACCAGGTCACATGACTGACCTCATCACAGGTCCTTCAAGCCTTTACACACTCTTGACAACAGTGCTTTAAACACACCCCCTGGGTGGGTTTGTAGGTAACCAGGCCTGCCCATCTCTCTAGTTACCTGGAGACTTCTCCCTTACATTGAAGCAACACCTCAGCAGTATCACTGCTGATCAACACATAAGTCTCCATCCCAAAGCCACCCTGTTGTGAGTTCATTTTTCCCTTCACCGTTGAGGTCTGATGAACTCCCTCCTCTGGTGAAGGAAGGTAGTGAGGCTGATTACTAAACACCTGGGCAGCTAGATGATGACTGGGTGGCTGGAATTGAGGACTGGATATAAGGCGGTCGACGCCCTTCTGCCTTGCTGGTGATCCTGCTGGATTCTTGGAGACCAGTCTGATTCCTGCGTCTCAAAGCTAAGTTTTTCTGCTCTGCTTTGTACACTTCAGTTTTGTTTTTGTTTTGCCTTGCTTTTTGGGAGTTCTGCCATCCCTGGCCGGGGGTGAGCTGAATTCCATTTTTGTCTCTGATCTGTTGATCTTTTGCTCTGTCTTCAGAATATACCTGAGTGCTGATATAGTCTTTTGAAGCCTAGCGACTTCAGGGCCTGTTTTTCCTATCAGTCGGTTGGCACATTTTGGATAGGGTTTTTGTGGATGGCAGACAGCGGCTTTCCTGTCCTGTCCTATTTAGTTAGCTTGGGCCCCATCATTTGCTCAACCTATCTTTCTATCTGTGTTAGTGTTTTCATCTTGCTTCACCGTCATTATATGTTGGGGGCTGCCTATTGCTTTGGGGTCTGCTCTGGGGCAGTTTAGTTTTTCCCCTTTCTGTCTTTAGGCTATGCAGTTCTCCGGCTGTGATCGAGGGGTCTAGGGCACCGTAGGAACCCCCCACGGCTACTGCTAGTTGTTGTGGATAGGTTCAGGGGTCTGCAATCCGATAGCTGCCAACCTCTCTGGTTTTTCTGGACTTAGCTAGTATTTTGTTTTTTCCTCCTTCGGTGACTCATCATAACAGAATCACCAGCCATACCGCAGATCCTAGGGTACTCAATAGCAGGAGAGAATTGGAAAAAAAAAAAAAAAGAAAAGAAAAAGTGTGTCAGAATTTTTTATTTTTTTTTGTGTGCATATTTTTTCCTCTATATCTCTGAGGCCGTAGGGGGAATTTTTCTCTCAATGGAGATGGAGCAATTGAATGATTCTGTGGAGCAGCTCGCTGCTGAAGTGCGGGGAATTTCCACCTATCTTGCTCATTCACATGCTGCTGAACCAAAGATCCCTACTCCTGATGTGTTTTTTGGGGATCGGTCTAAATTCTTGAATTTCAAGAATAATTGTAAATTATTTTTTGCCTTGAAGCCTAACTCGTCGGGGAACTCCGCGCAGCAGGTTAAAATTGTCATCTCTTTGCTGCGCGGCGATCCCCATGATTGGGCATTTTCTTTGAAACCTGATGATCCTATTCTGAATAATGTGAAAGCATTTTTTCAAGCCTTGGGGTTGTTGTATGATGAACCTAATGCTATTGATCAGGCTGAAAAGACCCTGTTGGCATTAAGCCAGGGTCGGGATTCGGCAGAGTTGTACTGTCAAAAATTCTGAAAGTGGGCAGTCCTTACTACCTGGAATGCTTGTGCCTTGACAGCCCTCTTTCGGAAGGGTTTGTCAGAAACTGTAAAAGATACTATGGTGGGATATCCTGTTCCCTCTGGTCTTGATGATTCTATGTCATTAGCCATTCAGGTGGATCGGCGTTTACGTGAACGCAAAACTACACGAGAGATCTTGCCACCTGTTGAACAAATGTCTGAACCTATGCAATGTGATAGAGTTTTGTCTAGGGTGCAATGTCAGGAGTTCAGAAGGCGTAATAAGCTGTGTTTTTTTTGTGGAGATGCCTCGCATATTATTTCTGTCTGCCCTAAACGAGAGAAACATTGTGCACACACGTTTTCTGTGGGTGGTGTTCAACCTAAGTTTCTTCTGGCAATTACTCTGATCTGCTCCCTGTCCACATTTTCCGCCAAGGCTTTTGTGGATTCGGGAGCAGCTCTGAACCTGATGGACTTGGATTTTGCTAAACGTTGTGGATTTCCTTTGACACCTCTGCGGACGCCTATCCCTTTGAGGGGTATTGATGCTACTCCTTTGGCAAAGAATAAACCTCAGTTTTGGACCCAGGTGGTAATGCGGGTCGCCCCAGACCATCAAGAAAATTGCAGATTTTTGGTGTTGCATAATTTGCATGATACCATTGTTCTGGGGTTTCCCTGGTTGCAAATCCATAATCCAGTTCTGGATTGGAAATCTTTGTCTGTGGTGAGTTGGGGTTGTCGGTGTGCCCTTAGTGATGCTCCTGTTTTCTCCACCTCTCCCCAGTCGCATGATGTTCCTGACTATTTGGCTGACTTTTATGATGTATTTAGTGAGAATGAGTCTGCGTCTTTGCCTCCTCATAGGAGTTATGACTGTGCAATTGAGCTGAACCCGGGATGTAAATTCCCCAAGGGTCGGCTTTTCAATTTATCTGTACCCGAGCACGAGGCTATGTGATCCTATATTAAGGAGTTGTTGGAGAAGGGTCATATTAGACCATCCTCTTCACCCTTGGGTGCTTTTTTTTTTTCGTGGCTAAAAAGGATGGTTCATTAAGGCCTTGTATTGACTATCGTGCCCTCAACAAAATTACTGTTAAATATCAGTATCTGTTACCCCTTATTTCTGATCTATTCTCCAGAGTTAAAGGTGCTTGCTGGTTTACCAAGCTTGACCTCAGGGGGGCGTATAATCTTATTCGCATTAAGCATGGGGATGAATGGAAGATGGCGTTTAATACTCCGCAGGGACATTTTGAGCACCTGGTGATGCCTTTTGGGCTCACTAATGCCCCTTCTGTCTTCCAGTGCTTCATGAACGATATTTTCTGAGACTTTGTGGATAAATTTTTGATTATCTATCTGGATGATATTTTGATGTTCTCCAAGAATTGGGACTCTCATGTGGAACATGTTCGGACTGTGCTCCGGATTTTGAGGGAGAATTCCCTGTATGTCAAGGGATCGAAATGCCTTTTTGGGGTACAGAGGATTTCATTTTTGGGATTTATTTTGTCTCCGTCAACTATTGAAATGGACCCGGCCAAGGTACAGGCCATTTATGATTGGGTTCAGCCCACCTCTTTGAAGGCCCTCCAGAAGTTTTTGGGTTTTGCTAGTTTTTATCGGAAATTTATAGCTAATTTTTCTGGTATTGCCAAGCCATTGACTGATTTGACTAGGAAGGGTGCTGATGTGCTGAATTGGTCTCCGGAGGCTGTTTCTTCCTTTCAGGAGCTGAAGCGAAGATTCACTTCTGCTCCGGTTTTGCGGCAACCTGATGTCTCACTCCCGTTTCAGGTGGAGGTGGACGCTTCTGAGATTGGTGCAGGAGCGGTGTTGTCCCAAAAAGATCCTGTGACATCTAAAATGAATCCTTGTGATTTCTTTTCCCGAAAGTTCTCCCCATCCGAACGTAACTATGATGTGGGGAATCGGGAACTGTTGGCCATGAAATGGGCATTTGAGGAGTGGAGACATTGGTTGGAGGGAGCCAAACACCAAGTCGTGGTTCTTACTGACCACAAGAATTTGATTTACCTGGAGTCGGCCAAGCGCTTGAATCCTAGACAGGCTAGGTGGGCCTTGTTTTTCACACGTTTTGATTTTGTGGTCTCTTTTCTTCCGGGCACTAAGAATGTCAAGGCAGACGCCCTCTCTAGGAGTTTCCTTGCTGATTCTCCTGTTGTGACTAAGCCTGCTACCATCTTAGGCGAGGCGGTAGTTCTTTCTGCCATCTCGCCCGATTTGAGACGTGCTCTGGAAGAGTTTCAGGAGGACAAACCTGAGCGTTGTCCCAGTGGAAAGTTGTATGTTCCTGACCAGTGGAAGAAGAGGGTGATGTCTGAAGTTCATTGCTCTGCATTGGCTGGTCATCCAGGTATTTTTGGTACTAGAGATCTGGTGAGTCGGTCTTTTTGGTGGCCCGCCTTGTCTCGTGATGTCAGGAATTTTGTGCAGTCCTGTGGGACTTGCTCCCGGTCTAAACCTTGTTCTCGCTCTAGTGGGTTGTTGATGCCTTTGCCGGTCCCCAGGAGGCCATGGACCCATATTTCAATGGATTTTATCTCTGATATGCCTATCTCTCAGAGAATGACTGTTATTTGGGTGATTTGTGATAGATTCTCTAAGATGGTCCATCTTGTACCACTCCCTAAGTTGCCATCTTCCTCTGAGTTGGTGCCCTTGTTTTTGCAACAGGTGGTTCGCTTGCACGGGATTCCTGAGAACATTGTATCTGACAGAGGAGTTCAGTTTGTGTCTAGATTTTGGAGGACTTTCTGTTCCAAGCTGGGAATACAGTTGTCCTTCTCCTCTGCGTTTCACCCTCAGACCAATGGGCAGACGGAGAGAACAAACCAGACTTTGGAGTCGTATTTGAGATGTTTTATTTCTGCCGATCAGGATGATTGGGTTTCATTTTTGCCCTTGGCCGAATTTGCTTTTAATAATAGAGCTAGTTCTGCCACTTTGATGTCACCTTTTTTGTAACTTTGGGTTTCACCCTCGATTTTCTTCAGGGCAGGTGGAGCCTTCTGCCTGCCCAGGTGTTGACACTGTGGTGGAGAGAATGCACCAGATCTGGGACCAAGTAGTGGATGTTGTCTCTCTCCCAGGAAAAGGCCCAGCGGTTTTCCAACCGGCGTAGGACCGTTGGTCCCCAGTTTAAGGTGGGTGATATGGTTTGGTTGTCATCAAAAAATATCGCTATGAAGGTGGCTTCTCCTAAGTTTAAGCCTAGATTTATTGGACCTTACAAGATTTTGGAGATTATTAATCCGGTCTCTTTTCGGTTGGCTCTTCCTGTCACATTTAAAATTCATAATGTGTTTCATAAGTCCTTGTTGAAGAGGTTTGTTGAACCAGTAGTTCCTGTGGTGGCACCTCCTGACCCTGTATTGGTTGAAGGTAACATGGAATATGAGGTAGAGAAGATACTGGATTCCCGTCTGGCTAGACGGAGACTCCAGTATTTGGTTAAGTGGAAGGGTTATGGTCAGGAGGATAATTCTCTGGGTCTCTGCCTCTGATATTCATGCCGAAAGATTGGTGCGTGCCTTTCATCGGGCTCGCCCTGGTGGCATGGATGAGAGTTCGGTGACCCCTCCTCAAGGGGGAGGTACTGTTGTGAGTTCATTTTTCCCTTCACCGTTGAGGTCTGATGAACTCCCTCCTCTGGTGAAGGAAGGTAGTGAGGCTGATTACCAAACACCTGGGCAGCTAGATGATGACTGGGTGGCTGGAATTGAGGACTGGAAATAAGGCGGTCGACGCCCTTCTGCCTTGCTGGTGATCCTGCTGGATTCTTGGAGACCAGTCTGATTCCTAAGTCTCAAAGCTAAGTTTTACTGCTCTGCTTTGTACACTTCAGTTTTGCTTTCGTTTTGCCTTGTTTTTGGGAGTTCTGCCATCCCTGGCCGGGGGTGAGCTGAATTCCATTTTTGTCTCTGATCTGTTGATCTTTTGCTCTGTCTTCAGAATATACCTGAGTGCTGATATAGTCTTTTGAAGCCTAGCGACTTCAGGGCCTGTTTTTCCTATCAGTCGGTTGGCACATTTTGGATAGGGTTTTTGCGGATGGCAGACAGCGGCTTTCCTGTCCTGTCCTATTTAGTTAGCTTGGGCCCCATCATTTGCTCAACCTAACTTTCTATCTGTGTTAGTGTTTTCATCTTGCTTCACCGTCATTATATGTTGGGGGCTGCCTATTGCTTTGGGGTCTGCTCTGGGGCAGTTTAGTTTTTCCCCTTTCTGTCTTTAGGCTATGCAGTTCTCCGGCTGTGATCGAGGGGTCTAGGGCAAAGTAGGAACCCCCCACGGCTACTGCTAGTTGTTGTGGATAGGTTCAGGGGTCTGCAATCCGATAGCTGCCAACCTCTCTGTTTTTTCTGGACTTAGCTAGTATTTTGTTTTTTCCTCCTTCGGTGACTCATCATAACACCACCCACTTTGAGATACATAATGGCCATTCAGTATTCTGCCATTCATCCTTTCTCACGGGACATCCACACAGCGCCCCCTAGCAGACTCAGTGGTTACTACACCACATACCTCCCCCCTCTGTTCAAATTTGTGGGGTTGAACACACATTACACCAGGGTCTCGAGACCGGGCACTCACTACACCTTGCCCCACAGGTCGAGAGAACCGTCTCCATCTGTCATATGGCCTTGTTCCTACATTAGACCTCCCCCACCTCCAGCGATCAGAATGTCGGTCATTGGCTTTGCCCCTCCAGTCACGGTCTGTCTGCGTCATCAGACACTGGTTTATCACCATCCTTTCTCTATCTAAGCGTCTTTTAACAAATGGTACCCCACCACATCTACGTTTACTTTTCAGTGCATTAACCTCACAGTTCTTTGCATCTGCTGTCTCCGTAGCAACCTCCAGTTCACACTGTAATCTGCAGTGCAACGTATTGGCACGTTGAGCCTCTTTCTCTGCTTTTCCACCTAGCGTTTCAACTGTTTCATACGCACATCACTTCCCTCCGCCAGGTCTTGGTACTGCTCAGAATTACGCCTTTCATCATCCATTTGCCTTAGTACAACTTTCAGTTTTTTCTCTGTACGACGTACTAGTTTGCTAGCAGATTGTCGCACTTTAAATTCTGCATCAAGCTGTTCCTCCAGTAGTGCAACCTTTGCTTCTAAGTCCTTATTCTGGCGAACTAATTGCTGACGGGCATTCTCATTCTTCTGAGCATCACTACGTTCTGTCTTCAGATCAGCATACATCTGGTCAACCTGAAGTGTGGCCTTTCTCAGCTTGTCATTGGCTAATTCAACGTTGCCGTGTTCTTCCTCCACTTCTTCTTCAAGCTGAACAATGCGAGACTCTAACCGAATCTTTTCTTCCAAAGCCAGAGCACCTTCACCTCTGATGTTGGCAATCACATCAGCCAGTTCATCTCTTTCCTGCTGTGCTTGTCTTTTAGCACACTCTGCAGCAGCAAGCTCCATCTGCAAATGAACCACCTCTGCTTCCATACTTTTCAGTTTCTTTTTGTCTTCACACTGTTCCTCACTCAGGCCTGGCCGCTGTAAGTCTTCGTCCCACTTCTTCTCCCGCAGAAGACCTCTTACAGTTTCTGTGAGTACTCCTACCTCTTCTCTGAGGGACTTATTCAGACCTTGCCACGATGCCAGGTGACCTTTGAGGTCGAAGACTTCTTTCTCTAGCTCATCCAGTGTGTGCTCCCTTTCTCTCTCAGAGCCACAGTCACCCCTAGAGTCTGAGTCACGCCGATCATTCGTGTCAACCGTCCAGTTACCCTCTGACAGTGTGTCCACTCCAGTCACCTCATCTCCCAGCCCACCATCTGTCCTGTCACGAGACGTCAGGTCCGTCAGTTGGGCAGATGTACTTCTTTTCCCGGTCAGTTCTACCTCTGACCTGTCCACTTTAGGAGGCGTCACCGTCTCAGCGTCCGCTGGCCCCACAGTCGAATCGTCTCCATCGTCCGACCATATGTCATCAAACAACACAAAGTCCCGGCCTCCAAGGCATAGACTAAGTCCCGTGGTTTCCCGCCCCCTTGGCACACACCACCTTTGGTCCCCTCAAACATTACTCGGTTTACTGCATAGTTCACCGTGACCCCATGTTTACAGCGAACCCTGGCATTTTTCTTGGTCAGAGATAAAACGAGCGGAGTTCCTGTCAGAGTCACGTGACTCTGAGTCCAGTCTACCAGAGACTCCTTCCCGGTGCAGCATCATGGTACACACCTGTGGCCCGTCATTATCCGGAAAATACATGCCGCACTCCTCAAAAGACACACACACACTGTGGTTCCCCAGACATACCCACTGAGGCAACCAGTGCTGCCATCTCCTCTTTTGACACACTGGCCCCTTTCTGGACCACCCCAATTTGGGTCGCTGCCCCCTCCCGAAACTCCACCCCTTTTTGGGTTACCACCCCAATTTGGGTCACCTCCCCCCTCTGGGACTCCACTTCTTTTTGGGTTACCACCCCAATTTGGGTCACCGCCCCCCTCTGGGACTCCACCCCCTTTTGGGTCACCGCCCCCTTTTGGGATTTCCCCATGCCCGTTATACCGGTCTTCTCAGACCACAGTTCACACAACACAGTTTGTCTCTTTTACGATACCACACAAGTCCTTGTTGGCACCACCACAGCTCCTGCTGTCACCAAGCACTGACACCACACCAGTTCCTTCTGGCGCTGCCACAGCTCCTGCAGCACCGTCTTCGTGGACCCGCCGATCCACCAGAAGCCGCTTGTCCCCTTCGTAACCCCGCCGAGTTACCGGAAGCCGCTTGTCACCTTCTTGACTCCCACTGAGCCACCGCAGGCTGAGTTGAGAAAAGAAGGAAAAAAAAACACACAAAAAAAGTCACGTGTCCTGTCTGTGTGCTATTCAGGACGTACCATCTCCGCCTGAGACCGTCCAACACACAGGGCGCACCGGGTGCTATTCAGGGAGCGGCCCTCCTCCCAGGGTTTCCCAACACACCGGCCTCAACAGTTCCAGGGGCTCAGCGGGTGCTATTCAGGACATACCGTCTCCACTTGAGACTGCCCAACACTCACGCCTCACCAGGTCCAAGGTCATACCATGTGCTCCAGGGATCCGATTCTTCTCCCAGAACCTCCCAACACTGACCCTCCAGGACCTTGCTCACTGAACCCTCCAGGTACACAGTCTTTATCACTGACCCAGGTCAGTACAACACGAACACCTGTCCATTACCTGTGTCGGCCACACAGGTCCTCGGGTACCTCTTCTCCACAGAGGCACCCTATAGCAATCACCAGTCTCTTTCTCACTGACCCCGGTCAGTACAACACGGTTTTCATGACCGTCACCTGCTGGCCGCGCAGGTTCTCGGACCCCTCTCCCGCAGAGGTATCCTATAAGTCTTTTCCACTGACTCCAGTCAGCATATCACACGGCTTTCCATACCGTCAGCCCTCCTGGCTCAGCGTTGCCCTTAGCAACCAACTATGCAGTCCTTTTCCTTTGCCCCTAGCAACAAGACTACAATATTGCCCACATTCTCCACCAATTTTGAGGTAGCGCTCTCATTTAAGTAGGGGATCACTCGCTTGGCAGCCACAAAAACAGATCCGGCACAGGTTTTTCATAAACTCATAACGTTGCATGCGGTTTATTAAACATCATAAACCATGACCAGCAATATATAAACGGCATAGCGCCCATGACAGAGCTTCACTCTGTTAGCAATGTCCAATACGCAGGCTTTTCAGCCTCACAGTTATATCTCACCCCGTCAGGGTTCTCTCATGGCTGCTTCTCCATACTGCAGACATTCCTTCCCTCCAGGCAACTCTCAGGCACTTGCAGCCATTAAACACAGCATCCGCACGTGCTGCTGTCAGGCAGGAAGCCCCATCTCAGCGGGACCTTCCACACTGGACCAACCAGGTCCCAGCATTCACCCATGTGACCTACCTTGGCCACATTATATGGTTCATAGCCACGCCCACCAGGTCACATGACTCTGACCTCATCACAGGTCCTTCAAGCCTTTACACACTCTTGACAACAGTGCTTTAAACACACCCCCTGGGTGGGTTTGTAGGTAACCAGGCCTGCCCATCTCTCTAGTTACCTGGAGACTTCTCCCTTACATTGAAGCAACATCTCAGCAGTATCACTGCTGATCAACACATAAGTCTCCATCCCAAAGCCACCCACTTTGAGATACATAATGGCCATTCAGTATTCTGCCATTCATCCTTTCACCTGGGACATCCAGACAGCACCCCCTAGCGGACTCAGTGGTTACTACACCACAATTGTTATATGCAATAAATAATAGGAACTTTAATTATATTGGTAATATATTACATATACACGTTGTACTGCACATTATATTTTTTTTATATAAATGATAGGATATATTGTAATAATATGCACCTTAATTATATTGGTAATATTTTATATATACATGTTGTCTTGCACATTATATGACATGATTTATTTTTTATATATAAATGATAGGATATATTATAATCACCTTAACAGATTGTTTTTATATTTATTATTTTGCTAGTCATACATCAATTTTACCCTGTTTCTTTGAGATATTTTTTCACTGGTCATAGTGTATGGTTGTCCCCAGTTTATTTATGATTTGCATTATTGCAGTCGAAACGGCGCTGTCGGGGTGGCTGTGGGCAGCTAAACCGGGACTTATACACATGTAAGTGAAGGATCATGTTTTACTTGTAGGTGGCTAGCATGTTATTTGCAGTGAGTTAATTGGAACACCTTTTTGTAGTAAGCATTTATTGCATTCTAATTTAAATAGGCACATGGTGGTTCTATTGTTACTTTTAGGTGGCTAGCATGTTATAGGCAGCAAGTTAAATTGAACACCTTGCAGTCAGCATTCATTGCATGTCAGTGTATATTAAATAGGTACATGGTGGCTCTATTGTTGCACTGAGCACTTTCATTATACATTGCTTATTAAGTACTGGTTCCTATTGTAAATGCAATTGTACTATTTTAATATTTTTATCCTCATTTGGTCCTTGGTATATATGTTACCCATGGCTTATTTTTGTGTATATCCCTTGTTTCATTTTATTTAATTAATATGTAATAAACTTTGTTGAAATTTTATCTTTGATTCACTGATTCCTCTTTTCCGGGCATCTAATGGTGGTGGATATGGTTTATTGTACCATCTACAATTATTAGTTTTTTTTTATATAAGTTTTATTTTCTGCTTAGTGGCCCCAGTAGAGTAATTTGGAACAAGTAATAGAGAATATTTTCATTAGTAGATCCCATTTTACCCCATTCCACAATTAATTCCAACACTTGATCAATCCCATACCAAACTACGGTTCCAACAAAGTCTCATCCACATACCCACGTCTGTACAACCTAGAATGTGGACCCCACAAATGTTTTTGAAAAATCAGGTCATCTGAAAATTCTAGGACTTGATCAATCCCATACCAAACTACTATTCCAACAAATTCTCTTCCACGTACCCACGTCTGTACGCTCTAGAGTGTGGACCCCACAAATGTTCCTGAAAAGTCAGGTCATTTCAAAATTCTAGAACTTGATTACTCGCAAACATTTTTGACCATTTATCTAACTTTGACTGTTTTTACAACTGTCTTGCTACACAAAACTTTGGCTTCCATTTATATTACTTATATTTATGTTGGTGATACGGGCATGATCATTTTATTGGAGGATTTCTAAAAAGGAGGAAGTTCCGTACTTATACACTATGGACTTTATCGTATGGTTCTTGCCGAACCACTGGTACCAGACAATACTTTACAGATTTTGTAGGAGATTGGTTGTTTTGTGCATATAGCGGTTCTGACCTTGGCGGGTGGGAGCTTGCTATGGTGTACCACGTTTATTGGCACATTCGTCTCTCATATAGAAATTGGTGGAGCTGAAAGGACGTTGTACAACCAGGGGAAAAGTCCTGAGGAGAGAATTTGCATATTCCCTGTGCGTTCTGGGATAAGTGAAGAATCTCCGCGAACTCAACGATCACTGGATTTTGGCTGTTGCGGCTGAAAAGAGGAAATCGGTAAACCAGGGTAAGAGTCCTGAGGAGAGAATTTGCATATTCCCAGTGCCTTCTGGGATAAGTGAAGAGTCACCACGAGCTCAACGATAATTGGATTTGGGCCATTGCAGCTGAAAAGAGGAAATCGGTAAACCGCGCACCAATTTTGGCTCATTTTTCATCACTTTGAAATCTCTCTAATATGGAAGAGGCCAGGAGCCATTTGGTGAGCTGCATTTCTTGCTACATGTTCCAGACTTACCAGTGGAAAAGCCAAACTTCACATGCCATAAATGCAAGCTTGTGTCCCTGTTGGAGGAAAAGTTGCAAAATCTTGAAGAGAGGTTAGCTACATTGAAGATCATTAAGGAAGGTGAAGAGTTCTTAGACAGAGCAGAATTATCTCTACATGTTACAAAAAGAGAAGAAATTCAAAGTGCACCTGAAGAAACAGAGGAATGGAAACATGTGACCCAGAGAAGCAGGAGGATCTGGAGGCATTCAGCACCCACACTGCTAAAGAACCAGTATCAGGCTCTTACGCAGGAGAACGATGAAGAAATCCATCAGGATAAGACTTTGCCCATGAACAGCAACCTTGTATGCCTTCAGAGTCCTCCTGGATGGAGAAAGAAAAATGTTGTGAAGAAGAAATGGAGAGTGGTGGTCATGGGGGATTCCCTGTTGAGAGGAACAGAGGCCACTATCTGCAGACCGGATATAACTTCAAGAGAAATGTGCTGTCTTCCAGGTGCAAAAATTAAAGATGTGTCTGACAGGATATCAGGACTCTTCAGACCTACAGACGACCAGCCGTTCCTGCTAATACATGTGGGGACAAATGACATAGCAAGAAACGACCTGGAAACTGTCTGCAGTGACTTTGAAAACTTAGGTAAGAAAGTGAAAGAACTGGGAGCGCAGTTGGTCTTCTCTTCCATCCTCCCAGTGGATGGCCATGGAACAAGGAGGTGGAATAAGATTCTGCAGGCGAACAACTGGCTATGTCAATGGTGCCGTCAGCAAGGATTTGGAATTCTGGATCACGGAGTGAATTACTTATACGATGGACTACTTGCTAGAGATGGGGTGCACCTTACGAAGACTGGAAAGCATGTATTTGGAAGTTGCCTTGCTAAACTCATCAGGAGAGC
This sequence comes from Dendrobates tinctorius, assembly GCF_039654945.1. Taxonomy (NCBI): domain Eukaryota; kingdom Metazoa; phylum Chordata; class Amphibia; order Anura; family Dendrobatidae; genus Dendrobates; species Dendrobates tinctorius. The sequence goes on from NW_027361797.1 coordinate 41,966,998, forward strand.
CTTAAACTAGAACAATGTAGGAAGGGAAGCAAAAGGCCAGAAAAAACCATACACCTGACAAATGCTATTGAGAACTCTGCTATTAGAAGTGGAAAGGAAGAACAAAGACAAAAGAATCTAAATAAAAATATTGGAGAAAGAGAAACCAATCACAAACTAAAATGTTTCTATACTAAAGCACAAAGCATGGGCAACAAACAAGGAGAATTGGAACTACTAACACAGGAAAAGAAATATGATGTCATTGGAATCACTGAAACTTGGTGCGACAATACACATGATTGGAATACAAGGCTAGAAGGATACAACTTATTTGCGAAAAACAGACTTGATAAATGAGAAGGTGTCGCATTGTATGTTAGAAACGCGTATATCTGCACAGAGATTGAAGCTTCAGAGACTGGGAGTTGTGTGGAAACTGTTTGGGTAAGAATACAAGGACAGAACAATGGAAAGGACACCATTGTAGGCATTTACTACAGGCCGCCTGTGCAAGCTGAAGATATGGATGAACTCTTTATGCATCAAATGGCCAAGTTCTCAAAAAAAATTACATAGTTTTCATGGGAGATTTCAACTATCCAGACATTTGTTGGGAATCTGTTGTGAGTTCATTTTCCCCTTCGTCACTGAGGTCTGGTGAACTCCCTATTCTGGTAAAGGAAGGTAATGAGCCTGATTATCAGGCACCTGAGTCTAATGATGATGACTGGCTGAGTGGAGTCACGGACTGGATATAAGGCTGCCGACGCCCTTCTGCCCTGCGGGTGATTTCTCTGTGGACTTCTAGGAAACCAGTCTGATTCCTGCTCCTCTAAAGCTAAGTTTTCTGCTTTGCCTTTTAGTATTTGTGTTTTGTTTTTGTTTGCCTTGCTTTTCTGGATTCTGCCATTCCCTGCTGGGGTGAGCTTAATCTCCTTTTGCCGGTTGCTCTGTCTTCAGAATATTCCTGAGTACTGACATAGCTGTTTGAAGCCTAGCGTCTTCAGGGCCTTTTTTCACTGTCAGTCTGTTGGCTCTTATTTTCATAGGGTTTTTCACGGATTGCAGACAACAGCCTTCCTGTCCTTTCCTATCTAGTTAGCTTGGGCCCCGTCTTTGCTCAGTCTATCTTTCTGTCTGTGCTGTGTTCTTTCTTCTTGCTTCACCGTCATTATATGTGGGGGGCTGCCTTTTGCTTTGGGGTCTGCTCTGGGGCAGTTTAGATTTCCCTTTCTGTCTTTAGGCTATTTAATTCTCCGGCTGTGATCGAGGGGTCTAGGGCATCGTAGGAACTCCCCACGGCTACTGCTAGTTGTGTTGATAGGTTCAGGGGTCTGCAATCCGATAGCTGCCAACCTCTCTGGTTTTCTGGACTTAGCTAGCATTTCTGTTTTTGCCTCCTACGGTGACTCAATCATAACAGGAATCTCTCTCAGGCAAAACTAACAGGTCAAGGAAATTCTTATCCTCTCTTGCTGACAACTTTATCTTCCAAAAGGTAGGGGAGAAAACAAGGGGAACTGCTACCTTGGATCTAATCCTTATAAACAGGGAGGAAATGGTTGAGGAGGTAAAAGTGGCTGGGACCCTAGGAGGTAGCGACCATGCTATTTTAGAATTTTGGATAACTAGAGGAGGAAGACCTGTGAAGACTCAGACGTCAAGGTTAGATATCAGAAAGGCAGATATTAACCGGTTCCCGACCGCCCACTGTAGATAAACGTTGGCTCTTGCTGGGTTTTGTGCAGCGCCGACGTTTATCTACTGTCGGCGGTTTTGTGCCCCCCGGGACCCCCACATACCTTACAACGTGGGGATCCCGGTTCACAATGCATGCTGGGACCCCCGACGTCATCGAGACCTGATTGGTTCAGGTCCTGATGACGTCAGCGTCACAGCAGCCAATGGGAGCGATCGCTGGGAAAGCTGCTTGTTTCCCGGCGATCTCCCTCATTGTAACGCGGCTTCTCCCTCTGATCTCACTGACAGATGATCAGAGGTGAAGCAGCGTTACTGTGTGACTAGATCGCTGCCTGGCACAGCTGATCGCTGCCTGACACAGCTGTGCCAGGCAGCGATCTTGTCACACAGTAACGCTGCTTCACCTCTGATCATCTGTCATTGTGAGATCAGAGGAGAAGTCACATTACAGTGTGCCAGGCAGCGATCTAGTCACATAGTAACGCTGCTTCTCCTCTGATCATCTGTCAGTGTGAGATCAGAGGAGAAGTGGCGTTACTATGAGTCAGATCGCAGCGCAGCGATCTTGTCACAAAAATAAAAAAAAGTAAAGAAAAAAAGCAGGTACACAGGTTAGGGCTAGGGTTAGGGCTAGGGTTAGGGTTAGGGTTAGGGCTAGGGCTGGGATTAAGGTTATGGGTGTGTTGGTGTTAGGTTTGTGGTTAGGGTTATGGTTAGGGCTGAGATTAGGGTTAGGGGTGTGTTGGGGTAAGGGTTGGAATTAGAATTGTGGGTTTCCACTGTTTAGGTACATCAGGGGCTCTGTAAATGCAATATGACGCCCGCAGACCATTCCATCAAAGTCTGCATTTCAGAACGTCACTACTTCCCTTCCGAGCCCCACCGTGAGCCCAAACAGTAGTTTTCTCCCACATATGGGGTACAAGCCTACTCAGGACAAATTGGACAACAACTCTTAGGGTCCAATTTCTCCTGTTACCCTTGTGAAAATAAAAATTGGGGGCTAAAAGATCATTTTTGTGGAAAAAAAATGATTTTTTTATTTTCATGCCTCTACATTATAAACTTTACTGAAACACTTGGGGGTTCATAGTGCTCACCACACATCTAGATACGTTCCTTGGGGGGTCTAGTTTCCAAAATGGGGTCACTTGTGGGGGATTTCCACTGTTTAGGTACATCAGGGGCTCTGCAAACGCACATGACACCCGCAGACCATTCCATCAAAGTCTGCATTTCAGAACGTCACTACTTCCCTTCCGAGCCCCACCGTGTGCCCAAACAGTAGATTTCTTCCACATATGGGGTATCAGCGTACTCAGGACAAATTGGACAACAACTTTTGGGGTCCAATTTCTCCTGTTACCCTTGTGAAAATAAAAATTGGGGGCTAAAAGGTCATTTTGTGGAAAAAAAAATGATTTTTTATTTTCATGGCTCTACGTTATAAACTTCTGTGAGGCACTTGGGGGTTCAAAGTGTTCACAACACATCTAGATAAGTTCTTTAAGGGGTCTAGTTTCCAAAATGGGGTCACTTGTGGGGGGTTTCCACTGTTTAGGTACATCAGGGGCTCTCCAAATGCGACATGGCATCCGATCTCAATTCCTGCCAATTCTGCATTGAAAAAGTCAAACGGCGCTCCTTCCGTTCTGAGCTCTGCCGTGTGCTCAAACAGTGGTTTAGCCCCACATACGGGGTATCTGCGTATTCGGGAGAAATTGCACAAAAAATTTTGTGGTTCATTTTCTCTTTTTACACTTGTGAAAATAAAAAAAATGGTTTTGAAGTAAAATGTTTGTGAAAAAAAGTTAAATGTTTATTTTTTCCTTCCATATTCCATTCATTCATGTGAAGCACCTGAAGGGTTAATAAACTTCTTGAATGTGGTTTTGAGTACATTGAGAGGTGCAGTTTTTAGAATGGTGTCACTTTTGGGTATTTTTTGTTATATTGACCCCCCAAACTCACTTCAAATGTGAGGTGGTCCCTAAAAAAAATGGTGTTGCAAATTTTGTTGTAAAAATGAGAAATCGCTGGTCAACTTTTAACCCTTATAACTTCCTAAAAAAAAAAAATTATGTTTCCAAAATTGTGCAGATGTAAAGTAGACATGTGGGAAATGTTATTTATTAACTATTTTGTGCGATATCACTCTCTGATTTAAGGGCATAAAAATTAAAAGTTTGAAAATTGCAAAATTTTCTAAATTTTCGCCAAATTTTGATTTTTTTAACAAATAAGCGCAGCTCATATCTAAAAATTTTTACCACCATCATGAAGTACAATATGTCATGAGAAAACAATGTCAGAATCAGTAGGATCCGTTGAAGCGTTCTAAAGTTATGACCTCATAAAGTGACACTGGTCAGAATTGAAAAAATTGGCCCGGTCACGAAGGCAAAAACAGGCTCGGGTGTGAAGAGGTTAAGGGATTCAGAAAGAGAATTGGAGGGATCCAATGGCTGGATATCCTTAAGGACAAAAATGTCCAGGAAGTATGGGAAATCTTGAAAAATGAAATTCTCAAAGCACAATTGTTAACAATTCCGAAAAGAAGGAAGAATAGGAATCGTCTAAGGAAACCAGGATGGATGAACACAGAACTTAAGCACATGCTAAAAAGGAAGAAAGAAATGTTTATAAAATGGAAAGAGGGAGGCATATCTAAAGAAGAATATAATGCTGTCTGCAGAACTTGCATGGCACAAATCAGATTAACTAAAGCTGACAATGAATTGAGGCTTGCAAGAGACGTCAAAAGCAATAATAAAGGATTTTGGGGATATGTCAAAAAAAGTAAAAGAAAAGTCAAAGATGCTATAGGATTTTTACAGGATGAAAATGATGAAATGGTAAGAAAGGATGTTGAGAAGGCCGAACTTGTAAATTCCTATTTTGCATCTGTTTTCTCTCAGAAAGGAAATGTAACATTAACTGTTCTTCGCTGTCCTAATAAGGGAATAGAAGAATCCAGGATATCTATAAACAGAAAGATAGTGAGGAAACACTTAGCTAACCTAAATGAATTCAAGTCTCCAGGTCCAGATGAATTACACCCCAGAGTACTGAAGGAGATAGCAGAAGAAATTTTTGAGCCCCTCTCCATAATCTTTGAAAATTCTTGGAGAACAGGAGAAGTCCCAGAAGACTGGAGAAGAGCAAATGTTCCTATCTTCAAAAAGGGGAAGAAGGTGGACCCAGGCAACTATAGGCTGGTGAGTCCGACTTCTATACCAGGAAAGATCTTTAAACAAATTATTAAACAACATGTATGTAAGTACCTGGATAAGAATGAAGTGATTAAACAGAGTCAGCATGGGTTTGTAACTAATAAGTCATGTCAGACTAACTTAATTTCCTTCTATGACAGAATCACTGATTGGGTGGATCACGGAAATGCTACAGATATAGTATATCTTGACTTCAGCAAAGCATTTGACAAAGTATCTCACACAATCCTTATTGAAAAAATAGCTAAGTATGGAATGGACAAGGCAACTGTTAGGTGGATTCATAACTGGCTTAGTGATCGGACCCAAAGAGTGGTCGTAAATGGTTGCACATCCAATTGGAAGAATGTCTGAAGTGGGGTACCACAGGGCTCTGTCCTGGGCCCTGTATTGTTCAACATATTTATCAACAATTTAGATGAAGGAATTGAGGGTAAACTGATTACATTTGCTGATGACACAAAGCTAGGAATGATAGCTAATACTAGAGAAGAGAGAGGATTCAAAAAGATATAAATAAACTGGAGCAGTGGGCAGCAACTAACAGAATGGTCTTTAATAGGGAAAAAAAAGTACTACATCTGGGCAATAAAAAAAGCATATACAGAATGGGAGGAATAGGGCTAAGCAACAGCACATGTAAAAAAGACTTGGGTATACTAATAGATCACAGACTGAATATGAGTCAACAGTGTGATGCTGCAGCAAAAAAGGCAAATGCAATTCTAGGATGTATTAACAGAAGCATACAGTCTAGTTCACGTGAAGTCATTATTGCCCTCTACACCTCTTTAGTCAGACCTCATCTGGAATACTGTGTCCAGTTTTGGGTGCCACATTTTAAAAAAGACATCAACAAACTGGAGCAAGTTCAGAAAAGAGCAACCAGAATGGTGACCGGTCTGCAAACCCAGTCTTATGAGGAAAGGTTGCAGGATTTGGGAATGTTTAGCTTGCAGAAGAGAAGACTGAGAGGAGACTTAATAGCTGTCTACAAATATCTCAAGGGCTGTCATATTGTAGAAGGATCATCTCTATTCTCATTTGCACAAGGAAAGACTAGAAGCAATGGGATGAAACTGAATAGGAGGAGACAGATTAGATATTAGAAAAAACTTTTTGACATCAGTGAGTGGAACAGGCTGCCACGAGAGGTGGCGAGTTCTCCTTCAATAGAAGTCTTCAAACAGAGGCTGAACAGACATCTGTCTGGGATAATTTAGCGAATTCTGCTTTGAGCAGGGGGTTGGACGAGATGGTCCAGGACGTCCCTTCCAACTCTACGATTCTATGATTCAACCAGTCCCTGAAAGTCTGTGTCAATCTAGCCCAGCTGGTGTTCTTTCATCTTTGGAACAGTACAGTTTATTCTTCCTGCAACAAAATATTCAAATATGGGACAACTGTTTTGTTAGCAGGACTAAATTTTATAATCAGCCAATGTATTTTTAGGAGCATGCCTCCCTCTGTGAGTAATAATTCCTGAAAGGATTTTCAAATAAAGCCAAATTTGTCACATTGTGACCTTACTGTCTGAGCACTGCAGTTTGTCCAAACAGAACTTTTTGACTACATATGGGATATCACCACGCTCATAAGAAAGTGGTTAACAAATTGTGGGGTCCACTTTTTGGTGTTATCTCTGACAAAAGCTAAAAATTCAGGTCTAAACCAAGATTTTTATGGAAAAAATGAACTTTTTCAATATGACGACCTAATGCTATCAAATTCTGTGTCGTACCTGTGGGTTCAAATTGCTCAATATACCCCTGGATAAAATCTTTGAGGGGTGTAGTTTCCAAAATGGGGTCAGTTTTGGGGGGTTTCTGCTGTTTAGGCACATGTCCAAACCCCACATTGCATCCAGTCTCACAATTTTGAGATTAAAAGTCAAACGGTGCTCCTTCCCTTCCGAGCTCTACCGTGCCCCCAAACAGAGGTTTACCCCCACATATGGGGTATCAGCATACTCAGGACAAATAGCACAACAACCTATGTGGTCCAATTTCTCTTGCTACCCTTGGTAAAATAAAAATTTGGGGGCAAATAGATAATTTTTGTGAAAAAAATATTTTTTATTTTTACGGCTCTACATTATAAACTTCTGTGAAGCACTTGGGGGTTCAAAGTGCACACCACACATCTAGATAAGTTCCTTAGGGGGTCTAGTTTCCAAAATGGTGTCACTTGTGGGGTGTTTCCACTGTTTAGGCACATCAGGGGCTCTCCAAACACAACATGGCGTCTGATCTCAATTCCAGCCAATTCTGCGTTTAAAAGTCAAACGGCGCTCTTTCCCTTCCGAGCTCTACCACGCACCCAAACAGAGGTTTACCCCCACATATGGGGTATCAGCGTATTCAGGAGAAATTGCACAACAAATTTTGTGGCTCATTTTCTCTTTTAACACTTGTGAAAATAAAAAAAGTTAGTTCTGAAGTAAATTTTTTGGAAAAAAAAGTTAAATGTTAATTTTTTCCTTCCACATTGCTTCAGTTCCTGTGAAGCACAAAAAGGGTTAATGAACTTCAGGAATGTGGTTTTGAGCACCTTGAGGGGTCCAGTTTTTAGAATGGTATAATTTTGGGTATTTTATGTCATGTACACCCCTCAAAATGACTTTAAATATGATGTGGTCCCTAAACAAATGGTTTTGTAAATTGTGCTGTAAAAATGAGAAATCGCTGGCCAACTTTTAACACTTATAACTTCCTAACATAAAAAAATTTTGCTTCCAAAATTGTGCTGATATAAAGTAGACATGTGGGAAATGTTATTTATTAAGAAATTTATGTGACCTATCTTTCTGATTTAAGGGCATAAAAATTTTAAAAATTTTCACCATATTTCCATTTTTTTCATAAATAAACAAGTCATATCGAAGAAATTTTACTACTAACATGAAGTACAATATGTCGCGAAAAAGCAATCTCAGAATCAGCAGGATCCGTTAAAGCGTTCCAGAGTTATAGCCTCACAGTGACAGTGGTCACAATTGTAAAAATTGACCTGGTCATTAAGCTGCAAAATGGCTCTGTCACTAAGGGGTTAAAGGCAAACTCTGCCACAGGTAACAAAGAACACTAATAATCCTGCTGGGATGTGGCAAGTCACTGTAAAATTTGTTTAAGAGACTGATTGGCCTTCTCATCGGCCTATCATCCAGAAACCAATGGTCAGACAGAGAGGACCAAAGTAATACCCAACCTTTTACAAAAAGCCCTCCAGAATTTGGACAAAAACTGTACCCTCCCATCTGAAACCACATTCAAAGGCACACCATGCAATCGTACCACGTGCTCAACAAACAACCAAGAAAGAGTTTCAACATTAGGCAGTCCTGCCAAAGGTACAAAATGCGCCTGTTGACTGAATCTATCCACCACCACCCAGACCACTATTTAGCCATTTGATTGAGGGAGATCAGTGATAAAGTCCATGAACAAATGAGTCCAAAGTCTATCCGGAATTGGCAATGGCACCAATTCCCCGGCCAGCCAGTTATGAAAGCTTTTAGCATGGGCACAAGTATCACAGAAAGATACAAACACGGGGACATCAGAGGCCATAGAGGAACACCAAAACAGCCTAGCAATAGCTTTTCGAGTAGCCGAGATTCCAGCATGCCCACTAGGAGCAGAATCGTGGAACTCCTGGAGCTTGTTGTCAGGCAATGGTGGAGGAGCAAGAGACTGAGCCTCACAAATCTCCTGCTCCAGCTCTGAGGACACCCCAGCAATGACCACCCCGTGCTGAAGAATGGAAGAAGGAGGTTTGGGAGGCGATACCGGATCCAAGCTGCGAGATAAGGCATCCGCCTTGACATTCTTGGAACCAGGCCGAAAGGTGATATAAAAATTAAAGCGTGAAAAAAAGGGACCACTTCGCCTGTCTGCGAGTCAATTGTTTGGCCGACTCAATATAAGACAGATTCTTGTGGTCCGTAATCACCGTGATCTGATGAATAGCCCCCTCCAAAAACTGCCTACATTCTTCAAAGGCCAACTTAATAGCTAAAAGCTCCCAATTCCCAACATCGTCATTTTTCTCAGCAGGAGAGAATTTTTTCGAGAAAGCACAGGGCCTCAGGTTAGTCAAAGTGGCGGGCCCTTGGGACAGCACCGCCCCCACCCCCACTGCATCCACCTCAACGATGAACGGTTTAGACGGATCAGGCTGGACCAAAAAAGGCAGACATAAAGCATTTTTTCAATAAAGCAAACGCCTCCACAGTTGGAGCTAACCAGTTTTTGAGATCAGCCCCCTTACGAGTCAGATCAGTGAGGGGCTTGACCACCTGAGAAAACCCCTTAATAAATTTCCTATAATAGTTTGCAAACCCCAAAAAACATTGAAGACCCTTTAAGACTCGGGGTTGCACCCAATTCATAATGGCCCATACCTTCCCAGGGTCCTTACGAAATCCCTTGTCAGAGAGAATGAACCCCAGAAAGGACAATTCTTGGACAAAAAATGTGCATTTTTCAGGTTTCGCAAAAAGCGAGTTCTCCCGTAATCTCTGGGGAACCGCACGTAGATGATCCATGTGAACCTGTAAGATAAAAACACAAGGATATAATCTAAATACACCACCATAAAGCACCCAATAAAATCTGAAAATACATGGCTAATGAAATTCTGAAAAACAGCTGGCGCATTGATGAGGCCAAAGGGCATAACCAAATTCTCAAATAAGTTCTTCAAATTTCTGAAGTGAGAATTGCCATTTTCCACCCATCCACCTCCAGAATACGGATAAGGTTATATGCCCCCTGAGGTCCAATTTAGAAAACCATTTAGCCACAAACAATTGTTTGTATAATTCAGGGATGAGCGGGACGGGGTAGGTATTTCTCACTATGATCTTATTCAATTCTCGAAAATTGAGGCACAGGCGCAAACCACCATCTTTTTTTTTTTTTACAAAAAAGTATCCAGCCACCACAGGAGAAACAGAAGGACGGATGTGGCCTTTGCGTAGGCTTTTAGAAATATACTCTTTCATAGCTGTTCACTCCGGGCCAGAGAGGTTGTACAGACGGGCCCCTTGGGCAATTTAGCACCCAGAATCAGATTGATAGTACAATCAAAAGGGCGATGAGGTGGTAAGACTTTGGCCTCCTTTTTGGAAAAAAAATCCTCAAAATCCTTCAGGTACTCCAGAACACATTAACGGATGACACAAGTACAGCAGTAAGGTAACTTCTACTACAATTAGAACCCCATTTAACAATGTCCCGAGATTCCCAGTCTATCACAGGATTATGTAACTGTAACCAGGGGAACCCCAACAACAGTCCTGAAGGCAGATTGTCCAGAACAAAACATGAAATACGTTTTGTGGTGCAAGGAACCCACTTTCAAGAGAAACTCCTCTGAGACAAATTTGATGACATTTTTAGCCAGTGGTGTTTTGTCAATGGCAACAACATGAATAGGAATAGAAGTCTCCAGCCTAACTATCCCTAACTTACACTTGGTCAACAAGGTAGAGTCAATAAAGTTCATGGACGACCCGCAGTCCACGAAAGCAGAAGTGGTCGTGCAGCAACTCCCACAACTAAGTTCCACTTCCAACAATACTTTTGAAAATGACAAAAAAGGTACCCGAGAGTCTGGGTGACCTCCACGACAATCACCCAGACTCAGCCGCTTGTTAGTGAGTGGGCAGGAGAGGCAGTCCTTTTCCCAATATCCGGGATCTCCGCAGTAAAAACACAGCTTTCCTTCACGTCGCCGTCTCCTCTTCCTTCTCCTTGAGGTTGGTGGCCCCCACCTCCATAGGTTCAGACGGTGGCAAAACAACAGGCTTAGCAGGGAGTAACGGAACCTCTTGCTGTGTAACATCTCTCTGCCTTAGCCTCCGATCCATATGGATGGCCTGAGTCATAGCCTCCTCCAATGAGCTGGGTGATGGATGTAGAGCCAGAGCATCCTTCAGGTGATCCGACAGTCCTCTACTGAACTGACATCTCAGCGCAGAGTCATCCCAGGACACCTCAGTAGACCATCGACAGAACTCGGAGCAATACCATACAGCCAAGAGCTTCCCCTGAAAGAGACCCATGATTGTGTCCTCTGCCACTCTAATCCAGTCAGGCTCATCATAAATAAGTCCTAAGGTCTCAAAAAACTTGTCCACCGACACACGTTCAGGGACAGAAGCAGGAAAAGAGAAAGCCCACGACTGAGGTCCCTCCCGCAGTAAAGAAATTATTATTCCCACCTGCTGACTCATCTCCAGAAGATCGGGGTCTAAAAAAAATAGCTTGCAACTCTCCTTGAACATACGAAACCTCTCCTTTTCCCTGCAGTAGGTATCTGGGAGCCTGACTGTAGGTTCAGGAGATTGCAATGAGACATCAACAGTGTTAGAGTGCTTGCAGACAGACTGGGAAGGAAATCCCTGCTAAGATTTTACAAAGTCAGAAATTTCCTTTTGCATGTGGTTATGAGACGAGGCCAAGGACCTATGTTCCACAAGCAGACCCTGCATCATTTGTGTCAGACTATCCATTTGATCCACCAAGAAATGGAGCGGAGCAATAGAAAGCAGAGCAGAGAAAAAAAACTACCTGTTTCTGGTCAGTTATAATATCATGCTGCTGTGATGCAGGTAGGTGCAGGCTCCACAAGATAGCAGTAGAGTGGAAGCAGGACTGCACCTAAACAGAACTGGCCTGGCTGGCAAAGGTGGCAGCAGAGTAGTCAAACAAGCCAAGTCAAACCTAGACTATAGCGCAGTACAGAAGAATAAGAAAACTCAGAATCAGGGACAAGTTACAGGGTCAGTAACGGTCAGAAGCAGATGAGCCAAAATACAAAAGACAGAAGCAGGTCACAATACAAGCCAAGTCAGAACCAGGGAGTCAGCACACTAAAGGGGACACAGAGCCAGGACAGGAATAGGGGAAAACAGAGACATGGGTTCAGAGAGCAAACACAACAGGACTAGTCAGAGCAACCAGAGTCAGCTACAGCAGCCCTAAGCAAAACTGTAACTGACATCGCCTGCAGGAAGTGGCCTTAAATAGCAAACCTGATGTCAGGAATGAAACCCAGTACCTCCTGTCCATGACCCAGCAGCTCTACCTCCTGAGCTATTCAAGTCAGCTGGACAGCTCTTTGCTAAAACCAAGATACCAGTGACTGTTGTTCCTGATTGGCTCTACCCTGTATTCTCTAATTGGCCCTCTGATTGTTAATTACATGCCCTATATAAACTTGGCCTTGTGATTGCTGCAGTGTGAGATTATTGTGCTTCCAGCCTCTAGTCAAGCTCTTCCTTCTGCTGATCCTCCGCTACCGAACCGCCTCTCCAGTGTACCGACCCTCGGCTATCATCTGGTACGTTATCTGCCTCCGTGCCCCCTAGTGGTTGCAATAATATAGACTCCAATTCAATACAGATTGTGACACTTGAACCCAAACTGAGGCTGAGAAAGGTTAACCCCTTCATGACCAGACCGGGAAAAAGGGAAAACAGGACTCAAACCCCGGTCTGGATCATGACAGCTAACTTCTGAACAGGCCGCTATTTGGCCATGAACTGCCATGGCAAACATCAGGATCACACAATCATGATTTAAGGGTGTCGATGAGATGAAAGCGGAAGCCCCCACACTCCATTAACCATTTATATGATGAAGTCACTATTGACAGCAGCATCTAAGGGGATAAACATATATGTACGGTGCAAACACTGATAGTCGCAGATACAGCAAGTTGTCAGCTATAGTGTACAGCCGACAGCTGCTGGATTGTCACCTGTATGGGGATGCTAGTCTCATATCTCAGGTTAGTAAAAAGACGTATTAAGGGGTTAAATGCACTAACATTTTTATTTTTGCATTATTTAAGCAATGTTTTGTCTGTAGATGTTGTATTTTTCGGATACATGCTATTTTTTGTAAGGTTGGAAGCATATTTTTCTTTTTATGGCATTCATTTCTGACATAAATGTCATGTTAGTAAAGTTGTCCACCCATTTTTTAAATATTTACATGAAGCCCAGTATGGTTTGAACCACATGTCAAACTCTGGCCTGCGGGCCAAATCTATCCGGCAGGGTGATTATATTTGGCCCACGATGTTCGCACCCCCCTCTCCCACCTTCCCGGCATCACTCCTTCAACTATTCAGCATCATGGAATTCAATACAGCTGAAGGTAATAATGAATGAGGGATCTCAGCCATAATTCTCCTTCTGCATCTGATGTCTCAGCGCAGTGGGTGCGATAACATCACTATTCCGCTCCAGCTGCGCTGAGCAGTGAAGAGCTTCAGAGTACTCACTATAGAGTCTGGAGCACTGGGGGAGCGGAGTATTTTTATTTTTAATGTGGGGATCATTATGTCATATGGAGTACTTCTTGGGGCCATTATACTGTATGGAGGGATATGTGAGGCCTATTGTATGGTACATGTGGGGCCATTATTCTGTGTGGAGGAGTGTGTGGGGCTCATTATACTGTATGGAGGACTATATGGGGCCATTATACTGTATGGAAGACTTTGTAAGGACCATTATTCTGTAAGGATGACTATTTGGGGCCCATTATACTATATGGAGGACTATGTGCGGCCCAATATACAGTAGAGAGGACTATGTGGAGTCATTACACTGTATGGATGACTATGTGGGGCCCATTATACTGTATGGAGGACTAAGTGCGGCCATTATACTGTAGAGAGGACTATGTGGGGCCATTATATACTGTATTGAGGACTATATGGAGTCATTACACTGTATGATGGACAATTTGGGGCCCATTATACTATATGTAGGTGTCACACTGTGACAGACGTAAGGGGGAAAACTGTCCCTGGAACTGGGACCCTAACTATCCTTGTCTCAGGACCGAGTTATATCTGGATAAGTGATGTTTATAGAGCGCACCATGTACTTGGATTAGGATCCTTTTTCTGCAACTATTTATATGGAGCATAGTATTTTCACATATTGCATGGTATATTTATAGAACGCACAATGTATTTCGAATAGGATGCCCTTTTGCAATTTTTTGCAATCATTTATATGGAGCAAAAATAAGATTAGGATGCGTTTTTGCAATTTTTTGCAATCATTTATATGGAGCATATTACTTTCATATATTGCATTGTATACCTGGTAAACTTTTTCTGGTGACGCACTATGTTTTTTTTGCTTTTTTGTACTAAATTTTTCAATATGATTTGTCTTTTTTCTTTATAAGGCATTCCACACCTATGTGACATGTATGATGAGTTTGACTCTGATGTCCATGGATTATTATTTCCACAGGTATTACTCTGGGTCTTTATTGACTATTTAAATGGATATGATACTCAATGCATTGAGTCTTTATTTTATGTGAATTATGATTTATTATTTTAGTAAGATTAGTACTTGATTGTATATTTTTTTATGTAATGAGTGCATGTATCATTTATTCTACAGATAAGTTCTTGAAAAAGGTGCTATAGCCGAAACGGATAATTTTTTTCTGTGGAATATTGGTCTTTATGACATTTTGGAATCAATAAACTTTGGTCTTTACTTATACTCATTTGAGTTTCATTTGAATTTTGTGTGCCGAGGTTTTTGTATTACATTCAGTATTGGATTTTACCTCTGAGCACCTAATATAACAGTGAGCACCCCATTTATCTTTATATATCCTTGTCTCAGGGTTACTCTTGATGGTAGAGAGGTCTGGGTCTCCAACCTTACTATAAGCTTGTTCCCTAATCTGTCCCCTCCCCATGGGGCTTGGTACAGACATGTAAGGGAAACAAAACAAATACAAAATAGGGATAACTGAATACCACTACCATACAGCAGCACTTACCAAAATAGGCAGGAGGATAAGGAAAGGGAGGAATACACAAACCATCAGATTCATTCATCAATTTAATCCCTATTCAGAGCATTACTACACTGCTCAAAAAAATAAAGGGAACACTTAAACAACAGAATATAACTCCAAGTAAACCAAACTTCTGTGAAATCATACTGTCCACCTAGGAAGCAACACTGATTGACAATCAATTTCACATGCTGTTGTGCAAATGGAAATTATTGACAATTATCAAGACACCCTCAATAAAGGAGTGGTTCTGCAGGTGGAGACCACAGACAACATGCTTTCTGGCTGATGTTTTGGTCACTTTTGAATGTTGGTTGTGCTTTCACACTCATGGTAGCATGAGACGGACTCTACAACCCACACAAGTGGCTCAGGTAGTGCAGCTCATCCAGGATGGCACATCAATGCGAGCTGTGGCAAGGTTTGCTGTGTCTGTCAGCGTAGTGTCCAGAGGCTGGAGGCGCTACCAGGAAACAGGCCAGTACACCAGGAGATGTGGAGGGGGCTGTAGGAGGGCAACAACCCAGCAGCAGGACCGCTTCCTCCAAGGAGGAACAGGAGGAGCACTGCCAGAGCCCTGCAAAATGACCTCCAGCAGGCCACAAATGTGCATGCGTTTCCACAAACGGTTAGAAACCGACTTCATGAGGATGGTCTGAGTGCCCGATGTCCACAGATGGGGGTTGTACTAAACAAAATTAACACATAGCTTCCCCAACAAGTTTTGCCTAACATGACTCCTTATAGGGTTGGGGCTATACATTTTTTATAGAGATAATAATAGGAAGATTGATCAGGCATACTGTTGTGTGCTTTTCTTTAACAAAGTATAACAAAATCCATGTTTTAATGCATTCCTTAATTAGGGTTTTATTTACTCTCTGGGTAATTTGGTATTATGAATTTGCCATCTCTATGGGCCCCATATAATGTTCTATACAGAATAATGGCCCCATATAATATTCTATACAGAGTAATGACCCATATAATTTTCCATACAGTGTATTGACCTTGTCAAAAGACAGAAGTACTCAGCTGTGATCAGAGGTATAAACTTTACCTCTGGTCACTGGTGCCTTTTACGGGCAGCTGCGGGCTGCTGTTTTTAGGTTGGGGGGGTCCCATATCCATGGTCATTTATCAGCCTGAGAATACCAGCCCCCAGCTGTGGGCTTTAGCAAAGTTGGTTGTCAAAGATGGGGGGTGACCCCACGCCGTTTTTTTAATTATTAACTCCTTTCTGACATATGACGTACTATCCCGTCCATGTGCTCTGGGACTTAACTCCCAAGGACGGAATATTACGTCATAGCGATCAGCGGCACCCCCCGGGGGAGCGCCGCTGATCGCGGCTGGGTGGCAGCTGATTATCACAGCTGACATCAGGCACTATCCCCCGCCACGTTAACCCCTGGCACCAGGGCTGTGGAGTCAGAGCTCATTTTGGTGGAGTCGGAATAAAATGGACCGACTCCGACTCCTAAAATATATAATAAATTGGGTACAGTAGTTCAATGCAGAATGTGCTGAATATTTTTTCATAGGAATTTGGGAAAGTTATGAAATGTCCTATAAATGGCTGTTCTATCCCTGATCTAAGGCTACATTCACACACAGCGTTTTTCCTGCGTTTTTTGAGGATACGTTTTTCAGTTGCAAAAGCAGATCAGCTTTTTAAAAAAACGCATCACCTGAAAGGTTTTTGAGCTCATAGATAATGTTTTCAATAGCAAAAGCAGATTAGAAATCTGCTCTATCTATATCTATCTATCCATATCTGTCTATCTATATCATATCTGTACCAAAAAGAATGAAAGCCGGATAGCACACAGACTAACACTCCTTTTTTTTCAGCACCAGTCAGGTACACCTCACAGCTGCACAAAAGGACGCCCAGGACAGGCATTGCTCGTCTTCAGTAACACATCAACAGATAGTTGGAATAAATAGACTGCATTCACCACATCTTCTTAAGGTGCAGGCTTTATTTTCAAGTGTAGGGGTGTGAAGTATGAGGTTTCTGCCCCCCAAACTTTTGGTCTGTAGTATATATACACATATATATATATATATATATATATATATATATATATATATATACACACACACATACAGTTGTGACCAAAAGTATTGACACCCCTGCAATTCTGTCAGATAATACTCAGTTTCTACCTGAAAACGATTGCAAACACAAATTCTTTGGTATTATTATCTTCATTTAATTTGTCTTAAATGAAAAAACACAAAAGAGAATAAAGCAAAACATTGATCATTTCACACAAAACTCCAAAAATGGGCCAGACAAAAGTATTGGCACCCTCAGCCTAATACTTGGTTGCACAACCTTTAGCCAAAATAACTGCGACCAACCGCTTCCGGTAACCATCAATGAATTTCTTACAATGCTCTGCTGGAATTTTAGACCATTCTTCTTTGGCAAACTGCTCCAGGTCCCTGATATTTGAAGGGTGCCTTCTCCAAACTGCCATTTTTAGATCTCTCCACAGGTGTTCTATGGGATTCAGGTCTGGACTCATTGCTGGCCACCTTAGAATTCTCCAGTGCTTTCTCTCAAACCATTTTCTAGTGCTTTTTGAAGTGTGTTTTGGGTCATTGTCCTGCTGGAAGACCCATGACCTCTGAGGGAGACCCAGCTTTCTCACACTGGGCCCTACATTATGCTGCAAGATTTGTTGGTAGTCTTCAGACTCCATAACATAATGCCATGCACACGGTCAAGCAGTCCAGTGCCAGAGGCAGCAAAGCAACCCCAAAACATCAGGGAACCTCAGCCATGTTTGACTGTAGGGACCGTGTTTTTTTCTTTGAATGCCTCTTTTTTTCTCCTGTAAACTCTATGTTGATGCCTTTACCCAAAAAGCTCTACTTTTGTCTCATCTGACCAGAGAACATTCTTCCAAAAGGTTTTAGGCTTTTTCAGGTAAGTTTTGGCAAACTCCAGCCTGGCTTTTTTCTGTCTCGGGGTAAGAAGTGGGGTCTTCCTGGGTGTCCTACCATACAGTCCTTTTTCATTCAGATGCCGATGGATAGTACGGGTTGACACTGTTGTACCCTCGGACTGAAGGGCAGCTTGAACTTGTTTGCATGTTAGTCGAGGTTCTTTATCCAACATCCGCACAATCTTGCTTTGAAATCTCTTGTCAATTTTTATTTTCCGTCCACATCTAGGGAGGTTAGCCACAGTGCCATGGGCTTTAAACTTCTTGATGACACTGCGCACGGTAAACACAGGAACATTCAGGTCTTTGGAGATGGACTTGTAGCCTTGAGATTGCTCATGCTTCCTCACAATTTGGTTTCTCAAGTCCTCAGACATTTCTTTGGCCTTCTTTCTTTTCTCCATGCTCAATGTGGTACACACAAGGACACAGGACAGAGGTTGAGTCAACTTTAATCCATGTCAACTGGCTGCAAGTGTGATTTAGTTATTGCCAACACCTGTTAGGTGCCACAGGTAAGTTACAGGTGCTGTTAATTACACAAATTAGAGAAGCATCACATGATTTTTCGAACAGTGCCAATACTTTTGCCCACCCTCTTTTTTATGTTTGGTGTGGAATTATATCCAATTTGGCTTTAGGACAATTCTTTTTGTGTTTTTTCATTTAAGACAAATTAAATGAAGATAATAATAACAAATAATTTGTGTTTGCAATCATTTTCAGAAAGAAACTGAGCATTATCTGACAGAATTGCAGGGGTGTCAATACTTTTGGCCACAACTGTATATACACATATATACATATACACAGTACAGACCAAAAGTTTGGACACACATTCTCAAAGAGTTTTCTTTATTTTCATGACTATGAAAATTGTAGATTCACTTTGAAGGCATCAAAACTATGAATTAGCACATGTGGAATTATATAATAAACAAAAAAGTGTGAAACAACTGAACATACTGTATGTCTTATTTTCTTGGTTCTTCAAAGTAGCCACCTTTTGCTTTGATTACTGCTTTGCACACTCTTGGCATTCTCTTGATGAGCTTCAAGAGGTAGTCACCGGAAATGTTTTCACTTCACAGGTGTGCCCTGACAGGTTTAATAAGTGGGATTTCTTGCCTTATAAATGGGGTTGGGACCATCACTTGTGTTGTGCAGAAGTCTGGTGGATACACAGCTGATAGTCCTACTGAATAGACTGTTAGAATTTGTATTATGGCACGAAAAAAGCAGCTAAGTAAAGAAAAACGAATGGCCATCATTACTTTAAGAAATGAAGGTCAGTTAGTCCGAATAATTGGGAAAACTTTAAAAGTGTCCCCCAAGTGCAGTGGCAAAAACCATCAAGTGCTACAAAGAAACTGGCTCACATGAAGACCGCTCCAGGAAAGGAAGACCAAGAGTCACCTCTGCTGCGGAGGATAAGTTCATCCGAGTCACCAGCCTCAGAAATCGCATATTAACAGCAGCTCAGATTAGAGACCAGGTCAATGCCACACAGAGTTCTAGCAGCAGACACATCTCTACAACTGTTAAGAGGAGACTTTGTGCAGCAGGCCTTTATGGTAAAATAGCTGCTAGGAAACCACTGCTAAGGACAGGCAACAAGCAGAAGAGACTTGTTTTGGCTAAAGAACACAAGGAATGGACATTAGACCAGTGGAAATCTGTGCTTTGGTCCGATGAGTCCAAATTTGAGATCTTTGGTTCCAACCACCGTGTCTTTATGCGACGCAGAAAAGGTGAAAGGATGGACTCTACATGCTTGGTTCCCACTGTGAAGCATGGAGGAGGAGGTGTGATGGTATGGGGGTGCTTTGCTGGTGACACTGTTGGGGACTTATTCAAAATTGAAGGCATACTGATCAGCATGGATACCACAGCATCTTGCAGCGGCATGCTATTCCATCCTGTTTGCATTTAGTTGGACCATCATTTATTTTTCAACAGGACAATGACCCCAAACACACCTCCAGGCTGTGTAAGGGCTATCTGACCAAGAAGGAGAGTGATGGGGTGTTACACCAGATGACCGGGCCTCCACAGTCACCAGACCTGAACCCTATCGAGATGGTTTGGGGTGAGCTGGACCGCAGAGTGAAGGCAAAAGGGCCAACAAGTGCTAAGCATCTCTGGGAACTCCTTCAAGACTGTTGGAAGACCATTTCCAGGGACTACCTCTTGAAGCTCATCAAGAGAATGCCAAGAGTGTGCAAAGCAGTAATCAAAGCAAAAGGTGGCTACTTTGAAGAACCTAGAATATAAGACATATTTTCAGTGGTTTCACTCTTTTTTGATAATTATATAATTCCACATGTGTTAATTCATAGTTTTGATGCCTTCAGAGTGAATCTACAATTTTCATAGTCTTGAAAATAAATAAAACTCTTTGAATGAGAAGGTGTGTCCAAACTTGGTCTGTACTGTATATATGTAATCGATATTACATAGTGTATTACATATTTACATTTTATTACAGTTTTTTTGTGTTCTAAAGTTGTATTCAAATAAATATATATTATGTTCTATCTAAATATCTTGATTATTGTATCATAAAAATGATTATATGTCTGATGTTCACATTGTACTACAGCACATTTTTCACTTAAATATAAGCAATATATGTGGGAGCCGGAGTCGTGGAGTCGGTGTAAGGGAAATTGAGGAGTCGGAGTCGCAGGTTTGGCTTACCAACTCCACAGCCCTGCCTGGTACACTGCGATCAAACACGATTGCAGTGTACCGGGGACATAGGAGAGAAACGCGCAGAGAGGGGGCTCCCTCCATGCATTCCCTGCGACCCCCAGAGCAGCGCGATATTCTGCATCGCTCCGAGGGTCTCTTCTCAGCAGGTCCCTGGATTCAATATGGCCGCAAGGGCCTTTGGGGTCCTGCAGAGAGGCGGCTGAGAGCAGGCACGAGGAAGCCTGCAGCAGCGCCTGTCAGATCGCTGATCTGACAGAGTGCTGTCTAAACTGTCAGATCAGCGATCTGACACCTTATAGTGATGTCCCCCCCTGGGACAATATAATAAAGTAGAAAAAAACAAGCGTAATAATAATTTATTAAAAATCCCCAAATAAATTACAAAAAAAATTTTTTCTTGTAAATAAAGAAAAAGATAAAAATGCGCATATATAGTATCACCGCATCCGTAATGACCCACCCTATAAAACTGTCCCACTAGTTAACCACTTTAATTAATCCTTTCAAAAATAAACAAGGAAGCAAAAAACAATGCTTTATCATCATACCCCCGAACAAAAAGTGCAATAACACGCAATCAAAAAGACGGATATAAATAAACAGGGTACCGTTGAAAACGTCTTCTTGTCCCGCAAAAAATGAGCCGCCACACAGCATCATCAGCGAAAAAATAAAAAAGTTATAGCTCACAGAATAAAGCGATGCAAAAATAATAATTTTTTATATAAAATTGTTTTCATTGCATAAAAGCGCCAAAACATAAAAAAAGACATAAATGAGGTATCGCTGTAATCGTACTGACCCGAAGAATAAAACCGCTTTATCAATTTTACCACACGCGGAATGGTGTCAACGCACCCCCCAAAAGAAATTCTTGAAATGCTGGTTTTTGTTCATTCTGCGTCCCAAAAATCGGAATAAAAAGCAATCAAAAAATGTCACGTGCCCGAAAATTGTATTAGTAAAAATGTCAACTCGTCCCGCAAAGAATAAGACCTCACATAACTCGGTGGGTCAAAATATGGAAAAATTATAGCTCTCAAAATGTGGTGATGCAAAAACTATTTTTACAATAAAAAGCGTCTCTTAGGCTGGTTTCACATTTGCGCTTTTTAGCGCTGGAAAAAAACGCATATGTGCGCATGCGTTTTTTCCCCTATATTTAACATGGGTGCGCATACCTGCGCGCTGGTAAGCGCATGTATGCGATTTTCATGCGCTGCGTTTTTTTGGGGTGTGCGTTTGTATTTTCCAGACGCAGCATGTTGCATTTTTTGGCCCTGCAAAAAAGCGCATGCGCACATATGCGCACGTTTTGCGCTAAAAAAGGCCATTATAGCCTATGGATGCGCATACATGCGCAATGGCATGCTCATGTATGCGTTTTTTTGCACATGCGTTTTTTTTTGTTAACCATGGAATTTAGGGGTTTGGGTTAGAGTTAGGGTTAGTTAAGGGGGTTTAGGGTTAGGGTCAGGGTTGGGGTTAGGGTCAGGGTTAGGGTTAAGTATGGTTTGGTTAAGGGTCAGGGTCAGGGTTAGGGTTGGGGTTAGGGTCAGGGTTAGGGTTAAGTATGGTTTGGTTAAGGGTTAGGGTCAGGGTTAGGGTTAGGGTTAAGGTTAGTTAGGGTTAAGTATGGTTTGGTTAAGGGTCAGGGTCAGGGTTAGGGTTGGGGTTAGGGTCAGGGTTAGGGTTAAGTATGGTTTGGTTAAGGGTTAGGGTCAGGGTTAGGGTTAAGTATGGTTTGGTTAAGGGTTAGGGTTAGGGTTAGGGTCAGGGTTGGGGTTAGGGTTAAGTATGGTTTGGTTAAGGGTCAGGGTCAGGGTTAGGGTTGGGGTTAGGGTCAGGGTTAGGGTTAAGTATGGTTTGGTTAAGGGTTAGGGTCAGGGTTAGGGTTAAGGTTAGTTAGGGTTAAGTATGGTTTGGTTAAGGGTCAGGGTTAGGGTTGGGGTTAGGGTCAGGGTTAGGGTTAAGTATGGTTTGGTTAAGGGTCAGGGTTAGGGTTAAGTATGGTTTGGTTAAGGGTTAGGGTCAGGGTTAGGGTTAGGGTCAGGGTTAGGGTCAGGGTTAGGGTCAGGGTTAGGGTTAGGGTTAGTTAGGGTTTAGGGTTTGGGTTAGGGTTAAGTATGGTTTGGTTAAGGGTTAGGGTCAGGGTTAGGGTTAGGGTCAGGGTTAGTAAAGTCATGGTTTGGGTTAGTGTGAGGGGCCACCTAATGTTGGAAAAAAACGCAAACGCGGTAAAAACGCACTAAAAACGTATACAAACGCATAAAAACGCTGCGTTTTTTTCATGCATGCTCATAAAAATGCTTGAAAAAAACGCAGCAGTTGTATGCTTTTGTATGCGTTTTTTCAATGCGTTTTTTTGCGGGAAAAACGCGCTGCAAAAAAAAGCAAGTGTGAAACTAGCCTTAGCGTGCGACAGCTGCCAAACATAAAAATCAGTCAAATAGAAAATAAAACCCCCATTATCACCCCCTTAGTTAGGGAAAATAATAAAATTAATAAAAAAAAATTAGACCTACCGGTAATTGTTTCCAGGAGTCCATCCTGACAGCACCATGGAGGACGTCCTTCGCCTCCTTGCAGGGACAGGCAGAGCACACTAGAGGTTAAAAACAGTCTCCACCCACATTCCCTCAGTGTTTTTCCAAGTACCACACCGTGGTCATATTACAACATATGACATAATTTGGGAAGCGAACTATCCGTGCTGTCAGGATGGACTCCTGGAAACATAATTACCGGTAGGTCTAATGCCTATTTTTCAGGACGTCCCTCCTGACAGCACCATGGAGAATACCAAAGTGTCCCCTTAGGGAGGGATGACTGCTTGGAGAACCATTCTCCAAAAAGCAGTCTGCTGGTTAGACAACACATCCAATTTGTAATGTTTACAGAATGTATCCAACCTGGACCTGGTTCAGGCCTTACTATTTGGTTTACCGAAGCCCCTGCCCTTTCTGCCCAGGAAACCGATAATGCTCGTGTTGAGTGGGCTTTTAACCCTTCTGGGGGGAACCCCCTGAGACACATAGCCCAAACTGGTTAGTGATGTTATCCATCTCGCGATGGAGGATTTTGAGGCCTTCTTCCCTTTATTTTTTCCCCCAAAGAGTACAAATAGGTTATGGTCCTGTCTCCAACCCTGTGTGGCCTTGATGTAAGCAATAACTGACTGGCGTACGTCTAATTCGTGCAGGGCCCTTTCTTTATCATTTGAGGGGTTCTCACAAAAGGAAGGCAAGATTATCTCCTGGTTTAGGTTTTGGACTGACGCAATCTTGGGCAAAAAGGTGGGATCTAGTCTCATGATTATTCAATCCTCCCAGATTCGGAGATATGGATCTCGGATGGATAGCCCCTGTATCTCGCTTATTCGTTTTGCTGTGGTGATCGCCACCAAGAATGCTACCTTCATGGTTCGATGTGAGATGGGCATCTCCTGGTTCTGGATAAAGGGATCTAAGCAAAGAGACCGAAGGACAAGACTAAGGTCCCATGGGGGGGACTGACCTCCTGATTGTGGGACGTAACCTATGAATTGCCCTGATAAATCTTATTACTCAGGGATGGGAAGCCAGGAGGTAATCGAGAAAGGCGCCTAATGCTGAGATCTGGGCCTTCAGCGTGCTAGGCCTAAGTCCTTTATTAAAGCCTGCCTGAAGGAAATCTAGTATTTTTGGGATGTCTGGTTTTCCTTCCGCTGAGTCGGGCCTGCCACAATCTAGACAGAATCTTTTACATATTTTGTGGTATATCGCAGAAGTTACGGGCTTTCTGCTGGCTTGAATAGTCGATATGACCTGGTCTGACAGGCCTCGAGCCCTCAAGATCTGCTGTTCAGGATCCAGGCTGCCAGGTGAAGTCTTCCTGGGTCTTGGTGAAAGACCGGCCCCTGGTGAATGATGTCTTCCCTCTGTGGAAGCCGGACTGGTTGATCCTCTGCCATAATACCCAGGAGTGGAAACCAGCTCCTTTTTGGCCAATAAGGTGCTATCAGTAGCACTCTTGCCTGATCCTCCTGAATCTTTCTGAGGATGGCTGGAATGAAAGCTATCGGGGGAAATGCGTAGGAGAGAGCCTGCCCCCACTTCTGTCTTAGAGCGTTTACCCCTTCGGGATTGTCCAATGGATTCAGAGAAAAAAACCTGTACGTCTTGGAATTTTCCCTGGTTGCGAAGAGGTCTATGTGCGGTCTTCCCCAGCGCTGGCATAGGTTCTGGAAGATCTCTGTGTTCAGCTCCCACTCCGTGGGACAGATCTGCTTAAATAGTCTGCCACTGTATTTTGGGATCCTTCGAGATGGACGGCTGTTACTGATAGAACTGTTTTCTCTGCCCAGGAAAAAAAATCTTTTTTGAAAGATCCTGGAGTCTCCAATGCCTGGTTCCCCCTTGATGCCGCAGGAAGGACACCGCCGTCACATTGTCCGATAGAATCTTGACGTGTTGGTTTTTCAGTTGGGCTTGATTTCTTCTTAGGGCTTCCCATGTGGCGTAAAGTTCATTGTAGTTGGAGGAAGTGGACCGCATGTTTGCCGGCCATTCCCCTTGAAGAATTCTGCCTTCTAGATGTGCCCCCCAGCCCCATTTGCTGGCGTCTGTGGTGATTACGACACATGGGGAGGTGATCCAGGGGACACCCTTCCTTAGGTTCTCTCGCTGCATCCACCACTCCAAGGATCTTTTTCCTGCCGGGGACAAGGATATTTTCTTGTCTAGGGAGGACTGGTGATGATCCCAGGTGGCAAGTACCTCTTTTTGAAGGGTTCTTGAATGGAAGTGCGCCCATCGGACACAAGGGATGCAGGATGTCATGAGGCCCAGTACGAGCATTGCTACTCTGATGGAAACGCAACCTTTTTGAAGTTCCTTCTTGCTGTCTTGTATCTTCCTCTGTTTCTCTGGTGGTAAGAAGGAAGTCCTGATTCTGGAGTCCAGTAGTACTCCCAAATTTTTTTTTCTTTTTTCTGGCACCAAGTCCGATTTTTCTTTGTTTATGATCCAGCCCAGGAACTCTAGAATCTCTATTGTCTTCTCCCTGTGCCGTTGCAGTTCCTCTGTTGATCTTGCCACCAGGAGGAAGTTGTCCAGATATGGAATGATTATTCCCTGATTTCTTAGGAATACTACCACCTCCGCGATTAGCTTCGTAAAGACTCGAGGCGCCGAGGCCAGGCCAAATGGAAGACACTGGAATTGAAAGTGGCAGGTCCGATTCTGAAGTTTTACTGCAAACCTCAGGAATCTCTGTGATGTTGGGTGAATTGGTACCTGATAGTAAGCACTTTTCAGGTCTAGGGTACACATCAGGGCATTCTTGTCTATCAGATGGACTGTGGATCTGATTGACTCCATCCGAAATTTTTTGTACGCGACCCAGGCGTTTAAGGGTTTTAAGTTTATAATGGTGTGGGATTGTCCAGATGGTTTCGTGATGGCGAATAGGGACGAATAATGGCCCACACCAATTTCTGCCAGGGGAATCGGAATTATCACTCCGGAGTTATCACTCCGGAGTTTTCCAGGTCCGATACATCGACCCACATCTTTGAGTCGTCTTTTATTCTGAGCGGAGAAATGGACCTTTTGGGGGGAGGGTATGAAAATTCTATTTGGTAACTTTCTGCTATTCTCAGTACCCACTGATTTTTTTTTTGTGATCCGAGACCACTGGGAACTGAATTTTCTGAGCCGACCCCCTATGTTGGTACAGTCATGTCCTTCTGGATCTAGTACGTGATCCAGAAGGGGGAGCTCTAGGTATTCCCGCTCTAGAGTGGGTACTACCGTAGGAACCCCTCTGAGAACTCCCCTAGTATCTATAGTACTGCTGTCTTCTATATCCACCGGGTGTCCGAACGGGCTGGTCCCTAGGTTTCTTTTCCTCTGGGAACCCCTTTTTATATCGGATGCTTTCTCTAATATGTCGTCTAATGCTGGGCAAAAAACCTTTAACCCGGAGAAGGGAAGGGCACAGAGCTTGTTTTTAGAGGCTCTGTCACCTGTCCAGGTCTTTAACCAAATGGCTCTGCGAGCCGAATTTGACAAAGAGCCATTCCCGGCAGAAAATCTCACGGATTCCGCTGATGCATCAGCTAGGAAAGCTGTGGCTGACTTCATAATCGGGAGTGAATCTATAATTTCCTCCCTTGGGGTTTTATTAGTCAAGTGTTCCTCTATTTGCCTCAACCATAAAAACATAGATCTTGCTACCAAAGTAGCTGCTACATTTGTTTTAATTAAGGCTGCTGATGTCTCCCAGGCCCGCTTTAATAGTCTATCCGCCTTCCCATCCATGGGGTCCTTCAGGCTAGAGGCGTCCTCGAAGTTGATAGCTGTTTTCTTGGCCACTTTTGCCACAGGGACATCAATCTTGGGAACTTCATCCCACACTTTAATGTCCTCGGGGTCGAAGGGGAGACGTCTCTTAAAGTCCCGGGACATCATAAGACGCTTTTCCGCTTCCTCCCATTCCTCCAGGACCATAGCTCGCACATGGTTCACTGGGAATACTAATTTCCTCTGCGCCCTAAGGCCCCCGAACATCATGTCTTGTCTGGACTGGGGTTTCTGGACCTCCTCAATCTGCATTGTGTCTCTGACCGCCTGTATCAGATTGTCGATATCATCCGAGGAAAAGAGGTATCTTTTCTCAAACTCCGGTTCATTAGCGCACACCTCGCCTTCTTCCTGATCAGACTCTGAGGAGTAGGAACCTTCCTCTGAACTAAGCTCCATCTCCTGTCTGGTCCGCTTGGCACTGGGACCTGTACTGGCTGGTTGTGGCTGGGAAAAGGTGGCCATGGAAGCCTGGACCTCCTCTCGAATCAGCGATCTCATCTCCGATAGGAGGGACGGCTGTTCGCCCTTCATTACTTTGGCCATACAGGTGTCACACAACAACTTCTTGTGCTTGCTGGGGAGCGTAACCCTGCATACGGGACACTTATTGGGTTTCCCTGGGTCCTTCTCCGTCTGGTTGGTCGTGGGCGCTGTCGGTTGTGCCTTTTCCTGCATAGTGCGAGAGGGACAGTCAGGCTCTGGTCTGGGCAGTCAGGGTCTCGGTCGGTTGGTTTGCGCTGAGCGCACTTACCCTGTCCGGGTCGACTCTGCCCTGGTTCTCCATTCCATGCTGTGAGCCTCTGCTAGGTCAGGAAGGCTGCTGCTGCCTGTCTCGCTGTTGCCGCGCTCTGCTCCTTCAGAGCGCCCGCCGGTGGCCAGTTTCCGGCACTCTGACGTCAATGGAAGTGCGCCACGGCCTCCCTCCACGCGACTTCCGGTCCCCGCGCTGCTGTCGGCGTTGGAGCTGAGAGCCTCCGCTGTGGGAGGACGCAGCTCTACCCAGGGGGCTCGTCCCTCCCCTGGTCTCTGCGGCTAAGGGACCCTCACCAAGGAGGGTTTCAGCGCCGGGGCCGCTTCGCAGGAGGAAGATTTGGCTGGGCCGCCAGATCCCCCTGGACCCCTCCGGTAAGCTGAATCCTCTTGTGCATCCCTCCGTGCAGGGACAGGAAGAAACACTGAGGGAATGTGGGTGGAGACTGTTTTTAACCTCTTGTGTGCTCTTCCTGTCCATGCAAGGAGGCGAAGCACGTCCTCCATGGTGCTGTCAGGAGGGACGTCCTGGAAAAAAATGTATTTATTTTCATTTTTCCATTAGGCTTAGGGCTAGGGTTAGAGCTAGGGCTAGGGCAAGGCTGTGTGCACACAATGCGAATTCTGATGCGGATTTTTCCGCACAGATTTGGCTAAATCCGCAGGTCAAATGACCTGCGTTTTACCTGTGGATTAGCCTGCGGTTTTCCCCTGCATTTTGACACCTGATAATGGAGGTCATAAACTGCTGCAGATTCCGCACAAAGAAGGGACATGCTGCGGATTTAAAACCACAGCAAATCCGCGTAGAAAAATCCGCAGCATGTGCACTGCGTTTTTCATACGCCATCTCTATATATAAAAATGAATGTGTGTGTGTGTGTATCACCAACCAATCACGAAGCATCTTTTATTTCACCAGAGCTGTTCAAAAGAAGCTGAGCTGTGATTGGTTGCTAAGAGCAACAGTTTTCCTTGCAAACAATCACTAAGCATCTCTCATTTCACCAGAGCTGGTTAAAAGAAGCCGAGCTGTGATTGGTTGCTATGATCAACAGTTTTCCTACTTGACAACACCTCAGTAGACACTGACATGGTGGGAGAAATCTAGCATCCCTGGGAACATAAGCTCCCAGCCATTGTCTGAAAGGAGCAGAGAGCACATGACAGAAATTAATCCCCCCTCCCGTGCCTGTATACACATCACACATCCTCCATCCCGTAGGCACATCTTCCCTCTTAAAGGGATCATTGGTATGGAAGTCAGAGCAAATCCATCCACCGCTTTGGTTTTGACCCCAGGCTCTCTTAAAGGGATCTCCTGTATGGAAGTTAGGGCAAATCCCTCGGCGCTCTGATTCTGACCCCAGGGTTCTATTAAAGTGATCACTAGTATGCAAGTCAGGGCAAAAACACTCAGTGCTCTGGTTCTGATCCCAGGCTCTCTTAAAGGGATCCCCGGTATGGAAGTTAGGGCAAATCCACTCAGCGCTCTGGTTCTGACCCAAGTCCCCTCTTAAAGGGATCCTCGTTACGGAAGTGAGGGAAAATCTACTCTGCGCTTTAGTACTGACCCCAGGCCCATCTTAAAGGGATCTCTGGTATGGAAGTTGGGGTAAATCCCTCAGCACTCTAATTCTCACCCCAGGCTTCTATTAAAGGGATCATTGGTACGGAAGTCAGGGCAAATCCATTCAGCGCTCTGGTTCTGACGCCAGACCTCTCTTAAAGGGAACCCCAGTATGGAAATAAGGGCCGTTCCACTCAGCGCTCTGGTTCTGACTTCAGGCAGACGGGATGATGTGGGATATTATTGGTAGTTGTCCGGTGACTCTAGCTGATGGGATGATGTGGGATATTAGTAGTAGTCCAGTGGCTCTGGCTGACGGGATGATGTGGGATATTATGGGTAGTAGTCCGGTAGCTCTGGCTGACGGGATGTGATGTGGGATATTGGTGGTAGTTGTCCGGTGGCTCTGGCTGATGTGGCATATTAACTGTAAGGTAATGGACTATAACACCACAACGTTTCGCCTTCTTTTTACTATCACCCCCATACTACTCTATTTCTCCCTAACTCCTGCAATCCCTCCACCCAGTAAGGAACTAGTCATTTTCCCCTCCATCCTTCCCAGCCATCTCACCTCTTCGTCACAACTGTTCCTCCACATATAATCCTTTTTCTCCAGACACACACGGCCACATCATGTCCTATCCTGCTCCCACCTTCTAATGCTAGGTCTACTACTCCTCATTGCTGGTGATGTATCCCCAAATCCTGGCCCTCCTCAACACATCCCCACACTCATTTCTAACATCCTGCCACGATCCTCTACACTATTTTGCAACCATGACAACCTCATACCTATTCATCCAGCCCCCACTCCCCCGGTCCCCCTACCTGGAGCACTATGGAACGCACGCTCTGTCTGCAACAAGCTATCGTTTATCCATGACCTCTTTATCACCAACAAACTTCTTCCTTGCCATCACTGAAACCTGGCTCACTCCCTCTGACACAGCCTCTCCAGCTGCGCTTTCCTATGGCAGATTCCATCTCTCACACCCCTCGCCCCAGCAACATACGTGGTGGAAGAGTTGGCTTGCTCCTCTCTGATACCTGCTCCTTTACCCAAATTCCTTTGCCACCCTCCGCTACTCTTCCATCGTTCGAGGTGCACTCCGTCCGCATCTATTCCCCCTCCAACTGGCTGTCATCTACCGCCCCACAGAACTAGCCATCTCCACCTTTCTCGACCACTTCACCACCTGGCTACTCCATTTCCTTTCTGCTGACATCCCCATTAACACTTCCACCCCAGCTGCCTCTAAACTTCTATCGCTCACGGCTTCCCTCGGCCTCACTCAATGGTCCTCTGCGGCCACTCACAAAGATGGTCACATGCTGGACCTTATCTTCACCCGCCTCTGCTCCCTGACTAATCTCAATAACTCACCCCTCTCCCTGTCTGACAACAACCTACTGACATTCTCTTTCCTCTCCTCCTACTGCGCAACCCCCGCTCCATAAACTCGCTCACCCTCGCAGGAATCTCAAACACCTGAATTTGCAATCACTCTCTGAGTCCCTTCTCCCTCTTACAGACATAGCTTCCCTTCATGACACAGATGCTGCTGCCACTTTTTATAACACCACAATAACAGCAACACTTGATTCGGCTGCCCCCCTCATGCACAGCAAAACTCGTACAATCAACAGGCAGCCCTGGCTGACCCGCGTGACCAAAGAACTGAGACGGGTTTCCAGGGCTGCTGAGCGGAGATGGAAGAGAACCCATTCTACTGAGCACTTCAGCGCATACAAGCAGTCCCTTGCCAGCTTTAAGTCCACGCTCTCTGCCGCTAAACAAACTTACTTCGCATCTCTCATATCCTCCGTCTCACAACCCTAAACAACTCTTCAACACTTTCAATTCTCTACTCTGCCCCACAGCACCTCCTCCCCCTCCCCTCATTTCTGCTGAAGACTTTGCCTCCTTCTTTAAGCAGAAGATCGACTAGATTTGAGAAAACTTTGGCCCGCAGCCCCCAATGCTCCTCTTAGCCGCTCAGCCCTGTTCTGCAAAAGCCAGCTTCTCCACCATGACAGATCAGCTCTCCACCCTTCTGTCAAGATCACACCTCACCACTTGTGCCCTCGACCCACTCCCGTCTCACCTCATCCCTAACTTGCCACAGTCTTCATCCCATCTCTAACACACCTCTTCAACCTTTCACTTACAAATGGTGTCTTTCCCTGATCCTTCAAACATGCCTCAATCACACCCATCCTCAAAAAGCCCTCCCTTGATCCATCCTCTGTGTCTAACTATCGCCCGATATCTCTTCTCCCTTATGCCTCAAAACTACTGGAACAGCATGTATACCTTGAACTGTCCTCCCACCTCTCCTCCTGTTCCCTCTTTGACCGGTTACAATCTGGCTTCCGACCGCATCACTCAACTGAAACTTCCCTAACTAAAGTCACTAACGACTTACTAACCGCCAAGAGCAAGCGACACTACTCTGTCCTCCTTCTCCTGGACCTGTCCTATGCCTTCGACACCGTAGACCATTCCCTCCTGCTACAGACTCTCTCATCTCTTGGCATCAGAGACTTGGTCCTATCCTGGATCTCATACCTAACATTTAGTGTCTCCCTCTCACACACCACCTCCTCACCTCGCCCCCTGTCTGTTGGTGTTCCTCAAGGCTCTGTCCTAGGACCCCTACTATTCTCCATCTACACCTTTGGCTTGGGACAGCTCATAGAATCATACGGTTTACAGTATCACCTCTATGCCGTTGACACGCAGATCTACCTATCTGGACCCGACCTCACCTCCTTACTGACCAAAATCCCACAATGTCTGTCTGCTATCTCAGCCTTCTTCTCTGCTCGCTTTCTCAAACTGAACATGGACAAAACAGAATTCATCATCTTTCCCCCATCTCACTCTACCCCTCCACCAGACCTATCCATCAATGTCAATGGCTGCTTTCTTTCCCCAGTCCCACACGCTCGGTGCCTTGGAGTGATCCTCAGCTCTGCGCTCTCTTTCAAACCACATATCCAAGCCCTCACCTCCTCCTGCCGCCTCAAACTCAAAAATATTTCCCGGATCCGCTCATTCCTCAACCACGAAACCACAAAAACACTAGTGCATGCTCTTATCTCCCGCCGACTACTGCAACTACCTACTCTCCGGCCTCCCCTCTAGCACTCTGGCTCCGCTCCAGTCCATCCTACACTCTGCTAGCCCGACTAATCCACCTGTCTACCCGCTATTACCCAGCCTCCCCCCTATGCCAGGCCCTTCACTGGTTTCCTATTGCCCATAGGCTCCAATTCAAAACCCTAACCATGACATACAAAGCCATCCACAACCTGTCTCCACCATACATCTGTGACATGGTCTCTAGGTACCTACCTGCACGCAACCTTCGATCTCAAGATCTCCTTCTCTACTCCCCCTTATCTCTTCTTCCCACAACCGCATACAACACTTCTCCCGTGCTTCCCCCATACTCTGGAAGTCTCTGCCGCAACACATCAGACTCACCATCAACGGAAACCTTCAAGAAGAACCTGAAGACCCACCTGTTCCGACAAGCCTACAGCCTGCAATGATGCTCGGTCTACTGAACCACCGCACGACCTGCTCTACCTTCTCCTACTGTATCCTCACCCATCCCTGTAGACTGTGAGCCCTCGCGGGCAGGGTCCCCTCTCCTTATGTATTTGTGTGTCCCTTGTCTTACATGTTTATTATACTTGTCTATATTTCCCCTTTTCACATGTAAAGCGCCATGGAATAAATGGCGCTATATAAATGCATAATAATTAGGGGTAGTAGTCTAGTGGCTCTGGCTGACGGGATGATGTGGGATATTATGGGTAGTAGTCCGGTAGCTTTGGCTGACGGGATGATGTGGGATATTATAGTGAATGTGGCTATGCGGAATGGGCGGGGCTCTACACTCTGCTATATATACAGTATATTTCACTTTAATTTGTTATAACTAACCGTAGTTAGTTACTATGCCCGGGCAGCGCCGGGCTCTTCAGCTAGTTGAATATAAAGATACTGTACAACGCAGTAGAAACTGCTGCGTATCCGCAGGGACTTATCCGTTGTGGATACGAAGCAAAACCCGCAACGTATGCAGACATCCTTAGGGTTAGGGGTGTGTTGGGGTTAGGGTTGAAGTTAGAATTGGGGGGTTTCCACTGTTTGAGCATATCAGGGGCTCTCCAAACGCAACATGGCATCTGATCTCAATTCCAGCCAATTCTGCATTCAAAAAGTCAAACGGTGCTTCTTCACTTCCAAGCTCTGCCATGCGCCCAAACAGTGGTTTACCCCCACATATGGGGTATCAGCCTACTCAGGACAAATTGCACAGCAAATTTTGGTCCAATTTCTCCTGTTACGCTTGGGAAAATAAAAAATTGGGGGCAAAAATATCATTTGTGGAAAAAAATGATTTTTTATTTTTATGGCTCTACGTTATAAACTTCTGTGAAGCAGTTGGGGGTTCAAAGTGCTCACCACACATCTAGATTATTTCCTTGGGGCTCTAGTTTGCAAAATGGGTTCACGTGGGGGGGGTTCCACAGTTTAGGCACATCAGGGGCTCTCCAAAGGCAACATGACACCTGCAGACCATTCCATCAAAGTCTGCATTCCAAAATGTCACTACTTACCTTCCGAGCCCCGACGTGTGCCCATACAGTAGTTTTCTCCCACATATGGGGTATCAGCGTACTCAGGACAAATTGGACAACAACTTTTGGGGTTCAATTTCTCCTGTTACCCTTGGTAAAAAAAAGAAATGGGGACTAAAAGATCATGTTTGTGGAAAAAATGATTTTTATTTTCACGACCGGGCGTTATAAACTTCTGTGAAGCACTTGGGGGGTTCAAAGTGCTCACCACACATGTAGATAAGTTCCTTGGGGAGTCTAGTTTCCAAAATGGTGTCATTTGTGGGGGGTTTCCACTGTTTAGGCACATCAGGGGCTTTCCAAACGCGACATGGCGTCCGAGCTCAATTCCAGCCAAAAAAGTCAATTGGCGTTACTTCCCTTCCGAGCTCTGCCATGCGCCCAAATAGTCGTTTACCTCCACATATGGGGTATCAGCGTACTCAGGACAAATTGCACAATAACTTTTCAGGGTCCTGTTACCCTTGGGAAAATAAAAATTGGGGGTGAAAAGATCATATTTATGGAAATAATTATTTTTTAATTGTATGACTGTACATTATAAACTTCTGTGAAGCCCTTAGGGGTTCAAAGTTCTCACCACACATCTAGATAAGTTCCTTGGGGGGGTCTAGTTTCCAAAATAGGGTCACTTGTGGGGGGTTTCCACTGTATAGGCACATCAGGGGCTCTACAAACGTGACATGGCATCTGATCTGAATTCCAGCCAATTTTGCACTGAAAAAGTCAAACGGCGCTGCTTCCCTTCTGAGCTCTGCCATGCGCTGAAACAGTGGTTCCCCCCACATATCAGGTATCAGCGAACTCAGGACAAATTGCACAACAACTTTTGCAGTCCAATTTCTCCTGTTACCCTTGGTAAAATAAAAAAACTGGACCTGAAGTAATTTTTTTGTGAAAAAAGTGAAATGAACACTTTTTTTAAACATTCAAAAAATTGCTGTGAAGCACCTGAAGTGTTAATAAACTTCTTGAATGTGGTTTTGAGCACCTTGAGGGGTGCAGTTTTTAGAATGGTGTCACTTTGGGGTATTTTCTATCAAATAGACCCCTTAAAGTCACTTCAAATTTGATGTGGTCCCTAAAAATAAAATGGTGTTGTAAAAATGAGAAATCGCTGGTCAACTTTTAACCCTTATAACGTCCTAACAAAAAAAAAATTTTGGTTCCCAAATTGTGCTGATGTAAACATGTGAAATGTTATTTATTAAGTTTTTTAGTTTCAACAGTTTTATAGAAATGAAAGCATCATTTAACATGAAATACATTCATATTAAAGTACAAGGATCCCCTCGCAGGGGGAAATACATAGAAAAAAAGGCACTTAAGGTCATACGGTATCCTTGACTACAAAATCTTCGCTTAGAATATGTGTAGAAAAACAATTATAACACAACTAAGTTACACTTAATGGGATGGGGAGGGGAAGTGGGGGGTTCAAAGTGAGTGTCAATAATGTGAGATACACAAACGTGTGGCGCCAGTGTACCTGTTTCAGAGTCTCTAATTGTAAGGAGCTACTACCATGCCAATATATTATATAAAGATATCATTTTGGAAAGATCGTCATTATGTGCCTGAATCCAAGGGTCCCAGATACTGTACCTCGAAAGTTATTGAAAGAATCAGATCTAATAGCGTCTATTTTCTCGTATAACAATCAAATTGACCCTATTTTTCACCTGTGTTAAAGAGAGTGCACTGGTTTTCCATCTGCTAGCTATGTGGTTTCTCTTCAACTTCGAGCCATCCCTGGGTTTGTTGAATATAGAATAAAGATGAGATATGAAACCATTGCCCAATGGGTCATATAGACATTTTAATTCATACGTTGTACAGTGGGGAAAAAAAGTATTTAGTCAGTCAGCAATAGTGCAAGTTCCACCACTTAAAAAGATGAGAGGCGTCTGTAATTTACATCATAGGTAGACCTCAACTATGGGAGACAAACTGAGAAAAAAAAATCCAGAAAATCACATTGTCTGTTTTTTTTTTCATTTTATTTGCATATTATGGTGGAAAATAAGTATTTGGTCAGAAACAAAATTTCATCTCAATACTTTGTGATATATCCTTTGTTGGCAATGACAGAGGTCAAACGTTTTCTGTAAGTCTTCACAAGGTTGCCACACACTGTTGTTGGTATGTTGGCCCATTCCTCCATGCAGATCTCCTCTAGAGCAGTGATGTTTTTGGCTTTTCGCTTGGCAACACGGACTTTCAACTCCCTCCAAAGGTTTTCTATAGGGTTGAGATCTGGAGACTGGCTAGGCCACTCCAGGACCTTGAAATGCTTCTTACGAAGCCACTCCTTCGTTGCCCTGGCGGTGTGCTTTGGATCATTGTCATGTTGAAAGACCCAGCCACGTTTCATCTTCAATGCCCTTGCTGATGGAAGGAGGTTTGCACTCAAAATCTCACGATACATGGCCCCATTCATTCTTTCATGTACCCGGATCAGTCGCCCTGGCCCCTTTGCAGAGAAACAGCCCCAAAGCATGATGTTTCCACCACCATGCTTTACAGTAGGTATGGTGTTTGATGGATGCAACTCAGTATTCTTTTTCCTCCAAACACGACAAGTTGTGTTTCTACCAAACAGTTCCAGTTTGGTTTCATCAGACCATAGGACATTCTCCCAAAACTCCTCTGGATCATCCAAATGCTCTCTAGCAAACTTCAGATGGGCCCAGACATGTACAGGCTTAAGCAGTGGGACACGTCTGGCACTGCAGGATCTGAGTCCATGGTGGCGTAGTGTGTTACTTATGGTAGGCCTTGTTACATTGGTCCCAGCTCTCTGCAGTTCATTCACTAGGTCCCCCCGCGTGGTTCTGGGATTTTTGCTCACCGTTCTTGTGATCATTCTGACCCCACGGGGTGGGATTTTACGTGGAGCACCAGATCGAGGGAGATTATCAGTGGTCTTGTATGTCTTCCATTTTCTAATTATTGCTCCCACAGTTGATTTCTTCACTCCAAGCTGGTTGGCTATTGCAGATTCAGTCTTCTCAGCCTGGTGCAGGGCTACAATTTTGTTTCTGGTGTCCTTTGACAGCTCTTTGGTCTTCACCATAGTGGAGTTTGGAGTCAGACTGTTTGAGGGTGTGTACAGGTGTCTTTTTATACTGATAACAAGTTTAAACAGGTGCCATTACTACAGGTAATGAGTGGAGGAAAGAGGAGACTCTTAAAGAAGAAGTTACAGGTCTGTGAGAGCCAGAAATCTTGATTGCTTGTTTCTGACCAAATACTTATTTTCCACCATAATATGCAAATAAAATGAAAAAAAAACAGACAATGTGATTTTCTGGATTTTTTTTTCTGTTTGTCTCCCATAGTTGAGGTCTACCTATGATGTAAATTACAGACGCCTCTCATTTTTTTAAGTGGTGGAACTTGCACTACTGCTGACTGACTAAATACTTTTTTTCCCCACTGTAGGTTGTACGTTTGAAGAACCAACCGTTAGGCTTTGCAGAAAATGAAAAATTTGTTCAAGTTGGAATGTCTCAGACCTCGGGACTTGATATTTTGCGATGAACTCTTGTTTTGACATTAGCTTAAAATGAGTAGTTAGATTTTGTAGCCTAGTTAGCTTATTCTGCTGCCACCATACGTAATTTCAAGATGTAACTCCTGGCGGGAACATGGGATTATTAAACAGGTTCAGGAGAGGGATGAGACTGCAATGCAAATTGGAATCTAGTTGCTCTGTAGATTTGCAGGGAGTGAAAGGTATACGGAGAATGTAGAGCCAGATCTTTCGGTAACGGCCCCGAGGCCCAAATTAGACTCTCCAAGGAGTAGGGTGCTATTTGGGAGTTTTTTATTTGTGGCCATATGTGTGTTGTTCCGCGTTTACCCCTGTCAGCTGGGCGATCTGAGCTGCCCTATAATAGAGAGTAAAGTTTGGTAGCGAAACCTCTCCGTCTTTTGTGTCTAAACAGGATTTGCTGGGAGATGCGGGGCTTTTTATTATTCCAGATAAAACGTACCATGTGCGAATGTATCAATTGGAATGTCATCAGAGGTATTGAAATAGGCAAGGATCGGAACAGATAGAGAAATTGAGGTAAAGTAACCATTTTAATCGAGTGCACCCTTCCCAAAAAGGAAAGAGATGGGGAGGACCATTTTGACAAAGATTGCATTACTTTTTGGAGGAGGGGAGCATAATTATATTTAAATAGCGTGGATTTAGATAATGTAAGGTTAATTCCTAGGTATGTAATATAATGTTTTGCATGTCGGAAATGAAAGTTCTCTACTATTGAGCTTTCTTCAGCAGGAGGGGTGTTCAGAAACATAATCTCTGATTTATCGATATTGACCTTTAAACCTGAGATTTCCTCAAAGGATTTAAGTGAATTTAAAAGATTAGGTAGGGATATATGGGGATTTGTCAAAGTCAAATGATGGTCGTCTGCAAACAGACTGACCCTGTATTCATGTCTACCAATTGTTTGGCCTGTGATATCGGGGTACAGACAGATCTTCTGCGCCAGTGGTTCCATCACCAAAGCGAATAGGGCCGGAGATAGGGGGCACCCTTGCCTGGTTCCTCTGCTGATAACTATTGGCTCTGGAGTGGTCGAAGGTAATTTTAAATAAGCAACCGGGATATTATATAGAAGCTTAAGTGAATCGATTAATTGTTGTGAAATCCCCATTTTACGCAAGATATTAAACATGTATGTCCAAGTGACGGTATCGAAAGCTTTTTCTATATCTAAATCTAGCAAAGTTAAGGGGGTTTTACGTTTGTTGGCGCTATGTATGAGGTTTAGGTTTTTACGGATATTATCCGGGGCTTGTCTAGTTGGGATGAATCCAACCTGATCTTTATGGACAAGACCAGGCAGACATTTATTAATTCTATTGGCTATTTTGGAGGAGAAAATCTTAAGGTCCACATTCAAAAGGGATATTGTCCTGTAGTTTTTTGTGAGCAATGGGTCTCTCCCTTCTTTTGGGATGACAGTGATATGCGCCGTAGAGAAATCCGGCGGCATTGTTTGGCCAGTTAGCATATTATTGCAGTAGGTTTGTATATGCTTTAATAAAATATTTGAAAACTTTTTATAGTATAATGTGGTCAGCCCGTCGGGGCCCGGAGCCTTCCCAGATGATTTATAGATGTGATTTCCTCTTCAGTGATAGGAGAATGCAATGTAGCGGCGTAAGCCGGAGTTAGGGAAGGTAGTGGTACATTAGGTAGGAGTCATCCAATATGGGCAATGAAAAATTTGTGCTATCAGCATATAGTTTTTGATAAGTTTGAAATATTTTGTAGATTTTGTTCGGGTTAAAAGTAGTTTGGGACTGTTCGTCTTTTATGGATAAGATAGAGTTTAATCACTCCGTTTTAATTTTCGGGCAAGCATTCGGTCCATTTTATTAGAGAACCGATAGAATGTCGCTTGCGTCCACCTGATTGCTGTTTCCATACGAGTTGTTAGCAAAGTATTTAGTTGTAGTTTTAAGTCATAGATTCGTTTAGTTAAGTATAGGGAGGGGTGTGACTGATTGGCGGTTTCTAATTTATAAAGTTCATTCTCGAGAGTCAATTGCTCCTTAAGATGATTCCTCTTTTTTTGGGATGCTATCCTAATGAGTACACCAGTGATATATTTTTTAAGGGCCATCCATATATTACCCATAGAGGTGTCAGGGGTGATATTAGAGTGGAAGAAGGCCTTGAGCTCCTGTTCGACCATTATTCGTGTTTGAGGGTCAGAAATCAAAGATTCATTCAGTCTCCACGTATACAGGCGTGCAGTCTTCATGCCTATTTAAAATACAGAGTGTACACTATCATGGTCGGACCAAGAAGAGGGGACATGTCTGGAATACATCAATGATGGTATGTTTTCCGAATTAGTTAGAATCCAGTCAATCCTGGAATATGAATGGAAAGCTCTAGAAAAATAGGTATAACCTCTGGATTGTCCATGAGACTCCCCATGTATCCACCAGATGATGAGCTTGCAAGATACCATCAAAGATAGTTTTTTTTCCCTCCTTGTCATGTCAGGCCTCCCCTTATTAGATCAAGGGTTGGGTTTACAGTCAGGTTAAAATCGCCCCCCCATATAATAGTATCATAGCGTATAGACCTTAGGGTTCCTGCAATAGATTTAATTTTCATTTGAAATGTCGGGGGTGCATAGCAGTTAACAAGACAGAATCGCTTCTCCTGGACCGTGCCCCAAAGGATTATATATCTACCTTCTGCGTCCGCAACCAAATCCTCCTGCACAAATGGAAAAGAATTATGCAGCAATATGGCGACACCTCTCGTTTTTTATCATGAGTAGCAAGAAAAAATCTCGAGTAGAGCTTATGGAAAAATTTGGGAGATGAGTTATTAGAGAAATGAGTTTCCTGTAGGAATAGCACATCAGGGGAATGTTTCTGGTAATCAATAAAGGCGTGCTCTCTTTTTATCGGGGAGTTGAACCCCCTAACATTGTGTGATAGTACCTTATACATTAGGTATGCATAGAGAGGTTCTAATGAAATTTCTAATTAAACTATGGCCTGGAACAGGCATTTTCACCTTAGTCACATATCCAAAAATATTTTTACATCTCATCGACACTCTTGTAGGGAAAAGAGGGAAGGGAGGGTAACAGAAAATACAACAACAAGAAAAATGGTCGCAACCAATGACCAGTTTATGGGCTATAATGTGCTGGTCCACTATCAGTAGGACCAGAGGCAGTAATAGCCCAAAATGGAATGGCATACTTACTCCAGGGGCACAACACTCTACTATTAGAAAAAGAAAACAATATTATTCATAAATTGTCATTAGAAACATCAAATAAGCAATACTATCAGAACGATAACTCAGCATTTTGTTCGTTCTTTGACAATATTCCAGCACATTCGTTGATAGTGGA
The DNA here is from genome assembly GCF_039654945.1 of Dendrobates tinctorius. Classification (NCBI taxonomy): domain Eukaryota; kingdom Metazoa; phylum Chordata; class Amphibia; order Anura; family Dendrobatidae; genus Dendrobates; species Dendrobates tinctorius. The sequence continues at coordinate 42,007,671 of NW_027361797.1, forward strand.
CTCAAGAAATGGGCTATATGTTGTGCTGTGATTTATTGAGTCTGGTATGGCGAACTTCCATCCACTCTCTGCGTGGTCTCTGTCTCTGTGGTAGGGCTCCTGAATCAGAAATCGGGGTGCCTGCCTTCTCCAGTGCTTTTCTCCCTTCCTCGAGATTTCTTGGAGAATAGGTGGTGTTGCCATAGGAGAAAATTAAAGCATGTGGGAATCCCCATTTGTACTTAATCTTTGCTTTTATTAAGGCCAGAGTTAGGTCTTTCATGGCTTTTCTCCTTATCAAGGTTGCCGGGCAGATGTCAGGGAACAGAGATACGGTATCTGGGACACCTGGTAAATTGTTCAGTTTACGAACTGTGGATAGAATCAGGTCTCTGGATTCCTCATGATGCATTTTAAGGGCAATGTCCCCAGGTGAGGCATCAGACTTGGGACCTCCTTAAGCCCTGTGAATTCTGGTTATTTTTAAAGAATTAGGATCTGCTTGGGGCAGGAGGGTACAGAAGAGGTTTGAGGCAACCTCCAGTAGATTGGAGCTACTTTCCGGTAGTCCTATAATTCTGATATTACCCCGGCGAGATCGATTTTCCAAGTCTTCACACTTTAGCTCAAGGAACTCGAGTCTAGCATCTTGTTCCTGTAGTTGTGCACTATTATGTTCAGCGGCATCTGCTGTATCATCCATTCTTCTTTCCAAATCGTTGGTTCTTTGAGCAATATCCTGGATTTGCTGCGTGAAGTTGCTTACAGCAGAGGATAATTCGGCTCTGAACGTTTTCTGAATGGTAGGCAGGATTTAAGTTTTTTGTATGCCATATCTCTGTGATTTAAGGGTATAAAAATTCAAAGTTGGAAAATTGCGAAATTTTCACCAAATTTGTTTTTTTCATAAACGCAAGTTGTATGAAATTTTACCACTAACATGAAGTACAATATGTCACGAGAAAACAAAGTCAGAATCACTGAGATCCATGGAAGCGTTCCTGAGTTATGACCTCATAAAGGGACAGTGGTCAGAATTGTAAAAATTGGCCCGGTCATTAACGTGCAAACCATCCTTGGGGGTAAAGGGGTTAATGTAAATAATTAAAAAGGGACCCCTTTATTCTTGCTAACTAGCCTTGCTGAAGCTGACAGCTGAGGGTTGCAGATCCCAGCTATGAATTTTGTCTGGCTGGTTAGCAAAAATACAGGGGAACCCACGGCGGTTTCACTTTTAATTATTTATTTACAGTGCAGAAGCGGCAGACGAAAACTCCCATCCACCACTCCTGCTCTCATTGCAATTAGTGGCTTCAGGTGTCAGATGATGGGAGTAGTAGTCTCAGTCTCATCAGCTGACACCAATGAACGAAGGTAAACTTAATACCTCCAATCACAGCTTTTGACAGCGTGGGAACCGCGGCTCTGTGATTGGCAGGGAGGAAACACATTAAAGCGCAGCAAACACTGGACCTGAACATCCAGGTGTCCGCCCATCTCTAGTCACATTTCAAAAATTATGTTTTGTCACTAAAGCATTACAATGCCTTCTTCCCAATGTGAGTTCTCTGATGTCTAACAAGATGAGATTTAGATAAAAAAAAAATGCCACATTCAGGGCATGAAAATGGCTTCTCTCCTGTGTGAATTCTCTCATGTTTAACAAGATTTGATTTGTTAGTAAAACATTTCTCACATTCCGAACATGAAAATGGCTTCTCTCCTGTATGAATTCTCTTATGTGTATGAAGAGCTGATTTGTCTGTAAAACATTTTCCACATTCCGAACATGAAAATGGCTTCTCTCCTGTGTGAATTCTCTCATGTGTAACAAGAGCAGATTTCTCTGTAAAACATTTTCCACATTCCGAACATGAAAATGGCTTCTCTCCTGTGTGAGTTCTCTCATGTGCAAGAAGAGTTGATTTGTGTTTAAAACATTTTCCACATTCCGAACATGAAAATGGCTTCTCTCCTGTGTGAATTCTCTCATGTATAACAAGAGTTGATTTGTCTTTAAAACATTTTCCACATTCCGAACATGAAAATGGCTTCTCTCCTGTGTGAATTCTCTCATGTCTAACAAGAGTTGATTTCTCTGTAAAACATTTTCCACATTCCGAACATGAAAATGGCTTCTCTCCTGTGTGAATTCTCACATGTGTAAGAAGAGCTGATTTCTCTGTAAAGCATTTTCCACATTCTGAACATGAAAGTGGCTTCTCTCCTGTGTGAATTCCCTCATGTGCAAGAAGAGTTGATTTTAGAGCAAAACATTTCTCACATTCTGAACATGAAAATGGCTTCTCTCCTGTGTGAATTCTCTCATGTGCAAGAAGAGTTGATTTTAGAGCAAAACATTTCCCACATTCTGAACATGAAAATGGCTTCTCTCCTGTGTGAATTCTCTCATGTGTAACAAGATGTGATTTATCTTTAAAACATTTCCCACATTCTGAACATGAAAATGGCTTCTTCCTTGTGGGAGCTTTTTTATTTTCCACACTTCTTCTGTGTCTTTTATTTTGTTTAACAGTCTGTGATGAATTAGGACATTGTACTTTAAAAGGATCCACGTCTGAGATGTTGGCTTGTTCTTCATATGGGTCTTGTGCAATACTTTTTTGGATTTTGGAGCTGCTGGTACGACCATCTGTCAAGAATACAACTAATGTGATTTTTTTAGTCAAATAACCTTAATACTTATATTTATCTAAACATAAAAATATTAATTAAAAATAAATATTACATAGAAATTGCAGAGTGTGTAGTAAAGTTCTATTATTAACTGACTGAGGTGTAATTTACATGATGTGATGATTTCACAAAGAATCAATTCTGCTGATGTTCATTCTCAATCATTGGCCAGTGCAAACATCAAATAAAACATTTGTCATTGGTCGCATATTTTATATGAGAATAAAAATGTTCGTTGTTGACAGCACATCATCCACTATGTGTAAATTGAGGATGTTCTGCAATAATAAAAAAAACCATGAGATAAGGAAACAAATCATCATTCCTTCATCAAAATGAAAGCTAATAAGCCCCAGTCACCTTCCTATACCATCAATCACTGCTCATTGATGACATTATATTCTCCTTGCAGAGGCCGATTTCATTCTTCAGAAGTAGACGGCTGTAGCAGTCACCTCTCTGTGTTAGAGCTTCATGCACCACCTCAATGACTGGAAGCGAGCGGCTGTAAGGAACATATTTGAATTTCTCCTGGCAGTCGCTCTCCCAGTAAAACAGCCTAACATGCTTTAAATACTATTTACCTACAGGTTACCAATATACCTGCAGGTAAATAGCAATTTTGTAGGCGACAGGTTATCTTTAGGGGTTCATTTAGACAGGCAGGAACTGACCTGTAACAAGCACTGATTCATGATATGGAAGCAGCTTTGTTCTGCTCCATAGAAAATAGACGAATGCTTGGCCAAACTGTCATGGCTATGGTGGATTTTGGAGACATTGCAGTCAGTAGACTCTGGTAGAAGTACTGTCTATACTAACATCTCTAATTATATGTCTATAGTCTGGACTGTTTTAGAATAATAAAGCATAATTGGCTTCCATATTGCATCCTGTGGTGTGTGTTGTGGAAATTGTCTATTCTTCAGTTAACACTTCACATCGACCACTGACGCCCCATCTTCCATGTGACAGAGTGCAGAACTTGCTCATATTGTGTCACTTAGGTCTAGAGAAATGCTCAGGCGTTAGTACTACTAGGTGGAGTTCATCTCACACAATCGCTGACCGCTACATGCAGAACAGAGGAGCCGTATGGTTGTGTATTAGGAAGTCATGGCCATGGAGAAACATAAAGCTGGAAAAGCCCAGGCAATTCTCTGCTTTCTCTTATAACCTACTCCTGGCTGTGACTATGAGAGAATTGTCAAAATTTTTTTTTTTTTACAATCTCCAGCTAGTTCCGTATATCAAATAGGTTACTTAGGTTATTTATTAATCCTGGAACCAGAACCATGATGGATATGATGTAAAACACTGAACTAGATACTATGCCAGTGAGGTGTCACGCGTCTTTGATGATCTATCATCCCAGTCTATTCTTAAATCCATATTATAGATACACAACCGCTTTTACTACATACTAGCTACTGAACCCGCTCTATGCCCGGGTGGTGAGTACTTACTGGTATATGGTCTCACATCATGGTAGGTGCTGCCCCCCTCCCTATGCTGGTATGCATGGCCCCCTCATCCCTATAATGATATGCATTGCTCCCTCATCCCTATTCTGGTATGTATGGTCCCCTCACCCCCCCATCCTGTTATGCATGGCACCCCATTCCTCATCCTGGTATGCATGGTACCCCCTCATCCATATCCTGGTATTCATGGTTCCTTCACCCCCCCAATCCTGGTATGCATGGTACCCCCTCATCCCTACCATGGTATGCAAGGTCCCCTCACCCCCCAATCCAGGTATGCATGGTCCCCCTCACCTGTATCATAGGATGTATGGTACCCCCTCACCCCCCAATTCTGGTAGGCATGGTCCCCCATATCCCCCTATCCTGGTAGGCATGGTCCCCTCACCCCCCTATCCTGGTAGGCATGGTCCCCCCCTCATCCCTATCGTAGGATGTATGGTACCCCCTCACCCCCCAATCCTGGTATGCATGGTCCCCTCATCCCCAATCCTGGTATACATGGCACCCCTTACCTCAAAATTCTGGTATGCATGGTCCCCTCATCCCCCAATCCTGGTATGCATGGTACCCCTCACCCCCTTTATCCTGGTATGCATGGTCCCCTCACCCCCTATCCAGATAATGCATGCTACCTCTCACCCCCTTATCCTGATATGCATGGTCCCCTCACCCCCTATCCTGGTATGCATGGTCCCCCTCACCCCTATTAAACTGCACACACACACAAACAAAAAAACAAACAAACAAAAAAAACATTTATACTCACCTTTCTTCCCTGTGCTCCAGCGCTGTACAGTTCTGGTGGAGGCCGGGGAAATGCGGCGCCGGAGTACGCGCATGCCCATACCGCGCTGTCCGGCGCCATATTGCTGAAGACACAATACAAATGTGTCTTCATTATAATGGCGCCGATAGTGCTATACGCATGCGCGATTCAGATTGCACTCCTGCCCAAGTCTCTGGCGAAAAGACAAGCGCCGCGGCAACGCTCCTCCCGGTCAGGTAAGTATGGCGCGGGAGATCACGGTATGCTTTCAGTGTCTACGCGTATCGTGATCTCCAGCGCCACACTCCTCTTACCTGTAACCGCTGGATGCCTTCAGTCTGGAGCCAGACTGCGCAGGCGCATCATGCTTGCGCAGTCTATAAAGGCTTCGGACAGAGTGATGCTCCCAGCGTTATATTATAGATTGTGCCATTACATTGTCATCCAGATATAATCTGTATTTTAGCTGAATGGGGAAATCTATGACTAAAAAACTGAGAAAACACAGAACAAAAAACGTCAATTGTCCGGACTGGTGAATGAGGAGAATGTGACTCTTCTCTGCTTTATTTAATGGTGACTCCTTACTGGGGCAGTTACCTGTAGGAACGTCCTCTTTGCAACACTCCTCGTCCCGCACATCACTTTCCCCTTTCTCCATTATGACTTCAGTATTGATGTTCTTCAGATATTTTCCTGGATGTCAAGACTGTGAAAGTAATAATGTAAAAGTCACAGACAGAAGGAAAACTCACATGGAATGTTCTAGATGGAGGCTTTTACTACAAGCTCATGGGGCACCTGAGCCGCCAAAAGATGCTGACATCTCCACCTCCTACATCACTGGGGCTGCCCTCAGTCAGTACGGTGGCGTCACTGTAAGTAACGGCATTATGGCAAAGTCATTTCCTTCATTATCCCCTTAGTGACCAAGCCAAATTTTTTAATTCTGACCGATGTCACTTTATGGGGTAATAACTCTGGAATGCTTTAACAAATCCCAGTGATTCGGAGACTGCTTTTTCGTGGCACATTATAATTTATAATAATGGTAAAGTTAGGTTGATATGATTTGTGTTTATTTATGAAAAATATCAGAAATTTGACAAAATTGTAAAAAAAAACTTGCATTTTTCAAACTTGGAATGATTATTCCTTTAATCCAGATAGTCATACCACAGAAAGTTATGGCTCTGGAAAGAAGGGGAGTGAAAAACAAAAATGAAAAAAGCTCCGGTCATTAAGTGGTTAAAAATGTAGCAGTAATTTTTCATTTCTTTCAAGCAAATTTACAAAGTTTATTTTTTGCAGGACCTATCCAGATTTGAAGTGACTTTGGGGGTTCTATACTGGAAAAACTGCAAAAGTGATATCATTTGGAAAACATCACCCCCGACATGTTGAAAACTGCTGTCAGTTAGTTTATTAACCCTTCAGGTGATTTTAAGGAATTAATGCAAAATGGCATGACAGGAATGAAAAAGTGTATTTTTACCATCTAAATGTCGCTAACTTCTGAACAGGCCGCTATTTGGCCGTGAACCGCCATGGCAAACATCAGGACCACAGGATCAAGATCGCAGGGTGTTAATGAGACTAAGGGTCCCGTTTCACTTAGCGATGCACCAGCGATCCTGACAACGATACGACCTGGCAGGGATCGCTGGTGCGTTGCTAAATGATGGCTAGTAAGCTGCGAAACAGGCAGATCTACTCAGCGACGCAGCAAACATCCAGCGATCCTCGGCACCTTGTCACACAGCAGCTATTCTGATCGATTCCAGCCTGCGTCCCCGAGTTCTGTGTCACCAACGAGGTCGCTCGTCAGGTCAAACACAGGAACGCCGAAAAAATGGCCCAGGACATTCCAGCACGATCAGCAATGTCCAGCGGGGGACCGTGGGGGGGAGGGGGGGGGGGAGACGGTCGCTGCTGCGTGTCACATGTAGCGAGATCGCTGTTGCGTCACAAAATCGGTGACACTTCAGCGATCTCGCTATGTGAGAAGGGGCCTTAACCTCTTTCCTACATTAGACATACAATTCCGTCCATGTGACCTGGGACCTAAGTCCCAAGGACGGAAGAGTACGTCATAGCAATCAGGGGCGTCCCCCCGTGGGGAGCGCCGCTGATCGCGGCCGGGTGTCAGCTTCTTATCACAGCTGACACCCGGCCCTATATGTCAGGGGCGGTCACGGACCGCCCCCGGCACATTAACCCCTGGCACACCGCGATCAAACATGATCGCGGTGTACCAGGGGCATAGGAGAGAAGCGCACAGGGAGGGGGCTCCCTCCGTGCTTCCCTGAGACCCCCGGAGCAGCACGATGTGCTGCGCTGCTCTGGGGGTCTCCTTCCCTGCAGGTCCCCGGATCCAATATGGCGGCGGGGACCTTCGGGGGCCAGCAGGAAACCTGTGCAGCACCTGTGTTAGATCAGTGATCTGTCACATGGCAGTGATGTCCCTCTATGGACAGTGTAATAAGGTAAAAAAAAAAAAAGTGTAAAAATAAAAAAAACACAAAAACAAAAAAAACCCTAAAATTCATTTTTTGAAAATAAAAAAAACAATAAAAAGTACACATATTTGGTATCGCCGCGTCCGTAACAACCCGCCCAATAAAACTGTCCCACTAATTAACCCCTTTATTGAACCCCTTAAAAAATAAAAAACGAAGCAAAAAATGCTTTATCATACCGCCAAACAAAAAGTGCAATAACACGCAATCAAAAAGACAGATATAAATAACCATGGTACCGCTGAAAACGTCATCTTGTCCCACAAAAAATGAGCCACCACACAGCATCATCAGCGAAAAAATAAAAATGTTATAGCTTGCAGAATAAAGCAATGCAAAAATTATTTTTTTTTTTATAGAAAATTGTTTTCATTGCATAAAAGGGCCAAAACAAAGACATAAATGAGGCGTCGCTGTAACCGTACTGACCCGAAGAATAAAACCGCTTTATCAATTTTACCACATGCGGAATGGTGTAAACGCCCCCCCTCCCAAAAAAAAGAAATTCATGAAATGCTGGTTTTTGTTCATTCTGCGTCCCAAAAATCGGAATAAAAAGCGATCAAAAAAGTCACGTGCCCGAAAATGGTACCAATAAAAACGTCAACTCGTCCCGCAAAAAATAAGACCTCACATGACTCTGTGGGTCAAAATATAGAAAAATTATAGCGCTCGAACGGTGGTGATGCAAAAACTATTTCTACAATAAAAAGCGTCTTTTAAGCGTGCGACAGCTGCAAAACATAAAAACCGCCATATATAGTAAATCAAACCCCCCGTTATCACCCCCTTAGTTAGGGAAAATAAAATAAAAAAAAAATATTTATTTCCATTTTCCCATTAGGGTTAGGGCTGAGATTAGGGTTAGAGTTAGAATTGGGGGGTTTCCACTGTTTTGATACATCAGGGGCTTTCCATACGCGACATGGCGTCCGATCTCAATTCCAGCCAAAAAAGGCAAATGGCGCTGCTTCCCTTCCGAGCTCTGCCATGCGCCCAAATAGTGGTTTACCCCCATATATGGGGCATCAGCATACTCAGGACAAATTGCAAAATAACTTTTGGGGTCCTGTTACTCTAGGGAAAATAAAAATTGGGGGTGAAAAGATCTTTTTTTTTAAACTATTTTTATTAATTTAACAATTTTAACAAGGAAAAGGTACAGACAGTTACAGTATATTTATGACATTAAGCCAAAATCCCACCTTTTCCTTCCCCTTCCTACAATCGTCATCATTTGAAAGGATTCCTTAAATTTGTGCGTGTCCACTGATTCTTTGTAGCAGGTACCATCTGGTGCTCTCAAATTGCTTAAGTCTGTTCCTAGATTCTGTATCCAAGGATGGAGCAAAAAACGACCATCTGGTGAAGAAATTCTCTGTTAATTTTTCTTTGTTGGTCAAGGTTTCCAACCAGTCCATTTTAAACAGAAAATTAATTTTTGTCAATATTATCGATTTTGATGGAACATTTGAGTGTAACCATTGATGCAATATGCTTTTCCTTACTGCTGAGGCCCAAATCACTAACATGGCTTTGGTGTGCTTTGGCAATACTCTTTGGGTCTCCTCTAGGATATTAAAAATAGCCCATTGTGGGGTAAGTGGGAACTCAAAACCACTCAATTGTTGCAACTAAGAGTGGATATCACGCCATAACTTTTGAATTTTTGGACAACCCCACATATGATGGAAAATATCAGTATTATGTAGACCACATTTTACACATTGATAAGAATTTGTGGGAGACATTTTAGATGGGACGTACGGGGTAATATAAGCCCTATGTAGCAATAATATGGCCATATCTATATATCTATTATATGAAATAACTTTCCTTTGTGTCTCAGTAGCTTCTAATATATCTCCCACCTCCAGACCTTCCATGTCCCGTACCCGAGGTTTTGGCCTCCCAAGACCATTGCTTCCGCAGAGTGGAGTATATGGTACTAGTTGACACCAAGTGAGCCCTGCCCTTTCTGAGAAGGATATCCAATTTATCGCCCAAACCCTCACTCCGCTTGCTAACTATAAACCTAAGAACCAGACTGCGCGCTTGCAGGAATAAGAACGGCTGTCCTTCAAATATGGGATAACGGGATACTGCATCGTCAAAAGTGATCATAGAGAAACTATGGTCTATAGATCCACCCCAAGAACGCATTTTTGTTGCGCCATAGTTTTATAAATTTTTGGTGGTTTACTTTTCAAAAACAATGGGTTACCCAGAAAAGGCTGGAAAGGTGACAGTCTACCATTCAAATTACACAATTTCCTCCCTCTTCTCCAAGACAGAATAGTTTGCCACAATATTGGATGATGTCTAATTTCATCAGGGAGTTCCTCGTTAGTCAGATGTAGCAAGGCCATTAATGAAACATGTGGGTAAATCTGCCCCTCTAGATGAGTATTGGCGAAGTGGGATGTCCCCCGCATCCAATCTATTACATATCGTAAATTGGCCGCTATGTTATACCGGACAATATTGGGGATTTTGGAAGTTGTAATTTACATAACCCAATACGTGAACGACCCCCCATTCCCAATATAAACTGTCGAAATGTCATATTCAAAAGGTTAATGTCCGATTTTGATAACAGAAGTGGTAATGTTTGAAATAAATATAATTTAGGAAAAATGATCATTTTAATTAAGTGACATTTCCCAGTAAAAGACAAAATGAAATGTTTCCCGGAGTTGAGGAGGCTAGTAACCTTATCAATAATGGGTCTGGAGGACACGACCAGTTCCTCCCACGTCATCAATGTGACGTAACTACACAGGGACAGCTCTCCGGCGCCCCCTTTGTCTCTCAGGTCAGTAAGGGAACTGCACCTAGAGCAAATGGCCGCCGGGGAGGATGTCCTGTTACCAGCTGAGTATTCTAAGATTCGTAATCAGAGTAAAAGCATCAGCCCAAGATTATTTTATGGTTTAATTGCCTTAAGGGCAAGAGATCTGATCCCGCGCATGCGCCGTCCCCGGACCGGCGGCCATCTTCACGGCGTCCATGCTCCCGGAGGCCACCGCAACATGGTGGCAGCCAGCAAGGGAAGTACGGAGGCCTCCGGGCTGTGAAGAAATGCCGGCGGACCCGCCGCCCCTGCACCGGAGCACAGCCCGCTGCCACCACAGCACCGCAGAGCCCCGCCCGCTGCCACCAGGTTAGCACCGTGTATTGCGACCATAAGACGCACCCCCCACTTTCCCACAAAATTTTGGGGGAAAAAAGTGTGTCTTATGGTCGGAAAAATACGGTACCAGTGAATGCGGTTTGTTTTACCTGTCGTGTGGAGAGCAAACATGGCCCCATTGGGTCGCTATGGAGGGCCAATCTCTATATCTCAGGTCCCAGAGCCCTCACCGACTCAGGAGTCGCACTGGCAGATGCGTGATTTCCTCAGGATCACGCGGATATGTTTTATGAGTCTATAACTCGAAAGGTGTGCTCATAATCCATGATCCTAGGATGGAGTCGGAGCAGCTGGGAGAGACAATGGATGTGTATTTCTGTGTCTAGCTGACAGGTATATTCTAATTGAGGCCCCCAGGCACCTTCCTGCCCCATGCTGACGTGGCTCCTACTCAAGCTTTGAAGTTCTGTTTTGGGCCTTATCTAATTATCATACTAAAAGGCCTGGCTATTCAACATTAGAGCACTAAATCCTGCTTTCTTCAATATGCTTACAGGTCCTGGGGGGTGGTAGGAGCAGTTAACTCCTTCATCACAGGGTCTATAATTAAGGCAATACAATTTATGTGGATCCGTTGGGAGTCTAATGTCTAGATATCCAATAGACTCACACTCCTCCATTGAAAGGGGAATCAGCTCTCATCTATTCTGCCCGCCCTGAATATCGCTAATGCTTCTGACTTATTATAATTTCAAAGCCAGTAAGATGTACAAATTCTTCAGCTGTTGATATTATGGTTGGGATAGCTTGTGTTGGGTTGGCAATAAATAGAAAAATATCATCTGCAAAAGCCAACAATTTTGTTTCCGTGCTCCCTGTAGGGATCCCATGAAAATCTGGCATAGTTTGAAGAGTTCTCAACAAGGGATCTAATGCGAAGTTAAACAATAATGGGGACAGTGGGCATCCCTGCCTCATACCCCTCTGAATTTCAAAGGGCTCCAATAAAGTGTTATTTATAAAAAGCCTAGATGTGGGGTCCCTATATAATAATTTAATAGCATTGCAGAACCATGACTCAAACCCTCTGACCTCTAACAGCTTATATAAATAATTCCAGGAAACTCTATCAAAGGCCTTATCTGCGTCAAGACCCACCACAATGCATCTCCTGCCTTTATTGACTCTACAACTAGAAATAGTGCCTATCGCTGTTCTAATATTATAGGTTATCGATTTTCCATGTACAAACCCCGTCTGATGTGGTGAAATTAACTCAGGAATAATTTGCTGAACCCTGGTTGCCAATATTTTTGTCAAGAGTTTAAAATCTGCATTGAGCAGTGAGATTGGGCGGTATCCCTCCACTTGCAGTGGATCCTTCCCAGGCTTAGGAAGCATAATGAATATAAGCCTCATTAAACCTGCCTGGAATATAACCTTTTTCCATAATTCCGTTAAATAACTCAACTAGATGTGGACCTACCCATGGGCCTAAGATTTTATAATATTCTCCACTAAACCCGTCTGGACCCGGTGCCTTAGAAATCTTAAGAGAAGAGATGGCTGACAAGACCTCCATAACAGTAATAGGTGAATTAAGCAAGTTTCTCTGGTCCTCCGTAATACCAGGAGCCACCCCATCCCCGAAGAAACCCGATGCCTGTGAAATCTCCTCTCCCCCATCTCCATACAAAGACCCAAAAAATTGTCTGAATTCCTCTATTATTTGTTCATTATCCATTATGGCTATGCCATTTTGGTTACGAATCCTGGTAATCCTAGTTGCTTGTCTGAAAGGTTTAGTGAGAGAGGCCATTAACCTCGCCGGCCTGTTTCCCCATTTAAAATATTTGTGTTTTTGATAGTCTAGACTATACAGCGCTCTCTCGTGCTCAATGTTTTTGGCTGCCTCTTTGGCCTCTATGAATTTCTGTTTATTTGTGGGGGTATTAGAACGTTTAAAATTTTTATATGCCTGGGTCAATTCTTCCTGAGCTGCCAGCGTGGCCTCTAATATTTTTTACGTTTATTCCCAACATAAGAGAATACTTGTCCCCTTAAAACTGCCTTAAGCCCCCGTTACACATAGCGATATCGCTAGCAATATCGCTGTAATGTCACCGATTTTGTGATGTAGCAGCGATATCGCTATGTCTGATACTTACCTCCGACCGGCTCCCCCACTGCTCATCGCTGGCCGCGCGAGAAGGTCCTGGATCATTTCTCGTCGGCCACTTCCTGCTGGGCTTCCTGTGGCGCCGACGAGCAACGCGTGGACGCGGGCGGGAGGACGTCAGGATCGCTGCGTCTGACAGGTAAGTAACGACCCCCGACCCCTGCTATGTCGCTGGTGAGATCTGCCTGTGTGGCAGCTCACTAGCGACCACTTAGAGATGCACCAGTGATCCATATCGTCGGGATCGCTGGTGCATCGCTAAGTGTAACGGTACCCTTAGAGGCAGCCCAAAACAAATGAGGGTCAGTGCAATGCTCCCTATTGTCCTCTTTGTATGTATTCCACGACATCTGTAAATAGGCCTTAAAATCATCGGACAAATATAAATAAGAGGGGAACCTCCTTCTCCTCTCCTTACATGCCAGAATTACCAATCTAGATTTGAAAACCACCGGGGCGTGGTCAGATATCTGAATATCCAAGATATCTGTGACAAAACAAGGGCCACCACAGATAATCCCAATAACCAATAGTCTAATCTTGCATGAGTGTTATGACCATGAGAGTAGTGCGAGAAATCCTTATCAGTGGGATGCTGCCACCTCCATACATCTGTCAGCCCCAAGTGGTCCATCAGCCTCTGGATGAGACCTTCATGTATTGTAGCTCCATGACTGTGTGATCCTGATCTATCCATAGATATATCATGTGCCTCATTAAAATCCCCCCCAATTATCAGATTGGTTGTGTCCCAACCCTCCAATTTAGAGAGCAACTGGGTTTGGAACTGCGAGTCTGGACCATTAGGTGCGTAAATATTTACCAAATTATAGCAAACTCCTATTTTTATATTAACTATTAAAATTCTCCCCATTGGGTCCTCCCAGGTGTCCAAAATATCATAATTAAGACATGTATTGATAAGTATCGCCACCCCCTCTGTTTTTTGGAATATGATGCCTCAGCACACAATGTGTATTTTTTACTAAATAAAGATGGATGCTTATCCCTCACCCAATGGGTTTCCTGTAAAAAGACTATATGAAAGTTAAAGCGTTGTAAGTAATGCATAACCTTTTTCCTCTTGACTGGAGTGTTTAGGCTATTCACATTCCAAGAGCACCAATATAATGAATGCATTGTGGACAAAGAAGTGCTGCTATTATGAAAAGATCATTTTTGTGGAAAAAATATGATTTTTTAAATGTACAGCTGTACGTTATGAACTTCTGTGAAGCCCTTGGGGGTTCAAAGCGCTCACCACATATCTAGATAAGTTCCTTGGGGGGTCTAGTTTCCAAAATGGGGTCACTTGTGGGGGGTTTCCACTGTTTAGGCACATCAGGGGCTCTGCAAACATGACATGGCATCCGATCTGAATTCCAGACAATTTTGCATTGAAAAAGTCAAACGGCACTCCTTCCCTTCCGAGCTCTGCCATGCACTGAAACAGTGGTTCCCCCCCACATACCAGGTATCAGCGTACTCAGGACAAATTGCACAATAACTTTTGCAGTCCAGTTTCTCCTGTTACCCTTGGTAAAATAAAAAAAAATTGGACCTAAAGTAATTTTTTTTGTGAAAAAAAGCTAAATGTTCATTTTTTTTAAACATTCAAAAAATTCCTGTGAAGCACCTGAAGGGTTAATAAACTTCCTGAATCTGATTTTGAGCACCTTGTGGGGTGCAGTTCTTAGAATGGTGTCACTTTTGGGTATTTTCTATCATATAGACTCCTCAAAGTGACTTCAAATGTGATGTGGTCCCTAAAAAGAAAATGGTGGTATAAAAATGAGAAATCGCTGGTCAACCTTTAACCCTTATAACGTCCTAACAAAAAAAATTTTGGTTCCAAAATTGTTCTGATGTAAAGTAAACATGTGGGAAATGTTACTTAAGTTTTTTGTGTGCCATATCTCTGTGATTTAACCCCTTCACCCCCAAGGGTGGTTTGCACGTTCATGACCGAGCCAATTTTTACAATTCTGACCACTGTACCTTTATGAGGTCATAACTCTGGAACGCTTCTATGGATCCCGGTGATTCTGACATTGTTTTCTCGTGACATATTGTACTTCATGTTAGTGGTAAAATTTCATTCAAATAACTTGCGTTTATTTGTGAAAAAAACGGAAATTTGGCAAAAATTTTGAAAATTTCGCAGTTTTCCAACTTTTAATTTTTATGCCCTTAAATCACAGAGATACGGCACACAAAAAAACTTGATAACTAACATTTCCCACATGTTTACTTTACATCAGCACAATTTTGGAACCAAAATTTTTTTTTGTTAGGAAGTTATAAGGGTTAAAAGTTGACCAGCGATTTCTCATTTTTACAACACCATTTTATTTTTAGGACCACATCACATTTGAAGCCACTTTGAGGGGTCTATATGATAGAAAATACCCAAAAGTGACACCATTCTAAAAACTGCACCCCTTAAGGTGCTCAAAACCACATTCAAGAAGTTTATTAACCCTTTAGGTGCGTCACAGGAATTTTTTTGAATATTTAAAAAAAAATGAACATCTAACTTTTTCACAAAAAAAATACTTCATGTTCTATTTTTTTTATTTTACCAAGGGTAACAGGAGAAATTGGACTGCAAAAGTTATTGTGCAATTTGTCCTGAGTACGCTGATACCTGATTTGTGGGGGGGGGGACGACTGTTTCGGCGCATGGCAGAGCTCAGAATGGAAGGAGTGCCGTTTGACTTTTTCAATGCAAAATTGGCTGGAATTCAGATCGGACGCCATGTCATGTCAAGTGACCCCATTTTGGAAACTAGACCCCCCAAGGAACTTATCTAGATATGTGGTGAGAACTTTGAACCCACAAGGGCTTTACAGAAGTTTATAACGTACAGCGGTACAATTAAAAACTCATATTTTTTCCACAAAAATGATCTTTTCACCCCAATTTTTATTTTCCCAAGGGTAACAGGACCCTAAAAGTTATTGTGCAATTTGTCCTGAGTATGCTGATACCCCACATGTGGGGGTAAACCACTATTTGGGCGCATGGCAGAGCTTGGAAGGGAAGCAGCGCCATTTGACATTTTTGGCTGGAATTGAGATCGGACATCATGTCGCGATTGGAAAACCCCTGATGTACCAAAACAGTGGAAATCCCCCACAAATGACACCATTTTGGAAACTAGACCCCCTAAGGAACTTATCTAGATGTGTGGTGAGCACTTTGAACCCCCAGTGCTTCACATAAGTTTATAACGCCCGGGCGTGAAAATAAAAAATTCATATTTTTTCCACAAACATGATCTTTTAGTCACCATTTTTTTTATTTTCCCAAGGGTAACAGGAGAAATTGAACCCCAAAAGTTGTTGTCCAATTTGTCCTGAGTACGCTGACACCCCATATGTGGGAGAAAACTACTGTATGGACACACGTCAGGGCTCGGAAGGGAAGTAGTGACGTTTTGGAATGCAGACATTGATGGAATGGTCTGCGGGTGTCATGTTGCCTTTGGAGAGCCCCTAATGTACCTAAACAGTGGAAACCCCCCACAAATGACCCCATTTTGAAAACTAGACACCCTAAGTAACTTATCTAGATGTGAGGTGAGCACTTTGAACCCCCAAGGGCTTCACAGAAGTTTATAATGCCAGGGCATGAAAATAAAAAAATCGTATTTTTTCCACAAACATGATCAATTAGTCCCCAATTTTTTTATTTTCCCAAGGGTAACAGGAGAAATTGAACCCCAAAAGTTGTTGTCCAATTTGTCCTGAGTACGCCGACACCCCATATGTGGGAGAAAACTACTGTATGGACACACATCAGGGCTCGGAAGGGAAGTAGTGACGTTTTGGAATGCAGACTTTGATGGAATGGTCTGCGGGTGTCACGTGCGTTTGGAGAGCCCCTGATGTACCTAAACTATTGAAACTCCCAACAGGTGACCCCATTTTGGACGCTAGACCCCCCCACGGAACTTATCTAGATGTGTGGTGAGCACTTTGAACCCCCAAGTGCTTCACAGAAGTTTATAACGCTCGGACGTGAAAATAAAAAAATCATTTTTTTCCACAAAAATGATATTTTTGCCGCCAATTTTTTATTTTCCTAAGGGTAACAGGAGAAATTGGACCCCAAAAATTGTTTTGCAATTTGTCCTGAGTAGGCTGATACCCTACATGTGGGGGTAAAACACTGTTTGGGCGCATGGCAGAGCTTGGAAGGGAAGGAGCACCATATGACTTTTTCAACTCAGAATTGGCTGGAATTGAGATCAGACGCAATGTTGCATTTGGAGAGCCCCTGATGTGCCCAAACAGTGGAAACCCTCAATTCTAACTCCAACCCGAACCCCAACACACCCCTAACCCTAATCTCAGCCCTAACCCTAATCTCAGCCCTAACCCTAGCCCTAACCCTAATGGAAAAATGGAAATAAATACATTTTTTAAATTTTATTATTTTTCCCTAACTAAGGGGGTGATAACGGGGGGTTTGATTTACTATTTATGGCGGTTTTTATTTTTGGCAGCTGTCACACGCTAAAAGACGCTTTTTATTATAAAAATAGTTTTTGCATCACCACATATTGAGAGCTATAATGTTTCCGTATTTTGACCCACCGAGTCATGTGAGGTCTTATTTTTTGCGGGACGAGTTGACGTTTTTACTGATACCATTTTCGGGCGTGTGACATTTTTTGATCGCTTTTTATTCCGATTTTTGGGACGCAGAATGAACAAAAACCAGCGTTTCATGAATTTCTTTTGGAGGAGTGCGTTTACACCGTTCCGCGTGCGGTAAAATTGATAAAGCGGTTTTATTCTTCGGGTCAGTACGGTTACAGCGATACCTCATTTAGGTCGTTTTTTTATGTTTTGTCGGTTTTATGCAATGAAAACTATTTTATATAAAAAATAATTATTTTTGCATCGCTTTATTCTGCGAGTTATAACTTTATTTTTTCGCTGATGATGCTGTGTGGCGGCTCGTTTTTTGCGGGACAAGATGACGTTTTCAGCGGTACCATGGATATTTATATGCGTCTTTTTGTTCGCGCGTTATTGCACTTTTTGTTTGGCGGTATGATAATAAATCATTATTTTTTGCTTCGTTTTTTATTTTTATTTTTTAAGGGGTTCGCTAAAGGGGTTAACTAATGGGACAGTTTTATAGGGCGGGTCGTTACGGACGCGGCGATACCTAATATGTGTACTTTTATTGTTTTGTTTTTATTTTCAAAAAATGAATTTATTGGGGAATATTTTTTTTTTTTTTTTTTACTAATTTATTTGGCGATTTTTTTAAAATTATTTTTACACTTTAATTTTTTTTTTTACTTTATTACATAGTCCCAGGTGGGACATCACTGTCCTGTGACAGATCGCTGATCTGTCACATCACAGATCACTGTGACAGATCAGCAATCTGTCACAGGCAGTGCACAAGGCTTCCTCATGCCTGCGCTTTGCAGGCACTGAGGAAGCCAGCTTCCTCCAGGCCCCCGGATCCAAGATGGCGACGGGGGCCTTCGGAGGAAAGGAGTCCCCCGCAGCAGCGCTGCACATTGCGCTGCCGTGGGGGGGCTCAGGGAAGCACGGAGGGAGCCCCCTCCCTGCCGATGCTTCCCTTTAACTCCCGGTACACCGCGATCATGTTTGATCGCGGTGTGCAAGGGGTTAACGTGTCGGGGCGGTCCGTGACCACCCCTGACACATAGTGCAGGGTGTCAGCTGTGATAATCAGCTGACACCCGGCCGCGATCAGCGGCGCTCACCACGTGGGCGCCGCTGATCGCGCTAGACGTACTATCCCGTCCATGGGCATAGGGGCCCAGGTCCCATGGACGGGATAGTACGTCGGATGTCAGGAAGGGGTTAAGAGCATGAAAATTCAAAGTTGGAAAATTGCGAAATTTTCAACATTTTCCCCAAATTTTCATTTTTTTTCACAAATAAACACAAGTTATATGAATGAAATTTTACCACTAACATGAAGTACAATATGTCACGAGAAAACGGTGTCGGAATCACTGGGATCCATGGAAGCGTTCCAGAGTTATTACCTCATAAAGGGACAGTGGTCAGAATTGTAAAAATTGGCCTGGGAATTAACGTGCAAACCACCCTTGGGAGTAAAGGGGTTAAAGCAGAAGCCCCCACAATCTGTTAACCATTTATATGATGTAGTCACTATTAACATCAGCATCTAAAGGGATAAACAGATATGGACGGTGACAACACTGATCGTCGCTGATACAGCAAGTTGTCAGCTATAGTGTACAGCCGACAGCTGCTGGGTTGTCACCTGTATGGGGATGCTAGTCTCATATCTCAGGTTAGTAAAAAAGACGTATTAAGGGGTTAAATGCACTAGCATTTTTATTTTTGCATTATTTAAGCAATGTTTTGTCTGGAGATGTTGTATTTTTGGGATACATGCTCTTTTTTGTGAGGTTGGAAGCATTTTTTTTATGGCATTCATTTCTGATACAAATGTCATGTTAGAATAGTTGTCCACCCATTTTTTAATATTTACATGAAGCCCAGCATGGTTTGTAGCACATTTGTCAAACTCTGACTTGGGGGCCAAATCTATCCGGCAGGGTGATTATATTTGGCCCACGATGTTCGCACCACCCCCTCCCCCCTTCCCGGCATCACTCCAACTATTCAGCATCCCGGATTCCGATACAGTTGAAGGTAATAATGAATGAGGGATCTCAGCCATAATTCTCCTGCGTCTGATGTCTCAGCGCAGCGGGTGCGATAACATCACTATTCCGCTCCAGCTGTGCGGAGCAGTGAAGAGCTTCAGAGTACTCACTATAGAGTCTGGAGCACTGGGGGGAGCGGAATATTTTTATTTGTAATGTGGGGTCCATTAGGCCATATGGAGTACTTCTTGGGGCCATTATACTGTATGGAGGGATATCTGAGGCCTATTGTATTGTATGGAAGATGTGGGGCCATTATTCTGTGTGGAGGAATGTGTGGGGCCCAATATACAGTAAAGGACTATATGGAGTCATTACACTGTATGGAAGAGTATGTGGGGACCATTATACTGTATGGAGGTATGGAAGACTATGTGGGGCCCAATATACAGTATAGAGGACTATGTGGGTACCATTACACTGTATGGAGGACTAAGTGCGGCCATTATACTGTATAGAGGACTATGTGGGGCCATTATATACTGTACAGAGGACTATATGGAGTCATTACACTGTATCGAGGACAATTTGAGGCCCATTATACTGTATGTAGGTGTCACACTGTGACAGACGTAAGGGAGAGGAGCCTAAAACTGTACATGGAACCCTAACCATCCCTGTCTCGGGTACTCTTGATGGTAGAGAGGCCTGGGTTTCCTACCTTACTATGATCTTGCTAAACCCTAATCTGTGCCCTCCCTCACACCATGGGGCTTGGTGCAGAAATGAAAAGGAAACAAGACACAAATACAAAACAGGGATAACTGAGTCCCACTACCATACAACAGCACTTACCGAAATAGACAGGAGGATAAGGAAAGGGAGGAATACACAAACCATCAGATTCATTCATCAATCTGATCCCTAATAAGAGCAATACTATATCCACCATGACAGCAGTTCATGGGTTAGAGTCTCTATCCCCAGGATACACAGGCATCACTTGTGCTATACAAAACTAACACAAAGCTTCCCCAACAAGTTTTGCTAACATTCTTCCTCATAGGGTTGGGGCTGTACAATTTTTTATAGATTTTATAATAGTGAGATTACACAAGTAATAAAACAAACTGACGGCACATCTAGAACTAGTCTGAATAGGTGCATACCAAAAGGCAACTTACATATTAAATAGAAAATGGCAGCACACCAAATATGAAATATGTGAAATACGAATAGCAAAATGGCTTTAGTAATACATTTCATAATGGCTTTTATAAGGCATATCAAATATGAAATAAGTGAAATATGAATAGCATAAAGGCTAATTGGCATCTTTTGGCCAAATATTGTGCTAAGTATCTCATATGTTTTTCAAGATTGCAAAAGCCATTATGCTATTCGTATTTCACATATTTCATATTTGGTGTGCTGCCACTTTCTATTTAATAAGTGAGATTACACAGGCATTATACTGTTTGGTGTTTTTTAATTTATGTAACACTATTTTTTTTAACAAAGTATAATAAAATTCATGTTTTAATGCATCCCTTAATTAGGGCTTATTTACTCTCTGGGTAATTTGGTATTATGAATTTGCCATCCCTATGGACCCCATATAATGCTCCATGAAGACTAATGGCCCCATATAATGCTCCATACAGAATAATGGCCCCCATATAATGCTCCATACAGAATAACGGCCCCATATAATGCTCCATACAGAATAACGGCCCCATATAATGCTCCATACAGAATAATGGCCCCCATATAATGCTCCATACAGAATAATGGCCCGATATAATGCTCCATACAGAATAATGGCCCGATATAATGCTCCATACAGAATAATTGCCCCATATAATGCTCCATACAGAATAATGGCCCGATATAATGCTCCATACAGAATAATGGCCCCCATATAATGCTCCATACAGAATAATGGCCCCCATATATTGCTCCATACAGAATAATGGGCCCCATATAATGCTCCATACAGAATAATGGCCCGATATAATGCTCCATACAGAATAATGGCCCCCATATAATGCTCCATACAGAATAATGGCCCCCATATAATGCTCCATACAGAATAATGGCCCCCATATAATGCTCCATACAGAATAATGGCCCCATATAATGCTCCATATAGAATAATGGGCCCCATATAATGCTCCATACAGAATAATGGCCCCATATATTGCTCCATACAGAATAATGGCCCCATATAATGCTCCATACAGAATAATGGCCCGATATAATGCTCCATACAGAATAATGGCCCCCATATAATGCTCCATACAGAATAATGGCCCCCATATATTGCTCCATACAGAATAATGGCCCCCATATAATGCTCCATACAGAATAATGGCCCCATATAATGCTCCATATAGAATAATGGGCCCCATATAATGCTCCATACAGAATAATGGCCCCCATATAATGCTCCATACAGAATAATGGCCCCATATAATGCTCCATATAGAATAATGGGCCCCATATAATGCTCCATACAGAATAATGGCCCCATATATTGCTCCATACAGAATAATGGCCCCATATAATGCTCCATACAGAATAATGGCCCCCATAATTCCGCCATTTTCTGCCACCGCCCTTCAGGCTCCCACATGACTCCTCTAGTCTTCTTCCGGGACAGCTCCTGCTTGCACTGCACATGGCAGCCTTTTTAGCGCAGGCGCAGTACACACTTCAGGGGGGGAAGGAAATTCACTGGACGGCAGAGACAAGCATCAGGTTTTTATGGACGGTCCGTAAATTTACAGACGGATGGGAACTATGACCTTGATGTAAGATCAATAATTGAGCCGCATCTCTGCCAGCAGATGATGGGTGTGATATTCAGGAATCATCTGCCTCTAACATTGAAAACATAGAAACAAGCAGCTCCCCCTCTATATGAGGACGATTCTCCGTACAGGGGAAGCCGCTCTGGCTACACTCCACGCTGTACAGATCCAAAAGAAAGAAATCCAGGAATAAAAGAGGAATTTATCCCAGTGCGGATAAAAAGTGACCGACATCTTCAATGCCATCCAGCAACAGAGTATAAATTCCCCACACATTCCTGACTATACACCAGTCCTTAAAAGAGGCATTCCCATCTCCAAGACCCTATCCCAAACTATAGGAAGTGTAAGAATAATATTAGCGAATGCCTCCAATTAGAAATGTGGTACAGTTCTTCTGGTTAGCTATGTCGCAGGGCATTGCAGTAGCTTAGGTATCCATGGTCATGACCACTAACACCTCACTACATGAGGGGCCGTAACCATGGATACCTCCACCACTGCAATGCCTGCACATGAGCTATGCCCTGCGCACAGCTAATCAGAAGAACTATCCTACAGCAGCTGTAATTGGAGGCATCAGCTAATATCCTTCCATATGGGGCCAGGCTCTCGGAGCTGGGAATCCCCTATAATCAGTCTCCAGCCCTCCATATGGAGAATACATTCCTAGCAGATGGCCGCAGCATATGGGGCACAGAATACACTATGACAATGGGAAATCTCACTAGAAACAGCACAAATCCCCGCTAATATCCGATCACAGCTGTGAGGACAGGACTGCAGCTTAGATGGCGCTTATTCCGTGCGGCATTTCCTTGGGCGACATTCACACTCTGCTCAATCCAGGCGCCAATCTAGTGTGAGCCGCGCTGTGTAGTGGGGAGCTCCAGGCCAGCCAGGAGGCCCGGGCACTGGCCCCAGCACGGCCCCTATACAGCCGGGCAGGATTGTGCTGCAGCCCCCAGGGGAGAGCTCCGGCCTCACGCCCGCCCGCTCAGCATTATCACATCATATGGTGACGAGAAACAGAAAACCCACCCGCAGCCCCAGAAGGCGCCATACATAAATCTCACCCTGCAGTCACCGAGTAGAGCGGAGGTGATTGCTTGAGGGAATGACGTCACCGGAAGGGGCGGGGCGGGGCGGGGCGGGGCCTGCCTCACTCCAGTCCACTAGTCCAGTGAGTAGCAGGAAGCAGCCTTGTGCTGAGGCTGATGAGGAGAAGAGAAGCGGGAAACGAGGGGCTGCACCATGGAGCCTGTACAAATGGGAATGAGGACGGAGGACTCGGTGTGAGGCTCTGAGGATGTGTTCTGGAAAGGGGTTTATGCTGCTTGAGAGGAGCTGTGTGGGGGAGGGGGGGATGATGATGGGGGACTGTGTGTGGGAGGGGGGGGATGATGATGGGGGGGCTGTGTGGGGGAGGGGGGGATGATGATGGGGGGGCTGTGTGGGGGAGAGGGGGTTATGATGATGGGGGGGCTGTGTGGGGTAGAGGGGGGATGATGGTGGGGGAGAGGGGGTTATGATGGGGGGGCTGTGTGGGGTAGAGGGGGGATGATGGTGGGGGAGAGGGGGTTATGATGATGGGGGGGCTGTGTGGGGTAGAGGGGGGATGATGGTGGGGGAGAGGGGGGATGATGAGGGGGGATGATGGTGGGGGAGAGGGGGGATGATGATGGGGGGCTGTGTGGGGGAGGGGGGGGATGATGATGGGGGGCTGTGTGGGGGAGGGGGGGGATGATGATGGGGGGCTGTGTGGGGGAGGAGGGGGGGATGATGATGGGCTGTGTGGGGGGGATGATGATGATGGGCTGTGTGGGGGGGATGATGATGATGGGCTGTGTGGGGGGGATGACGATGATGGGCTGTGTGGGGGGGATGACGATGAGGGGCTGTGTGGGGGAGGGGGGATGACGATGATGAGGCTGTGTGGGGGAGGGGGGGATGATGAGAGGCTGTGTGGGGGAGGGGGGGATGATGAGGGGCTGTGTGGGGGAGGGGGGGATGATGATGAGGGGCTGTGTGGGGGAGGGGGGGGATGATGATGAGGGGCTGTGTGGGGGATCATACATATTGGTTTGCTGCAAGGTGAATGGGGTGCTGTAACTCCCTTGTACATAAAATAGAAAAAAACAGCTTCCCCAAGCTCTAGGTGCACAGAAGAAAAGAATCCCTGGGACCAAATGTGGACAAAATATAAAGAAAATCACAAAATTTAATGAAAAAGATAAAAAATGAAAACATGCTAAATTGCAGCATAGCAAATGCGTTTCAAACACACGAGGCCATGTGCGTCTGAAACGCATTTCTATGCCGTCTCTGCAATTTATCATGTTTTCATTATTTGTCTATTTTCCAATAAATTTAGCAATTTCCAAGAAGCTGGATATTTACATTTGTAAATCTCGTGGTTTGTCGGCAAGTGGGTGATGTCGCTCTCGCGAGGCTGCGTGTTGGTGGGGGGGGTGCTGTCGCTCTCGCGAGGCTGCGTGTTGGTGGGGGGGGTGCTGTCGCTCTCGTGAGGCTGCGTGTTGGTGGGGGGGTGCTGTCGCTCTCGTGAGGCTGCGTGTTGGCGCTGTGGGGGGTTATGTAGTGTTTGGCTGCATGTTGGGCTGTGAGGAGGGGAGTGCTGTCGCTCTCGTGAGGCTGCATGTTATGGCTGTGGGGGGTGCTGTCGCTCTCTTGAGGCTGCGTGTTGGGGCTGTGGGGGGGTGCTGTCGCTCTCTTGAGGCTGCGTGTTGGGGCTGTGGGGGGGTGCTGTCGCTCTCTTGAGGCTGCGTGTTGGGGCTGTGGGGGGGTGCTGTCGCTCTCGTGAGGCTGCATGTTGTTGGGGCTGTGGGGGGGGTGATGTCGCTTTCGTGAGGCTGCATGTTGTTGGGACTGTGGGGGGGGTGATGTCGCTCTCGTGAGGCTGCATGTTGGGACTGTGGGGGGGGTGATGTCGCTCTCGTGAAGCTACATGTTGGTGGGGCTGTTTCGGGGGTGCTGTCACTCTCGTGCTCTTTGTTACTTATCTCTAACGTGGCTTAGTTCTACATATTGTTTTGTAAAGTTTATTGTTATAGACTTGTATGTATAAGTATATTTATAATTTTTCTCTTTTTTTTGTTACTTATTTGTGTTTTTAAGAAAACTGAGAACTATGGGCTGAATTTTCATTTCTATATTTCTAAAGCTTTGGGTATGTTTCACATGTTGCAATTTGTCGTGGAAACAATCTGCAGTAGACCACTGGGCTGTGGAGTCAAACCTGCTACTCCAACTCCTCAATTTCCCTTACACTGACTCCCACATATATTGTTTATATTTAAGTGAAAAATTTATTGTAGTACAATGTGAACATCAGACATTTAATCATTTCTATGATACAATAATCAAGATATTTAGATATTATGTTCTATTTATTGGAATACAACTTTAGAACACAAAGAACTGTAATAAATTGTAAATATGTAATACACTGTATATTGTCGATTACATATGGTACATACCAAAGTTTGGACACACCTCATTCAAAGAGTTTTCATGACTATGAAAATTGTAGATTCACTCTGAAGGCATCAAAACAATGAATTAACAGGTGGAATTATATAATTAACAAAAAAGTGTGAAACAACTGAAAATATGTCTTCTATTCTAGATTCTTCAAAGTAGCCACCTTTTGCTTTGATTACTGGTTTGCATTCTCTTGATGAGCTTCAAGAGGTAGTCACTGGAAATGGTCTTCCAACAGTCTTGAAGGAGTTCCCTGAGATGCTTAGCACTTGTTGGCCCTTTTGCCTTCACTCTGCGGTCCAGCTCACCGCAAACCATCTTGACTGGGTTCAGGTCTGGTGACTGTGGAGGCCAGGTCATCCGGCGTAGCACCCCATCACTGTCCTTCTTGGTCAAATAGCCCTTACACAGCCTGGAGGTGTGTTTGAGGTCATTGTCCTGTTGAAAAATAAATGATGGTCCAACTAAACACAAACCAGATGGAATAGCATGCCGCTGTAACATGCTGGTTCAGTATGCCTTCAATTTTGAATAAATCCCCAACAGTGTCACCTGCAGAGCACCATCACACCTCCTCCTCCATGCTTCACGGTGGGAACCAGGCATGTAGAGTCCATCCGTTCACCTTTTCTGCGTCACACAAAGACATGGTGGTTGGAGCCAAAGATCTCAAATTTGGACTCATCAGACCAAAGTACAGATTTCCACTGGTCTAATGTCCATTCCTTGTGTTCTTTAGCCCAAACAAGTCTCTTCTGCTTATTGCCTGTCCTTAGCAGTGGTTTCCTAGCAGCTATTTTACCATGAAGGCCTGCTGCACAAAGTCTCCTCTTAACAGTTGTAGAGATGTGTCTGCTGCTAGAACTGTGTGGCATTGACCTGGTCTCTAATCTGAGCTGCTGTTAACCTGCGATTTCTGAGGCTGGTGACCCGGATGAACTTATCCTCCGCAGCAGAGGTGACTCTTGGTCTTCCTTTCCTGGGGCGGTCCTCATGGGAGCCAGTTTCTTTGTAGCGCTTGATGGTTTTTGCCAATGCACTTGGGGACACTTTCAAAGTTTTCCCAATTTTTCGGACTGACTGACCTTCATTTCTTAAAGTAATGATGGCCACTCGTTTTTCTTTACTCAGCTGCTTTTTTTCTTGCCATAATACAAATTCTAACAGTCTATTCAGTAGGACTATCAGCTGTGTATCCACCAGACTTCTGCACAACACAACTGATGGTCCCAACCTCATTTGTAAGGCAAGAAATCCCACTTATTAAACCTGACAGGGCACACCTGTGAAGTGAAATCTATTTCTGGTGACTACCTCTTGAAGCTCATCAAGAGAATGCCAAGAGTGTGCAAAGCAGAAATCAAAGCAAAAGGTGGCTACTTTGAAGAACCTAGAATATAAGACATACAGTATGTTCAGTTGTTTCACACTTTTTTTTTTTTTTAATTATACAATTCTGCAAGTGTTAATTCATAGTTTTGATGACTTCAGAGTGAATCTACAATTTTCATAGTCATGAAAATAATGAAAACGCTTTGACTGAGAAGGTGTGTCCAAACTTTTGGTCTGTACTGTGTGTATATATATATATATATATATATATATATATATATATATATATATATATATACACACACTCTATGACTTATCTCGGCTAAGACAAAGCCTAGATCCTCAGGGTACATTCACACTATGGGCGTAGCCAGGATCAAACCTAGAGGAGGGAGGGCAGAACCTCATACTGTTCCGCAGAATTTCATACTGCACATCTCAGCTGCTGCAGAACCTCATACTGCACACCCCTACACTTGAAAATAAAGCCTGCACCTTAGGAAGATGTGATGAATGCAGTTCATTTATTCCAACTATCGATTGATGTGTTACTGAAGACGAGAAATGCCTGTCCTGGGCGTCCTTTTGGGCAGCTATGAGGTGTCCCTGACTGGTGCTAAAAAAAAGGAGTGTTAGGCTGAGTTCACACGTGGCGTTTTTTTCGCGTTTCCGTGGCGGTTTTAACCGCGCGATTTTGCAGCGAAAAATAAGCATCCCATGCATTCCTATGGGATTCCGCAATGCTGTGCTAATGCTGCGGTTTTTACCGCGGTGGAATCGCTTCGCGGTAAAAACTGCAGCATGCTCATTAATTTTGCGGAATCGCGGCGATCCCGCACCCATAGGAATGCATTGTTCCGCTTACTTCCCGCATGTGGCTGTGCATACCATGCGGAAAGTAAGCAGAACATTTGCGGATGGTACCCACGGTCCAGAGGAGAGGAGACTGTCCTCCGGGCTTTGGTTACCATATCCCTGTAAAAAATAGAATATAAAATAAAAAATATTGTTATTCTCACCTTCCGGCGTCCCGCGCAGCCTTCCCGCTTTTCTCCACGCTCTCGTTCCCAGTAGTCCTTTGCGAAAATGCCCGCGATGATGTCCGTTCTCGCGGGATCGCGAAGTCTCGCGGTCATTCGCGCGACATCATCGCGAATTACCACGAGACATCGCGATCCCGCGAGAACGGACGTCATCGCCGGCATTTTCGCAAAGGATTACTGGGAAAGGCTGCGCGGGATGTCGGAAAGTAAGAATAACACCATTTTTTTTATTTTTTTTTACATTTTATCCTTTACTACTGATGCTGCATAGGCGGCCTCAATAGTAAAAACTTGGTCACACTTGTCAAACACTATGTTTGACGAGTGTGACCAACCTGTCAATCAGTTCTCCAGGCGATGCTACAGATCGCTTGGAAAACGCTAGCATTTTGCAAGCTAAATACGCTTGCAAAATGCTATTTTTTTCCGCGGGAAAATCGCGGGAATTTAAAATGCGGTTTTCCCGCGGAATGGAATTCCGGAATTCTCGCGGTAATTTCCGCGAGAGTTCCGGTACATGTGCACATAGCCTAAGTCTGTGTGCTACCCGGCTTTCATTCTTTTTGGTACAGATATGATATGCTATATAACAAATACAGGCTATTTAGTCGATACGTTTTTTGCAAAAAATATATACCAAGCTGCTTCACCACGTCACGGTAACCCTTCACGAAGCAGTCCCTATCTAATGTGTTTAAAACCTGTTATACAGCACTTGCGGATAACTGTCATGTTTTGTACTGCAGGGTATTTTTGCAAATTTGTCATTTTGTGCTTTCTTGTTGTGTTCCAGCCATTGGGTGGAGTGAGCATTGTCTTACTGAATTGTTCACACTTGTGCATGTCACATATATGTTTTTAATCCGTTTTTCCATGCTCAGCATGGTTTGGGAGACCCCACCCCTCTCCTGTGTGGCATGCACATAAATGAGCTGTCTTGCACCACAAGCCCATATACTGCGAAGCGCCTGTCTGTATCCTGTTCATTTAGACACTGTTCACATGTTCAGGTTTCAAACACATTAGATAGGGACTGCTTCGTGAAGGGTTACCGTGACGTGTTGAAACAGCTTGGTATATATTTTTTTGCAAAAAACGTATCGACTAAATACCCTGTATTTGTTATACAGCACTTGCGGATTACTGTCATGTTTTGTACTGCAGAGTAGTTTTGCAAATTTGTCATTTTGTGCTTTCTTGTTGTGTTCTAGCACTAAATTGTTCAGATCTCACTGACAATTTATTTCCTGTCCTCAGCAGCACTTAGCATATTTTTCTGTCTAGAAGAGGCAATGTTTACCCCCAAATTTGGGAGGAAAATTGGGGTGTATCTTATAGTCTGAACATAGCTTATGGGGGGTACAGTTGTGGAGTGGGGTCACAGGAGGCAGGGTCCCTGCTGTAGGAAGCCAGCAGCAGAAATGGGGCGAGGCTGAAGGACCTCAGCTAAGATCCCAATCTGTGCATGCGCTGCCTGAGGCGGCCGCTTTCCTGAAGCCCGACCACTTCTTCCAACCCAGGACCCGCAGCCTTGCAGCACTGGGACACCTTCTCCTCCCACCCAGGGCTTGCAGCACCGTCCCACTGCCGCCGGCTTTGTGCAGCACGGACTCTGCCTCCTGTGACCCCAATCCACCGCTCCCCATGTTAGCTACCGTAAATACGGACTGTAAGATCCTCATTTTATCAATTTTTTTTCCCTCAACAAAATTTGGGGTGCCTCTTATAGTTACAAAAATACAGTAAGTTAAAAAAAAGTAAATTAAAAAACATGATAATCACTTATGTAACCAATTTCTTAGGTCCCAGCGGTGTTTCTCGGTGTACGTTGACCTTCTGTGGCCACTTACCATTCTCTCTGGCCCATACAGCCTGGTCCGTTTTAGAAGTCGTATAGGACAACATTTTTTATGGATATTTATTAACCTCTTCACGACATATGACGTACTATCCCGTCCATGTTCCCTGGGCCTTAATGTCCATGGACGGGATAGTACGTCATAGCAGATGATGGTGGCCGGGTGTCAGCTGCTTATCACAGACGGCTCCCAGTACATTAACCCCTGGCACACTGTGATCAATCATAATCGAGGTATACCGGGGGCATAGGGAAGAATCGCGCAGGGAGAGGGCTCCCTACCTGCTTCCCTGAGCCCCTCAGAGCAACGCGATGTGCTCACGTTGCTCTGAGGGCCTCCTCCCTCAGGCCCCCGGATACAAGATGGAGGCGGGAGCCTTCCGGGTCCTGCAGGGAGGTGGCTTCTCAGTGCCTTCTGAGAGCAGGCGCTGAGAAGCCACCTGCCTTGCCTGTCAGATCGTTGATCTGACACAGTGCATTTGCAAAGTGTCAGATCAGCGATCTGTCTTTATATGGTAATGTCCCCCCGGGACAATGTAATAAAGTAAAAAAAAATTTTTGTAAAAATAATTTTTAAATAATTCCTAAATAATAAAAAAAAATTCCCTAGTTCTTTTTTTGTAAAACTGTCCCACTAGTTAACCCCTTTAGTGAACCTCTTCAAAAAAAGGCAAAAAACAATGCTTTATCATCATACCACTGAACAAAATGTGCAATAACACGCGATCAAAAAGACCGATATAAATAATCGTGGTACCACTGAAAACATGATCTTGTCCCGCAAAAAAATGAGCCACCATACAGCGTCATCAGCAAAAAAATAAAAAAGTTATAGCTCGCAGAATAAAGCGATGCAAAAATAATTATTTTTGTATATAAAATTGTTTTTATTGTATTAAAGTGCCAAAACATAAAAAATGATATAAATGAGGTATCGCTGTAATTGTACTGACCGGAAGAATAAAACTGCTTTATCAATTTTACCACATATGGAACGGTGTAAATGCCCCCACCCCAAAAAAAAAAAGAAATTCATGAATTGCTGGTTTTTGTTCATTCTGCTTCCCAAAAATCGGAATAAAAAGCGATTAAAAAAAAAAAAAAGTCGTGCCCAAAAATGGTACCAATAAAAACGTCAACTTGTCCCACAAAAAACAAGATCTCACATGACTCAGTGGGTCAAAATATGGAAAAATTATAGCTCTCAAATTGTGGTGATGCAAAAGCTATTTTTGCAATAAAAGTTTGTGTCTGACAGCTGCCATACATTAAAACCCGCCATAAATAGTAAATTAGTAAATCAAACACCCCCTTTATCACCCTCTTATTTAGGGAAATATAATAAAATTAAAAAGTATTTCAATTTTCCCGTTAGGGTTGGGATTAGGGTTAGGGGTGTGTTAGGGTTAGGGTTGGAGTTAGAATTGGGGGGTTTCCACGGTTCAGGCATGTCAGGTGCTCTCCAAATGCAACATGGCGTCTGATCTCAATTCCAGCCAATTCTGCGTTGAAAAAGTCAAAAGGTGCTCCTTCCCTTCCGAGCTCTGCCATGCGCCCAGACAGTATTTTACCCCCACATATGGGGTGTCAGCCTACTCAGGACAAATTGCACAACAACTTTTGGGGTCCGATTTCTCCTGTTACCCTTACGAAAATAAAATTGGGGACTAAAAGATCATGTTAGTGGAAAAAATATTTTTATTTTCACTCCCGGGCGTTATAAACCTCTGTGAAGCCCTTTGGGGTTCAAAGTTCTCACCACACATCTAGATAAGTTCATTGGGGGTTTCCACTGTTTAGGCGCATCAGGGGCTCTCCAAACGCGTCATCGCGTCCAATCTCAATTCCAGCCAATTTTGCGTTGAAAAAGTCAAATGGCGCTCCTTCCCTTCCGAACTTTGCCATGCTCCGAAACAGTGGTTCCCCCCCACATATCAGGTATTGGCATACTCAGGACAAATTGCACGATAAATTTTGCGGTCCAATTTCTCCTGTTACCCTTGGCAAAATAAAAAAAAAATTGGACCTGAATTAATTTTTTTGTGAAAAAAGTTAAAAGTTCATTTTTTTTAAACATTCAAAATATTCCTGTGAACACCTGAAGGGTTAATAAACGTCTTGAATGTGGTTTTGGGCACCTTTTGGGTATTTTCTATCATATAGACCCCTCAAAGTGACTTCAAATGTGATGTGGTCCCTTAAAAAAAAATGATGTTGTAAAAATGAGAAATCACTGGTCAACTTTTAACCCTTATAACTTCCTAACAAAAAAGATTTTGGTTCCAAAATTGTGCTGATGTAAAGTAAACATGTGGGAAATGTTACTTATTAAGTTTTTTGTGTGCTATATCTCTGTGATTTATGGGCATGAAAATTCAAATTTGGATACTTGGGAAATTTTCCAAATTTTTGCCAAATTTCCATTTTTTTCACAAATAAACGCAAGTTATATCAATGTAATTTTACCACTAACATGAAGTACAATATGCCATGAGAAAACAATGTTGGAATCACTGGGATCTATGTAAGCGTTCCAGAGTTATTACCTCATAAAGGGACAGTGGTCAGAATTGTAAAAATTGGTCCGGTCATTAACGTGCAAACCACCCTTGGGGTTAAAGGGCCATCAGATGCTGACGGTCTGACTGCGGGTGCCCCCACTGCTCCATAGTACATACTCTGGCAGAGGTCACACTACATATTTTACAGAGGGGTAAAAATACTCTTAATTTTGAAGAGTGTTTTTAGCCAAGAAGGACATAATTTGCAGTAACTCAAATCTATGTACATAGCATACATTAGACCTGGGCAGAGTGCAGCACGCAGGAGATCCGGCCCTCTGGCTGTTCCTGTCTGGCCTGTGGACTGAGGCAGCCAAAGGGCCTGAAAATTGCGGCCCACAGGCTGCACCATGCAATTGCTTTCTCGGTGACCAAGTTTGAAAACCGTCCAAAAATTCCAGAACAGTCTATGAAAACATGGCAATTTTTTGCACTGTCTGTAAAAAAAAAATTGAAGGTGGCCATGATTTATATATTTTTTTTTTAATCTGAAGAAACTTATGCAGATAACTTTCCCACTTTTTCTACCGCTTTCAGTTCAGATTACAAGGGTGTTATTAAAATCATAAATAAACATCTTCCCTTACTGCATCAAGATCCAGTCTTATCACAGATATTGGCTGGTGGACATAGGTGTGTTCCAAAGAGAGCTAAAAATTTGAGTCATTTTTTGTCCCCCTCATTGTATTTGTCTGATTGCACTAAACCTATGTGGTTAAATTACTTGGGCAATTATAAGTGTGGTGAAAAATTGTGTGGTTTGTGCCGCTATATGGATATTACAGATAAATTTGTTAATTTTAGTACACAACAAACCTACAAAATTAAAACCTACATGAATTGTAACACCACACACTTAGTGTATATGGCAGAGTGCACATTGTGCAGTTTATATTACATTGGCTGTACCACACGCAGCCTGAAGAGGAGACTAAGTGAGCACATCACCGCTTCTAATCCAGAGTCTATGTCCAGTCGTAGGAATGTGTCTGGCTTGTCCAAACATTTCCTTGAAATACACAAGGGTAATTTATGCAGTCTTAAAGTTAAGGGAATAGAACGGGTATTGAAACCCCCCCAGAGGGGGTGACTGGGAACATTTACTACACTGTCGGGAAGCCTTCTGGATACTTGCGCTTGATGCACGATATCCGCAAGGTCTAAATTATAGAAATGATCTTATGTATTTCTATTGAGTGCTGAGATTTTTGGTGTTTTTTATTTTTTTTTTATTTTTTTTTTTTTTATTTATTTTTTTTTTTGTTTGTCATTTGATAGTTGCTATGTATTTATGCATTTATACGTGTGTATTGCACATGTTTTTATTTATTCTATGTCTTGTCCATTGTTGTATAAGTCTTTTCCTTTTTTTTTTTTCTTTCTTCTTGCAAGGGAGTGACTCCACCAGTGATTTGAGGGCTTAGTTGTCTGCCTCTTTGATTATACACATGTGTGGAGTTCCTCTGCTGATTAGGAATGTTTATAATCATTTTGTGAACTGTTTTGTTTCATGTCTCTGAGGAAGAACCTGGTGTAAGGTTCGAAACGCATCAGGCGTGGGGGGGTCTGTTTTCCCCTTTATGGTTTTATCATGAAATTATGTGAATAAAACTTATCGTGGATTTTATCAAGTCTCCAGTGCCGGATCTTCCTTCTCTCTTCAATTTTTTGCACTGTCTGTAAAAAAAAAAATTGAAGGTGGCCATGATTTATATTTTTTTTTAATCTGAAGAATCTTATGCAGATAACTAATGACTAATTCTCATTCTCAGTCTTCATATCATAATTATGGATTGTAGATATTTACCATTTACAGCCATAATGATTTTTCAGTGTGTCCATATAGTTTTTTTTTTTGCTTGTCTGAGTTTTTAATTGGCTGTCCGGAAAAAAAAAAAAAAATCAAGTTGGCGACCCTACCGGTGTCCCAATGTATGGTGGAGGAGGCAACCCTACCGTTGTCCCAATATATGGTGGAGGAGGCAACACTATCGGTGTCCCATTATATGGTGGAGGAGGCAACCTTACCGGTGTCCCAATATATGGTGGAGGAGGCAATCCTACCGGGTCCCAATATATAGTGGAGGAGGCAACCCTACCGGTGTCCCAATATATGGTAGAGGAGGCAACCCTACCGGTGTCCCAATATATGGTAGAGGAGGCAACCCTACCGGTGTCCCAATATATGATGGAGGAGTCAACCCTGCCTGTGTGAATCTATTGGACGA
Source organism: Dendrobates tinctorius (assembly GCF_039654945.1). Lineage (NCBI taxonomy): Eukaryota > Metazoa > Chordata > Amphibia > Anura > Dendrobatidae > Dendrobates > Dendrobates tinctorius. The sequence goes on from NW_027361797.1 coordinate 42,042,402, forward strand.
GAAGGCAGCTGGTGGCTCATCCCACTATTCGGCACAAGCAACTGAAAGAAGACGCGATGATGTCACTACATTGCATCTGCTGTGCGGATCGTGCGTGCAGACACAATGTAGTGACAGGTGCAGAGCAGCGGGAGAATGGGAACAAGGTATTTTTTGTGTGTGGGGTCTCATCGGTATATGGGGGTGTGTGAGTGTATATAAGTGGCTATGTGTGTGAAGACTCATACTATACAGAGGGCTGTGATGAACATAACACTTCCTGGGGTGTTGTGCGGGATTATACTGTGTATAGGGGCCCATGAGAACCATTATACCATATGTGGGGTGCTGTGAGGACAGTCATACCGTGTGCGGCTGTCTGTAAGGACCGTCCTGTGTGTGGGGAGGGCTGTGAGTACTATCATTTCGGTCTATGGGGGTATACGGGTGCCATTACTATGTGTGGAGGACTGTGATGAACATCAAACAATGTATGGGGGTGCTGTGAGATCCATAATACTGTGAGGCCATCTTACTGTCTGTGTGGGGCCATCAAATTATGTTGGTGAGCGCATCGGAAGGGTTAATAAACTTCTTGAATGTAGTTTTGAGGACTTTGAGGTGTGCAGTTTTTAGAAAGGTGTCACAGGATGTTTTCTGTCAAATAGGACCTCCAAAGTGACTTCCAATGTGATGTGGTCCCTGAAAAAAAAAATTTTTTGTAAATTTTGTTGTAAAATTTTGAAATTGCTGGTCAGCTTTTAACCCTTGTGAATAATAATAAAGTAACTTGGCACTCAACTGAATTGTCCTTTTTAGGTGAAGCTTTTATTTATGTGCAGTCCTGCAAAAAGACGTTTCGGCCTACACTTGGCCTTCGTCAGTCCGACTGCTGTCTATATAGTATGAACAAATGTATGTCCACGAGCAAAATAATTTTTTGTAAGTTCCTGCTTCCAAATATGGTGTAGATAAACTAAGTTTGTCCGATAACAATCAATAATCTGGCACTTCCAAAACACATATAATCAAAACCTTTTTCTAGACCAATGTGAAAATATGGCGGAAAAAGTATGAAGAGATCCAGAATAATTTATAAAAATATCATGTTTATTAATAACACATAAAAAACAAAAAACCGAAAATTGCCCACTAGGAGGCACACAGGAAGAAGCTTGTTGCGAAACGCGCGTTGGGGTAGTGGAGGCTGCGGCGTCCATTATTTTGCACATAGTGTTCAGGTAATGCTTTACCTTTATGAATTGTTTATATATCTTTTGGCTCACTGGGTATTGGTTAGTTCTATTGATGTGGGGACTTAGACTTCAGTGTCATGTTATCGTTACATGCAGTTATACACATCTATTTATAACCTTATGCTATTAGTCTGTTGGATTACTCTGTAGCTGTTGATTTATTTTTATTCATGTGGGGACTTAGATCTTTGGGTCATGTTGCCGCTACATGCAGCTATTTAGAAGTAACATTATACTCTTAGTTTTTCAGCTACATGTGGCCCTATGATATATATGTATTTAACTATACTTTACCTGCACTTTTGTATGATTGATAGGACATCTGTGTGCCTCCTACTGGGCAATTTTCGGTTTTTTGCTTTTTTGTTTTTTATGTGTTATTAATAAACATGATATTTTTATAAATTATTCTGGATCTCTTCATACTTTTTCAGCCATATTTTCACATTGGTCTAGAAAAAGGTTTTGATTACAAATATGGTGTAGGCATATAGCAGGCTTCCAACTACCCTTAAGGGCATGTCACACTAAGAGATATCGCTAGCAATATCGCTATAACTAGTGACGGCTGGACCGTTTCTTGTCGTCAGCTTCCTGCAGCGCTTCCTGCTGTGACGACGAGCGACGTGTGGAGCCGGGCGGGAGGACGCAGGATCGCCGGGTGTGACAAGTAAGTAGCGACCCCCGTCCCCAGTGATGTCGCTAGTGAGATCTGCCTGTGTCGCAGCTCACTAGCGACCACTTAGCGATGTACCAGCGATCCTGACCGCGTCATATCGCTGGTTGGGATCGCTGGTACATCGCTAAGTGTGACAGTACCCTTAAGGCGTGCTGTGCTGGTAATTCAATTAGATACAATATATTCCATAAGGAAATGAGGAGAGGTTCCCGCTGGATTGCTGAAGCAATTTGCCTGTAGAAAATGTCTGTACTGAGACCGGTAGCAAAAGGCCCATATGGGGCATATAATAGTAGCTTGCAGGTGAGACCACGTTCAGCCCTGCACACTTGCAAGCTACTTCTATAAGCCCCATATTAGCCTTAGGCTGCCGGTCTCAACTGCAAGCTACTATTATATGCCCCATACGGGCCTTTTGCTACCGGCCTCAGTACAGACATTTTCTACAGGTATATTTTCACACCGGTCTCAGTACAGACATCTTCCACTGGCAAATTGCTTCAGCAATCCAGCGGGAACCTCTCATTTCCTTATGGAATATATTGTATCTAATTGAATTACCATCACAGCACACCTTAAGGGTAGTTGGAAGCCTGCTATATGCCTACACCATATTTGGAAGCAGGAACTTGCAAAAAATTATTTTGCTCATGGACATACGTTTGTTCATACTATGTAGACAGCAGTTGGACTGACGAAGGCCAAGTGTAGGCCGAAACGTCTTTTTGTAGGACTGCACATCAATAAAAACTTCACCTAAAAAGGACAATTCAGTTGAGTGCCAAGTTACTTTATTATTATTCACTTGGGTCTGGGTAACCGACTTGTGCACCTTGTGGTAGTGCCACGCTATACTTGACACAGCTTTTAAGCCTTGTAACTTACTAACAAAAAATGTTTAAAAAATGATACAGATGCAAAGTAGACATGTGGGAAATGTTATTTATTAACTATTTTGTGTGACATAACTCTCTGATTTAGTCAAATTTCCGATATTTTCACAAATAAGCGCAAGTCATATCGAAGAAATTTTACCACTATCATGAAGTACAATATGTCAAGAAAAAAACAATCTCAGAATCAGTGGGATACGTTGAAGCGTTCAAGAGTTATAGCCACATAAAGTGACACTTCAGATTTAAAAAAATTTGGCCTGGTCATTAAGGTCAAAATTGGCTTGGTCACTAAGGTGTTAAATAATTTAAAAAATGTGTGGGACCCCTCTATTCTTGATAACCAGCCATGATAAAACTGACAGCTGAGAGGTTCAGCCCGCAGCTGTCAGTTTTGCCTGGCTGGTTATCAAAAATACAGGGGAACCCATGCCATTTTAAAATAATTTTTCTTATCTATTTATAGCATAGGCGCCGGCTGATGAATACTCCCATGATCCGCTGCCTGTTCTCACTGTTGTTAGTTGCAACAGGCATAGGCTGATGGGAGTAGTAGTCCCATCAATAGACGCCTGTGACTGGAAGGAAGTTGTCAACTTCAGACAGGTGATGGATATTGTTGTTTTTTATTTTTGATTGTTTACAGGGAACAAATGCTTTAGGGGATTAGGTGTTAAGGAGAGTATAATGTGATTTTTTTCATTTTATTCTTAATTTTTTCTCTTGAATACAACTCTCACCATTGTCCTCTGCTCGCACTCATCGCGGACAGAGCAGGAGACAATGAGAGCTGGCTTCAGCACCCGGTGATGAGGAGCAGCGCGAACAGTACCGCTAATTCCCTGGCACCGGTATGTGCTTGCTTTTTAATAGCAACATGGGCCCCAAACCGTCCCGCACACGTGCACACTGATGACACTCAGATGACATTTTTGTATCATCAGTGTGATAGGTAGCGACACCTGTGAATCAGCGGTACTGTTCACGCTGTTCCCCGGGAACGGGTACTGAAGACAGCGCACATCATTTTCCCCTGCTCTGAAGGCCATTAGCGCGAGCGGGGTACATTGTTGAGCATTTTATTCAACTGCTACCAGTGACAGCAGGTTTTAGCTGATGGGAGTATTGATCAGCCGGCACCTGCGCCTAAATAAATAATAATAAAAACTGCTTAGGGACCCCTCTATTCTTGTTAACCAGCCTTGCTAAACGTGATAGCTGAAGGTTGCAGCCTATAGCTGTTAGTTTTGCCTGGCTGGATATCAAAAATACAAAGGAACCACTGCCATTTTAAAAAAAATTATTTATTGATGGTGCAGGCCCCAGCTGATTAATACTACCATCAGCCATCACCTGCTCTCACTGTTATCAGTCCCCTGCTCGCACTGATCGCTGTGTGAGCAGGGGACAATGTGAGCTGCCTTCAGCACCCGGCACCGGGAAACAGCGCGAGCAATAACGCTGTTAACCAGGCGCCGGTACGTGTGATGCTGATGCGGCACACAGGTGATATATGGTAGCCACATGTATGAAACACATGGACATGTGGACCCTGATATCTCCGGTACTGTTTTTTTCAGTACCGGGAATATCAGGACTTGTGAAAGAGCCGTAATTATATTTCTTCGGACATCACAACAAAATGTAACACGTGATGATCAAAATATCGTATCTACTCCAAATGGTATATATAAAAAGATTGGCTTAGGACACAAAAAGCAAACTATCACATAGCTATGTTGAGGGAAAAATAAAAAAAAAAGCTATGGTTCTTGGAAAATGAGAGGAAAAAACTAAAGTAAGTTCTTCAGTCGGGAAGGTGTCAATGAATATAAGAGGAAGAAAATAAATGACACAAAGTGAAAAGTTGCATACAAGTTTGTTCAACTAAAAGGAAATAAACCAGAAACTGATCACTTACATTTTGTGTTTAGGATCCACAGGAAGCAGAAACTGGGACAAGTCTTCAATTCAACTGACCCCAAGAAATGACCAGCATCCAAAAGTCTTACATGCATTTTTAAGACCTGGTCTATTGTTGCTCACCCCCCATCATGTGATGTCACCTTCAGGTGGGGTGGGGGGTGGGGTGTGAAGAGCTCTTTATGTTGATGTATCCACCCACCTCTGGGTTGTGATGTGTAACTTCAAAGAAAAGCAATTCCCAGACCAACTGTGCAATGAACAACCAGTCCACACAGGATTCCTCCACAATAGTTGTGCTGGGACACCTTGGGTCTATGGCTTTGTGCTTCAGGAGGCCTAGAACCAGAGTCTTCTCGCTTACAACAGTGACTCTTACATATCAACTCTTTGATGTTTATTCCATTAACATATCAATAGCCCATGGACTATCCCCCAGACCTCATGTAGGAATACTATTGTCAGGTCCGTGCTGGGACACCCTGATGAGTCTATGGCTTTGTGCTGATGGAGGCCTAGAGCCAGTGTCTTCTCCAGTGGGGAAAAAAGTATTTAGTCAGCCACCAATTGTGCAAGTTTCCCCACTTAAGATAAGAGAGGCCTGTAATTGACATCATAGGTAGACCACAACTATGAAAGACAAAATGAGAAAACAAATCCAGAAAATCACCTTGTCTGATTTGGCAAGATTGATTTGGCAAGATTTATTTGGCAAATTATGGTGGAAAAAAAGTATTTGGTCATTAACAAAAGTTCAACTCAACATTTTGTTATATATCCTTTGTTGGCAATGACAGAGGTCAAACGTATTCTGCAAGTCTACACAAGGTTGGCACCCACTGTTGGTGCTATGTTGGCCCATTCCTCCATGCAGATCTCCTCTAGAGGAGTGATGTTTTGGGCCTGTCGCTGGGCAACACGGACTTTCAAATCCCTCCAAAGGTTTTCTATGAGGTTGAGATCTGGAGACAGGCTAGGCCACACCAGGACCTTCATATGCTTCTTACAAAGCCACTCCTTCGTTGCCCTGGCGGTGTGCTTGGGATCATTATCATGCTGTAAGACCCATCCACTTTTCATCTTCAATGCCTTTGCTGATGAAAGGAGGTTTGCACTCAAAATCTCATGATACATGCCCCCATTCATTCTTTCATCTTCTCGGATCAGTCGTCCTGGTCGCTTTGCAGAGAAACAGCCCCAATGCATGATGTTGCCAACCCTATGCTTCACAGTAGGTATGGTGTTCCGTGGATGCAACTCAGCATTCTGTATCCTCCAAACATGACGAGTTTTGATTCTACCAAACAATTCTACTTTGGTTTCATCAGATCAAACTTCAGACTGGCCCGGACATGTACTGGCTTAAGCAGGGGGACACATCTGACGCTGCAGGATCTGAGTCCCTGGCGGCGTAGTGTTTTACTGATGGTAGCCTTTGTTACGGTGGTCCCAGCTCTACGCAGGTAATTCACTAGGTTCCCCCATGTGGTTCTGGAATTTTTGCTCACTGTTCTTGTGATCATTTTGACCCAACAGTGTGAGATCTTGCGTGGAGCCCCAGATTGTGTGAGATTATCATTGGTCTTGTATGTTTTCCATTTACTTATTATTGCTCCCACAGTTGATTTCATCACACCAAGCTGCTTGCCTTTTGCAGATTCAGTCTTCCCAGCCTGGTGCAGGGCTACAATTTTGTTTCTGGTGTCCTTCGACAGCTCTTTGGTCTTCACCATAGAGGAGTTTGGAGTGTGACTGTTTGAGGTTGTGGACAGGTGTATTTTATACTGATAACAAGTTCAAACAGGTGCCATTACAACAGGAAATGAGTGGAGGACAGAGGAGCCTCTTAAAGAAGTTACAGGTCTGTGAGAGCCAGAAATCATGCATGTTTTTAGGTGACCAAATAATTATTTTGCAACATAAATTGCAAAATAAATCTTGCCAAATCAGACAAGGTGATTTTCTGGATTTGTTTTCTCATTTTGACTCTCATAGTTGTGGTCTACCTATGATGTCAATTACAGGCCTCTCTCATCTTTTTAAGTGGGAGTAGTTGCATAATTGATGGCTGACTAAATACTTTTCTTCCACACTGTATGTGCACACATTGAGTTTTTGATTGCAGAAATTTGTGGAACGTTTCTGCATCTCTAGCAATTTGTTAGCATTAAAAATGCGACTGAAAATATGTGTTTTAATGCCTTTGTGTGCAGCAATGAATACTTTTGAAGCTAAATAAAGACATTTGAGAAAAAAAGTTTTGTGATGTAATTTCCTTGCTCAATCCCGTCTTGTTCATTCTTATTTGCCCCGTCCTAGGCTAAAAATGCCAGTCCTCAGATGCCTCAGAAATAGCACTTCATATTTGAAATGCCAATTCTAGCACTTAGCCCGGGCTCTTCCAGATACCCTGGTGCAGTGGCATCAGGGTAATGGGATTAGGGGTTGGTGTCCACAGCTGTCGCTCACACCAAGCCTTAGGTTTATAGAGAAGGCTAAGTGGCATACTCTACGTGTTCAGGGTGCACAAATAGGAATCCACTCCAATAAATTTAGTAAAAGAATTTGGCACTCCGGAATATGTTGCAAAGAGATTTATTTCTCAGAGTGTCCATTGTGTTGCAAGAAAATATTTTTGACGTTTCGGCCCAAAGGCCTTCCTCAGAACTACAGAAAATATTACAATAAGTGTATTATAATACAGAAATAACTGTAACCATTATAAAGCACTAGAAGAAAAATCAAATAACAGAATAAAAATAAATATTGTGCCAAGAGAGGACTATACATATAGATAGATCAAAGTGCAGAAAGATTAGATTTATACAAAAGTTGACACCAGAGACAAATATATTCTTAGTTGTTTACCAGTATCTATCTGTGTTAAGGGCTGGTGGAACGCACCAAATAATGAAGATGGTAAATGGTATAAGGTGCGTTCGCAGCCCAGGGTCCACCGTGCAGAGGTGTAAACTGCAGCTAGACAATGACGGATGGGTTATGACAGGAGGTAGCCGGACACCAGCGGGTAACCTCTGACCGGGCGCATGCAAGGACACTCTATTAACTCACAGAGTCCGTACTAGCCGGCGTATAAGCGTGGCCTGTTGAGCGTCACAGGTCACGACTCAGTGTAAATTACCGCTCAGAGCGGGTACTATGTCTACCCTGGCGGTCGCCACTAACCAGCATAAGCACAGTGCTGGAAAGCACACCTATCTGCGCATGGCGCCGCTCAGGCAGAGGCTGCAGTATCAGCAGTAAGTGATGCCTCTACTGACTGACACCCTCAGGCGCTACAGGAAGGAGTACATTGTGGTGCTAAGCAGTGTAAGTGCTAGGTACTGACTCTAACTATAAGACCCTAACTCATGCGTATCAAAGTGAGGGAGTCTTAATGAGTCAGTCACCAGTCTCATCCATCCATCATCACTCATACCTCTAAATAATATAGAATCAATGTCTATCATAGCGCATGGTGGGGCGGCCATGCAAACATTTTATAGCAGCATCCTTCCAGAACCTTCCTGATGGTTCAATCCAAGCTGGAGAAGGACCTGAACATGTGACCTCCGATCTTCAATAAGAGATCGTCCCACCGGCATGCTCAGTGGACCAAAAGGAGGACTTAGCCCCTGGAGTTGTTTGCTGATGCCCAGTATGCATTGCTATAGCTGGACCAGAGGTGGTAGCAGCAACCAAACCCACAATGCTGGTGTGAGCAGAGTGCCGGGATCAACGAGTCTGCTGAGCAGGCTCCAATGTGGCCGGAGAGGAATGGGAGACCGCCGAAGACAAGGCTTTTGAGATTCCTGCTGTGCAGCGACAGGAACCTGACACCTAGCAATCTGATATTGATCAATCGGATTTAAAAGCAGCACAAATCCTGAAATGAAAAATATTGATCATGTGCATAGCACTTCAGGATTCTCATTGACTTTGCTGGTATAAGGAATTCCTAGCATTTGGAGGCCAATTCTGCTCAGAATAAATACAGCAAAATTGCACTGTGTGCACACAGCCTTGCTAGAAGATGTGAATGGTTAACTTTTACTGGTTTCATGGAGTCATCTGGCACACTACATTTTCCGTCACCCATTCCCACATTCTCCTTTGCGAGTTCATTCAGATATTTTCTAGTAGTAGATTGCATCCGAGTGTCGCCTCCAGTAGGAGTACACGTCCGAAAATGATGCACATCAGAGCCAAGTTGACTCTTTTGCACCCTTATAGTTTATGGCACTGTCAGTGCCTATGTCCAAATCCTGTTCTGCAGGGGTTCGGATGGAGCCCCGAAATTCTGCTAGAATGCAATGTGAAAGAGGCTTAATAATCTTTACAGTAGATGATCATATGGAATTAGTTTACAAAATACCTATTAAAGAGGTTAACTTGGGTAGAATGTTTGGCCCCTTTTCCTTATTACCAATAGATAAGCTAAGGGTCTCGCCGCTAGGTTTGGTCTTCAAAACGGACATTGGAAAATATTATTTGAACCACTCTTTGTCATATCCTAAAGGGGTATCGGTAAATGATGATACTGATGAATCCTTGTCAAGTGTTTTTTACACATCACTTGATGAAGCAGTTTAACTGTGTAACAACCCTGCCGGCAACACTGCATGGCCTCCCATCCCCCACCTACCTTACTCACTACTCCGGGCCATGCTGTGAGTTCTGTCTGCTGCTGGCTCCATGCTGTGTGCCTCTTGCCTCCTGCACGCTCTCTGCATACTTCCTGGCTGTGTACATTGGGGGGAGGCGCCAGCACTCTCTGGTTCTTATAGAATCAGTGTGCACCTGCCCATGGTGTTCCCAGCCAATTACCAAGAGGCCACTAGGGCAGCTCCACCCGGTGAAAGCTGCCTGAGCACCGCCTTTACTTAGTCAGTGTGTTGCTGCTGAGTTGCCAGGTCCTGTCTCTGCCTGCTCTGGGGGCATCATACCCAGATCTGTACCCGTGTGCTTTGTGTCATGTTTTCTGCCTACCAGGAGGCAGAATATCCTGGTCTCTGTATCCCTGTCCCTTGGGCATTTCTCGTTCCACCCACCACGAGGCAGAATATCCTGGTATGTGTCCTTGTTCCTGTGCACTGACTCGTTCCTTGCTTTGTCTGAACTCCGTCCTATACCTGTGTCTGTCTTATCCCTGTCTCCGTGCCTTGCTCTGTACGTAGCCTAGTCTGAACTCTGTCCTATACCTGTGTCTGTTTTATCCCAGGCTGTGGTCTTTCCTTCCCTGCTCTGGGTACTCTGGTCTTTACTGCCTCTGTCTTGCTGCTACTGCAGTTCCGCTCCACTCTTGCTGCAGCTTCTCTCCGCATACCTTGCCGTTCCGCCTTGTTTTGTTCTTGCTGCTGCAGAACGCCTTGCTGCAGCTCCTCTCCATATAACCTGCGGCTCCGCTGTGCTCTCCTTCTCTGTGGCACCTGCTGCTGCAGAACCTCTTGCTGCAAACTGCAGTTTCTCTCCGCATACCTTGCAGTTCCGCATTACTTTGTTATTGCTGCCGCAAAGCCTCTTGCTGCAGCTCCTGTTCGCATATCTGCAGTTCCGCTCTGCTCTCCTCTGTGGCACCTGCTGCTGCAGAACTGTGGCACCCTTGAGGCTCAGTCGCCACAGAGGTACTGCACCTCCTCCTGAGGTGCGGTGCCCCACCATCCAGGTAAGTTGGAGCTCCTGACCACGCTCCAACACTCGCATCCCATACAACACGGTAGTTCAGCAAAGCCACATTGCGGCTCCTTGCTTAGAGAGTAGCAGAGCACCTTTGGTGGCTTCCTGCTTGGAACACGAAACGTGCTGGGAGGCGGGTGGAGTTTAGAATACATAAAAGAGCGGGAAGGTTTAGGATTACAGGTCAGTCAGTCAGTCAGTAGGGGAGTCGGAGAGAGGAAGCCACTCAGAGAGGAGTGGGGAAAGAAGATCCCTGAGAGGGATGGAGGAAGGAGGTGCTGCAGCAGACCTCAGTGACCTGGGTCTGCTGGCACGGGAAAGGAAAGAAGGAGAAAGACATTGAACTGAAGCCTGAGCTTCCATAAGAAAGAAAGACAAGTGCGGAACATAGGAGTAAAAGGGAACAGAGAGGATGTGGGTTAGAGGAAGAACCCTGCCTAGAAGTTCTAAGCGCAAGGCCGGTACCCGAGGTTGTATGGACACTAATGGTTCTGCAGCAGACACTGGTGGAGTAGTGGGCTGTAAATGCACTACTCCCATCCAAGACTTGGGGGCACAACAGCAACTTGGATAGTGAGCCGGGACTCAGGAGTAGAGAGTCCCCGAAGCAGGCTACAGCTGTCTGCCGTACAAGTAGAGTTCTTGGGAACATCTGTCAGGAGGCACTCCAGTGTAACTCAGTACTAGGAGTACTTCACACTTAAAGGCACTATAGAGGAGACGTTCAGAAAGGCACATGTTGGCGGAGCGTTGGACTTGGAAGGAAGCATTCCATCTTGCCTGGAGGTTGATTGAGTCCCTGACCCGGAGGACACGGCACTGAGGAAGGCACCTGTGTGTACTACAGACTGTGAGTAAAGCTTTGGAACTACAAGCCCTGGTGTCCTCCATTCATTCTCGCGCCAACGCACCCAGCACCGCTACATCTGGATACCAGCTTCTACACCGCTTGCACCTCTCCTCTAATTCCACATCTACACTGCCCTGGGACTACAGCTCCACCTGTGGGGAGCTTCACCATCTTGGCTGCAACACACCATCAGTCCCAGAGGATCTGCATGCATCGTCCTAACACCTCACTTGCTGAACACCACAGGTGGCATCATTCAAACCATTACATTCCCTGCCATTACTTGGGCTCCCAGGGCCATGGACCGGGTCCCCGCTGCTGTGACACATCCCACCGATACCGGCCCGGTACCGAGTACCCCACGGCCCTGGGAGGGCGACCCAACTTGGCGTCACGAACAGGATGACGAGATTCGATGCCATCGGGATCTGTGTGCCTAAGATTTGTTGGACTTAAAACTTTTGAGAATGTGCAGAAGACCCAATTTAATAGACTGTAAAATGAACATTTAAAATGGCTGCTGGCGTAGAGAAGAAGGGTGTGACGATATGGGAGGTCCTAGGAAAAGACCGTGAACAGTCTTGGGCCTCCCCTGCCTGAATTACTATGTGACAGCAACATGGCCCACCCCCGAGGGTTCGTATACTGGCTTGGTATGGAGGCACTGGAAGAAGATGCCGCCCCAAGAATGAGGGGCAGAAGCCAGTGGCGGGAAAGGGGCCGAGGCAGGAAGAATGCCAGAACGCCATGATGGAAGAAGAGGGAAGGAGGCCTGTGGAGTGCGGGGAGGTGGATCTCCCCGGCGCAATGGCTGAAGGCTCGGACCCTGCTTCTAATATGAATTAACGGCAACTGGAGGAGATTGCCCGGCTGACCCAATGTTTGCGGCTGAGGCAGGAGGCCTTGTGGAGGCTGAACTGGCAGCGTGCCCAGGAGGGGTCTACACCTGCGGTAACCGCCGCTGCTGCACCGGAGCATCCCCAGGCAGATTCCGTGGAGCCTGCCACCGCCATCACACCACTGGCAGCATCAGGAGCCCCCTCTCTGCTGCCACAGGAAGAATTGTATGAGGCCCCGGGAGCCGAAGTGGAGCTCCCGCCGGACCTGACGCGGCTGCGCAGGTCCCGCCAGAGACCCCTGCGGACCCGGAGCCGCCGTTAGCTCCACCGCCGTCCCCGGTGTTCCACCGGGCAGCGCCCACCGCCATTACGTCTGCACCGGTGCAGAGACCGCGCCGCCGGGAGGCACCAGGTATATACCCCGGCCCTCCTAATGGGTTGCCCGCCGACTTCACATTGTCGGAGGCTGGCTTGCAGGAACTCGAAATGGGGCAGTTGGAAGAATCAGCCGGGGCACTGGGTTGTCGGAGATGGGGAGGTGGAGGAGGTCCCTACTGAGAAGGGTACGACTGGAACAGGCGCACACGATCCGGCATCTGTGGGGATTGGAGGAGTCAAGGCCGCTTTGGGATAGTGACCTCGGGATCCCTTGGCTGCCGAGTCCCCATGTAGTCGCCTATCAGCGCCAACAAGCTGCGGCATCCACTGGTGCTAGGCCACGCACCAGAGCAACAGAGCCACCCACCCATGAGGAACAGCTGGTGGGCATTGATATGCATCATGGGTTCCCTCTACCACAGTTTCGGTGCCCTATAGCAAACAACCAGCAGCAGGATGAAGACACCCAAAGTATCTCATCTGGTAGCAGTTCCCAGTCATCAGCTTCCAGAACCCCAGGAGGGAACAACAAGATGCTACTTGAAATAACTCTCGTTGCCTAGGAGGGTATTTGCACAGTTGTGCTTTGTTTTCTATTATGTTTTAGTTTTGGTTTTCCAGTGTTGCCCTGTTTTTGAACTATAGAGATCATGAACGCTGAATGGTCCAGAACTGCTATTGTAAATAGTTGCACCTCTTTAGGTGCCCTCTCTTGGTTTTACATAGACACTTTTCAAAGATAAGGTCTACCTCATCTGGAGTATGACTCCAATCAAAGGACACTGCAAGAGATCCCGGCTGGGAGCGGTGTCCAGCACTTACAAGAATTGTTGAAAGTTTTAATGTGAAGTATTTGATAATGATGTGTCTTATGAGAGTATTGGTAACTAGGAAATGGCTTTATTATAGAATTAGGAATGTTTTGATACAGAGATGAGAGATTTGAATAAAGAATAAACAATTGAAAATGTAGGTGATGAACCAGGCACTACGGTTGTCACTCAGAGTTAAAAGAAAGTAGAAAATATGCACTAAAGATGGAAAGAAATGTGTTGATGAAGAATACTGAAATGATAGTGAGTAACAGACAATAGCACTTTGAATTACGCATTGTATTGAAAATTGCACTTTTGACTTAAGATTTTAGTTAGTTAATTAAGAATTGTTTGCAACGTTCAAGAATGAGTACTTCCCACATTGGGAAGTTTAGTATAAGAAATGTTTGTTTAGCATTACAAAAATTATGTATGATTCTGTATTGTCAACTTTGTTTGCCTTGCAGCCCACGGACATGCTGTGTTCAACAGGGGGGTATGTGGCACCCCAGAGGCTCAGTCGCCACAGAGGTACTGCACCTCCTCCTGAGGTGCGGTGCCCCACCATCCAGGTACGTTGGAGGCTCCTGACCACGCTCCAACACTCGCATCCCACACAACTCGGTAGTTCAGCAAAGCCACATTGCGGCTCCTTGCTTAGAGAGTCGCAGAGTACCTTTGGTGGCTCCCTGCTTGGAACACGAAACGTGCTGCGAGGCAGGTGGAGTTTAGAATACATAAAAGTGCGGGAAGGTTTAGTGTTATGAATGAGTCACCGGAGGAGGAAAAAACAAAAATACAAGCTAAGTCCAGAAAACCAGAGAGGTTGTTAGCTAGCGGATAGCAGACCCCTGATCCTATTCACCACAACTAACAGTAGCCGTGGGGGGTTCCTACGGTGGTCCTAGACCCCTAGTCACAGCCGGAGAACTTAATAAGCCTAAAGAAAGAAAGGGGAAATCTAAACTGCCCCAGAGCAGACCCCAAAGCAACAGACAGCCCCCAACATGTATTGTCGGTGAAAAACACATGAAAACACAAACACAGACAGAAAGACAGGCTGAGCAAACGATGGGGCCCAACTAACTAGATAGGACAGGACAGAAAAGATGCTGGCTGCAATCCGCAAAAACCCTACCAAAAATATCCCAACCGTCTGATAGGAAAAAAGGCCCTGAAGTCGCTAGACTTCAAAATCACTATATCAGCACTCAGGTATATTCTGAAAACAGAGCAAAGAGATCAACTGATCAGAGACAAAAATGGAATTCAGCCAGTCCCAGCAAGGGCTGGCTGAACACAAACATTAAGTAAACCAGACAAAATCTCATGGAATAATAGCAGGGAAAAAACTTAGCTTTTAGTAGACAGGAACTAAACTGGGTGCAAGAGCTCAGAGCAGAAAGGATCACCAGCAACCCTGTAGGGCGTCGGCTGCCATATATCCACTCAGAGATTCCGGATGTCCAATCACACTCCACCTGTTCAGATGACAGGTTCTTCCCATCCAAATCAATTTCACTACCTCCTTTCACCAGCAGAGGGAGTTCATCAGACATCAAAGGTGAAGGAGAAAATGAACTCATAACAGTACCTCCCCCTTGAGGAGGGGTCACCGAACCCTCATCCATGCCACCAGGGCGATCAGGATGGGCCCGATGAAAAGCACGAACCAATCTTTCGGCATGAATATCGGATGCAGAGACCCAAGAATTATCCTCCTGGCCTTAACCCTTCCACTTAACCAAATACTGGAGTCTCCGTCTAGCCAGACGAGAATCCAGTATCTTCTCAACCTCATATTCCACATTACCTTCAACCAATACAGGATCAGGAGGTGCCACTATAGGAACTTCTGGCTCAACAAACCTCTTTAATAGAGACTTATGAAACATGTTATGGATCTTGAATGTAACAGGAAGAGCCAATCGAAAAGAGACCGGATTAAGAATCTCCAAAATCTTGTAAGGTCCAATAAATCTAGGTTTAAACTTTGGAGAAGCCACCTTCATAGAGATATTCTTTGATGACAACCAAACCATATCACCCACCATATCACCCACCATAGGACCAATGGTCCTATGCCGGTTAGAAAACCGCTGGGCCTTTTCCTGGGAGAGAGACAACGTATCCACCACTTGGTCCCAGATCTGGTGCATTCTCTCCACCACAGTGTCAACACCTGGGCAGGCAGAAGACTCCACCTGCCCTGAAGAGAATCGAGGATGAAACCCAAAGTTACAAAAAAAAGGTGATATCAAAGTGGCAGAACTAGCTTTATTATTTAAAGCAAATTCGGCCAAGGGCAAAAATGAAACCCAATCATCCTGATCAGCAGAAATAAAGCATCTTAAATAAGACTCCAAAGTCTGGTTTGTTCTCTCCGTCTGCCCATTGGTCTGAGGGTGAAACGCAGAGGAGAAGGACAACTGAATTCCCAGCTTGGAACAGAAAGTCCTCCAAAATCTAGAAACAAACTGAACTCCTCTGTCAGATACAATGTTCTCAGGAATCCCATGCAAGCGAACCACCTGTTGCAAAAACAAGGGCACCAACTCTGAGGAAGATGGCAACTTAGGGAGTGGTACAAGATGGACCATCTTAGAGAATCTATCACAATTCACCCAAATAACAGTCATTCTCTGAGAGACAGGCATATCAGAGATAAAATCCATTGAAATATGGGTCCATGGCCTCCTGGGCACCGGCAAAGGCATCAACAACCCACTAGAGCGAGAACAAGGTTTAGACCGGGAGCAAGTCCCACAGGACTGCACAAAATCCCTGACATCACGAGATGAGGCGGGCCACCAAAAAGACCAATTCACCAAATTTCTAGTACCAAAAATACCTGGATGACCAGCCAATGCGGAGCAATGAACCTCAGACATTACTCTCTTCCTCCACTGGTCAGGAACATACAATTTTCCAATGGGACAACGCTCAGGTTTGTCCTCCTGAAACTCTTCCAGAGCACGTCTCAAATCGGGCGAGATGGCAGAAAGAACTACCCCCTCACCTAAGATGGTAGCAGGCTTGGTCACAATAGGAGAATCAGCAAAGAAACTCCTAGAGAGGGCATCTGCCTTGACATTCTTAGTGCCCGGAAGAAAAGACCACAAAATCAAAACGTGTGTAAAACAAGGCCCACCTAGCCTGTCTAGGATTCAAGCGTTTCGCCGACTCAAGGTAAATCAAATTCTTGTGGTCAGTAAGAACCACGACTTGATGTTTAGATCCCTCCAACCAATGTCTCCACTCCTCAAATGCCCATTTCATGGCTAACAGTTCCCGATTCCCCACATCATAGTTACGTTCGGATGGGGAGAACTTTCGGGAAAAGAAAGCACAGGGATTCATTTTAGATGTTACAGGATCTTTTTGGGACACAACAGCTCCTGCACCAATCTCAGAAGCGTCCACCTCTACCTGAAACGGGAATGAGACATCAAGTTTCCGCAAAACCGGAGCAGAAGTGAACCTCCGCTTCAGCTCCTGAAAGGAAGAAACAGTCTCCGGAGACCAATTCAGCACATCAGCACCCGTCTTAGTCAAATCAGTCAATGGTTTGGCAATACCAGAAAAATTAGCTATAAATTTACGATAAAAATTAGCAAAACCCAAAAACTTCTGGAGGGCCTTCAAAGAAGTGGGCTGAACCCAATCATAAATGGCCTGTACCTTGGCCGGGTCCATTTCAATAGTTGACGGAGACAAAATAAATCCCAAAAATGAAATCCTCTGTACACCAAAAAGGCATTTCGATCCCTTAACATACAGGGAATTCTCCCTCAAAATCCGGAACACAGTCCGAACATGTTCCACATGAGAGTCCCAATCCTTGGAAAAGATCAAAATATCATCCAGATAGATGATCAAAAATTTATCCACAAAGTCCCGGAAAATATCATTCATGAAGCACTGGAAGACAGAAGGGGCATTAGTGAGCCCAAAAGGCATCACCAGGTACTCAAAATGCCCCTCCGGAGTATTAAACGCCGTCTTCCATTCATCCCCATGCTTAATGCGAATAAGATTATACGCCCCCCTGAGGTCAAGCTTGGTAAACCAGCAAACACCTTTAACTCTGGAGAATAGATCAGAAATCAGGGGTAACGGATACTGATATTTAACAGTAATTTTGTTGAGGGAACGATAGTCAATACAAGGCCTTAATGAACCATCTTTCTTGGCCACGAAAAAAAACCCAGCACCTAAGGGTGAAGAGGGTGGTCTAATATGACCCTTCTCCAACGACTCCTTAATATAGGATCGCATAGCCTCGTGCTCGGGTACAGATAAATTGAAAAGACGACCCTTGGGAAATTTACACCCAGGGCTCAGCTCAATTGCACAGTCATAACTCCTATGAGAAGGCAAAGACGCAGACTCATTCTCACTAAATACATCATAAAAATCACCCAGATAGTCAGGAACATCATGCGACTGGGGCGAGGTGGAGAAAACAGGAGCGTCACTAAGGGCACACCGACAACCTCAACTCACCATAGACACAGATTTCCAATTCAAAACTGGATTATGGATTTGCAACCAGGGAAACCCCAGAACAATGGTATCATGCAAATTATGCAACACCAAAAATTTGCAATTTTCTTGATGGTCTGGGGCGACCCGCATTACCACCTGGGTCCAAAACTGAGGTTTATTCTTCGCCAAAGGAGTGGTATCAATACCCCTCAAAGGGATAGGCATCCGCAGAGGTGTCATAGGAAGCCCACAACGTTTAGCAAAATCCAAGTCCATCAGGTTCAGAGCCACTCCCGAATCCACAAAAGCCTTAGCGGAAAATGTGGACAGGGAGCAGATCAGAGTAATTGCCAGAAGAAACTTAGGTTGAACATCACCCACAGCAAATGTGTGTGCAAAACGTTTCTCTCGTTTAGGGCAGACAGAAATAATATGAGAGGCATCTCCAGAGAAAAAACACAGCTTATTACGCCTTCTGAACTCCTGACGTTGCGCCCTAAACAAAACTCTATCACATTGCATAGGTTCAGACATTTGTTCAACAGGTGGCAACACCTCTCGTGTAGTTTTGCGTTCACGTAAACACCGATCAACCTGAATGGCTAATGACATAGAATCGTCAAGACCAGAGGGAACAGGAAATCACACCATAGTATCTTTTACGGTTTCTGACAAACCCTTCCGAAAGAGAGCTGCCAAGGCACCATCATTCCACGTAGTAAGGACCGTCCACTTTCGGAATTTTTGACAGTACAACTCTGCAGAATCCTGACCCTGGCTCAATGCCAACAGGGCCTTTTTGAGCTTGATCAATAGCATTAGGTTCATCATACAACAACCCCAAGGCTTGAAAAAATGCGTCCACATTAGTTAGAATAGGATCATCAGGTGTCAAAGAAAATGCCCAATCCTGGGGATTGCCGCGCAGCAAAGAGATGACAATTTTAACCTGCTGCGCAGAGCTCCCCGATGAGTTAGGCTTCAAGGCAAGAAATAATTTACAATTATCCTTAAAATTCAAAAATTTAGACCGATCCCCAAAAAACACATCAGGAGTAGGAATCTTTGGTTCAGCAGCATGTGAATGAGCAAGATAGGCAGAAATTCCCCGCACTTCAGCAGTGAGCTGCTCCACACAGACAATTGCTTAATCTCCATTAAGAAAAAATTCCCCCTGTGGCCTCAGAGAAATAGAGGAAAAAATATACACGCAAAAAAAAAAATTCTGATACCATTTTTTTTTTTTTTTTTTTACAATTCTTTCCTGCTATTGAGTAGGCAGGAACTAAACTGGATGCAAGAGCTCAGAGCAGAAAGGATCACCAGCAACCCTGCAGGGCGTCGGCTGCCTTATATCCACTCAGAGATTCCGGATGTCCAATCACACTCCACCTGTTCAGATGACAGGTTCTTCCCATCCAAATCAATTTCACTATCTCCTTTCACCAGCAGAGGGAGTTCATCAGACATCAAAGGTGAAAGAGAAAATGAACTCCTAACAGCTGCCCCTATGACTGGGAGCAAGCGGCTGCAGGGATAATAGAACTTCACTTTCTCCCTGTAGCTGTGATCCAGTAAACCCACCAGACATAAGCACTATTTACCTGCAGATTAACCCTATTTCTTAAGGTAAATAGCATTTCTAGAGGTGACAAGTTCCCTTTATGTCCATGTTCACACGTTGTATTTTTTAATGCAAATTTTAAGCTGTGTTTTACAGTACCAACAACATGTATGAGATTTCAGAAATCTCATGCACACAAATTGTTTTTTTTCTGACTGATTTGGAAAACTGCTACATTTTTGAAAACTGCAGCACGTCACGTCTTTCAGCGTTTTTTCACCCATAGAAAGCAATGAGTAAGTGCAAAAACACAGGTATAGGGTTTTTTGGTGCAAAAACCTCTGAAACTTGCATCATGTTCTTTTGGGCAGGCATTATCTTTATCAAAATGCACAAGAGACAAGTGTACTTGATAAAAAAGCAGCAAAAATTGTGGCAAAACCTGCTTTTTTTAAGCAGCTTCTTTACTGCCAAGAGAGCAGGTTCTGCCTGCAGAAAAAAAAGGCAACGTGTGAACACAGCCTAATAGTTCATCATACCAAGACATTTTGGACAATTTTCCTCCAGACCCTTTCCTGTTCCCCATGACTGTGTCCCAGTGCACAAATTCCATAAAGACATGGTTGGGGAGTTTGGCATGGAAGAACATGACCGGCCGACCTCAGCCCCATCTGACACCTTTGGAGTAAATTAGAATAGAGATTGTGAGCCGTCCAACCTCTCCAATATCAGGGTCCAACCTCACGAATGCTCTTCTGGATGAAGGGGCAAAAATTCCCACAGACGCCTCCAATATCTTTGTAGAAAACCTTACCTGTAGAGTGGGAGCCATTTTATCATCAAAGGAGGCACCGGCTCCATATTAATGCTCATGGATCATGATTGTGAGGTGATAATGGTAGAATGTAAGTCCGCAAGGACAGGGTCCTCTCCCCTCTGTACCAGTCTGTCATTGTAAATTTGTTGTGGAAACTTGTTTACTGTTAACGATATTTATAACTTTGTATGTAACCTCCCTTCTCATGTACAGCACCATGGAATTAATGGCGCTATATAAATAAATAATGATAATAATAAATAATGGCTGGTGGTAAAGAGAGGGTGTACTGTGGAGGGGGCACAATACTATTCTCCTTCTCCATCCAGCGTATGTACTGTAGATGGACTGGAATTACTGGTTCAATCAGTCATGTACACAAAGAAGCGACATGGCCGCACAAAACCCATTCCCATAAAATAAATACTCCAGACAATAAGATTGGCAGAAAAGTGGCCGTGATGTTTATTTTTGGGTTACATATTCAGTAATAAATATTTCATTCAATAAATAACATAACCAAACACCATATTTCCAATAACAAATCCAATCCACCCAATTAAGGGCGATTTCCCCACAAGCCGAGACTCAACGAGTCGCGGCCCCCCCACAACAGCACAGCCACTTTTCCACCATTGACTGTAAATTTAAATTAAAGATGCCTACACCAATATCAGAGAGATGCACTTGGTCACTCCTATAAAGTCCTGGTATAAAGCCTTCCAGGTCTTCATGCCTGAAAGAAAATCCACCTATTAAAGGCAAAAATTTAGACATGCTCCTGTTGATCCTCTTGCGAATCCTATCCAAGAAAGAAAATTTATTCCTAAACCATAACAGTCTGCGGAAAGGCCTGTTTCAGGCCTGTGACGTCTGATCTTAAAAAGGCTAACAAATCTAAGGTTCTGACTTTTCCGAGATCATTACCAGATACATGAAAGATTACCAAGTCTGGATAAGGAAACTTGTTGCAGCACTTCTTGAACTCTGGAACAAAATTAGCCCAACGCATCCCACGAACACTGTGCCAAAAAATCTGAACGTTAGTAGGGTTAAAAGACATGTTTTCATTATAAGGCCGCTGGTAGGCTCTCTTCTGGGCCCAGTAAACAAAAGAGTGACCCACGATCCATACTACCAAGAGACCTAAAATAAATGAGAGATTACTAATCAAATAAATCATGCCTGACATAAAGCTTAAATCTTCCAGACTCCCATCTTCCCAATTTCATAATGTCAGCATTACACAACCCGGATCTGGATGCCTCTGTAGCTGCACCAATTCTGAAAGAATGAGATGTAATGTTCAAGTGATCTTTACCTAGGAAACGAAAACACTTTTTAAGGATGCAATTGAATTGGAACATAGTTGCAGGGGATGAGTCTTGGTGCATAAAAAAGAGAGCTTGGGGAATGCGACCTCAAAGAAAGCCATGTCTTAGTGGTGGATACAGGGCATATAATTGGATCCAAAAAACTCTTTAATTCTAATCTCGATCCTCTACCCCATTGATCTGTTTTTGATTTACGTACGAAAACAAAGAGGACCGATGTTTGTAAGCTGATGTCGGCCAAAAAACAAGGCCGGAAGGCTCTGATTTTTTAGCCGAAACCAACTCACCTATACAGAGAGCACCAAAAAATGCAATGGAAAATGCAGCACGAAAAAGAGTAGGCTCAAAGTGGTTCAAGCATACTGAATCTAAAGCTAGACACAGATCACGTAATAAACCTAGAGATATCGGCCTGCGGGAGTCAGGCCAAAAGTTTCCCTTTTTAAAACCTTTTAAAAATTGTTTAATAGGAAAAAAATCCTGTCAGGGGGGGGATTGCCCCAAAGTTTTAAAAAGAAAGATATCCCCGCAAAATATTTAGCCACAGCAGCAAAAGATAAACCTTTATGTACCAAAAAAGCTGCAAACTGTAGTCCTGCAGCAGGAGTGGAGAACATAAAATTGAGGTTATGCCATTTACAGAATTCAACCCAATGAAACCATGCGGCCGAGTAGTCAGCCCATGTTCTCTGAGATACGGATTGCTCAATGAATTGCGAAATTATATTGCCACCGTGTCCCAGACTTCTGAAGGGCAAGGCGTAGGATCCATATCCGCAGCGGGGACTTGTTGGTAAAAATTCGACCACTGACTAAGACACAGAGACATGGCAAGCGTAGCTCTCTCACTAACCCCCAGTCTCGCTTTAATCCAAATATTAAGCTTCAGGCAAACTAAAACCAGCTGTCTCAAAATTTTGGATGCCCAAACATTTTTAGAGCATAATGTATTGATGGAAAAAACAACTCCTTGGTTAGAAGACAAAAAGGTTAACCTGTGGTTCTGTAAAGCCGAACCCCACATGTAGATGGCTAAATAAATAGAAAAAAGCTCACAGATTAACCCATTCCTGTTGATGTTACGATCTAACCAGGAACTAGGCCAAGGTGCAATTGTCCAATGAGATAAAAAAATAATTGCGCATCCTGAAAAAATATCATTTGCAAGAAGTAAAGGTACAGAGTCTGCGAGAATGAAACCAGTTTGCAAACAGGATCTACCATTGAACTCTGAGAGGAATGAAAGCCAAACTCTTATATCCTCTCTTATGTCAGAACAAACCCTGACATGAGAGTTAGGGGAAGAAAGACCCTTAGTAGCATCATGAGGCGTCTGGAAAAGACTCGGCCCATAGGAATCACTCTGAGTGCAAAGGTGAGCAACCCTAAAACAGACTGCAATTCTTTTAAAGTGATCTTCTCTCTGGACAAAACCCCAGAGAGGGCATCATGAAGTTTCAATACTTTTTCAACTGGGAGGCTACATTCTAAACTCTCAGAGTCCAGGGTAATGCCTAAAAATTCAATAGAGCGGGAAGGAAGCACAGTTTTATCGTTGGCAATAGGAACGCCAAAATGATTACACAAACTCAGAAATGTGCTTAATGTACGCGAACATGTTAGAGAATCCGGTGGACCTACAAAAAGGAAGTCATCTGGGTAATGCAATATGCCAGCGCTTGTACAAACTGATTCCAGGACCCAATGTAAAAATGTTGAGAAGCTTTCAAAATAAAAACAGGATAGGGCAAAACCCATGGGTAAACATCTATCAAAAAAATATTCGTTCTCAAAATAAAAACCCAGAGAATTGAACCCATCGGGGTTAACAGGGAGAATTCTGAAAGCGGACTTAATGTCGGATTTTGCCAAAAAAGTGTTCTTCCCAAATGTTCATAACAGCTCTAAGGCAGAATCAAAAGAGGCGTAACTGACAGAGCTGTCTACTTTGTCATTTAAACACGAACCTTTAGGATAAGACAAATGGTGAATTAGACGGAAGGACCCTAACTCTTTTTTTGGCACTACTCCTAAAGGGGAAATCCTAAAATTAGGAAACGGAGGGGATGAAAACGGGCCAGCTACCCTCCCCAAGAGTACCTCTTGGAAAATTTTTCTCTGGCAACCTCTGGAAAGATGGATAAAGACAATAGGTTTTTTGAAATTTTGCAACCAGAACCTTTGCAATGAGGAACAAAGAAACCAAAAGTGAAACCATTGAATAAAAGCTGACTATCAGGACTCTTCAGACCTACAGATGACTACCCATTCCTGCTACTACATGTGGGGACAAATGACACCGCAAGAAACGACCTGGAAATCATCTGCAGAGACTTTGAAGACTTAGGCAAGAAAGTGAAAGAACTGGGAGCGCAGGTGGTCTTCTCTTCCATCCTCCCAGTGGATGGCCATGGAACAAGGAGGTGGAATAAGATTCTGCAGGTGAACAACTGGCTACGTCGATGGTGCCGTCAGCAACGATTTGGATTTCTGGATCACGGAGTGAACTACTTATACGATGGACTACTTGCTAGAGATGGGGTGCACCTTACGAAGACTGGAAAGCATGTATTTGGAAGTCGCCTTGCTACACTTGTAAGGAGAGCTTTAAACTAGAACAACATGGGAAGGGAAGCAAAAGACCAGAAAAAGCCATACACCTGACAAATGCTATTGAGAACTCTGCTATTAGAAGTGGAAAGGAAGAACAAAGACGAAAGAATCTAATTACTAAAAATATTGGAGAAAGAGAAACCAATCACAAACTAAAATGTTTCTATACTAATGCACAAAGCATGGGCAACAAACAAGGAGAATTGGAACTACTAACACAGGAAAAGAAATATGATGTCATTGGAATCACTGAAACTTGGTGGGACAATACACATGATTGGAATACAAGACTAGAAGGATACAACTTATTTGCAAGAAACAGACTTGATAAACGAGGAGGGGGTGTCGCATTGTATGTTCGAAATGCGTATATCTGCACAGAGATTGAAGCTTCAGAGACTGGGAGTTCTGTGGAAACTGTTTGGGTAAGAATACAAGGACAGAACAATGGAAAGGACACCATTGTAGGCATTTACTACAGGCCGCCTGTGCAAGCCGAAGATATAGATGAACTCTTTATGCATCAGATGGCCAAGTTCTCCAAAAAATATGACATAGTTGTCATGGGAGATTTCAACTATCCAGACATTTGTTGGGAATCTCTCTCAGGCAAAACTAACAGGTCAAGGAAATTCTTATCCTCTCTTGCTGACAACTTTATCTTCCAAAAGGTAAGGGAGAAAACAAGGGGAACTGCTACCTTGGATCTAATCCTTATAAACAGGGAGGAAATGGTTGAGGAGGTAAAAGTGGCTGGGACCCTAGGAGGTAGCGACCATGCTATTTTAGAATTTTGGATTACTAGAGGTGGAAGACCTGTGAAGACTCAGACGTCAAGGTTAGATTTCAGAAAGGCAGATTTTAAGGGATTCAGAAAGAGAATTGGAGGGATCCAATGGCTGGATATCCTTAAAGACAAAAATGTCCAGGAAGGATGGGAAATCTTGAAAAATGAAATTCTCAAAGCACAGTTGTTAACAATTCCGAAAAGAGGGAAGAATAGGAAGCATTTAAGGAAACCAGGATGGATGAACACAGAACTTAAGCACATGCTAAAAAGGAAGAAAAAAATGTTTATAAAATGGAAAGAGGGAGGCATATCTAAAGAAGAATATAATGCTGTCTGCAGAACCTGCAGGGCACAAATCAGATTATCTAAAGCTGAAAATGAACTGAGGCTTGCAAGAGATGTCAAAAGCAATAATAAAGGATTTTGGGGATATGTCAAAAGTAAAAGAAAAGTCAAAGATGCTATAGGATTTTTACAGGATGAAAATGATGAAATGGTAAGACAGGATGTTGAGAAGGCTGAACTTTTAAATTCCTATTTTGCATCTGTTTTCTCTCAGAAAGGAAATGCAACATCAACTGTTATTCACTGTCCTATTAAGGGAATAGAAGAATCCAGGATATCTATAAACAGAAAGATAGTGAGGAAACACTTAGCTAACCTAAATGAATTCAAGTCTCCAGGTCCAGATGAATTACACCCCAGAGTACTGAAGGAGATAGCAGAAGAAATTTTTGAACCCCTCTCCATAATCTTTGAAAATTCTTGGAGAACAGGAGAAGTGCCAGAAGACTGGAGAAGAGCAAATGTTGTTCCTATCTTCAAAAAGGGGAAGAAGGTGGACCCAGGCAACTATAGGCCGGTGAGTCTGACTTCTATACCAGGAAAGATCTTTGA
The DNA here is from genome assembly GCF_039654945.1 of Dendrobates tinctorius. NCBI lineage: Eukaryota > Metazoa > Chordata > Amphibia > Anura > Dendrobatidae > Dendrobates > Dendrobates tinctorius. The sequence goes on from NW_027361797.1 coordinate 42,068,193, forward strand.
ACAAATTATTAAACAACATGTATGTCAATACCTGGATAAGAATGAAGTGATTAAACAGAGTCAGCATGGGTTTCTAACTAATAAGTCATGTCAGACTAACTTAATTTCCTTCTATGACGGTATCACTGATTGGGTGGATCAAGGAAATGCTGTAGATATAGTATATCTTGACTTCAGCAAAGCATTTGACAAAGTCTCTCATACAATCCTTATTGAAAAAATGACTAAGTATGGAATGGACAAGGCAACTGTTAGGTGGATTCATAACTGGCTTAGTGATCGGACCCAAAGAGTGGTCGTAAATGGCTGCACATCCAGTTGGAAGAATGTCTCAAGTGGGGTACCACAGGGCTCTGTCCTGGGCCCTGTATTGTTCAACATCTTTATCAACGATTTAGATGAAGGAATTGAGGGTAAACTGATTAAATTTGCTGATGACACAAAGCTAGGAGGGATAGCTAATACTAGAGAAGAGAGAGAGAGGATTCAAAAAGATTTAAATAAACTGGAGAAGTGGGCAGCAACTAACAGAATGGTTTTTAACAGGGAGAAATGCAAAGTACTACATCTGGGCAATAAAAATGAAAAAAGCATATATAGAATGGGAGGAATAGGGCTAAGTGACAGCACATGTGAAAAAGACTTGGGTATACTAATAGATCACAGACTGAATATGAGTCAACAGTGTGATGCAGCAGCAAAAAAGGCAAATGCAATTCTAGGATGTATTAACAGAAGCATACAGTCTAGATCACGTGAAGTCATTATTTCCCTCTACTCCTCTTTGGTCAGACCTCATCTGGAATATTGTGTCCAGTTTTGGGCACCACATTTTAAAAAAGACATCAACAAACTGGAGCAAGTTCAGAAAAGAGCGACCAGAATGGTGACCGGTCTGCAAACCCTGTCTTATGAGGAAAGGTTGCAGGATTTGGGAATGTTTAGTTTGCAAAAGAGAAGACTGAGAGGAGACTTAATAGCTGTCTACAAATATCTAAAGGGCTGTCACATTGTAGAAGGATCAACTTTATTCTCATTTGCACAAGGAAAGACTAGAAGCAATGGGATGAAACTGAATGGGAAGAGACACAGATTAGATATTAGAAAAAACTTTTTGACAGTTAGAGTGATCAATGAGTGGAACAGGCTGCCACGAGAAGTGGTGAGTTCTCCTTCAATGGAAGTCTTCAAACAGAGGCTGGACAGACATCTGACTGGGATGATTTAGCGAATCCTGCTTTGAGCAGGGGGTTGGACCAGATGGCCCAGGAGGTCCCTTCCAACTCTACGATTCTATGATTCTATGATTCTATGACTAATCTCCTGATTTGGGTAACTGTCTAGCCAAACTAGCATGTTTTCCAGTATCACTGGAGTCTGAGCCTTTTTATACAAAATCCCTGGGAGGGGGCTGTTGAGAAGCTTGCTTTTTGAAACATCTCGACACGGGGTGAGCGTTACCACAGAAGGAACACTCGTGCCGAAATCTACAGCTATTGCTCCATTTACAAGTGGAATCATTAAACGCGAAGCAAAAACCCTGTTTTTGAGCTGGAAGAGACGATTGTCTATTTAAATATTGGTGCTGAGGGAGCATCAGGTTGATCCACAACCCAACATCCTTCTGACCCCAGTGAACTTCAGGGTGAACGGCTAGCTTTTGACGAAAGGCTTCGTCATAGCTCAGCCACGCAAAGCCACCAAAGTCTCTATAAGCCTCCAAAATTATGTCTAAATGCTGGAATAATTTGCTACAAAGGTTTGGGAACTTCTCGCCGAGGACAGCCGAGTAGATTGCAAAGGCCTGGACCTAGTTGTTGAATGATTTCAAAGAAACACGCTTAGGGTCATCAGAGTCAGGTTTATCCTTGTCAGATCTACCCAGCTGTTCCCTGTGGGGAAGCAAGCCAAACAAATCCACATATTTGTTTTCCCATATTAACTCTTCTGTGGCTGAAGGCAAATGAAAGTCTAGGGGGGATAGTTCGCATGTCAAAGCCTCGTTGAAAGGATTATGAGGAGTTAAAGATTCCGCTCACCACAGCTGAGGGGGCAGAAGTCATAAATGCATCACCAAGTGCTTCTGCTAAAACCTCCCTCATGACAGATTTAATATTAACCCTCTGAGAAACAGACAGGGGAACATTGATGTTCTCACCCCTTCCAGTAACGTCCATTGGAGGATCTTGATCCAACGAGCAGCCAGCCCTCAGACCCTGTTGAACAGGGGAGTGCAGCTGATGTGTTCCGAAGGCCAGGTTCTCCTCTTCATCCCTGCGCTGATGCAGCTGGAGCCTCGCTGGAGACCGGAGAACGCTGCTGGTAGAGGCTGCAGCCGGCGTTGCCGAGGGGACAGGTGAGCCTGATGCCGCATAGCTTTTACGGCCGCGGCGTGTACTTGCCCTGGCGGCGACCGGAGATGACGTCTCCGGTGAAGATTGACGGGCTCCGAGACTTCCTGGCTGGAGGGCGGGCGGATGCTGAACGCACTTCCTGAGCGCGGTTGTTTGATCTAGGCGGCATCACTGGTGGGGTGAACACCGCCCGAGGTCTCCTTGCTCTCGGGGCACTGCTTGAACGTGGAGGGGAGGTCATGTCCTTAGGAGGAATTTCTGAATGCAGGCACGGATCCAGCGGGCGGGAGGCGGCTTCTGGAGCTGACAAGTGAGGTTTTATAGCAGGTTTTATAGCCAGACAGCTTCTAAGCCAGGCCTCGCCACCGCTGTCCCCGGTCCTAGCGATGATCTGCTGAAGTAAATCTTCCATGAGGTAATCTTCTTATCTTCTCTCCTTCTGTCATCGACGTAATGCCAAAGATGAGATAAACAGTTCTATTTATAGGGTAGAAAACAAACTGCCAAAACCAACTGACCAATGACAGTTACTTTGAAAAAAAGAGCGCCAAGAACCAGATAAAACCGGTTCCAGCTTCACCCAAGGCTTTGACAGATGATATAGAAGAGTTAATGGTTTGCTTTTATATCCCTTTAAATGCCTTTAAGACTTCAATTGCCTTTTGCCTTATTATTGCTAGAATTATTCTTATGTAGACTAGTAGTCTCTGTCTTCAAGGAAACTATACTTGTTATCATATTTGTTCTCAACAACGTGTTCTGGGTATATTGTAAACAAGGTACGTACGACCCTGAGGTGATGGTGGGGGCCAAATGAGCTAAAGAGTCACATATTGTTGTAAATGGTATAAAAACATGTCATATCTCATTACGTCAGATAAAGTGATTTAGCCACGACCAGTGTGTGTGTCACTTTGTCTCCAAGCGCTTGTGAACAGAAAGGGCGAAAAACCTCACGATTCGGACTCACTGGTGATCTGGACAGCTGACGCTTGGTCAGAACAAAAACAGCTACGACAGTTTTGGCGCCCAACGTGGGGCCGTGGAAACCAGTCTATTCGGAATCCGTATGTGGGAGCTTCCTGGAAGGTTGAAAATGCAGAATCCAGGCTGCAGCAGGTGAGAACATTTATTCTTACATTGGTTCTGCATCTGCAACCTTTCTAAGGATGTCTACATATCTCTGGGTAAGACTGTAACAGCACGGTTCAAAAGAACCCACATCACCAGTGAGTGGTGAGTATGTCTGTATGAGAGTTGAATAATAGAGTAATAAGATAATAATTGTCATCTGCATTATCTGTTAAACTGTCCTGGCAATATACTAATATACTAACTGGTTGTGTACTGGTGTACTGTGTAGCACAAAGTCTGGGATAGACTCTGTGCAGTGGTTATTTTGGATTGCCAGTAACTTTGTATAAGGCTGTGGTTTTTGGTTGCTCTGGTTTTCAATGTTTCTTTTTTTTAAATTCTTTATTTTAGAATTTTTTAAGTTTTTGAACATCACCATTAAACACAACACCAATTCTCAGGTACAGTTGGCGACATATTAAATAGTGTCTGGTTTAGGGCGGGAAGGGAGGAGAAAATAAGGAAAAAATAGGTAGGGGAGGAAAGGAAAAAAGAAAGGGAAGGGGAAAAGGGAACATATTCATATACAATATCAACAACATTAACAATAACAACATGTGGTTGACAACATGAGCACAATCATTGCATGGGTGCACTTCAAAAAATAACGCTTCTCCATGTAATACAATTGAGCTATCTAATATGGGGTAGTAAGGCCAGGAGCCCCAAAGCAGAAGCCACCCAATTCAGTAGAGCCTAACAAAACAAAAAACTCCAGAATGTTCCTAAAGAGGATTGTCTTCTAAGTACCTATTACAAGGGGCCCAAGTCGACACGAAAGCTTTATGATTATAGATTTCCCAGCTAGACAGCTCCTCTAAACGATAAATCTGATTTATTTTCGTATACCATTCTCCCAACGTGGGAGGAGCTACATCCTTCCAATGGGCAGCTATCAACTGTCTTGCCGCACTCAACATCAGTGGAAGAAGCCCATGTTTTTTTGGTAAAAAATCTTTTGACGGGCATGAAAGGAGAGCTTCCATGGCTCCAAGATCCACCTTTATTAATCCTAATTTTTTGAGAACTAACTCAACTCCCTCCCAAAAAATTTGCAATCTAGGACATTCCCAGAATATATGCGTATGATGTCCTCTAGGATTGAGGCATCGCCAGCAATCATCATTATCCACGAGGCCTAACTGGAACAACTTAGCTGGAGTTAAATGCCACCTAGTTAATATTTTATAAGAATTCTCCTGCAAAAGTACACATCTAGAAAAACCCCTAGCATTTGACAGCATTTTAGATATTTGATCTTCTGTAAACGTGATATTAAGTTCAATTTCCCACGAATGTATAAATGAGGGTTTAGAATGTACATTCGGAGAGATGAGATGTGAGTAAATGCGGGATATAATTTTCTGCCGTGGGGATGGAAGTTTAATCATAATATCTAGCCAGGACCAATTAGATTTAGACGGGAATCTCCTTCCAAACTGTAAAAGTATGCGTTTGATGTGTTGTTTCTGGAGAAAATTTGTTGGTTGGACCGATGCCCCCTGTGGCCAAGATCCCTCCCGCAAGGTGTTATTACCATAAAAACTATTTAACGTTTCTCTAGGGAGGTTGGACCATAAATTGTATGGATCCTGAAAGTCTTGCTCTAATGGTTTTCAATGTTTCTTGTGTAAGAAGTTGGCTTTGGTGTTCTCGGAGTGTCAGTGGACACTGCTGTAGGTTAAAGTGTCAATCAAATCCAAAGTGTATGATAGTCAGGCTGTGTGAATCCTTGTATATATGTCTATGAGAACATCTGAATAATATGAGAGATGAGTAATTGAGTATATAAAAAAAAAAATCTGTGAATGAGCACGTATGAATGAATCATCACACATCATTTTTGTGTCAAGAGATTTGTTACCTTTCTAGTTGTGGTGGAATCCCGGACAGATGCGTTATAGATATTTCAAATCTACATCTGAGACTGAATGAATTGAGTAATGATATAGCTCGTGTTATATGTGGCATTACATTGTAAAGTTTCCTGAATGCATTTGGCCAGAAAAAGGGCAAGGCATGGTTAATCTCATTATACAGTTATCTGCTCTTACAGTGAAATCCCGTGATTTTGAGTTTTCTTTGTAGAAATTGATTTTGATAAGTCTAAAGAACTACGGAACTCTGTGGAGGACGCTCTGATGGGAGGGGGGAATGATACCGCTGCGCAGTTTTTCTTCTCCCTTCGCTCTTATCTCTGCTGAATGTGAGCTGTGCTCAAAATTCTCTGTAATTCTATCCGTAAGGTACGCGCTGAAAGACTTGTGCATTTTAAAGCAACAGTACTTAATTGAAGTTGGAAGTTAAAAGTAAAATATGGTGCCTAATTTAGAAGGGAATTGTAAGTGTAAGTGATTGTTTGGTCATTAATGTGTTTGAACCTGCTTCTAGTTGTGTGATTGATTTGTATAGCAAATTGTGTATCAACAGAGGAGGTAGCCGACTGTACGGCTGATAAAGTAGGTCAGAGGCCTATCACACCTGGGCCTTCTTACTTTAGTCAGCGGGTTTTTTTGTTGTGGGTGAGAGGTGAGGGCGAGGAGCCCTCTGGATACACCTTGGCAGGCTCACTCTGAATTGCTATGTATGGGCTGTAAGACAGAGGTCCAGACACACAGAAGGGCATTTCAGAAGAAAGGTGAGCTGTCTAAAGTTGAAATAGCCTTCCCACAACAAAAAAACCCGCTGACTAAAGTAAGAAGGCCCAGGTGTGATAGGCCTCTGACCTACTTTATCAGCCGTACAGTCGGCTACCTCCTCTGTTGATACACAATTTGCTATACAAATCAATCACACAACTAGAAGCAGGTTCAAACACATTAATGACCAAACAATCACTTACAATTCCCTTCTAAATTAGGCACCATATTTTACTTTTAACTTCCACGTTGGGCGCCAAAACTGTCGTAGCTGCTTTTGTTCTGACCAAGCGTCAGCTGTCCAGATCACCAGTGAGTCCACGAGTTTGAGGCTGCCCTGTGCTATGTTGATAGGGAGTCCGCACTAAGTTCAGTAATATGGTGACCCTGGGGGAGCTCGGCGATAGCTACCAGGTTGTGCCAATGAAGGGTGAGAGAGACCGGAGCTGGTCAATTACCCCGAGCAGAGATATTAGAGAGTATGTTAAGGCAGGGGTTCTGGTGCAAAGAAACCCCCCCCGGGACTGCAAGGATCTTCCCCCTGCGACACCACTTTGTATCCCATTAGGAAAAAAAAAAAAAAAGGACTCAAGGGTTTGCTGACACTTACAGAAAGGTTCATGACTTAAGGGCTATTAATGATGATACAGTGAGTGTGACCTCAATCGTCCCTAACACACACAATACTGTCACAGATCCCAGTAATGTCAGACTGTTTCACAGTCATTGATTTAGCGGGTGCATTCTTCTCTGTACCCCTGCACCCTGACTGTCAGTGTCTTTCTCCTTTACTCATAGAAGTGAACAATATTGTTGGACAGTCCTCCCACAAAGGGGGAAAGAAATCCCCTGCCATCTATTCAGCAGCAATGGCAGGGATCCTTGAGTAGTGGCAATCACCTCATCCACTGATTGTACTATTAGAGTACGTGGATGACCCTAAGGGTTACAAGGTCTCACGTGACAAATTACAGTATTACAAACAAAAGGTGACATTTGTTGGGACATTGTATTGCCGAAGGTACCAGACACCTGACAGGAAACAGGCAATTCACGATCTCCCTCTACCCAGGTCACATCAGCATCTATGCACCTTCCTAGGTTTAGTGACCTACAGTAGGCCTTGGATAAGGTCCGCTTCACAAATATTCCAACGACTTTATGACTGCTTGTCATCAGACCCGGGACCTCACACAAAATACAATTGATTGTGTCTGTGCGGTAGGAGCAGGTGCACTACTACTAGGAAAGGCATGTGAGATCACACTGACGTTTCTTTTGACAATCTATTCCCCACATGACATCCATGCCATACTCGTACAAGTTCAACCAAAACATGTCTATGGCCAGACAGCTCCGACTTGAGTGTGCTCTACTAATTCCTGAGTATGTCACCCTCAAAAGATGTAACGTTCTGAATCCAGCCACCCTCCTGCCTGTGGATTCAGAAAAGGGGGAATTGGTGACCGTATTAGTGAGTGAGGAAGGATACTGTGACATGACACATGAACATGTCTGCATAGAACTGATGAGTCAGGAGACAGTGGGGTTTGCACACGTTCATGAAAAACCTGTTCCTAATGTAGACTTTGAGTTTCTTTTTTGTAGATGGCCCCAGATACCACCAGGATGGACGATTCTACACTGGATATGCAGTAGTATCCTCACATGAGGTAATCCGAGCGGAACCACTCTCTCCTCACATGTCGGCGCAGGAGGCAGAGTTGAAGGCACTCACTGAGGCGTGTAGAGCCGCTGCAGGTAAAGTCGCTAATATTTTCACAGATTCGAAGCCCATTAAAAATGCAGAGCTGGTGAAACAATTGATGGAGGCATTGATGTTACCAGTCCAGGTTGGCATTGTCAAGGTAAAAGCACACACAAAGGTGACTCCGTTGAGGTAGAGGGCAATCGAAGGGCGAACGAGGCTGCTAAAATAGCACAAGGCGGCCTAGAGAGAGCAGTGGACGGTGGCGGGGAGTCAGCGTATTCCAGCCACATTGGGTCTAGATGTCCTGAAATCCCTCCGGCAAAAGGCTGCCCAAACAGAGAAGGTACACTGGGGGAGACTGGGAGCTGAGCTGAACTCAAACGGAGTATGGGAGAATAAGGATAAATTGTGCCCACCAAAGTCCCTGTTCCCAATCATGGCGCAAGCAGCTCATGGCCCCACTCACACCTCAAAAAGTCACATGTGTGCCATGGTAGATGCCTTCTGGATCGCTCCTGGTTTCAGTTACGCAGCGAAACTTGTACAATCATGCCTCATCTGTGCACAGCACAACCCAGGTAAAACAGTAAAAGTCCCTAAGAAAGCGACATCTAGGCCTCTCTACCCGTTTCAGAGACTGCAGATTGACGACATACAGTTACCAAGGTAGGAGTGTATGCAAATATCCTAGTATGTGTAGATCTCTTCTCTGGTTGGCCGGAAGCCTATCCGGTAAAATGTGCAAATGCTAAAATGACTACAGACAAACTGATGAAAGAACTGATCTGCAGGTATGGTGTCCCAGAAGCCACAGAAACAGATAGGGGTACACACTTCACGGGAGAAATAATGAGGGAAGTCATGCAGGCCCTGGGTGTACAGCAAACCTTTCATACACCATATATGCCACAAAGTAGTGGGAAAGTGGAAAGACTAAATGGGACACTTGAACTGAAAATTCAAAAGGCCATGGCAGACACAGGAAAGAGCTGGGTAGAGTGCTGGCCTCTTGCACTCTTTTCAGTTAGACACACTCCAAATAGAAAGACAGGCTTGTCTCCCTTTGAAGTCCTGTTTGGTAGTGCACCAAAGACTGGTCTGTACTTCCCACAGGTGCTACAAATACAACACGGTTGTATGTCCAGGCCTAGCAGGAAAGACTTAATGTGGTGCATAAACATGTGTTCTCATACATTCCAGATCCTAATGCCAGTGCAGATGTGCATCAGCTGAATCCAGGTGATTGGGTGGTTATACACAGACACGTGAGAAGGATCCGGGACCCACGATTTGACGGCCCCTTCCAAGTCCAGCTAACCACATCCACTTCAGTAAAACTTGAGGGAAAGTCCACCTGGATCCACGCCAGTCGCTGCAAGAAGGTCCTGTCAACAGCAGAATGACTGTTCTCATCACCTTGCTGGCAGTGACAGGGTTACTGCACTCTACAGAGACACAGGACAAACTCTTAAATGCTGATTGGGACAACAAACTTATTTGGCATCATGCTCTTCTTATAAAGGACATGGAAGGACAGAAACCGAAATACTGTTGGATCTGTACACACAGCCCTGTATCCGCGAGGACTATGCCGTTCTTAGCCTTACCTCTGGAGCCATGGGAGGTATTAACCCCACACTGCATACACAATGAGACTTGGACTCAATCTAGGTGTGCCCCGTGATATATCTGCCTCATTGGCTATAATCGAATGGTCCGCTAATCCCTGGTTTCAGTTTAATATAACGCGGCCTAAAGGTACAAATGTGGTGGCGGGAATATGATTCAAATGTCGGAAATATGGTCGCCAGGAGGAGGACTGAAATCCCTCACTCAGACCCTATTCCCAATGATGGACTGTGGTTCAGTCTTCAACACACTGGAGCAGACACCTGTGGTGAGGACAATAATTGCTTCCGCATATACACTCATGATCAAGCACAGGTTAATAAGACGATGTACCAGGATGGTATTGAAGGCTGTAGAGCATCTACGGGTAAAATAATAAGGAGAGAGAGGGGTAAATGTACATCTGGTATAAGGGGAAAGCCAATGAATAATACTTGGTGTGCCCATAAGCCTGCAGTAGGTCAGGACTTTTGAGTTTAAACCAATGAATACAGACCCCTGGTCACGTTTGTGTTCTCCCTGATGGAGTATTCTTGGTTTGCGGACATCGAGCCTACAGGTGGGAAGGCCAGACATAAGAGGGGTCTGCACTCTTGCTAAACTGACACCAGCCACTTTCATAGTTCCTCATAGGATAATAGACACTGCAGCAGTCCCAATTCACACCTCGTATAGAAGGGTTGCAGACAATAAGCCCCAGCCAAATGGCAGGCCGCATCTAGTAGAGATGGGGATAACAAAATATTCAGTAGTATGCTTATATACCCCTTCATAACACAACTGTGGGATAAATTAGTGGAAGCTACCGACTACCTGGACAATCAGATTTTCCAGATTCTTGAAGTTCTAAATGAGACTAATACAATACAGAGACAATTAATCGTAGTTACTAACCAGCATACTATAGTCCTAGATTACCTGACCGCAAAAGAAGGAGGAATGTGTCAGATAATTGGTCCCACCTGTTGTGACTATATTGACCCTCCTGGCAATCTCCAGATCAGGGCAGGTATAGACAAAATAGGTGAACTCAGAGACCAATGGTTAAAGCAGCACAGTGCAAACAGAGACTCCTGGTGAGGTAACACATTCTCTTTCCTAAATCCAGCAAATTGGGTTAATGGCTTAGCAGGATGGATTTTTTTTGGCATTATATAGACTTGTATGCAAATTTTGTTGTTTTGCTTATTATTTTATGTAGCCGTAAAAGCGCTAATATATGTATTACTTAAGATACTGAATAATGTATGTGTGGAAAAAAATCTAAGGCTGAACCTTCTGTAGTGTATCATAGACCCCAGGTAGCCATTGCTGATGGGGAAAGTGAGTGTCCACACTGAGGGTGGATGGGCGAAGCAGGTAGGAAGCCCCCTTATGGGTACTAGACCCACGAGACAGTAGCTCCTTTGTGGACATCAGCTGACCCTGTGGCAAAGGTTATACCATTTACAAAAGGGGGAAATTGATATAGAAGAGTTAATAGTTTGCTTTTATATCCCTTTAAATGCCTTTAAGACTTCAATTGCCTTTTGCCTAATATTGCTATGTATTATTCTTATTATTCTTATGTAGACTACTAGTCTCTGTCTTCAAGGAAACTATACTTGTTATCATATTTGTTCTCAACAACGTGTTCTGGGTATATTGTAAACAAGGTACGACCCTGAGGTGATGGTGGGGGCCAAATGAGCTCCAGAGTCACATATTGTTGTAAATGGTATAAAAACATGTCTTATATCTCATTACGTCAGATAAAGTGATTTAGCCACGACCAGTGTGTGTGTCACTTTGTCTCCAAGCGCTTGTGAACAGAAAGGGCGAAAAACCTCACGATTCGGACTCACTGGTGATCTGGACAGCTGACGCTTGGTCAGAACAAAAGCAGCTACGACACAGACAACATGACCAAATTGTTAACCCTATCGTGACCAAGGCAACCTGTAAGAAACATAAGGGTTTATGCTGCCATGAGTCCCCCTTTATTGTTATACTGGTTATGGGGGGGGCTAACATTATCAGCTCATAGTGTGGACTATAGCAACATGGAATAATGGTAGAGGATGTATCACATGACGGCCATTTTTAATTTCTTGATGCGTCTTCTATCGTTCAGCCGTGAATTATAATATTGATTATGGAAGAGATCTGCAATGTTCGGACATGGCCTTATGCTGCGGATGTCACCGCTAAGGTTCATTACAGAGTATGAAATGTTCTGCAGGCCAGCTACATTTCCACAATGTTACTGCAGATTATTCTCTCTAAGGCCACATGCACACGGTCAGTATTTGGTGAGTTTTTTACCTCAGTATTTGTAAGCCAAAACCAGGAATGGGTGATAAATACTGAAGTGCTGATGTGTTTCTATTAGGCCACGTTCACACGGTCAGTATTTGGTCAGTTTTTTACCTCAGTATTTGTAAGCCAAAACCAGGAATGGAACAATCAGGAAAAGCATAACAGAAACACATCACCACTTCTGTATTTATCACCCACTCCTGGTTTTGGCTTACAAATACTGAGGTAAAAAACTTGCCAAACACTCCATGTGTGCACGTGGCCTGAAAATCCACTCCGTTTTCATTTTGGCAATGTAAATCCACATGCACACATTGAATATTTGGTGAGGTGTTTTTTTTTTTTTCCATCAGATGAAACCTGAGTACACACGAGGAGAACGTACAAACTCCTTGTAGATGTTGTCCTTGGTGGGATTTGTACCCCAGACCTCAAGGAACAGTGATAACCACTGAGCCACCATACTGCTCTGTTTTTTTTCATTATTTTTTTCAAATATAGTTTTCTATGTTAAGAATTGCAATGTATCTGTAAAAATCGGATGGTATATGGGTGACCCGTATGGGATACAATGTTTTTTGCACACCCTTAGATTTGAAAGGGGAGTCTCACCTGAAACATAGAAGAAACTAGTGCAATTTTTTTTCACGTGGACATTTGGTCCGGCTAAAAAAATCTGTAATCTGAAAAACCTATTGTTCTAACTGCTGTCATTAGTCCGTGGCCACCGGCCCGGAGCGCTGCATATCTCCTGCTACCTGTGGCATCGCCAGCTCCATGTAGGCTTCATATTGTCATGCATGGCGTTGCTGTGGCTTTCTCTTTAGAAGCGGTGCAGAGGATGCAGCAGAGGAGGTGCACAGGGCTCTGGTATAGCAGACACCGACTTCTGATTGGTCACTGGTCCAGTGTCCTACTAATCTTTTTTTCTGTACTCTAGTGCATGACATATGTTGATTGCCTAGATTTTTGGAACTTCCAAAAGATTCATAAATCAAAAAAGGAAAGCGGGAAGCTATATGCCATAAAATTGCAAGATTTTATTGACACAATTTAAAAATATGATATTAAAATCTGGTCATACAGGGACAACAAATGCAAAAAAGCCACAATAAAGGATATGGAGCTCAAATATTATACCGCATGCGTAATGGACCCCAAGAAGTTGAATTGTTGGAAGGCCGAAAATAAATGAATATATCAATATGTATAAGGAGCCAGATAATAGCTTAGAGAAAACAAAAAAAAAATATCCAGGGCTAGTAGATCAACTTAATAAAAACTGGGAAAAATTACATGTACCACATACAAAGGAGAATCAAAGCAATTATCCTCATGCCCAAATTAATATAAAATGCCAATTGCTGCATGTGCTAATATCAATCTGTAAAAAGTCAATTTTCTAGTGGTAATATCCAAAAATGCTGAATCAAATATGTGCACAAATCAGTATCATATAACAGACAATGCAGATAAATGAAAGGAGGGACTAGAGCGAGAGAGGGTAGACGTAAGCGGTACAGGGCTGCCACTAGGAATTTTGGGCCTCCATACTGGCAAAATTTTGGGGGCGCCTTAAGACTTCGCCCAGGCTCCACCCCAAAAACTGTCCACAGTCCCACCACTCTCTCTTGGAAAAACTCTACTTCTCACCAATCACACATTAAAAGTTCCCATCACCAGATCACACATATAGCCAGCAGCTTTTGTTTTGGCAACAAGATTTTTTTTAAGCCGCCACCACAACACGGTAGACACTTTTGGCCGAGATCTACTCTACTGTAACCTATTAAATATTTGTTAAAATATGCAATACAATTTAGGTATATTTTTATCTATTTTTCAATTTTTAAAATGACCAATAATATCACATACAAGGAATAAATACCGCCACACCATGTCCAGACCACATATTACCACCACAGTGACCGAATAATATAACATACAAGGAACAAATGCCGCCACAACATGACCAGACCACATATTACCACCACAAAGTGACCAAATAATTGCACATACAAGGGACGAATACCGCAACACCATGTCCAGACCACATATTACCAACACATAGTGGCTGAATACTACAATACTGATCAGTAATAAATAAAACACAATACTATCACCATAAGTGCCATTATACACAGGAGATCTGTACTTAGTATGCAGTGTCTGTGTACAGGTAATACAGTGATCAATGACATTATACACAGGAGCTCTGTATATAATGTATAGGTAATACAGTGATCACTGGTGACATTATACACAGGACCTCTGTATATAGTATACAGTGTATAGGGTCAGTTATCTAGAGCTCTACTTGCAGAACACATTACTTTTTTTTACCCAAGTTCTACATTACACCACATGAAGAAAAAAGGCAACATAGTATCACTCTGCACAGTAACAGGACCGTCCCCATTTAAAACAGAATACTCAAAAATTAAAATACATCACTGCAATAATAATATACCTTAATTAGCCCCTATGGTAATAATATTCCCCATCCTGACCGCTGTGTGTCTCATTCCTGGCTTCAGCCATATGTTCTCCCATCCCGCCCTCATGAGTATCCATTCTGCCTCGAATGATCTCCCCATCCTGACCCATCTGTCTCCAACCTCCAATGCTGCCCCATGATCCTGCACCATATTTCCATCCTGCCCCATGATTCTGCACCATCTGTCTCCATCCCACACCATGTCTCCATCCTGCCCCGTGTCTCCAATCCTGCCCCATATCTCCAATCCTGCCCCATGATCCTGTCCCATCTGTCTCCATCCCGCACCTTGTCTCCAATCCTGCGCCCAGTGTCTGCAATCATGCCCCCTGTGTCTCAAATCCTGCCCCAAGTGTCTCCAATCCTGCCCCCAGTGTCTCCAATCCTGCCCTCAGTGTCTCCAATCCTGCCCCCAGTGTCTCCAATCATGCCCCCATGTCTTTCATCCTGCCCACTCTGTCTCCAATCATGCTCCCTGTGTCTCCATTCTGCCCCCTGTGTATCCAATAATGCCCCCTGTGCCTCCACTCATACCCCTTGTGTCTCCAATCATGCACACAGTGTCTCCAATCATGCCACTTGTGTCTCCAATCATGCCCCCTGTATCTCCAATCCTGCCCGTTTCCATCCTGCCATGTCTCGATCCTGCCCCCAGTGTCTCTAATCCTGTCCCCAATCCTGCCCCGTCTCCATCCTGCCCCGTCTCCATCCTACCCCATCTCCATCCTGCCGGGCCCGGCTTGCCACTTTCAATACAAAATTATAAAAACACCTTTCTTCCTACCTTGCTGCGCGAGCGATCTGTACACCAACGTGAAAGCGCGCAGTCGCCGGCGACTAAAAATGACGTCAGACGCCGACGATGTGCACACTGATGTCAGCTGCCAGCCTCCGATTGGCTGGCAGCTTTAACTATTGCCGTGCGGGCCCTCATGGCAATAGAGTAACTGAACCTGCATCCTGGACGCAGGTTCAGTTACTTGATTGGCAGAATCCTGCTGCTGGGGATGGGGCAGTCGGGCCCGATGGGTAGAGGTCACGGGGCCCGATGCGGGCCCCCTCTGCTGATCGGGTCCCATACGCCAGTCAGGGCAGTAATGCCCTGATGGCAGCCCTGAAGCAGTACATAGGTACTTTACCTTTAAGTGGCGGCAGCACCCCGACGTGCATTGTCTTTTATATGATACTGTCAGTTTTTTGTTATTTGTATATTAGCTCATTCCTGGCTTCAGCCATATGTTCTCCCATCCTGCCCTCATGAGTATCCATTCTGCCCCATATGATTTCCCCATCCTGTCCCATCTGTCTCCATCGTATCCATCCTGCCCCATGATCCTGCACGATCTGTCTCCATCCTGCAGGATCTGTCTCCATCCTGCAGGATCTGTCTCTAACCTGCACCATCTGTCTCCATCCTGCCCCATGATCCTGCCCCATCTGTCTCCATCCTGCCTCATCTGTCTCCAGTCATGCCCCATCTGTCTCCAATCCTGCCTCATCTGTTGTGAATGGGCACCGAGGAGGATAGCAGGCCCAAGCTAAGCTACAGAAAACCAGAGAGGTTGGTAACTAAGCGGATGCAGACCCCTGATCCTGTCCACACAACTAGCAGTAGCCATGGAGTGTGCCTACGATGATCCTAGATGCCTCGGCACAGCCGAAGAGCTAACTAAGCCTAAAGCAAGAAAGGGGCAATCAAAACTGCCCCGGAGCAGACCCCAAAGGAATAGATAGCCCCCAAACATATATTGTCGGTGAGACAAGATGAAAACACAAACACAGACAGAAAAAGACTGAGTAAACGATGGGGCCCCCACTGACTAGATAGGACAGGAAAGGAAAGACACTGTCTGCGATCACGCAAAAAACCCTGCAAAAAGTCCCACACGTCTGATGCACAAAAAACACTGAAGTCGCACGACTTCGCCCCCACTATATCAGCACTCTGGTATATTCTGAAAGCAAAGCAAAAAGAGACCAATATAACAGGGGACAAAACAAACACATGCAGTAACATATGGGCAGTAATTCAGCACAGCCCCAGCCGTAGCTGGTTGACCCACACAAAGCAGAGATAAACAAAACCAGATCAAATGCAAACAGAATAACAAATGATCCACTTAGCTGAACATGCAGGGAAAGAGCAGGAGACATCAGACCTCAGAGGGCACAGGAAGAAAATCACCAGCAGGGATAGAGGGAGTCAGCTGTCTTAAATCCCAATCAGAAACCCCAGATCTCCAATCATCTTCCTCATTATCAGGTGCCAAGCCTCTGTTAATCAGATCAGCTCCACTACCTCCAGTAACTACCAGAGGGAGTCCAGAAAGAGAACTCGCAACCCCTCTGTCAACCTGACCAGCTCCACTATCTTCAGTATTCACCAGAGGGAAGCCAGAGAGAGAATTCACAACACTCATCTGTCTCCAATCTTGCCCCATCTGTCTCCAATCCTGCCCCATCTGTTTCCAATCGTGCTCCATCTGTCTCCAATCCTGTCCAATCTGTCTCCAACCCTGCCCCCTGAGTCTCCAATCCTGCTCCCATGACTTTCCCATATCTTTCATCCTTCCCCCACGTCTCCAATCCTGCACCATGATCCTGCACCATTTGTCTTCATCCTGCCCCATTATCCTGCACCACCTGTCTCCATCCTGACCTATGATCCTGCCCCATCTGTCTCCATCCCATACCATGTCTCCATCCTTCCCCCTGTGTCTCCAATCCTGCCCCCATTTATTTAATCCTGCCCCATGTCTCCAATCCTGCCCCGTGTCTCCAATCCTGCCCCATCTGTCTCCATCCTGCCCCATTTGTCTCCATCCTGCACCATGTCTCCATCCTGCCCCGTGTCTCCAATCCTGCCCCCAGTGTCTCTAATCCTGCCCCCAGTGTCTCTAATCCTTCCCCCAGTGTCTCCAATCCTGCCCTGTGTCTGCAATCCTGCCCACATGTCTTTTATGCTGTCCCATGTCTCGATTCTGCCCCGTGTCTCCGATCATGCCCCCAGTGTCTCCAATCATGCCCCTTGTGTCTGCAATCCTGCCCCTGTGCCTTTCATCCTGCCCCCATGTCTCCAATCCTGCTCCCGTGTCTCCAGTCCTGCCCCAGTGTCTCCAATCATGCCCCCAGTGTCTTTAATCATGCACCTTGTGTCTGCAATCCTGCCCCCGTGTCTTTCATCCTGCCCCCATGTCTTTCATCCTGCCCCATGTCTTTCATCCTGCCCCAGTGTCTACAATCATGCCCCCAGTGTCTCCAATCATGCCTCTTGTGTCTGCAATCCTGCCCCCTGTGTCTCTAATCAAGCCCCCTGTGTCTCTAATCATGCCCCCAGTGTCTCCAATCATGCCCCCCAGTGTCTCCAATCCTGCCCCCATGTCTCCAATCATGCCCCCAGTGTCTCCAATCCTGACATGTCTCCATCCTGCCCCATCTCCATCCTGCTGGCATGCCGCTTTAAATACTAACTAAAAAAAAACACCTTTCTCCTTACCTTGCCGCTCTCCAGTGGCGAGCGATCCTTACCCCAACCTGAAAGCGTGCACTCGCCGGTGACTGACAATGACATCAGATGCCGGCGACGTGCGCGCTGACATCAGCTGCCAGCCTCCGATTGGCTGGTGGCTTTAACTAATGAGGTCGGGGTTCACATGGCAATAGAGTAACTGAACCTGCATCCTGATCGCAGGTTCAGTTACTTGATCGGCAGAATCCTGCCGCTGGGGGTGGGGCAATGGTACCTGATGGGTAGAGGTGACAGGGCCCGATGCTGGCCCCCTCTGCTGATCGGGTCCCATACGCCAGTCATGGTCATTTTTAAATATTGAAAAATAAATAAAAATATACCTAAATTGTATTGCATATTTTAACAGTTATTTAATAAGTTCCAGTAGAGTAGAGCTCGGCCAAAAGTGTCTACAGTGTTGTGGTGGCGGCTTAAAAAATCTTTTGGCCAAAACTAAAGCTGCTGGCTATATGTGTGATCTGGTAATGGGAACTTTTAATGTGTGTGTGCTGTTTCAGTTTATTCTGATAGATTTTCAGCCATACATGGACATTTATGTAATCGTATATACTTAGTTTATCATCTATTGTATTTGTTATACTTTGCTGCCATCTACTGGCCATTGCTGTATTACACTGTAATATTTTGTTATGGTACTTTCCCATAATATCTCTCGGCCTATAGCTCCTCCTATCTTTTACGTGCTGTTTCCTGCTTTTGTACTCTGGCCATCTTGTAACACACAGGCGCTGGAGAAAGGATTCTCTTGTTACCTCCAACCTGGAGCTCCTATCATCTCTAATCGGGTGCTTCTATAACAGCTCTAACCTACAGTCCTCCCTCCTACCTCATCTCCATTTCTTCATCTTCCTTGACATTTCATTTCATCAAGTTACTGTAATAAAGCCTGTTGAATTCATCACTGCATCATCCTTCCGGACCACCATGTGCTGCTGATAGGGATTGGGAGCACAGGCTGGTGAGTAACGCTATCCGCCATTGTTTATATAGAGATTCGTGATCACATCCCTCAGATACATCTCATCCACGAATATCGGTGGCAGAATAGTGTGATTGGTGAGAAGTGGAGTTTTTCCAAAAGAGAGCGGTGGGACTGTGGACAGTTTGAGGGGTGGAGGCGGGGCTAGGGTGGAGCCTGTGCGAAGTCTCAAGGGGGCCACCAAAATTTTGCCAGTATGGGGCCCTGAAATTCCTAGTGGCAGCCCTGTCTCAGGATAGAGGGCGCGATGACATCACCAGGGTCCATCTGGCCTATCGGGACACTAATGAAATGGGCGCCAGAGAGGAGGAAGAAAAAAAAACTTTAGGGATGCGGGCCATTTAAAACTGAAGGGGGCAGAGGTGCGTGCACTCAGTCCTGTGCATGCAGTCCCGACCCACGACCATGACCAGGGCCGGCGGCACCACCTGGCAAACCCAGATAAACGATGGGGGCCCTGGGTAAATGGGGGTGGTACACACGGTATGGAGTCCATCAGTCGGTTGAGCCCGGTGCCAGCACTGAAACGGGCCCTCCTCTACTTCTCACCTCTCTTCAACGCTTCGTTCCCGGCAGCTGCAGTGTATTCAGTTCTGCTCCCTCTGACTCTGCGATGTCTCAGGGCAGAGGGCGCAATGACGTAATCACTGCACTCTCAGTCTCTCTGTCCTGAGCATTGCAGAGCCAGGAGAGACACTGACTGAGTGTCGGGAGAGACGCTGAGTATACTGGACTTGTGGCAGTAACGGGAGAGGTGAGCACTTGATTTTTTTTCTTATGTATGCAGCATTACATGGAGCCCATAATGTGCTGTTTGGAGGAGCATTACATGGAATACTATATGGAGGAGCATGGGGCCCATATTACTGTATGGAGGAGCATGGGGCCCATAATACTGTATGGAGGAGCATTACATGGGGCCCATGATGTGCTGTACGAAGAATTACATGGAGCCCGTGAAGTGCTGTATGGAGGAGCATTATATGTGGCCAATGATGTCTCTTACATAGTGCATTCTTGTTAATTTTGTTATTCACAATGCCCTCTTTTAT
Organism: Dendrobates tinctorius; assembly: GCF_039654945.1. NCBI lineage: Eukaryota > Metazoa > Chordata > Amphibia > Anura > Dendrobatidae > Dendrobates > Dendrobates tinctorius. Next base: position 42,088,015 of record NW_027361797.1, read on the forward strand.
TACATAGTTTGGCGAACGCTGTAAATAATAAAAACAGGCCATAAAAAAATCATAGTGACTCACATAAAAGTGAATTAAAAGTGATGCAAAAGTCATATGTAAAATAAAATGGTATAAATTAAAACACCAAACCGTCCTGCCAAAAGCAAGCCATCATAGGGCTCATTCGGCAAAAAAAGTGAAAAAGTAACAGCTTTCAGAATATGATAATGCATACACAAATTCATTTAGCTAAAATTTTATTTTTGGTGTGTTAAAACAGCAAATCATGAAAAAAAAATATAAACCTGATATAGCTGCAATTGTACAGACCCTACTAACAAATTGGTCATATCTCTTACCGCACGGTGAACAGTGCAAAAAAAATCACTGAATTGCTGGGTTTTGTTCAATCTCTGTCTGAAAAATCTGAATAAAAGCGATCAAAAATATTATGTACCCCAAAATGGTCCCAGGGAAATCTTCAAATCGTCCTACAAAAAATAAGCCCTCCTACATCTCTGTTTGACAAAAAAATAAAAAAGTTACAGCTCTCAGAACATGGCGACAAAAAACTACTTTTTATAAGAAAAGCATTTTTACTGTGTGATAGCAGCAAAACCTAAAAACAGCAAGATATGATTGTGGTATCGTTGTAGTCACACAAACCCAAGGAATAAATCCTCTTTATCACATACTACACAACCATAAAAATAAGAACCATTCTTGTACTGCTGTCTTTTTGTTCGTTCTACCTCTCAAATATCAGAATAAGGCTCACATTTATCTTGCACTCTCCGCTGAGCGCTTATGTCGGGGTTTCCATGTAAATTCCCCAAACCATGATTCAGACAAAACCCCGACAGAACCACTCACGTATGAGGCAGATGGCGTAACTTTGGACTGGTCTGTTTTCCAGACGTGTCCCATCATTTTAACACATAAGTGTGGGGGCAACCACAGATCTGTGCACGCCTAAAAAGATGAAAACCATCAGAGCAGATACCAAATGAAGTACAAAGTGTCTCCATCTGCCTCATGGTGGGGGGTTCTGTTGGTTGTTTCGACTGAATCACATTTTTGTGCGATGTGGAGACACAGCTTTGTATCTTAATTAACCAGACGACTATTTTTAGCTAACCAGAAAGAATAGACTGTTGTCTATATGTTGACTTTTGAATGTATGTATTTTTTTCTGGTTGATCAAGAAAACAGACTTTTGCTTATGTAAGCCTTTAATATTGACTTGTTGACATTTGTTAAAGCATGTTGTGCTCTTATCCTTGATGACTAGAGATGTTTACTGATATGCTAATTATACATTGTCTAGGCCAGAGAGTTTGTTGAATTTTAAAACAGAGGAGGACAATCTTTGCAAACAGATTACATAATCACTTGGTTGTCACCATTCTTCTCCTTATCTGTGATGCTGGATTGAAGGACACTTATTAAACATAAAAAGAGATTATATGCATCTATGAGAGAGAGAGAGAGAGAGAGAGAGAGAGAGAGAGAGACAGAGATTCAGGGAAGACAGCCAAACATCCAATGACTCTACAGGACTGCAGCAAAGACATCATGGGTCCATCACTAGGGACACAGATTTAATATTCTACAGGATGCCAGCTCAGGGGACTTTAGCCCCAGTAGGACGAATACAGATCGCGAACCCATGGATACGTTTGGAGAAAACCAAAATTGGGACCTTCTGGTCACCTGGCTTCATGGTGATGTTTGGAGAAGCCAGGTTGTAACCCTCAGGTCAACTGGCTTTGTACCTTAATGGACTGTCATTTTCCTAAGCTTGTCGTTACCTTTTCTCTGTGTGCATGCCACAGGTGGGGGAATTGACCCTGGAAGACAAAGCCAGTTTGTGACCCTCTGATCAACTGGCTTTGTACCTGAATGGACTGTCATCTTCCTACTCTTGTCGTTACCCCCTCTCTGCGTGGTAAAGGTGGATTAGATGACACTGGAAGCTCTGAAGTAACAACTGACATTATCCAGGATAGTCAGCAGAAGGGGGAGACTCTGTAATGTGCATCATCTTGGGGTATTTTGCTGGGACCGTTCTACTTGTTATCTACCTGTTTTGTGGTTCAATAAAGCATTGCCACACTGTTTTTCCCTCACCCTGTGTGGTCTGAGTAGAGTTATGCCCACGTGAAAAGGAGAGAGGGCATTTGGCAGGACGATCCCTGGTCCATGCGGTTTTGGCTAGCGGACAGGGGTGACTGCCCATCCCGTGTGTCTCCACACCCAACATAAGTGCTCAGTGTAGAATGCAAGAATGTGATCCAGCCTTATTTTGGAAGCGATCGAAAAATTTTATGTACCTCAATATGTTGCCAATAAAAACCCTAATTTATCCCGCACAAAACGTGCCCCCACTCAGGTCCGTCATCTGTCACTGGAACTATAGGGGGCTCCCACGTTAATGCTAAAACAAAGACTCTGGAAAATCCAGTGAATTCTGCGCTCCCAAATCCAAATGTCTCCCTCCGTCTGAGCCCCACTGTGCCTAAACCACAGTAAGTGACCACATGTTTGGCATTATTGTAGTGGAGAGAAGGCAATGAATATTACAAAATAGTCATTGTAGCTGTAGATTAATTGATTGAGATGTGTAGTTTCTACAGTGAGGTCACTTTTGGGGTTTTTATGCTTCTCTGGCACATTCGGGGCTTCGCAAATGTCACCCGTAAACTATTTTAGCAAAATCAGTGCTCCAAATGCCAAATAACGCTCCTTCTTTCTCAGCCATGATGTCTGACCAAACAGTAATTTCTGATATATGGGGCATCACTGCATTCATGAGAAATTGCGCAATAAATTATAGTGTCTAGTTTCACCTATTAGCCTGTGTGTACCTGACAAATTTGCAGCAAATACAAAAATTACATTTTACCACTAAAATGTCATATTTCCACATCTCAGTGTTAAACAGTACTGTGAGGCACCTATGGGTTCAAAATACTCACTATACCCCTAGACAAATTCCTTGAGGGGTCTAGATTCCAAAATGGGGCCATTTATGGGGTATTTCTGCTGTTTTCATCTGTCAGGGGCTCTTAAAATGTGACATGGCATTCACAATCTATCAAAAGCAAATAGCATTTTTTCCTTTCCTAGTCCTGCCATGTGCCCAAGCAGAAGTTTTTGACCACATATGAGGAAGGAATGATTGCATTCGGAACAAATTGTGCAACAAATTATGGGGTCCATTTTCTCCCATTGTGAAAATAACATATTTGGGGGCTAAAACAATTTTGTGAAAATGAAACTTTTCAATATGATGACCTAATTTTATCAAATTCTGTACACTACCTTTGGGTTCAAAATGCTCACTATACCTCTGGATTAAATCCTTGAGGGGCTGTAGTTCCAAAATGGCGTCACTTATGGGGAATTTTCACTGTTTAGGTACATAAGGGGCTCTCCAAATGCAATATGAAGCCCACAGACCATTCCATCAAAGTCTGCGTTCCAAAAGAAGCTCTTTCCTTTTCAAGTCCCGCTGTGCACCCAAATAGTAGTATTCCCCCACACATAGGGTATCGGCATACTCAGGGAAATTGCACAACACATTTTTGGGTCCATTTTCTCCTCTTAACCTTGTGAAAATAAATAATTTTGGGCTAAAAGTACATTTTTGTGGGTAGAATGTGATTTTATATTTTCACAGCTCTGTTATAAATTTCTGCAAAGCACCTGGCGGTTCAAGGTGCTCATGACACATCTCGATAAGTCCCTTGAAGGGTCTAGTTTAAAAAATGGGGTCACTTTTGTTTTTTTCACTGTTTAGGCACACTAGGGACACTCCAAACACGACATGGTATCCGCTCTCTATTCCAGCCATCTTTGCGTTCAAAAAGTCAAATGGTGTTCCTTCCCTTCCGAGCCCTATGTGTACCCAAATAGTAGTATTCACCCACATATTGGGTATCGGCGTACTCAGTAGAAATTGTGCAACACATTTTAGGTCCATTTTCTCATGTTACCCTTATGAAAATAAAAAAATTGGGACTAAAATATATTTTTTAAAATGTGTTTTTTTTATTTTCATAGATCTACGTTATAAACTTCTGTGAAGCTCCTGGGGGTTCAAGGTGTTTAACACACATCTAGATAAGTTCCATAAGTTCCACTGTTTAGGCACATCAGGGACTTTCCAAACGTGTCTCAATTCCAGCCAATTTTGTGTTGAAAAAGTCAAAGGGTGCTCCTTCCCTTTCGAGCTCTGCTATGCGCCGAAACAGTGGTGCCCCCCACAGGTATTAGCATACTCAGGACAAATTGCACAATAACTTTTGCAGTCCAACTTCTCCTGTAACCCTTGGTAAAATAAAAAAAATTGCACACTTGAAGTAATTTTTTTGTGAAAAAAAGTTAAATGTTCATTTTTTGTTAAACATTCAAAAAATTCCTTTGAAGCACCTGAGGGGTTAATTAACTTCTTGAATGTGGTTTTGAGTACCATCAGGGGTGTAGTTTTTAGAATGGTGTCACTTTTGGGTATTTTCTATCATATAGACCCCTCAAAGTGACTTCAAATGTGATGTGGTCCCTAAAAAAAAAAAAATGGCGTTGTGAAAATGAGAAATCGCTGGTCAACTTTTAACCCTTATAATTTCCTAACAAAAAAAATTTTGATTCCAAAATTGTGCTGATGTAAAGTAAACATGTGGGAAATGTTACTTATTAAGTTTTTTGTGTGCCATATCTCTGTGATTTAAGGGCATAAAAATTCAAAGTTGGAGAATTGCGAAATTTTCAAAATTTTTGCCAAATCTCCGTTTTTTCACAAATAAACGCAAGTTATATGAATGAAGTTTTACCACTAACATGAAGTACAATATGTCATGAGAAAACAATGGGCAGAATCACCGGGATCCATGGAAGTGTTCCAGAATTATTACCTCATAAATGGACAGTGGTCAGAATTGTAAAAATTGGCCCGGTCATTAACGTGCAAACCACCCTTGGGGGTAATGGGGTTAATTATTTAAAAATCATACAATGTGATTTTCTGGTTTTTATTTTTAGAATCCATCTCTCACAGCTGAAGTGTACTTATGATAATTACAGACCTCTCCATTCTTTGTAGGTGGGAAAACTTTAAAAATCGGCAGTGTATCAAATACTGATGTTCCCCACTGTATGTCAAAATGTCTCAGAATCAGTGGGATCCATTGAAACATTTCAAAGTTATTACCTCTAAGGGCTCATACTCACATGCGAGAAACTTGGACGAGTCTCGCACGTCAATACCCGACTCTGCCGCTGGCACTCGGATCGATGTAGCAGCTGAACGCTCCAATCCGAGAGTCGGCGGCAGTGCCAGGTATTGACGTGCGAGACTCGTCCAAGTTTCTCTCATGTGAGTATGAGCCCTAAAAGTGTTCAAAATGAAGATTTGAGGGCACCCAAGAATATATGAGGGGATCTGCAACTACAGTACACACAATGACAATTAGAATATAGAAAAAAGAGGAAGCAGTGTGTATGGAAGTCACGATCACCCTTAAAGAAAAACTATCCAAACAAGTAATGAACCATGTAATTAATTTTATTATTACAAAAACACACTAATGAGACAAACAAGAAGTAAAAACAGTTAAAAAAGGCCCTACAAAAGGCCCATATGAGACCAGTAGAGGTCCGTGTAAGGACCCACAAATAACCTCTTACATCACGCTGCCAGACATAGGTAATATAAAAATACACAAGTGACAGATCCTGGATTAAATACAGAAAAAATGTCTCAATATCAATACATGTTAGATGAGCACATGTTGTTAGGGCAGAGTTATTTGCTGTAAAATTGATCAAATGGTATTTTTTGGTCCACCAGATATAGCATTTAATATATAAGTGCATTTATCTATAGGTGCACATATCCATCTTGTCTTAAATTTCTTTTGGAGGCGTTTTTTCATTCATCTGTGTATATGGTGTGGACGACTTGTCATGGGCTGTATCGTGTGCTATTATGTCATGTTTTTACCCTTTAATTTGGAATTTATATGCTTGATTATTTATGATTGTTGATAAATACCCTGTATCTAACATGTATTCATGTCTCACGTGGGCCTTTTGTAACTGTTTTTACTTCTTGCTTCTCCTAGTAGGGTGTTTTTGTAATAATAAAATTAATTACATGGTTCATTACTTGTTTGGATAGTTTTTCTATATGGGTGATCCTGACACACTGCTTCCTCTTTTTTTCTGAGCCTTAAAAGTGACATTGGTCAGAATTGAAAAAAAAAATTGTTCTGGTCAGGAAGATGAAAACAGGCATGTGGGTGAAAGGGTTAAAATAGCATCCCTTTAGAGGAATCCTCAATATATTAGCCCCTCAAAGTCACTTCGAAACGGAATAGGTCCCAAAAAAAAAAAAAAAAAAAAGAGTTCTGCACATTGTCCTAAAATAATGAAAAATTACTAAACGTCCTTCAAACATAATAAAAGGATGTTTGAAAAATTACTGATATAGAAGACATAAGGTAAATGTTTTGGTAAGTATTTTTATGTAGTATAACTATACAGTTTACAGGTATAAACATTCAAAGCTGGAATATTGCATATTTTTACTTATTACATTTATTATCAAAATAAAGCACAACATAAAGAAAAAAATATTTTCAGAATAACTGGGATGAGACATTCTATCATTATTACCAAAAAAAAGTGACATTTCAGATTTAAAAAATTAGGCTTGGTCACTGAAGGATTACAATGCTTTTTTCCCAATGTGAGTTCTCTGATGTCTAACAAGATGAGACGTAAATAAAAAAAAATTCCCATATTCAGGACATAAAGAAAGGCTTCTCTCCTGTGTGAATCCTCTCATGTGTAACAAAAGTTGATTTTAGGAAGGGGTTACATTTGCGAGTGCAATGCGAGAAACTCGTGCGAGTCTCTCACATCAATACCCGGGACTGATGCGAGTTTCTCGCATTGCACATGTAAGTGTGACTCCGGCCTTAGAGTAAAATATTTCCCACATTCTGAACATGAAAATGGCTTCTCTCCTGTGTGAATTCTCTAATGTATAACAAGAGTTGATTTGTCTGTAAAACATTTTTTACATTCTCAACATGAAAATGGCTTCTCTCCTGTGTGAATTCTCTCATGTTTAACAAGAGTTGATTTCAGACTAAAACATTTCCCACACTCTGAACATGAAAATGGTCTCGCTTTTGTGTGAACTCTTTCATGTCTAATAAGATGTGATTTATCTGAAAAACATTTCCCACATTCCGAACATGAAAATGGCTTCTCTCCTGTGTGAATTTTTTCATGTATAAGAAGAGTTGATTTTTGAGTAAAACATTTCCCACAATCTGAACATGAAAATGGCTTCTCTCCTGTGTGAATTCTCTCCTGTGTAACAAGGGTTGATTTGTCTTTAAAACATTTTCCACATTCTGAACATGAAAATGGCTTCTCTCCTGTGTGAATTCTCTCATGTGTAACTAGATTTGATTTGTCTGTAAAATATTTTCCACATTCTGAACATGAAAATGGCTTCTGATCTGTGTGACTTCTCTCATGTGTAACAAGAGTTGATTTATCTTTAAAACATTTTCCACATTCTGAACATGAAAATGGCTTCTCTCCTGTGTGAATTCTCTCATGCATAACAAGATTTGATTTGTCTGTAAAACATTTCCCACATTCCGAACATGAAAATGGCTTCTCTCCTGTGTGATTTCTCTCATGTGTAACAAGAGTTGATTTTTCTTTAAAACATTTTCCACATTCTGAACATGAAAATGGCTTCTCTCCTGTGTGAATTCTCTCATGTTTAATAAGAGTTGATTTTAGAGTAAAACATTTCTCACAATCTGAGCATGAAAATGGTTTCTCTCCTGTGTGAATTCTCTCATGTGTAACAAGATGTGATTTATCTGTAAAACATTTCCCACATTCCGAACATGAAAATGGCTTCACTCCTGTGTGAATGCTCACATGTGTAACAAGAGTTGATTTTGCAGAAAAACTTTTCCCACATTCTGAACATGAAAATGGCTTCTTCCTTGCGGGAGCTTTTTATTTTCCACACTTCTGTGACTTTTATTTTGTTTAATAGTCTGTGATGAATTAGGACATTGTACTTTAAAAGGATTCATGTCTGAGATGTTGGTATGTTCTTCATATGGGTCTTGTGCAATACTTTTTGGATTTTGGAGCTGCTGGTATGACCATCTGCCAAGAATATAACTGATGTGATTTTTTAGTCAAATAACCTTAATACTTATATTTATATAAAAACATTAAGAAAAGTAAAAATAAAAAAGTTACATAGAAATTGCAAAGTGTGTAGCAAAGTTCTATTAACTGACTGAAGTGTAATTTACATAATGTGATGATTTCACAAAGAATCAGTTGTACTAATGTTCATTCTCAATCATTGGCCAGTGCAAACATCAAATAATAAAAATGTCATGGGTCGCATATTTTATATGAGAATAAAAATGATCTTTGTTGACAGCGCATCATCCTCTGTGTAAATTCAGGATTTTCTGCAATAATAAAAGCCATGAGATAAGGAAACAAATCATTCCTCCATCAAAATGAAAGCTAGTAATCCTCAATCACTTTCCTGTACACCATCAATCACTGCTTATTGATGAAATTATATTCTTCATGCAGACGCTTGATTTTATTCTTCAGAAGTAGTGGGCTGTAGCAGTTACCTCTCTCTGTTGGAGCCACATGCACCACCTCAATGGCTTTAAGCGAGAAGCTGAAAGGAACAAATTTCAATTTCTCCTGGAAGCCATGTGAGGGATAGCCAGGGCCATCATCATGGCTGAGAATAATGGAGTAGTTGTGCCCTGGCCTCCCATCACGTGCAAACAGTGTCAATTACTCATTATACCTGTGACTCCAGGTTCAGCACCATCAAGGTCTCTTCTCTGTTGCAGGAGATGCAATGGACTGTGTCTCAATTCATGTGAAATCGATTACAGAGCAACTTTCAACTGAATTTTACTGACTTCAGGACACGTTTCACCCCGGACATGAGTGCATCAGCCCACGAAGCAATACTCCACATGTGAGCGACCTGCCCGTCTCTACTGCTGTGACAATGAAGCTCCGGCGTCTTCACTCACTGTTACTGCTATTCCTGCTGTAGTCTTCCTAACTGACCCTGGATGGTGGGGCTTACTCTTAAACATTGCAGGGTCACTACACTGTCCCCAGGGCTATAGCCTTTCTGGACATTATGGGCTTCCCGGCCTTAACTGACTACAATAATTAAGTATCCCTAGCTTACCCACAGTGACTACTCCTAAGTTTAACTGTTAACTATCTACAGTGCCATTTCCTACACTACGTAGTCATTTACCTTGATGACATCTTGATTTACTCTGAGGACAGTCAGTCACACTTGCATCATCTGCGTACGGTGCTTATGAGACTCCAGGAGAACCATTTGTATGCTAAGCTGGAGAAGTGCTCATTTTTTATGCAAGAACTGTCTTTTCTGGGTGTAATTGTATCCGGGGATGGATTCCGCATGGATCCAGGGAAGGTTCAGGCCATTACAGATTGGGTGCAGCCTCATGACCTGAAGGGGTTGCAGCAATTTCTGGGCTTCGCTAATTATTATAGGAAGTTCATTAAAGGGTTCTCGCAGGTGGTAAAACCCTTGACGGACCTCACTCTTAAAGGGGCAGATGTAAAAAATTGGTCCGTGGCCACAAAAAATTCCTTCCTGGCATTAAAGAAGTGTTTTACTACAGCCCCTGTGTTGGTACAACCCGATTCGTCAAGACCTTTTATCGTCGAGGTCGACGCTTCGGAGGTGGGGGTGGGGGCAGTATTGTCACAGGGCCCCTCTACCCTGACTAACCTCAAACCCTGTGCCTTTTTCTCTAAGAAGTTCTCTTCAGCCAAGAGAAACTGATGTCGGTAACAGGGAATTGTTAACAGTTAAGTTGGCCTTCGAAGAATGGAGGCATTTTTTGGAGGGGGCCGCTCATCCCATTACAGTCATCACTGATCATAAAAACCTGGCCTATATCGAGTCTGCTAAGAGATTGACCCCCAGACAGGCTCGGTGGGTACTTTTTTTTTCTCGATTTCATTTTACCATAACGTTCCGACCAGGGTCTAAAAATGTAAAGGCTGATGCCTTATCCCAAAGTTTTGATTCTGTGTCCCCTCCAGAACCTCCTTCCTCCATTCTTCAACCGGGAGTGGTTGTAGCCGAAATCTCCTCTGAGTTACAGAGAGAGATTCTGGAAGCACAAGCTCCCAGGAATAAACCCCCAAGTAAATTGTACCCGAACAATTCCGTCCCACACTCCTTCAAGAATTTAATGACTCTGTGTTAAGTGCACACCCTGGTGTTGCAGCTACCCGGGGGGCAATAGCTAGGGGTTTTTGGTGACCCTCTATGGGTACTGATATAAAAAGGTTTGTGAATACTTGTGGGGTGTGTGCGCGCTCTAAAAGCTCTCAGGTCCGTCTGGCCGGGGATTTGGTGCCTTTTCCAATTCCGGATAAACCATGGACACACCTGTCCATGGACTTTATCATTAACCTTCCACCTTCCAAGGGCAACTCAGTGGTATGGGTAGTGGTTGATAGATTTTCTAAGCAAGCCCACTTTGTGCCATTACCTGCATTACCATCCGCTGAAACCTTGGCCCGCTTGTTTATACAGCACATTGTTCGACCGCATGGAGTGCCTGTGAACGTGGTGTTTGACAGGGGTGTGCAATTTGTGGCCAGGTTTTGGAGAGCATTTTGTATGAAGTTGGGGGTCACGTTGTCATTCTCCTCTGCCTATCACCCGGAATCCAACGGACAAACGGAACGCACCAACCAGTCATTGGAGCAGATTCTGAGATGCCTGGCCTCCTCCAGACAGGAAGACTGGTGTGAGATATTACCCATGGCAGAATTTGCATTCAACTATCGGATTAATCAGTCTACCGGAAAGTCTCCCTTTCTGGTCAATTATGGGTTTGTTCCGCAGTTTGGGGAATTTTCTCGTATGGATTCGGATTGCCCTGGTGCCGAGGGGATAGTACAACAATTAAAAACCCTCTGGAAGGAGGTACAGGGGAACATCTCCAAAGCCCAGAAGAAGTTCAAACATTTTGCAGACAGTAAGAGGGGGGTGGTTCCTGCGTTGACAGTGGGGGAAAAAGTCTGGTTGTCCACCCGTAACATCAAACTTAAAATACCCTCTATGAAGTTGGACCCAAAATTTATTGGCCCATACAAGATTGTAGAGGTGATCAACCTGGTGGCATACAGATTACAGTTGCCCACTTCCTTCAAAATCTCTAACGTCTTCCACAGGTCCCTATTAAAACCTGTGGGGACAGTTAGAGAAGATCCCTCATCTGTGGCTCCACCAGTGTTGGTAGAGGGTCAACTGGAGTATGAGGTAGGGCGCATCGTTGATTCAAGGTGGGTGCGCCGGAGACTTCAGTACCTTATCCATTGGAAGGGATATTCCGTTGAGGATCGGTCGTGGGTTCTGGCCAGTTCGGTCCACGCTGATCGACTGGTGCGGGCTTTTCATGCCAGGTACCCTGAGAAACCTGGGGGTCCAGTGGCCCCCCATTAAGAGGGGGGTACTGTCATGGTTAGGACATGGTTAATGTCCTGTTCTCACAGAGTTAACTTTTGCCGGCCTCTCTTTGGATCTGGGAGGGGTATTTATACTCACTCCAAACTAGCATTCTCTGTCAGTTATACTGCTGTTTTGGTGTGTCTGACCCCTGGTGTGCGTGTGCTCTGCATTGTTTGTTGTGCTTCCTGTGTACGACCCGGCTTGTTCCTTCACTCTGTACTCCGTCTCTCGTTTTTGTATTATTGTCTTTTCTGGTTCTGATCGTTACTCTGTTACAGTTTACCCCTATTGTACTATCTAATGCCCATTCTGGTTTTCTGATCTATTGCTACATCCTGACTATCCATTCTGTCTAATCCTTTGGTACTGTATTGCTATCTCGTGCTTTGACCTCAGCTTGATCTGGTTTCTGTCTCTGTCTATGCCCCTTGGTAATATTGTCCTGTTGTTACCTTTCTAGGAGTTTCCCTGCAGCTCCTAGCTCTGTGGAGCTTAGGCCACGCCCCAAGCAGTCACGTGCTTCAGGTCCAGGAGCATGCATTGTCTCCACTGCTGCCCGCTCCGCAGGTATCTTTGTGCACAGTCTTTGTACTCAGGACATGCGCACTGGCTCAGTGAGCAAGTGCAGTGCGGTGTTCCTGACACCAAGTATATGTAGACACCCTCAGCCTCCGGTCCTGCTCCTGGGGAAGTTCAGGAAAGCGATGAGTACAGAATTCATCCAACACTCCCCTTTGCCATCTGGGTCAGGTCCTTTCTTCTTCTTGCCACCATTTTAGCTCCATACGGCCTACACCCTACAGTGTCGAGTGCACGAGTGCTGTATCGCTGCTGGTCCAGGATCACACAATGGCGCCGCACAGCTGCACTCAGATTTCTTCTGGACCCTACTCGTTTCCAGGTGGGGACATTTCCGACAACTCCACCCATTTGCTTGAATTCTGTAGGGGAGTGCGAGACCTGATTCTTTTTATTCGCACTCACCATGGGCAGACCGGGGGATGTAAACAGACAGGTTCTGGCGCCATCTCCACATTGGAACACCCATGAAGGGTGTAGTCCAAGTAGTCATCTTCTTTGGTGCCATTTCCCGCCCTCTTCATGGCCGCCATCTTTGTCAAATAAACGGTGTCAGACAAATCCGATAACACAGTCACATCTAAATCATCAGCATCTTCTTTCGCGGATTCTCCACATTGCAAGGTAGCGGCATCCTGCAGACCATGCCAAATATGATGGATGGCCAGGGACATAGTCATGGTCGAGGATAACGGAGTAGTAACGCCCTGGCCTCACATCACATGCAAACAGCATCCATTACTCATCATACCTGTGACTCCAGGTTCAGCATCATCAGGGTCTCTTTTCTGTGTCAGGAGACATTCTCTAATCATTTTCACATGAATTGAGATGAAGTCCATTGCAACTTTCAACTGAAAAACCTTAATGACTTCAGGACACACCACATCCAATTTTGTTACAGCATTAACATCACGTTTCAAGCAGTACATGTCTTCCTCTTTCCATGTACTCTTCCCTTTGTCACCAAGTACATTCCCATGTTGGACCGTATCATACAGCTCCTAAGCCTCCTCTCTGTTCAGCTTTACCTCAGTTGGGAGTTCCCTCATCTGTTTTGCCCTAGACATGAGGGCATCAGCCCATGAAGCAATACTCCACATGGTGAGCGACCTGCCCATCTCTACTGCTGTGAGCACAAAGAAGCTCCGGCTTCTTCACTCAGAGACACAGGGCAGAATGGAGATGCGGGGCATGATTAGAGATACGGGGCAGAATGGAGATGCGGGGCATGATTAGAGACACGGGGGCATGATTGGAGATACTGGGGGCAGGATGGAGACAGATGGGGCAGGGTTGGAGACAGATGGGGCAGGGTTGGAGACAGATGGGGCAGGGTTGGAGACAGATGGGGCAGGGTTGGAGACAGATGGGGCAGGGTTGGAGACAGATGGGGCAGGGTTGGAGACAGATGGGGCAGGGTTGGAGACAGATGGGGCAGGATCATGGGGCAGGATGGATACGATGGAGACAGATTGGGCAGGATGGGTAGATCATATGGGGCAGAATGGATACTCATGAGCGCAGGATGAGAGAACATATGGCTGAAGCCAGGAATGAGACAGACGGGGGCCAGGATGGGGGATATTATTACCATAGGGGCTAATTAAGGGATATTATTACTGCAGTGATGTATTTATTTTATTTTTTGAGTATACTGTTTAGATTGGGGGCGGTCCTGTTACTGTGTAGAGTGATACTATGTCGCCATTTTTTCTTCATGTGACATAATGTAGAAGTTGGGAAAAAAATAAGTAATGTGTTCTGCAAGTGGAGCTCTAGATAACTGTGTTATTTCCTGCAGAGACGAGCCCTGGCTGGAAGATGTGATGGCGATCTGTGCTGGATGAAAGATGAAAAGCAAAGATGAAGGCCTTCACCTAGAGAGGTCACTGGTGAGTCAGTGTGTTACTACTATGTACAGCGGTCCTGTGTATAATGTCACCAGTGATCTCTGCATTACTCATACATTATATACAGAGCTCCTGTGTGGTGGTAATATGTGATCTGGTCATGGTGCGGTGGTATTTGTCCCTTGTATGTGATATTATTTGGTCACTGTGGTGGTAATATGTGGTCTGGTCATGGTGCAGTGGTATTTGTTCCTTGTATGTGATATTATTTGGTCACTGTGGTAATAATATGTGGTCTGGTCATGGTGTGGTGGTATTTCTTCCTTGTATGTGGTATTATAGCTCACTATGTGGTGGTAATATGTGGTCTGGACATGGTGCGGTGGTATTTGTTCCTTGTGTGTGATATTATTGGTCATTTTAAATATTGAAAAATAAATAAAAATATACCTAAAGTGTATTGCATATTTTAACAAATATTTAATAGGTTACAGTAGAGTAGAGCTCGGCCAAAAGTGTCTACTCTGTTATGGTGGCAGCTTAAAAAATCTTTTGGCCAAAACAAAAAGCAGCCGGCTATATGTGTGATCTGGTGATGGGAACTGTTAATGTGTGATTGGTGAGAAGTGGAGTTTTTCCAAAGAGAGCGGTGGGACTTTGGACAGTTTGAGGGGTGGAGACGGGGCTGGGGTGGAGTCTGGGCGGAGTCTCAAGGGGGCCCCGAAAATTTTGCCAGTATGGGGCCCCGAAATACCTAGTGGCAGCCCTGACACTAAGTTATATGTCCATATGTTCACAAATCATGTGCTCACAACCTATGCAAAATAGGCTGAAAATACAGCACCCACTAGGGATAAGGAAAAATGATCTATTCATATGATCTGTATAAGACCAATGAATATTAATATAAAAAAGATGATGGAATAAATTTCATGCACATATCAACATGAAAAAACATCCAGTGTTACACCAGAACATAATGGTGGAATCTAACGTGCATATTTTGACAAGAGCACCGAAGACATCAAAACTTATCCATTCAACATGTAAATAGAAAATACATACTTGCCAGAAAATGATTAACCCCTTCCTGACATCTGACAAACTATCCCGTCCATGGGACCCGGGCCCCTATGCACATGGATGAGATAGTACATCATAGCGATCAGCAGCGCTAACGCGGGGAGCGCCGCTGATCACGGCCGGGTGTCAGCTGATTATCACAGCTGACACCCGGCACTATGTGTCAGGGGCGGATTATTTACAATAAACATCTCCAATATGTAGGTTGATTTATAAGCAACTGTATTGATGCGACAGGGAAATATATCCAGAGAGAGGCATCCAAAAACAAGGAGAAAGGGTTAAAGAATGGCGGACATGTTCAAGGTACAGAGGTGTTGCTACAACTAGAAATGAAAAAAGGCATACCCTTTTCAAAAAAGCATCATGGGAAAACCAGATAAGTAGTGTCACCGCTATAAAATATGATATGACAGAGCCTATTGGGTCCTGCAGATAAAGAAGGAAGCATTAACCGTAATGTTGGTTGAAAAGGCTTCTAGATCTGAAGGTGCTTATATGAACAACAGTGGAGTCATAGAAACAGAACATTAGTGTGCAGCAAGCAGTAGATGGGAGAAACACACTGTCAGATGAGAATTACAAAGCAGAGACGTGGAAGATGGAGGTAGTAGTTGCCATAAGAATGGCTATAAATACCAGTTTAGAGTCAATGCCCAGTGTATACAGTGGGATCAGGAGGAGCCGCTCTCCATTAAGTATGGGCTTGCTGGATAAACATAGGAGTGGTGATAAGAGTTAAATAGCTTCCATGGGAGAGCAAAAAGCACTATGTTGTGGTAGTGCTGAGCAGGTTTACTTACATTCATTGGTGGCGCAGTGGAGGTCGCAGACACTTCTGTGTCCCTGCAGTGACCGAGCCCTGTATGAGGGAAGCGCTCATAAAATAGAGCTCCAGCCGGTCACATGACCGGAAATACTGAAGGATGCCAGCGCCTGCGCAGACTGCAGAGGCAGCGTCGCTTAGCAACAAGCCAGGGCGACAATACTGAAGTCGTTCCACGCTTGTTTCCCGGCCTCTTTACACCAACTGAGAAAGAATGATGGGAACAGAACAATCACTAACAAGAAAAGATAGCGGGCACCACCAAATATATCAGATGGAAATAATGTGGCGGTGCCACCACTGTGCCCATAGGCATTAGGGAAAAAGCAGGCACAATAAACGGTGCACATCCCTATCGCAATGTGAAAAAGAGCTTATGGAATAACTTAGGGTGCACAGATATAAAACACAGACAACATGGCCATATCAGCTCAGATTGACCTAAGCATGAATGGAAAAAATGTGTCACATGATGAATAAATTGTAATAAATGCTCAAATAATGAAATATCAAAAAATGCTGTCTAGACACAAAGGACACCAAGTTATAAGTCCATACATCCACAAATAATGTGCTCACAACCTATGCAAAATAGGCTGAAAATACAGCTAATACAGCACCCACTAGGGAGAAGCAAAAATGATCTATTCATATGATCTGTATAAGACCAATGAATGTTAATATAAAAAAAGATGGAATAAATTTCATGCACATATCAACATGAAAAAACATCCAGTGTTACACCAGAACATAATGGTGGAATCTAACATGCAGATTTTGACAAGAGCACGGAAGACATCAGAACATATCCATTCAACATGTAAATAGAAAATACATACTTGCCAGAAAATGATTAACCCCTTCCTGACATCTGACGTACAATCCCGTCCATGGGCCCCGGGCCCCTATGCACATGGATGGGATAGTACATCATAGCGATCAGCGGCGCTAACGGGGGGAGCGCCGCTGATTACGGCCCGGTGTCAGCTGATTATCACAGCTGACACCCGGCACTATGTGTCAGGGGCGGAACGTTAACCCCTGGCACACTGCGATCAAACACGATCGCAGTGTACCGGGGGTTTAGGGAATCGGCAGGGAGGGCTCCCTCAGTGCTTCCCTGAGACCCCCGATGTGCAGCGCTGCTACGGGGGCCTCCTTCCCTGCAGGTCCCCGGATCCAATATGGCTGCAGGGACCTTCGGGGGCCTGCAGGGAGGCGGCTTCCTCACTGCCTGCAGAGCGCAGGCATGAGGAAGCCTGCTGCAGTGCCTGTGACAGATCGCTGATCTGTCACAGCTTTGTGATGTGTCAGATCAGCGATCTGACACATGACAGTGATGTCCCCCCTGGGACAATGTAATAAAGTAAAAAAATAAATAAATAAAAACTGTAAAAATAATTTATAAAAAAAAAATAAAATCGCTAAATAAATTAAAAAAAAAAAATTCCCTACTAAATTCATTTTTTGGAAATAAAAAAAAAAAAAAAAAACAATAAAAAGTACACATCTTTAGTATCTCTGTGTCCGTAACGACCTGCCCTATAAAACTGTCCCATTAGTTAACCCCTTTAGCGAACCCCTTAAAAATAAAAAACAAAGCAAAGAATAAAGCTTTATCATCATACCGCCGAACAAAAAGTGCAATAACGCGCAATCAAAAAGACGGATATAAATATCCATGGTACCGCTGAAAACGTCATCTTGTCCCGCAAAAAACGAGCTGCCACACAGCATCATCAGAGAAAAAATAAAAAAGTTATAGCTCGCAGAATAAAGCGATGCAAAAATTATTATTTTTTATATAAAATAGTTTTCATTGCATAAAAGCGCCAAAACATGAAAAAAACCACCTAAATGAGGTATCGCTGTAATCGTACTGACTTTATCAATTTTACCGCACGCGGAACGGTGTAAATGCACCTCCAAAAGAAATTCATGAAACGCTGGTTTTTGTTCATTCTGCGTCCCAAAAATCGGAATAAAAAGCGATCAAAAAATGTCACGTGCCCGGGGCGTGGCCTACGCGCAAACAGGAGAAGACGTGGAGTAGATGAGCTCCTGCCCTAGACCACAAAAAAAAAGAGCATAAAACTTAATTGGAAATACATTCTTTTCTACCAGAAGCGTGCCTGACCCCCTTGGCATGACCCTGCCACCGAAAAAGGTCCCCTGAAGAGCTGCTTACCGACCGCGGGCTGGACTCGGCTGGGAGAGGCCTGGACGGAGGGGAGACGCGGTGCAGACTACCACCGGGACGCATCTGACGGGGCCTCCTCGGACAGGGGGGTTGCCTGTGTGCGAGAGAGGAGAGCCGGAGGAACCGGGAGCGCCGGTGTCCCCGGGCTGAGAGGCAGGCGCTCGGGGAGCACATAGGAGACAGGACCGTCTGCAGCGGGCTCCTTCACCTCACAGGCTAGACGCGGAGGGTCCGGCGGCCCCGCTCCCCTCGCTTACACTGAACTAAAAGCTCCTGGGAGCGATCATCTAAGGAGGGAGGTTGGCGCAATAGCGGGCGGCCTGCCCGGTACACGGCAGACAGACATAGGAGACACGGTCTCAGAAGTCCGGGGTGAACGCTGACAACTGCCATTAACCCCACAAGCTCCACTCACATACAGAACTGGGACTTTAAAATCAATAATTGCCTCGGTCCCTTCTCTCTGCTTCCCCTCGGCAGCTACAGCAAATAAGCTGGGGCAATTTCTTTATTAAACTGGGACTCATTTTTTTTGGTGCCAGATCCCACATTGCCCGGGGAGACGAGACGCCATCTTCTTTCTTGCCTCTCAGAGAGGAGCTAACAGAGAGCTTGCTGGACGCCCTGCTCTCTCCCCCCCAGCAGCCCCACTGGCCATACAACAACACAGGAGATAATCTCCCCATAACTGCATATACCTTTTTCTTTTTATATACAAGAAGCTAAACAAAAGCCTCTTTCCTGTACACTTATTTTGCAAAAGAAAAAGAACTTAATCTTTTGTTTTCCACGTGCACCTTCTGAAACGCAGTGAGACTGGGCCATCTACTGGCAGACTAAAGTCACTACACTTGTTTTTCAACTACTCAAACCATCACCTCTGTTCTCTTAATGACATTCATGCTACTTCAGATAATGATTCGTTAACTGAGCTGATGTTCCAGTGGTGATTTAATGAAGACACGCTCATAATTCCGATATGGTTAAAACAATTAAGGAACGTGTCAAAGTGCTTCCTGACAGTAACAAAACCCACAAACAAGTGGACCTTCACAAATACCTAAAGAAAAAAACCTCCTGCTCAGCATCCTTCTCTGAAAAAACAGACCACCCAAATGGCAGATCATCCAGACTCTGATACCTCAGACTCGAGCGAGAACAGCTCGGACGACGAATCTCGTCCTCGGGATAGCACCCCCATATCCAGGTCATTTCTCAAGAAATCCTTGACCCAGGCGTTGAAGCCTCTGCTACAGGAAATAGCAGGAATTAGATCTGACCTAAAACACATAGGTGGCCGAGTGGAGTCGCTTGAAACTGCCCAATTGGAACTGGTAGAACATGCCAACGCTCTAAAAGAGCAAGTTTCCTACCACCAACAACAGTTAAACAATACCCTATTGGTGATTGAAGACCAAGAAAACAGAAGTAGGAGAAAGAATGTCAGAATTAAAGGCATTTCTGAATCATATGCCACGGAAGCCCTTGAAAAAGTCACAAGAGAGATTTTCTCATCCTTGGTAGGCCAAGACAGAATGGAGAAGATAGTCATTGAAAGAGTCCACCGAGCATTAAAACCCAAACCAAAACCGCCGGACCCCCCTAGAGACATTATATGTGGTCTACTCAGCTTTGTAGACACGAATGCTATCATCACCAAGGCAAGGGAAATGGCTCCCCTCCTCTATGACAACTCTCCCTTCCAGATTTTCCAAGACATAGCTCCTTCAACCCTGGCTAAGAGAAGGCTGATGAAACCCCTGCTGGACACACCGAAATCTAACAAGCTTCCTTACAGATGGCTCTTTCCCTTTGGCATCTCAATCATAAAAGATGGAAGACAGATCGCCGTCCGCTCTCCGGATGATCTACAGAAAGTCTGGGAGATACTGAAGATTCCCCCGGTTGAAGTCTCCTCCTGGATGCCCTTAGAGGCGAGTTACTCTTACCTGCAGCTACAAAAAATGGAGAACGGGTCCACACAGAAGAAGACGGGTTCTCCCAAATCCAAGAAGCAAAATCAAGGACGCTCTGCAGCCTGATGTCATGACTGTCTGGGTCGCCCTCCCAGGGCTGTGGGGTACTCGGTACCGGGCCCTATGAGCTTCAATGGGAGATGTCACGGCAGCTGTGACCCGGCCCCGTGGCCCTGGGCGCCCATTGTAAAAGGGGTTGTTTCAGTGTGCTTGTGTTAGTGAAAGTTTATAAGTGATTCGTGACGCCACCTGTGGTGTTCGGCAATGTGAATATAAGCCGACGCTGCAGACAGTTCCTCTGGGACAGATGGTATGGTGCAGCAATGATGTTATAGCCCTCCACAGGCAGGGCTGTAGTCCAAGGGCAGTGTAGGTGAGGTGACACGCAGATGGTGTAGTGTCAGGCGCAGAGGATGCAGCAGTGCTGGGCAGGTTCTCGCAGGAATGAGTGGAGGACACCAGAGCATGTAGTTCCAAAGCTTTACTCACAGTCTGTTGTACAAACAGGTGCCTGCCTCCTTGCCGTGTCCTCCGGGTTAGGGACTCAGTCAACCTCACGGCCAGATGGAATACTCCTTTCCTACACTCCGCCAATATGTGCCTTGCTGAACGTCTCCTCTTATAGCGCCTTTAAGTGAAGTACTCCTAGTACTGAGTTACACTGGAGTTCCTCCTGTCCGATGTTCCTATGAACTCTACTTGTACGGCAGACAGCTGTAGCCTGCTTCAGGGACTCCTTACTACCTATTCCTGGCTCACTATCGTTGCTGTTGTGCCCCCAAGTTTTGTGTGGGAATAAAGCAGTCACTACTTCTATTTCTCCGGTGTCTGCTGCAGGACCATTAGTATCCATACAACCTCGGGGACCGGTCCCCGGCCTTGCGCTTAGAACTTCTAGGAAGGGTGCTCTTCTAACCAACGTCCTCTGTTCTCTCTTACTCCTCACGTTCCCTGCTAATCTTTCCTTCTATGGAGAATCAGGCTTTCAGTCTACGTTGCTCTTTCTCTTCCTCTCCCGTGCCAGCAGACCCAGGTCACTGGGATCCGCTGCAGCACCTCCATCCTTCCATCCCTCTCTCCAGGGGATCTTCTCCTCTCCAACTCTCTAACCAACTGACCTCTCATCCTAAACTCTTCCCACTCCTTGTAATGTAAACTAACTCCACCCACCTCCCAGCACGTTTCGTGTTCCAAGCAGGGAGCCACCAATGGGTGCTTTGCTATACTCCAAGCAGGGAGCCGCCGAAGGTGCTGTGC
Source organism: Dendrobates tinctorius (assembly GCF_039654945.1). Taxonomy (NCBI): domain Eukaryota; kingdom Metazoa; phylum Chordata; class Amphibia; order Anura; family Dendrobatidae; genus Dendrobates; species Dendrobates tinctorius. Next base: position 42,109,370 of record NW_027361797.1, read on the forward strand.
TACACTACTTTGTGGTGTGGGGTGCAGGTGTTGGAGTGTGGTCAGGAGTCTCCACCTTACCTGGACGGTGGGATACTACACCTCAGGAGGAGGTGCAGTACCTCTGTGGCGACTGAGCCTCAGGGGCGCCACATGTCCACTTGTTAAAATGATGCTGGCTTGGCCTCTGATGGGATGGAATACAGGGAGGGATGGACATCCTTTGTCCCCGGCTTTTGAAAGGTCACCCTATCCCCATTTGGTCTAGCCGGCTTTTGTTCCTTTGTTACTGCTGTCTTCGCTTCTATTCTGAAGTTCTCTTTTTCACAAATCACCCTTATGTTTTTCTTATAACTAAGCTTTTTATCCAACCTTCTAGGTTATGCAGAAGATCACCGCTGGACATCCTGTTCACCCTCCCTATGGACTGTCTTGTCTGCTTTCGTATTGAAGCTGGGTCCCCCCCCTGCTGCAGATAAGATTCATCTTGTTAATATTGGTTTGTGTGATGTGTTCATTGTTATTTCGAAATTCATGCATTGGTGTCTTCTACATCAGGTTCCATACACATCCTATCTAATGTCCAATCAATTCATTGTAGATAGTATGACAATAGCCTCCTATAATGTGAAGGGTCTGAACTCCCCCGGCCAAGAGGAGCCAGATTATGCACCTCCTAAAGAAAAGTAATACAAAAATTGCCTTCCTCCAAGAGACGCATTTTAAAACAGACCGCTCCCCTGATACATCCCGTTCTCTCTTCCCCATTTGGTTCAACAGCAACAGTTCTTCTGCTTCTAAAGGGGTCAGTATTGCATTATCTAAAAATCTTCCTTTCCAATGGAAAGACACGCTCTCAGATCTGGAGGGCCGCTACATTATAGTAAAAGGCTTACTGGCTAACACAATGGTAACCTTGTGCAACCTCTACGCCCCCAATAAGCGGCAAGACCTGTGGCTGTCCAAAACTTTAGAGACATTATCCCTTTTTAATTAAGGCTTACTTATAATAGGGGGAGACCTCAATGTTACTCTAAATTCCTCTTTGGACTCATCCTCAGGAGCTAAAAATATTTCACAAAAAGCAATTAAGAAAATTCATATCGCTCCGAATTCCCTAAATCTGATTGATCCGTGGCGGACAAATAATCCAGACACGAGAGACTATACTTTCTTCTCCCCCCCCCGCACAATTCATATCAGAGGTTGGATTACTTCTTCATCCAAAACCATTCACTCCCCTTAATAAAGGAAACCCATATCGGTACTATCACCACACTATCAGACCACGCGCCTATATATCTGGATATCACTATCGCCTCATTCCCAAAGCCCATGGGAACATGGAGACTAAATGAAACCCTTCTGGACAATGAGAAAAATCTCAATAAACTTAGAAACACACTGGAACTGTTTTTTAAAGAAAACATCCAATTTGATGTCTCCCCCCAATGGTATGGGAAGCCCACAAGGCAGTCATAAGAGGGGAACTCATAGCTCTAGGTTCATTTACAAAAAAAAGTAGAGACAAAGAAATCTTATCTATTATCCATCAAATTAATACTCTTGAAGCTGTACATTAAAAATCCTTAGTAACCCAAGCCCAAGAATCCCTGAAAACTCTGAGGAATAAATTAAAGGATATCTTAAATGTTCGCTCTGCAAAAACTTACCTAAGATGTAAACAGAAATTTTATATGCATGGCAACATGGGGAGCAAACTTACTTCCTCGCTTTTAAAAAAAACAGATAGATCGAGCATTCATACGTAAAATCAAAACTGAAAACTCCCAAACAGTTTTCGAGACAGCTGACATAGCTCACACATTTACGCGGTTCTATGAAGCCCTCTACAACTTGCCCAGACCCACTTCAATGAAAGATCCCATGAAGGCAGAGGAAAAAATTTCCGCTTTCCTTTCTTCTATTGACCTGCCAAAAATCAACGCATCTGACAAGGACATATTATTAGCCCCAATCACTATAAAAGAAATTTTAGACACCTTAAAATCAATACCTAAGGGCAAATCTCCTGGTCCCGACGGTTTCCCTATCATATATTACAAAAAATTCGCTGATACTCTTGCCCCACATTTATCTAACCTATTTAATGAACTTTTAAGAGGCACCCCTCTTCCAAAACAAGCGTTGGAAGCTTTCATATCTATTATACCTAAAGAGGGGAAGAGTCCTGAGCTGTGCAGCAGCTACCGCCCAATTTCCCTGTTGAATACAGACGTCAAACTCTGGGCGAAAATCTTGGCCACCAGGTTAAGCGGCCTTATACCCAAACTGGTCCACCCTGACCAAACTGGATTTGTAAAGGGGAGGGAAGGGAAGGACAACACAGCCAGGATTCTCCACTCCATTAACCGTGTTGTCAAAACAAAACTCCCTTAATTCTTTTATCGACGGATGCCGAAAAAGCCTTTGATCATGTAAATTGGCACTTCATGGAAAAGACACTGGAAAAGTTTGGGTTTCCCAACAATTTTGTTAAAGCTATATTTTCCTTATACTCAGACCCGTCCGCTAAGGTAAAAATTAATGGAATATATTCTCAGTCCTTAGACATTAGAAACGGCACTCGGCAGGGCTGCCCACTCTCACCCACTCTTTTTATATTAGTAATAGAAACATTAATACAAGCAGTACGTCAAAACCCAGACATCAAGGGATTAACAGTTAAACACACTGAGCAGAAATGCGCAGCCTTTGCTGACGATCTACTTATCCTTATCACTAAAGGACCCTTTACATTTAGCGATGCACCAGCGATCTCGACCAGCGATATGACCCGGTCAGGATCGCTGGTGCATCGCTAAATGATCGCTAGTGAGCTTCCACACAGGAAGATCTCACAGCGATGCAGCAGCGATCTAGCGGTCGTTACTTACCTTTCAGACGCGGCGATCCTGACGTCCTCCGTCCGCGTCCACGCGTCGCTCGTCGGCGCCAGCAGGAAGCGCCCGACGAGAAATGGAGCTGCGCGATCAGCGATGGACAGCGGGGGAGCCGATCGGAGGCAAGTATCACACATAGCGATATCGCTGCTGCGTCACCAAATCGGTGATGCTTTAGCGATATTGCTATGTGTAAAACCCCCTTAACCCCAAAGTAGCTATGCAGCACTTAATTGAGCTTTTCCACAAATTCAGCGAATTATCTGATTTTAAAATCCACTGGGACAAATCAGAGGCATTAAATATATATCGACTCCGGAAGAGGACATCCTCTTCCTTAAGAGTACGACACCATTCAAGTGGCCGACACACCACATTAAATATTTAGGAATTTTCCTCACCAAGAATCCCCCAGACCTATGCAAAGAAAATTTCGAAAAACTGATCAATGCAATCGAGGTACAACTGAAGTCTTTTGACCACCATACATCTCTTGGTTGGGAAGGATAAACATACATCACACCTAAGTTAATATACACAATGTCCATGGTGCCTATTCCACTCCCTAAAACTTTCTTTTCATCCCTCAGGAGAGCCATCTCACAATACGTCTGGAAGTTCAAAAAATCAAGACTTTCCCATAGATTTCTTACTCTCCCAACTTTATATGGGGATTAAACCTCCCAGACTTAACCTCCTACCACAAAGCCATTCACATCAAAAGGTGGCTCGGACTCGCTCGTGGCTACCAATCCCCGAATCATAATAACCTGGAGCGGCTTCTCCTTGGGAAAAATACACACCAGTATATCTGGAACGGTGTACCTCCCCCAGCACATTTAAAAAAGGACCCAATTACCCTGACCTCTTTAAAAATTAAAGCTGACCCAAGTAAAACTTGTACCACATCTGATGGGTTACCCGCACTAACACCCATCAGTATTATACCCTACCTCCTAAATCCCAATTATGATGACATTTTTTATATGTGGTGTCGCCTCCCAAATCAACCCATTTCTTAGCTAGACTTGGGAAAGGTTTCTTTATCAGATATTTGGCCTGAAAATGCCAGTATGCTCCCGAGAAACTTCAAACAAATGGCCCATGCCTCTGAAATCTTATCAAAATTCAATGCTAAATACATGAAGAGCAGATGCGGGTCCTGGTTGGACGTGCTCTTGAAACTTCCTATGCCTATCCCGGGGTTGCTCTCCAGAATATACAAAAATATTGTTTCCTCTTCCAATCCATCAAAACCAGTTTGCTTACTTCCATGGGAGCTTGGGAGAAAGAATTGGGAATTACATTATCAGACTCAGAAGTACATAGGGTTCTGGCCAATTCAAAAGGGTTCTCCAGATGCACCTTATTACAGGAAAACGCCTACAAAATCCTCACGAGATGGTATAGGACACCCGAGATTTTGCATCATCTTGGATTAATTGAGTCTAAATTGTGTTGGAGGTGCGGCTCGGGAATAGGTAACATGTCACATCTTCTGGACCTGCCCCCTTCTGAAAGATTTTTGGTCAGGGGTCAACAAAACACTCATGAATCTAAAGTTGATATTCAGAAACCTCTCTCCTAAGGAAGTATTACTATTTTGCCCCACTTCAGACTGCAGGCTAACAAAACATGGTCCTTTGGCCCTAATGTTGAGTGCAGCTAAACATTTAATCTCGTCCCATCGGAAACTCCACCCCCCCTCTCAGAATGGTTTGAAAAAATCAAACTAATTTACAGAATGGAGGAACTCTCTAGTTGGGAAACCCACTCACACCCCCTCTTTTTCAAAGCTTGGATCTCCTGGAGGGAAAAATTTGCCCCCACTTAGTCTTTCAGACCTCCGGGCCCCTTCAGCCACCTTTTCCTATTAATGACACCCCTACAGCGGATCTCTACCCCTCTTTTTATGGATGCCACCCACCTTCACATATCATATCTCTTTTCTACAACACTATTATCTCACAGGAATCTTTTGGTCTTCAACTAAAATGACAATCATTCTCTTCCCTTTATACCCCTCTACCCCAATGCATAGTATTCACCATTGTTGAATTCGTTGTGTTTTTGTTGTAATTCTTGGTTCGACTCTGTTCGTCTAACTTATTTCTCTTGAAATGCATGGCTTACCCTGCTGTAAAATCTTATTCTGAAAATGTACTCTTCAGCTGTATTGCCGCTGTTATTTTTCTTTAATAAAGAAATAAATTACAAAAACAAAAAATGTCACATGCCCGAAAATGGTACCAATAAAATCGTCAACTCGTTAAACGAATTTAAAAAAAAAAAAAAAGTCAACTCGTCCCACAAAAAATAAGACCTCACATGACTCGGTGGGTCAAAATATGGAAAAATTATAGCTCTCAAAATGTGGTGATTAGTGTTGAGCATTCCGATACCGCAAGTATCGGGTATCGGCCGATATTAGCGGTATCGGAATTCCGATACTGACTTCCGATACTTTTGTCATATCGGATACCGGAATCGGAAGTTCCCATCATGCTATGAGCCTGCTTGCTTTGATTAAGCCAATGGGAATCCTCCGAAGTGTGGGCACATCCTGTTAGGCATGTAGGCATGTTAACTATTGGCATGGCTGTGATTGGCTGCCGAAATGATGTCATGATGCACTATAAAAGCCACCGCAGCCGCCATTTCTGGTTCACTCTGCTGTGAATTCAGTTAGGGACAGGCTGCTGTAGAAGACTGTGAGGGACGGTTAGAAATAGCGATTCCACCAAACATCTAGTGCTTTACCCAGGCTACATAAACCACCACTGTAGCCTTCTTTGCCCTAGCAGCAGTGTTCACAGCTGTCTGCAAGGGCTGTGTGAGTGCAGCTCACGCTGTGGAGTGGGTCCTGCAGCCACGTCAGGTTGTAGGCTGCCCAGCGTGCCTCACTGCTGCCTCATACATCTTTTAATTTTTGAGCTGCATTTTTTACATAATTTCAATCTAGTGTGCTTCCATCCGTATCCATATACGTTGGTTGCAAACACTAGTAGTAGACAGCGGAGCCTTTCTGCAGCCTTTCAGTGCTAGTGTCCACTTTGCTGCACTGTTCACGGCTGTCTGAGAGGTCTCTGACTGTGTGTGAGTGCAGCTCACGCTGAGTAGTGTGTCCTGCAGCTACGTCTGGTTGTAGGACGCTCAGCGTGCGTCAGTGCCTCACACATATTTTTATTTGAGTGCAGCTCATTTTTTCTTCTCCTATTAGTGTGCATCCATCCGTCTCCATCTACGGTGGTTGCAAACACTATATAGGAGTACACAGCGGAGCCTTTCTGCAGCCTGTCAGTGCCAGTGCCCACTTAGCTGCACTGTTCACGGCTGTCTGAGAGGTCTCTGACTGTGTGTGAGTGCAGCTCACGCTGAGTAGAGTGTCCTGCAGCTACGTCTGGTTGTAGGACGCTCAACGTGCGTCACTGCCTCACACATATTTGTCTTTGACTGCAGCTCATTTTTTCTTCTCCTATTAGTGTGCATCCATCCGTATCCATCAACATTGGTTGGTTGCAAACACTATATAGGAGTAGATAGAGGAGCCTTTTCTTCTGGCTTGTGCCCTGCCGGCGCAGCCAGATTAGTATTACCGAATTTTTTTGGAGCCTCATCTTTTGCATTGTAGGTTACCTGCCTGCATTGTAATAGCTCCAAAAAGTTGGTGATACTATCAGTTTCAATTCTTTGTTCACATACTTTGAGTTTGTTTCCAACAAAGAAACCACAAAAAAAGTTCACCAAACACTACATTTGGAACTTGTGTAGGCCACATCAGCTCCTATTAAAGTGTAGTCCACACACACACACTTCATAAAATTAGTGTTTCTTGTACCTGTAACCAGCTGTTCAGGAATAAGCACACTAAGGCCCCCCTTTGTACTTTTCTGCCTATCTTAAGCAGTCTGGCAAGATGAAGAAGGCAGGGAGTAAGGCGCATGGGCGTGGGCGTGGAGTTTCAGCAGGGAGAGGATGTGGGGATTCTGCAGGGAGAGGACGTGGGGATTCTGCAGGTAGAGGACGTGGGGATTCTGGGCCTGCTGCGGGCACCAGTAGATCAGCATCCCCCAGTTTTAGCAGGCAACAGTCCTTTATGCGCAGCTTTGTAGGACCTCAACGTACCCCACTGCTGCGGGAGGAACAAATTGAAGCCGTTGTCGGATGGATGGCAGCTAACGCATCGACTTCAATTACTTCCACAGCCTCTCAGGACCAGAGCACCAAAGAGCAACCATCTGTCTCTTCACCACCTGCCAAAGTGCCCAGGCAGTCAGAGAGACATGGACAGGAGCCATCACAGTCTCTACTTCTGTTCTCGGAATCTGTTGGCTTGGAAAGAGGGGGCCAGCCAAGCAGCATTCCTGAATGTGAAGAAGAGGGAGTATGCAGTGATGCGCAACTTCTTTGTCCCTCTGAATCTGAAGAGGCGAGTGGGCCAGTGCCTATGGTCAGCACACCTCAGTACGCATCAGATGATGACGAGACTCAGTTGCCACTTTCTGGTGCGTACGGTGCTGGCGAGACAACCCCGGAGAAGCAGCTGTTTGAAGAGGGGAGGGAAGATGTTGAGGTCCTTGACCCATCATGGCGTGAGGAACAGGAAGGTGGTGGGAGCAGCTCGGAGGAAGAGATTCCCCTACCGGCCAAAACAGGAGGCAGAGGGAGGGGGAAGACTTGGTTGCCTGTACCCTCCACTTCGGCACCCGTTAGGAGCATTCCTCATTCCAAAGGCAAAACGGGCGCTCCCAAGACTTGCAGTGCGTGGTCCTTTTTTGACACAGTTGCAGATGACATTTGCTTTGTCAAATGCAAGCTGTGTCATCAGAAAGTCAAAAGAGGGAGAAATGTCAGCAACCTCAATACCACAAATATGTGGAAACATGTGCGCACCAAGCACGAGTTGGAGTTGCAGAGACACCCTGAAGACGTAGGCCAACGTACAGCACCACCTACCACCTCTTCAGTTCGTGTTGGGGCCTCTTCCTCCAGCTCACACACTGCTGGTTCGGCTTCCTCACAGGATCGCCAAGGAATAACCTCTGCCACTGTTGTCCGGAGACCCTGTCAGATTCCACCCATAGCAGCACGTTCCCATCCATCACAGCCATCGGTAGCACAGGCATGGGATAAAAGGCGCCCTTACTCGGCAAACCATCCCCGAGCACAGTCTCTGAATGCTGGCATTGCCAAACTTCTGGCAGTTGAAATGCTGTCATTCAGGCTGGTGGACACTGACACCTTCCGGGACTTAATGGCATTGGCAGTCCCCCAATACAATGTGCCCAGCCGCTTTTATTTCAGCAGGCGAGCCGTCCATGCCCTGCAGAAACATGTTGAGGGCAAAATAAAACATGCGCTACTAAACGCCGTTAGTAGCAAGGTCCACCTGACCACCGATGCGTGGACCAGTAACCATGGACAGGGACGATACCTTTCCCTCACTGCCCACTGGGTCAATGTTGTGGAGCCGGGTACAGATCTGGAGAGTGGCGCTGTACGTGTTCTTCCAACGCCACGGATTGCAGGACTCCAGTCTGTACACATAGACTCCTCCTCCTACTCAAGTTCCTCAGAAACAGCAGAGCAGGAGCCTGTTACGACCGATATGAGCACAGCCGTGGCCAAACATCAACAGGCTGTACTCAAATTAATTTCATTGGGGAATCGAAGCCACACAGCGCAGGAGCTCTGGAATGCTATCAAGCAGGAGAGCGATGTGTGGTTTGGGCCAGCGAATCTCCAGCCGGGCTTGGTAATGTGTGACAATGGCCGAAATCTGGTGGCAGCTCTTGGCCTAGGCAACCTCACACACATCCCATGTCTGGCACATGTGCTTAACTTGGTCGTGCAGAGCTTTCTGAGGGACAATCCGGATCTTGATGCACTGTTGCACAAGGTCCGCATAGAGTGCGCTCACTTGCGGCGTTCCAGCACGGCAAGATCGCGCCTCGCTGCTCTGCAGCGACGATTTGGCCTTCCGGAACATCGCATCATATGTGACCTACCCACCCGGTGGAATTCAACGTTACATATGTTGGAGCGGTTGTGTGAGCAGCAGGCAGCAGTCATGGAGTACCAGCTGCATCAGGCGCAAACAAGTCGCACTGTGCGCCGTTCACACTTCAGCACCATTGAGTGGGCCTCTATGAATGACATCTGCCTCGTTTTGCGTGCCTTCGATGAATCCACGCGGATGGCGAGTGCAGATGATGCACTAGTCAGCATGACTGTCCCCCTTATCTGCCTGCTTCAACAAACACTGCAAGCACTAAGGGATGAGGTTTCGGAAGAGGTGGAGGATGAGGAGTCCCAAATGCCATCTGCTTCTGGACAGTCTGCGCTACGCCTAGGCAAGGGACACTTTGTGAGGAGGATGAGGAGGAGTCGATGGAGGAGGAAGACATCTCTCCAGAGGAGGGAGGTACACAAACCTCTACTCAGTATGTACAGCGAGGGTGGGGTGATGCAGAGCAGGCCGAGGTCACGCCTCAAACAGGGGACAGCGGTTCTTTGGCAGTTGGGAGTCTGCAGCACATGGTTGATTTCATGCTGCAGTGCCTGAGAAACGACCGCCGCATCACCCACATTCTCGTCTCGGCTGATTATTGGGTGTACACCCTCCTAGATCCTCACTACCGGGACAGCGTACAAAGGCTCATACCAACGTTGAACCAGGAGCGTAAACTGCGGGAGTACGAAGAGTCACTGGTGCAGTCCATAATGTTTTCCATTCCACCCGACAGCATTGTTGCTAGTGCTTTACAAAGCAGCTCTGTGCGTCGAGGCAGTGGAGGAAACTCTGCACAAAGAGGGAGCAGAGGCAGCGCCGCAGCACAAGGCAAGACCACTATGGCCCAAATGTGGCAAAGTTTTGTGTGTCCACCACAATTGTCTACACCATCAGCGACGCCTCGAGTCAGCAGGAGGCAACGCTTCTGTCAGATGGTGTCAGACTACATGTCTTGCCCTGTCACTGTACTCCCAGATGGCTCTTCCCCCTTCAAGTTTTGGGTCTCTAAGCTGGATACATGGCCAGAGCTTAGCCAGTATGCATTGGAGGTACTGGCTTGCCCTGCTGCCAGTGTATTATCGGAACGCGTCTTTAGTGCCGCAGATGGTGTACTAACAGACCGTCGCACGCGACTATCTTCCGATAATGTTGACCGGCTGACTTTTCTGAAAATGAACAAGGCCTGGATCTCCAAAGACTTTGCCATTCCTCTTACAGACTAAATTAGTGGTTGGCAACTGTATCCAGGTCTGCTGGTGTGTTCATTTTTCTACCACCTGAACTATAATCCCTGTGCTTCAACACAGCCAGTTGTCGCTCAGATGTGTCATCTGCACAGAGAAACACACTAGCTCCTGTGTTAGTGGGGTTCAGTAACGCCAGCTGATCCCCTGCTGTGTGGACGGCAAAGTCACCAGCTCCATCAACATTCAAACCACTACTGATTTTTAACCGTGCCCAACTTAGGTCTCTGGCTCCACTGTCTCTACTATTTCCCCTGGCCTCCAACCCCGCCATCTACATCTCTGAAGTGGCGTCAGCACAATCTACACTTGTTCCTGTGTTCCTGTGGCTCAGTCCCATCAGTTTATCCCCTGATGTGTGTCCGGCAAGGTCTCCTGCTCTGTCCACATTCCCATAACCAGTAGTGGGAATGAGGACAGAGCTGGCGAACTTGCCGGACAAACATCAGGGGATCAACTGACGGGACTGAGCACCAGTAACACAGGAACAAGTGTAGATTGTGCTGACGCCACTTCAGAGATGTAGCTGGCAGGGTTGGAGGCCAGGGTAAATAGTAGAGACAGTGGAGCCAGAGGCCTAAGTGGAGCATGGTTAGAATCAGTAGTAGTCAACAACCTCCATAAAAACCGCTGCCCATTGGCCTCTGCATGCGGCATGCGTAATCCTGGGCTCCAACAGCGTCATTGGTGTTCAGAAGTGTCGTCTCCACAGAGCCAAACACATTCGTTCAAGTGTTAGTGGGGTTCAGCACTGCCAGCTGTTCCCCTGCTGTGGAGATGGCAAGTCTCCTGCTGCCTACACCTGCCAAAATCCAGTAGGCCACAGCCTGCTCCACGCCTGATCCTGGGCTCCAACAGCATCAGTTGGTGTTCAGAAGTGTCGTCTCCACAGAGCCAAACACATTCTTTCAAGTGTTAGTGGGGTTCAGCACTGCCAGCTGTTCCCCTGCTGTGGAGATGGCAGTCTCTCCTGCTGTCTCCGCATTCCAAAGACAGTAGGCCTCTGCCTACACCCTCCTATTTCCTGGGCTTCAACACAGCCAGTTGTAGCTCGGAAGTGCCGTCCACACGGAAAGAGACACTTGCTGCCGTGTCTCAGTGGGGTTCAGTAACGCCAGCTGTTCCCCTGCTGTGTGGATGGCAGTCTCTCCTGCTGTCTCCGCATTCCAAAGACAGTAGGCCTCTGCCTACACCCTCCTATTTCCTGGGCTTCAACACAGCCAGTTGTAGCTCGGAAGTGCCGTCCACACGGAAAGAGACACTTGCTCCCGTGTCTCAGTGGGGTTCAGTAACGCTAGCTGATCCCCTGCTGTGTGGATGGCAAAATCTCCTGCTGCCTACACAGTCCTACTACTACTGATTTTTAACCGTGCTCCAATTAGGCCTGTGGCTCCACTGTCTCTCGTATTTCCCCTGTCCTCCAACCCTGCCAGTTACAGCTCCGAAGTGGCGTCTGCACAATCCACACTTGTTCCTGTGTTACAGGTGTTCAGTCCGGTCAGTTAATCCCCTGATGTGTGTCCGGCAATGTCGCCTGCTCTGTCCACATTCCCATAACTAGTTATGGGAATGTGGACAGAGCAGGCGACATTGCCGGACACACATCAGGGGATTAACTGACCGGACTGAACACCTGTAACACAGGAACAAGTGTGGATTGTGCAGACGCCACTTCGGAGCTGTAACTGGCGGGGTTGGAGGACAGGGGAAATACGAAAATCAGTGAAGCCACAGGCCTAAGTGGAGCTTGGTTAAAAGAGGTAGAAGTCTACAACCGATCTTAAAATTTCTTCAATGCAGCCTCAGCCTGCTCCGTGCTTGTCCCTGGGCTTCAACACAGCCAGTTGTTGCTCGGAAGTGCCGTCTTCACAGAGTAAAACACTAGCTCCTGTGTTTGTGGGGTTCAGTAACGTCAGCTGTTCCCCTGCTGTTTTGATGGCAATCTGTCCTGCTACCTCCCAATTGACAGCACATCAGGCCTCAGCCTGCTAAGTGCTTGTCCCTGGGCTCCAACATCGCCAGTTGCTGCTCATAACTGACTTTGGCACGGGTACTCCCTCCTGCCCAGCTTGGTTCCAGCCCTGCCTGCTGTTTCCGGGAAGTGTCAATGTCAGTTTGCCACCCCAAGTTGCCATGTCGTGTTGCGGTTGGGTTAGCCGAGGCTAGGGTGCCAGCAGTTTAGGTGCTTCCTATGTGGACTGCGGGTTCTGGTAAGAAAGGCTTGTTCCGTAGTGCCAGTAGGACAAGCACCCCCTGTAGGACTGTGTGATTCGGTAACTGCGGCCAGCTTGCGGCATGCCAACTTTGCTTTTCAGGGGTAACTTCAGCTGCCCCTCCGGGTTCCAGCACCGTCAGCTGGTTCTCGGCAGAGCCTTTGGCCTAGGTGCCTTCATCTCGGTATCCGAGTTCCGGCAACGTCTGCTGGTCCTTGGTAGTGCTTTGTAGCACAGGTACCTCCTGCTTAGTAACCGTGTTCCAGCACCGTCAGCTGGTCCTCGGTTGTGCCATTGGCTCTTATTCCTTCTGCTGCCCCTCCGGGTGCCAGCACTGTCAGCTGGTCCTCGCTATTTCCATTTGCTCTTGCAGCTTATGCTACCCATCCGGGTTCCAGCACCGTCAGCTGGTTCTCGGCAGAGCCTTTGGCCTAGGTGCCTCCATCTCGGTATCCGAGTTCTGGCAACGTCTGCTGGTCCTTGGTAGTGCTTTGTAGCACAGGTACCTCCTGCTTAGTAACCGTGTTCCAGCACCGTCAGCTGGTCCTCGGTTGTGTCATTGGCTCTTATTCCTTCTGCTGCCCCTCCGGGTGCCAGCACTGTCAGCTGGTCCTCGCTATTTCCATTTGCTCTTGCAGCTTATGCTACCCATCCGGGTTCCAGCACCGTCAGCTGGTTCTCGGCAAAGCCTTTGGCCTAGGTGCCTCCATCTCGGTATCCGAGTTCCGGCAACGTCTGCTGGTCCTTGGTAGTGCTTTGTAGCACAGGTACCTCCTGCTTAGTAACCGGGTTCCAGCACCGTCAGCTGGTCCTCGGTAGTGCCATTGGCTCTTGTTCCTTCTGCTGCCCCTCCGGGTGCCAGTACCGTCAGCTGGTTCAAGAGGACAAAGAACAGGAAGACAATCACCAAGATGCAGAACAACAAGAGAGAGAAGACAAAGAAGCATAAAAAAACAAAGCAGAAGAACATTAAGCATAAGACTAATACTCTGAGCAAATGATATTATCTTATTTATAAGCAGAAGAAGAATAAGCAGTGTATGGGGGTGAGTCCGTTCCTCCTCGTGGTGCCCCTGGAAAAGGCCTGCTGCTGCAGGCCAAACTGAACGCGGACAAATCCTGTTGTAAATCTTTTGTGACAGGCAGAACGGAAGGTGTAAACTTCTAACTTTTCTAGATAACAACTACAGGAATGCCTGACACAAATAAGAATATGATGAAGAAGAATAGGAAGAAGATGAAGAAGTTGAATATGTAGAATAATAAGTGTTGAATAAGAAGAATATGAAGAATGTAAGAAAAGGAAGAAGAAGAAGAATGTAAAAAAAGGAAGTAGAAGAATTTAAAAAAAGGAAGAAGAAGAATGTAAAAAAAGGAATAAGAAGAAGAATGTAAAAAAGGAAGTAGAAGAATGTAAAAAAAGGAAGAAGAAGAATGTAAAAAAAGGAATAAGAAGAAGAAGAAGAAGGTAAAAAAAGGAAGAAGAATAAGAAAGAAGAAGAAAGAAGAAGAAGACATACATGTCTGGCAAAATATAAATGAGGCTAACATAGTCAATATCTTTGTAACTCCTAACGTCTTTAAAAAAAAAGTTTAATTCCTGCTATTCCATTTGATTGGGCTAAACCTCTATGGCTTTAATGTCTCCTCCACCTCCCACAATACATTCTACATTATTCTTAGTTGTTTTTCTTCATGTAGAATTAACCTACAAGGAAAGAAAGGGTTTTTTTTTAAATTCCGATATTTTGGCCCCATTGACTTGCATTGGTTCCCGGTATCGGAATCGGCAATACCGATACTTTTTTTTTAACATATATGATGATAAATGGGAAAGATACAACCAAGCCGTCAGGAAGAACAGAATTCTGATAATAAGAATAATAACCTGAGGCTGAAAGAGCTTTTTTTGATATGCTTGATTATTTTATTGAAAATAACAGTCACACAAATCACCCAACGTTTCAGCTTTACTAGCCTTTTTCAAGGGTATCTTATCTGTGTAACCGTGAGGATAATGATAAGATTCTCTAAGCAGGATAAGCGGAGAACAGGACAGCGTCTCTTGACTGCGGCGCTGTCCTGTTCTCCGCTTATCCTGCTTAGAGAATCTTATCATTATCCTCACGGTTACGCAGATAAGATACCCTTGAAAAAGGCTAGTAAAGCCGAAACGTTGGGTGATTTGTGTGACTGTTATTTTCAATAAAATAATCAAGCATATCAAAAAAAGCTCTTTCAGCCTCAGGTTATTATACTTTTTTTTTTAAGATCGGCCGATCCATTCCGATCTGATATTTTCAAGTATCGGCTGGTATCGCTCAACTCTAGTGGTGATGCAAAACTATGTTTACAATAAAAAGCGTCTTTTAGCGTGTGACAGCTGCCAAACATAAAAACCCGCCATAAATAGTAAATCAAACCCCCCGTTATCACCCCCTTAGTAAGTGAAAAATAATAAAATTGAAAAACATGTATTTACTTCCATCTTCCCGTTAGGGTTAGGGCTAGGGCTGAGCTTAGGGTTAGGGATGTGTTGGGGATGGGATTGGAGTTAGAATTGGGGGGGTTCCACTGTTTGGGCACATCAGATGCTCTCCAAATGCAACATGGCATCTGATCTCAATTCCAGCCAATTCTGCGTTGAAAGTCAAATGGCGTTCCATCCCTTCCAAGCTCTGCCATGCACCCAAACAGTGTTTTACCCCCACATATGGGGTATCAGCCTACTCAGGACAAATTGCAAAACAACTTTTGGGGTCCAATTTCTCCTGTTACCCTTAGGAAAATAAAAGATTGGGGGCAAAAATATCATTTTTTTGTGGAAAAAAAATATGATTTTTTTATTTTCACGCCCGGGCATTATAAACTTCTGTGAAGCCCTTGTGGGTTCAAAGTTCTCACCACATATCTAGATAAGTTCCTTGGGGGTCTAGTTTCCAAAATGGGGTCACTTGTGGGGGTGTTTCCACTGTTTAGGCACATCAAGTGCTCTCCAAACGTGACAGGGTGTCCGATCTGAATTCCAGACAATTTTGCATTGAAAGTCAAACGGCGCTCCTTCCCTTCTGAGCTCTGCCATGCACCGAAACAGTGGTTACCCCCCACATATCAGGTATGAGCGTACTCAGGACAAACTGCACAATAACTTTTGGGGTCCAATTTCTCCTGTTACCCTTGGTAAAATAAAAAAAAATTGGACCTGAATTAGTTTTTTTGTGAAAAAAGTTAAATGTTCATTTTTTTTTAAACATTCAAAAAATTCCTGTGACGCACCTGAAGGGTTAATAAACTTCTTGAATGTGGTTTTGAGCACCTTGAGGGGTGCAGTTTTTAGAATGGTGTCACTTTTAGGTATTTTCTATCATATAGACCCCTCAAAGTGGCTTCAAATGTGATGTGGTCCGTAAAAGTAAAATGGTGTTGCAAAAATGAGAAATCGCTGGTCAACTTTTAACCCTTATAACTTCCTAACAAAAAAATTTTGATTCCAAAATTGTGCTGATGTAAAGTAAACATGTGGGAAATGTTACTTATTAAGTTTTTGTGTGCCATATCTCTGTGATTTAAGGGCATAAAAATTCAAAATTGGAAAATGGCGAAATTTTCAAAATTTTCTCCAAATTTCAGTTTTTTTCACAAATAAACGCAAGTTATATCAATGAGATATTACCACTAACATGAAGTACAATATGTCACGAGAAAACAATGTCAGAATCACCGGGATCCATGGATGTGTTTCAGAGTTATTACCTCATAAAGGGACAGTGGTCAGAATTGTACCCTTGGGGGTAAAGGGGTTAAAGAGCCATATGACGGGCCCCATACATCCCTACGCATATCGCTACCTGACGTAGCTTCATCAGGAGAACAATCACTATTAGATCAATCTGTCCCCATCATGTTATCAGCAGCACATCTACAGTTTACACCGGTGATGTGCTGCTGAGAACAATGATTTTTGTTCGGGCATAAACAATCCCATCACTTGATGAATATGCAGCATTTTGCTTGTTTAGTATAATACACCCCATAGTCCTCCATATAGTATAATTCACTCCCCATGGTCCCCCATATAGTTTAATACACTCCCTATAGTCCTCCATATATTAAATTATACTCAGTCCTCCATATAGTATAATACACTCCTCGTAGTGCTCCATATAGTATAATGCACCGCCATAGTCATCCATATAGCACAATTCATTTCCCATAGTATAATGAACCACATAGTTCTTCATATAGTATAATGTATAGAGGACTATGGGGAATACAGTATAATGCAGCCCACATATAGTATAATGCAGCCACCCTATAGAGCATAATGCAGCCACCCCACAGAGTATAATGCAGCCACCTCAGAATATAATGCAGTCCCGCCATACAGTATAATGTAACCCCCATAGAATATAATGCAGCCCCCTCATAAAGTATAATGCAGCCACCCCACAGAGTATAATGCAGCCACCTCAGAATATAATGCAGTCCCGCCATACAGTATAATGTAACCCCCATAGAATATAATGCAGCCCCCTCATAAAGTATAATGCAGCCCCTCCATAGAATATATGGTAGCCACCTCAGAGTATAATGCAGCCACCCACAGAATATAATGCAGCCATTCCATAGAATATAATGCAGCCCCCTTATCTAATATATAAAGCTCAATGTGTGTGTGTGTGTTTGTCCGGGATTGGCATCCGCACCATCGCAGCTACAGCCACAAAATTTGGCACAGTCACACGTCTGGACCCAGAGAGCGTCCTAGGCTATGTTGCGAGGCGAAATTTTAACCCCGCGCGTTCCACTTCAAACAATTTTACCCCTATCTACATAATGGGGAAAAAAGTGTGTGCATCAAGCCCCGCCCTTCATTATGATGTCACAATGGTTGCCATGGCGACGCTGATTCATCATAGGCTGCAATGGTGACGGTTATGTCATAATGGTTGCCATGGTGATGATGATGTCATAATGGGTATATGGGCACGGGACTATGGGATGCAGGATATGTATGACGGGTATATGGGCACGGGACTATGTGATGGAGGATATGCATGATGGGTATATGGGCATGGGACTATGGGATGAAGGATGTGTGATGGTATATGGGCATTGGACTATGGGATGGAGGATGTGTGATGGATATATGGGCATGGGAATATGGGATGGAGGATGTATGATGGGTATATGGGCATGGGACTATGGGATGGAGGATGTGTGATGGGTATATGGGCACTCGACTATGGGATGGAGGATATGTATGATGGGTATATGGGCATGGGCCTATGGGATAACTAGTATGATGTACAGTATTATGGGACCTAGTGTCCTTTTGGATGTCAGTCGTGTTATGACTACCAGCTATGGACCACTCAATGTAATTTTTCTGTACTGTGTGCCACATGGAAGATTTCTTTTGGTGCCTTCCTTGTTGGCTGCGCCCTTGGTCTTCTCTAAAAGGGCCGCCGCAGTGCGCACGCGCGCCTTGATCCTAGCATCGCTCCATTTCCTCTGTGGCCATCGTGTGTACACTGTGCGCATGCCCCCTGACATCATCGGGTGTGTTTTCGCCGGCATGCGCATAATGTGCTGCCAGCCATGGGGGAAGGAGATACTTCTGGCGCAGGGTTTCCGGGATGCGTGCGCCACATGCATTAGGATTTCTGTTCATACCTCTATTTAAACCTCTGGAACACAGCACAATGCACCCCATTTTGAAAAAGCTGCCACGCGAAACGCGCATCAAGGGGCCAGCAAGGAGACGTGTGGACACTACCACTGATAATGGGTGAGCAGGACTAAGGCTGAGTTCAAACGTAGCAGCATTTTTTTGCGTTTTCAAACTCGCGATTTTGCCGAGTAAACGCAAAAAAAAGAAAAAAAGCATCCCATGCAATCCTATGGCATTCCGCACATGCTGTGCATGTTTTCGTGGCGGAATTGTATCGCGGAAAAATGCGCAGCATGTTCATTCTTTGTGCGGAATCGCGGGAAATTCCACACACATGAGGCAGGTTTCACATTAGCGTTTGTGTGCGCAATGTTTGCTCCGCATCGATCCGCATGCGTACATATCTTTAACATGGTGTACGGGGACATGCATTTGCATGTATACGCATGCATTGCTTCGTGGTGTGTGACGGTGTCCGGCAAACGCAACATGTTGCATTTTTGAGGAGTCAAAAATCCATCAAATATGCACAGGCATGCACATGAGTGCATAAAAAAATGCATTACTGCCTATGCGAACAAATTGGCATGCAAGGACATGCGTACAAAAGCGGTCGATACGCATGCGTTCTTCAAAATGTAAATAGAAATTCCATGGGACACGCCCATTTTTGTCTGGGGTCATGTGCATAAACACAAACGTATGCAAAAACGCATGCACGCAAAGTGTTTTTTCCCGTCATGTGTAAGTTGATGCGCATTAAAAATGCTGCGTAAACATGCGTTTTGCATGCGTTTGCGCATGCGGATGATATGCTGCGGACTCAAATGCTAATGTGAACCTAGCCTAATACAGTGATCACCAGTGACATTATACACAGGAGTTCTGTATAGTGTCAGTGTACAGGTAATGCAGTGATCACTGGTGACATTATTACCTGTACACTATGCACTATATACAGTGTATATAGTGATCATTGGTGACATTGTACACAGAAGGTCTGTATACAGTGCCAGTGTAAAGATAATACAGTGATCACTGGTGGCATTGTACACAGAACCTCTGTATAAAGTATACAGTGTATAGTGTCAGTATACAGGTAACACTGACTCAACAGTGACATCTCTAGGTGAAGTCCTTCATCTTTACCTTTCATTTTCATCCAGCACAGACCACCATCACTTCTTCCAGTCAGGGCTAGTCTCTGCAGGAAATAACACAGTTATCTAGAGCACCACTTGTAGAGCACATTACTTAAATTTTTTCCCAACTTCTACACTACACCAAATGAAGAAAAAAAGGCGACAGTGTCACTCTGCACAGTAACAGGGCCCCACATTGAAAACAGTATTCTCAAAAAATAAAAAAAACACGTGACTGTAGTAATAATATCCCTTAATTAGACCATAGAATAATAATATCCCCCATCCTGGCCACCTTGTGTCTCATTCCTTTCTCCAGCCATATGTTCTCCCATCCTGCCCTCATGAGTATCCATTCTCCCCATGTGATGTCGCATCCTACCCCAAATGATCTCCCCATCCATCACCATCTTGCCCTGTTGTGAATTGCCATGCTCAGACTTCTGAGCTCCCTCTAGTGGTTACTGGGAGTAGTGGAGCTGGCCAGTCTGATGAAAGTTTGCCACCTGATGACAATGATTGGGAATCTGGGATTACTGGCTGGGAGTATATAAGTGAGCAGGCTTCCCTTGGTGGTTGCTGGTGATTTCCTCCTTGTGCATTTGGAGCTCTTCAGTCTCCTGCCTGATCTGCATGGTTCAGTTAAGCGATTCTTTTGCTAATACTTTGCATCTAATCTGGTTGTGCCTTTTTTTTTTGCTTTCTGCTTTGTTGCGAGGGTTCTGCTTACTCCCTGCTGGAGGCAGCACTGGGCCCCGCTCCATATGTTACAGCTTGTGCCAGTTTGTTCAGTCCCCTGTTATATCAGTTTCTTTTGCTTTGCTTCCAGTTCACACCAGAGTGCTGATCTAGCAGGGGTGAGGTCGTGCGACCTCAGGTTTTTTGTATATCAGAGGTGTTGGATTTTTTAGGGTTTTTGCGTGATTACAGACAGTGTCTTTTCTGTCCTGTCCTAGCTAGACAGTTTGGGCCCCATAATTTGCTCAGTCTATTTTCTGCCTGTGTTTGTGTCTCATCTTGTCTCACCGACAATATGTTTGGGAGCTGTCTATTCCTTTGGGGATCTGCTCCGGGGCAGTTTAGATTTCACCTTTCTGGCTTTAGGCTTAGTTGGTTCTCCGACTGTGCCGAGGCGTCCAGGGCATCGTAGGAATGCTCCACGGCTACTGCTAGTTGTGTTATTAGGATCAAAGGTCTGCAATCCGCTGAGTTACCAACCTCTCTGGTTTCCTGGTGGTTTAGCTTGTTCCTGCCATCCTCCTCGGTGACCCATTCATAACATTGCTCCATCTGTCCCATGATCCTGCCCTATCTGTGGCATCGTATTCATCCTGCCCCATGATCCTGCACCATGTGTCTCCATCTTGCCCCATGACCCTGCCCCATCTGTCTCCATTATGTCCCATGTCTCCATCCTGCCCCATCTGTCACCATCCTGGTCATGATCCTGCCCCATCTGTCTCCATTTTGTCCCATCTGTCTCCATCCTGCCCCATGTCTCCATACTGCACCATCTGTCCCTCTGGGAAAGGTCAGAGAGGCCCATCGCCTGCGCAGTGCAGTACTTTGCTTTGTCCTCAACAGGGCAGATAAGTACGCCTGCACAGGAGCACGATGCCGAGGAGACTGTGTGGATAATGCAAGGACATGTCATCCACAGGGAACAAGGAGATGGGAGTCACCGGACCAAGCAGAGCAACACCATTCGGACCGGCTCGCCCTACAGGTGAGTATAATAAAAGTTATTTTTCTTCTTTCAGGTCGGGTTGAGGGCAGATATGCAGCATTATAGAATGCTGTATATAAGCCCTGAAAGGTGCTGGCCGTAACGCATATTGGCCAAACCTGTTATATAGATAGTTGTGTATACATTATATAGGTGATAATGTGACAGGTGATACTGCTGTATATATATATATATATATATATGTTACATTGGTGTGTATAGTTGCAGTATTCTCCTATATATTGTAGTTATATCAGTCACAATATCACCTATATCATGTATATAGACTTCTCTATCTATATACATTGTGGTGTAATGACCACTGTGTCCACTAGGGGGCGCTGTGTGGATGTCCCAAGAGAACGGATGAGTGGCAGAATCCTAAAGGATAGTTATGTATCTCCAAGTGGGTGGCTTTGAGATGGAGACTTGTGTATGTGTGATAAGCAATATCATTCCTGAGGTGTTGTTTCTAAGTGTAAGGGAGAAGTCTTCAGGTAACTAGAGAGATGGGCGGGTTCTGGTTACCTACAAATTCACCCCAGGGGTGTGTCTCAAAATGCCTATAGTAAAAGGCTTTGTAAGTGTGATGAGGTCATAGCCATGTGACCCAGTGGGCGTGGCTACGGACCATATAAGGTGGCCAGGGTAGGTCACAAGGGATGAATGCTGGGATCTGATTGGTCCAGTTTGGAAGGTCCTGTGAGGAGAAGGATCTCCTGGCTAACAGCCTGTGGAGCAACTGTGTGTGTAATGGCGACCAACATCTGAGAGTCCCTGAGGAGTGGATGTCTGCAGCCTGGAGAAACAGCCATATGGGAACCGTGACGTGGGTGAGATAACCCTGGGGCTAAATAGCCTGTTTAATGGACGCTATGCTGTAATGTGAAGCTATATAATGGACGCTGCGCTGTTGTATATTGCTGCTGTGGTTTATGATGGTGAATAAACCTCACGGACTGATAGGGTTTTATGGAAAATCCGTACTGGATGTGATTTATTTGCTGCCAAGCGAGTGTTCCCCAACCTTGAATGACAGCGCTACCTCACAACAGGTTATTGAGGATACTGCGACTGCTGTACTTTAAATACAATATATATGTGATACTGTTGTATGTTACACAGGTGATACGGTGACTATATACACTAGAGTCACAGTATCATCTATATATTGTATATACAGCAGAGTCACAGTATCGCTTATATATTGTATATACAGCAGCAGTCTCTATACAGTATACAGGTGGTACTGCAAGTACTGTATATACAGAAAACAGTTTCCATTTGAAGATCACCCTAGTCCCTGATATGGGGGGGAGGATGAAGAGCTGAGATGGGTCCATTGTCGGCCATGCAGAGGAGTGGATCCCTGGCTTGTGAGTAGCACAGGAAACAAAATAGATGCTCCGAAGCTGGTACTGGCCAGCGTCAGACAGAAGAACCATGAGCGCGCTGCGGCAGCCCTTTCAAACTTATTACTGAAGGCCCTGTGTGCGCGCACTCTCATGTGCACACACTGACAGGGGCCTCAGCCATGCGTGAGTTGACAAAGGCTGCGTCAGCCAGCATGTACTGTCAAGTGCCGCCGCGGTCCATGTCAGTGCGTGCGACACAGAGCACGCACACAGGGCCTCTAGTAACACGTTTTAAATGGCCAGCAGTCCACTTTGTAGTATAGAACCGCCGGCCCGGCAGATTAGAAATCCGGGCCCCCTCTGCTGAGCAGGCCCCATACGCCAGTCAGGGCAGTAATGCCCTGATGGCGGCCTTGACTGTGACTAGAAGACAATTGTCTTAAAACAGTTTTTTTTTATTTTTTTTTTTTAAATCTCCAACTAGTGTAGTATATCAAATAGGTTACTGAGGTTATATATTAATCCTGGAACCAGAGCCATGATGGATATGATATAAAACACTAAACTAGATACTATGCCAATAAGGTCTGTCACACGTGTTTGATGATCCTTTATCCCAGTCTATTCTTAAATCCATATTATAGATACACAACCGGTCTTCTTACATACAGTGCCTTGCGAAAGTATTCGGCCCCCTGGAACTTTTCAACCTTTTCCCATATATCATTCTTCAAACATAAAAGATACCAAATGTAAATTTTTGGTGAAGAATCAACAAATGGGACACAATTGTGAAGTTGAACAAAATTTTTGGGTTATTTTAAGTTTTTGTGGAAATTCAAAAATTGAAAAGTGGGTCGTGCAATATTATTTGGCCCCTTTAACTTAATACTTTGTTGCGCCACCTTTTGCTGCAATTACAGCTGCAAGTCACTTGGGGTATGTCTCTATCAGTTTTGTACATCGAGAGACTGAAATTCTTGCCCATTCTTCCTTGGCAAACAGCTTGAGGTCAGTGAGGTTTGATGGAGATGGTTTGTGAACAGCAGTTTTCAGCTCTTTCCACAGATTCTCGATTGGATTCAGGTCTGGACTTTGACTTGGCCGTTCTAACACCTGGATACGTTTATTTGTGAACCATTCCATAGTAGATTTTGCTTTATGTTTGGGATCATTGTCTTGTTGGAAGACAAATCTCCGTCCCAGTCTCAGGTCTTTTACAGACTCCAACAGGTTTCTTCAAGAATAGTCCTGTATTTGGCTCCATCCATCTTCCCTGTCCCTGCTGATGAAAAGCAGGCCCAAACCATGATGCTGCCACCACCATGTTTGACAGTGGGGATGGTGTGTTCAGGGTGATGAGCTGTGTTGCCTTTACGCCAAACATATCATTTGGCATTGTTGCCAAAAAGTTCGATTTTGGTTTCATCTGACCAGAGCACCTTCTTCCACATGTTTGGTGTGTCTTCCAGGTGGTTTGTTGCAAACTTTAAACAACACTTTTTATGGATATCTTTGAGAAATGGCTTTTTTCTTGCCACTCTTCCATAAAGGCCAGATTTCTGCAGTGTACGATTGATCGTTGTCCTATGGACAGATTGTCCCACCTCAGCTGTAGATCTCTGCAGTTCATCCAGAGTGATCATGGGCCTCTTGGCTACATCACTGATCAGTCTTCTTCTTGCTTGAGATGAAAGTTTAGAGGGATGGCCGGGTCTTGGTAGATTTGCAGTGGTATGATACTCCTTCCATTTCAATATGATCGCTTGTACAGTGCTCCTTTGGATAGTTACCAAAACTTTAATCATTTTGTATCCAAATCCGACTTTAAACTTCTCAACCATAGTATCACAGACCTGCCTGTTGTGTTCCTTGGTCTTCATGATGCTCTCTGTACATCAAACAGAACCCTGAGACTATCACAGAGCAGGTGCACTTATACAGAGATTTGATTACACACAGGTGGATTATATTTATCATCATTAGTCATTTAGGACAACATTGGATCATTCAGAGATCCACAATGAACTTCTGGAGTGAGTTTGCTGTACTGAAAGTAAAGGGCCTGAATAATATTGCATGTCCCACTTTTCAGTTTTTGAATTTCCACAAAAATTTAAAATAACCAATAAATTTCGTTCAACTGCACAATTGTGTCCCACTTGTTGATTCTTCACCAAAAATTTACATTTGGTAACTTTATGTGTGAAGCATGATATGTGGGAAAAGGTTGAAAAGTACCAGGGGGCCGAATACTTTCACAAGGCACTGTATTGCTATATTACACGGTCAGCCATATAAAATCTGTATTTTAACTGAATGGGGGAATCTATGGTGCAAAAAAAAAAAAAACACATAAAACTTCAATTGTCCGGTCTGGTGAATGAGGAGAATGTGACAATTCTCTGCTCAATTTAGTGGTGACTGAGTGACTCCTGTAGGAATGTCCTCTTTGCACCATTCAACATCCCGCACATCACTTTCTCCTTTCTTCATTATGGCATCAGCTTTAATATTCTTCAGATTTTTGCCTGGATGTAAAAGCTGTGAAAGTAATAATATAAAAGTCACAGACAGAAGGAAAACTCATGTGGAATGTTCTAGATGGAGGCTTTTACTACAAGCTCATGGGGCACCTGAGCTGCCAAACAGGGCTGACACTAGGAATTTCAGGGCCCCATACTGGCAAAATTTTCGGGGCCCCCTTGAGACTCTGCTCAGGCTCCCCCAAAGCCCTGCCTCCACCGCTCGAACTCTCCACAGTCCCACTGCTCTCTCTTGGAAAAACTCCACTTCTCACCAATCACACATTAACAGTTCCCATCACCAGATCACTGTCATGATCCATGCTGGATCAGGACTGATATAAAGCACAGGTAACCTTTTTTTTTTCCTAAGCTGTGCTTAAGATGTTTTTGCCCCCAGTGGCCATTAGGATTATTGCACTGTGTGTCTTTTGTTCTAAGTTTCCCCCCGGTGGTGGTGAGCGCCATTGCACTCTAGTTTCGTTTGTTAAGTGCACATGATTATAATGCAGGTGTGATTGCTGGCTCTGCTATAAAAGATTCACAGGTGTTGCAATCAGTGTTGGTGATAGTGTTCATTTCAACCATCCTTGGTGGAGGAAGGAGCTGGAGAGCAGCTCTGACAGAGCCTGGTGTGAAAGGAGTCACAGGGGATTTCCTTAGCTCTGACAGAGCTTGGTGGCAGCGATTCAGGAGGAGAGCTGCATGCTGGTGGTGGACTCTGTTGCCAGGAGTAAGTGCAACAGAGTAAAGCTAAGTTGTGTTTCCCCGTTTGTGTTTTCTCCTTAGTGTGTATTAGTGCAGTGGTGGGGCCAGTGCCTGTGCCACCCAGCTCCCTAGCAAGGGATAGGTGTAGGGTGTGCTAGGGTGACAGGTTTGTGATCGGCGCCCGGTGCGGAACCGGCATAGGGAACGTTAGGAGCGGTAGGGACACTGACTCAGGGGAATGCAGGAGGTCTCCACGTCCCCTTTCCCTATCGCAGGGCCCACCGTTATAACTGTTTTCCCTACCCCTTGTCTTGTTGTTTTAGTTACCGGCCTGCGAGCTGTGTCACATAGGACAGTATCACGTGCCACGTCCTGTTTTAGTTACCGGCCTGAGAGCCGTATCACACAGGACGGCTCCTCGTGACAATCACACACATAGCCAGCAGCTTTTGTTTTGGCCAAAAGATTTTATTAATCTGCCATAACAAGGTCAACTTTCTTGGTCGGGCCCTACTCTACTCTAAACTATTAAACATTTGTTAAAGTATGCAATACAATTTAGGTAAATTTTTAAGTTTTTTAAATGACCAATAATACCACATACAAGGGACAAATACCACACCATGACCAGACACCATATTACTACCACATAGTGACCTATAATACCATATGCAAGGAACAAATACCACAGCACCATGTCCAGACCACATATTACCACCACATAATGACCAGATAATAGCACATACAAGGAACAAATACCGCCACACCATGGCTGGACAACATATTACCACCACATAGTGACTGAATACTACAATACTGATCAGTAATGAAAAAAAATACTATCATAGAATCATAGAGATGGAAGGGACCTCCTGGGCCATCTGGTCCAACCCCCTGCTCAAAGCAGGATTCGCTAAATCATCCCAGTCAGATGTCTGTCCAGCCTCTGTTTGAAGACTTCCATTGAAGGAGAACTCACCACTTCTCGTGGCAGCCTGTTCCACTCATTGATCACTCTGTCAAAAAGTTTTTTCTAATATCTAATCTGTGTCTCCTCCCATTCAGTTTCATCCCATTGCTTCTAGTCTTTCCTTGTGCAAATGAGAATAACGATGATCCTTCTACAATGTGACAGCCCTTTAGATATTTGTAGACAGCTATTAAGTCTCCTCTCAGTCTTCTCTTTTGCAAACTAAACATTCCCAAATCCTGCAACCTTTCCTCATAAGACAGGGTTTGCAGACCGGTCACCATTCTGGTCGCTCTTTTCTGAACTTGCTCCAGTTTGTTGATGTCTTTTTTAAAATGTGGTGCTCAAAACTGGACACAATATTCCAGATGAGGTTTGACCAAAGAGGAGTAGAGGGCAATAATGACTTCACGTGATCTAGACTGTATGCTTCTGTTAATACATCCTAGAATTGCATTTGCCTTTTTTGCTGCAGCATCACACTGTTGACTCATATTCAGTCTGTGATCTATTAGTATACCCAAGTCTTTTTCACATGTGCTGTTGCTTAGCCCTATTCCTCCCATTCTGTATATGCTTTTTTCATTTTTATTGCCCAGATGTAGTACTTTGCATTTTTCCCTGTTAAAAACCATTCTGTTAGTTGCTGCCCACTGCTCCAGTTTATATCTTTTTGGGTTTCAATATTTTTTATTAATTTTAGAATTTTTTGAGGGAAGGGGAAAAGGGTACAGAACAAAACGAAGGGATTAGGGTAGGGAAAACATAATCCCTGTAAAGACAGGGATACCCCACAAAGTGGGGAATTAGACAGGCAAACATACGTGTTGTACAAGTAGTGTAACAAATCGCAAAGCAAATTGTATGCTATTCAACTCCAAGTACCTATGTCTGTAAGAATGTACTAATCAATTTTTGCAAAAAACCTGTAGGAAGAAAGGATTACAATACAAATGCAAAGATCAATATACTTATAATAGCCGTCAGAAAAAAAAAACAGTATACATATTGTGTTAAATTTTACACAATTGTGGTAGCTCAAAAAAAAAAAAAAGATCAATACACGTATTATATTCCTGATACTTCAGAAAAATTTTTAAATAGCTAGGTACGTTATATATATCATAGATACCGCTATACCTAAAAAAAAATCATATTAAATTGAATATAAAGAATATGAAAGCCTGTCCTGTCCGGGACATCCAGTGATGTCCCTAGGACTGAGCGGAGGCAAAAAATTGGTTCTTTCAAAAAAAAAACTATATAAAAGTGGAAAATCTTTCTTTATACAATTCTATATGTAACTCTAGATTGAACAGCAATAAATAAATTACAAGACCATCAGCCAAGAGGAAGATCCGATTTTGACGTTGAAAGTCTAGGGATAACCTTTTGAGTACTTATTCCAGCGCACTCGAGGAAGTCCTTTCCCTCATCCGGAGAAGAAATAGGAATCACTCTTGATGCATAATTTACTTGAAGAGTTGAAGAAAGAGTCCAGGTGTATGGTATCTCAGCTCGCCGGAGTTCACGTGTGGTGTGTGCAAACGCTTTCCTTTTTTGTAAAGTCTCTCTTGAAAGGTCCTTGAGGAAGATCAGATGACTGTATTTGGAAGATAGAAATCTTGGCTCTTTTGAAATACTCAGGAGCGCACTTCTTATCCAGTTGGGGTAAAAGGATACAATTATATCACTTGTTAAGCCCTGCGGCAGAGAGGGCGGCCTTCGTATCCTAAACGCTCTCTCAACCAAACATCTCTCATTAATGTCAGGGATCAAGTGAGAGATCATCGAGGATATATAATCTTTTAATTGAGAAGAGTGTATTGACTCAGAAATCCCTCTGATCTTGACATTATTTTTTCTTCTAAAGTCCTCGAAGTTAGCCATATGAATTTCTAGAGAAGCAATATCTTTTCGAATCTTATCTAATGAATCTGTTAATGTAGGTGAAATATGAACATCTCTATGTTGCGTTATTTCGCATTTTTTATTATTAGAGGGGATCTTCATTTTCCGACCACAAAGAGGACCATCAGAGACTCTAGACGAGGTTGAATGGGTGTCGTCGGTCAAAATCATTAATGTATCACTAAAAAGTCTTTTTATGAAAGCCTCAGAGGCTTTAGATTTATTTAATTGCTTAAGGTCAATGTTTTTAAGAGTGGGATCACAGGATACATTACAGATGATAGCAGCATTATCTTCTTTCCCCAAAAGTTCCACTGATGTAAGAAGAGCTTTAAACATGCTAACCATAAAGGCCTCTGTTGGATAGTCGTCAGATGCAGGTATCTCGTCTATCAAATTAGAAGAGGATTTTCCATGTTTCCCCTGATCCAATTTAGCTATGTCCAGTTGTTGTAAAGAATTTTCAATAGGCTCTAAGTTTCCCCGTATATCATCAACTCCCAAGTAGGAATTTGTGGATGAAGATTTATCAGAATCATCATTAAAATAATCACTTTTACTGAGTTCAAAAAAATCTGTCCCTTTAAAAATCTTCTCTGAATATACACTCTCCAGTTCTTCCGATAAATAAAGAGAGTCCTCCAATTGATCTGATCTCCCAACCAAAGATTCCGGGTGCTTTGAGGATTTACTTAGGGGTGCCCCTTTAAGTTTTACATTAGCTTGTACCATATATTCTTGGGGATCGGAAGTAGAGCCCCCCTCAACCAACAGTCCCATATGTACTCCATTCTTATCAGCAGAAGGAGCAGGTTTAGTCCCATTTAACTGCAGACCAGACTCACAAGAATTAAAGCATGTAATCAGAGACTGCTGTGATTTTTCCTTGTTATGAACATTCCCTCTATCTTCCCCTCTATTAAATTTGTTATTGCATGGCTTCTCATTACATACATAACTATTTTCCACGCGATCTGTAACTTTAGGGCTCTTATGGGAAGATTTAATAGAGGTACTCCGCTTCATAATAGGGGATGTAGAAATGAATTGTATGAGTCTGCTTACCCCTTCAGTTGTCTGCTGAACTTTTTCAGACTTTTGTGTACTCCTTTGTCCTGCTTTCTCCTTCCCTGTTGTCATGGCTCTCCCCTCCTGCTCCCGTTCTCCAAAATGCACTCCAGGTGGCTCCCTCTCTGTCCGGAGACCTAGGGATTCCCCAGGCCGGTTCCATGTGCTTGTCACTGTCTCCTGCTCCTCCTTAGTCGCATCCTCTGTTGTAAATCCATTTTTTGTTTGTGTCCAAGGAACAAAAGCTGGCGCTTCCACTCTTAATCCTCCTGCCTGCTTGATTGTAGATCCACCAACAGGTCTTGGCTTTGTGAGAACTGCTGAGTCATCTCTGGCTCCTCTCTTCTGCCTCCCAGCACCTGGGCTCACTGCGATCTCCCGACTTTCTTTCCTAGGTCTGTCTTCAAGTACTGGAGTTGCTTTAGGGGAGGATTTCTTCCCCACAGGTGTCCCACGAATCCAAGGTGCTTTGGAAGGCTCTGACTTCACCAAGGCTTGTCTGGCTTGAGGTGCAGGTACAGCTTGTTTACCTCCGGCTGAAGTCAGGCCTCTGCCTGGTCTTCCACTGCTTTCTCGTCCCAGCATATGATTTTTCTCAGCAATATCAGCTTCTTTCTTCTTGTAGGTGGATCCAGGCATGATCTCAAGGTTTTAAGTCACAAAATTTTCCACCTTTAGTAGATTTAAGCCACTTCAAATAGGGGAATTGCAGGAGCTCCTGATGAACAGGTCTGCTCCCTTCCCCTGCAAACCACGCCCCCCCTATTTATATCTTCTTGAATCCTCTCTCTCTTCTCTAGTATTAGCTATCCCACCTAGCTTTGTGTCATCAGCAAATTTAATCAGTTTACCCTCAATTCCTTCATCTAAATCGTTGATAAAGATGTTGAATAATACTGGGCCCAGGACAGAGCCCTGTGTTACCCCACTTGAGACATTCTTCCAACTGGATGTGCAGCCATTTACGACCACTCTTTGGGTCCGATCACTAAGCCAGTTATGAATCCACCTAACAGTTGCCTTGTCCATTCCATACTTAGTCGTTTTTTCAATAAGGATTGTATGAGATACTTTGTCAAATGCTTTGCTGAAGTCAAGATATACTATATCTACAGCATTTCCTTGATCCACCCAATCAGTGATTCCATCATAGAAGGAAATTAAGTTAGTCTGACATGACTTATTAGTTACAAACCCATGCTGACTCTGTTTAATCACTTCATTCTTATCTAGGTACTGACATACATGTTGTTTAATAATTTGTTCAAAGATCTCTCCTGGTATAGAAGTCAGGCTCACCGGCCTATAGTTGCCTGGGTCCACCTTCTTCCCCTTTTTGAAGATAGGAACAACATTTGCTCTTCTCCAGTCTTCTGGGACTTCTCCTGTTCTCCAAGAATTTTCAAAGATTATGGAGAGGGGTTCAAAAATTTCTTCTGCTATCTCCTTCAGTACTCTGGGGTGTAATTCATCTGGACCTGGAGACTTGAATTCATTTAGGTTAGCTAAGTGTTTCCTCACTATCTTTCTGTTTATAGATATCCTGGATTCTTCTATTCCCTTAATAGGACAGTGAAGAACAGTTGAGGTTACATTTCCTTTCTGAGAGAAAACAGATGCAAAATGGGAATTTAAAAGTTCGGCCTTCTCAACATCCTGTCTTACCATTTCATCATTTTCATCCTGTAAAAATCCTATAGCATCTTTGACTTTTCTTTTACTTTTGACATATCCCCAAAATCCTTTATGATTGCTTTTGACATCTCTTGCAAGCCTCAATTCATTTTCAGCTTTAGATAATCTGATTTGTGCCCTGCAGGTTCTGCAGACAGCATTATATTCTTCTTTAGATATGCCTCCCTCTTTCCATTTTATAAACATTTTTTTCTTCCTTTTTAGCATGTGCTTAAGTTCTGTGTTCATACATCCTGGTTTCCTTAAATGCTTCCTATTCTTCCCTCTTTTCGGAATTGTTAACAATTGTGCTTTGAGAATTTCATTTTTCAAGATTTCCCATCCTTCCTGGACATTTTTGTCTTTAAGGATATCCAGCCATTGGATCCCTCCAATTCTCTTTCTGAATCCCTTAAAATCTGCCTTTCTGAAATCTAACCTTGATGTCTGATTCTTCACAGGTCTTCCTCCTCTAGTTATCCAAAATTCTAAAATAGCATGGTCGCTACCTCCTAGGGTCCCAGCCACTTTTACCTCCTCAACCATTTCCTCCCTGTTTATAAGGATTAGATCCAAGGAAGCAGTTACCCTTGTTTTCTCCCCTACCTTTTGGAAGATAAAGTTGTCAGCAAGAGAGGATAAGAATTTCCTTGACCTGTTAGTTTTGCCTGAGAGAGATTCCCAACAAATGTCTGGATAGTTGAAATCTCCCATGACAACTATGTCATATTTTTTGGAGAACTTGGCCATTTGATGCATAAAGAGTTCATCCATATCTTCAGCTTGCACAGGCGGCCTGTAGTAAATGCCTACAATGGTGTCCTTTCCATTGTTCTGTCCTTGTATTCTTACCCAAACAGTTTCCACAGAATTCCCAGTCTCAGAAGCTTCAATCTCTGTGCAGATATATGCATTTCTAACATACAATGCGACACCTCCTCCTCGTTTATCAAGTCTGTTTCTTGCAAATAAGTTGTATCCTTCTAGTCTAGCATTCCAATCATGTGTACAGTCCCACCAAGTTTCAGTGATTCCAATGACATCATATTTATTTTCCTGTGTTAGTAGTTCCAATTCTCCTTGTTTGTTGCCCATGCTTTGTGCATTAGTATAGAAGCATTTTAGTTTGTGATTGGTTTCTCTTTCTCCAATATATCACCATAAGTTCTATTATACACAGGAGATCTGTACTTAGTATGCAGTGTCTGTGTACAGGTAATACAGTGCTCACTGGTGCCATCATACACAGGAGTTCTGAATATAGTGTCAGTGTACAGGTAATACAGTGATTACCAGTAACTTTATGCACAGGAGCTCTGTATATAGTGCATAGTGTACAGGCAATAAAGTGATCACCAGTAACATACACAGGACCTCTGTATTCAGTGTATAGTGTCAGTGTACAGGTAAGGCTAGTTTCACACTTGCTTTTTTTTGCAGCGCGTTTTTCCCGCAAAAAAACGCATTGAAAAAACGCATACATAAGCATACAACTGCTGCGTTTTTTTCAAGCATTTTTATGAGCATGCATGAAAAAAACGCAGCGTTTTTATGCGTTTGTATGCGTTTTTAGCGCGTTTTTACCGCGTTTGCGTTTTTTTCCAACATTTTTAGGTGGCCCCTCACACTACCCAAACCATGACTTTACTAACCCTAACCCTGACCCTAACCCTAACCCTGACCCTAACCCTAACCCTAACCCTGACCCTAACCCTTAACCAAATCATACTTAACCCTAACCCAAACCCTAAACCCTAACTAACCCTAACCCTAACCCTGACCCTAACCCTAACCCTAACCCTGACCCTAACCCTAACCCTAACCCTGACCCTAACCCTAACCCTAACCCTGACCCTAACCCTTAACAAAACCATACTTAACCCTAATCCTGACCCTAACCCTGACCCTAATCCTTAACAAAACCATACTTAACCCTAACCCTGACCCTAACCCTAACCCTGACCCTAACCCTAACCCTAACCCTGACCCTAACCCTAACCCTAACCCTAACCCTGACCCTAACCCTTAACAAAACCATACTTAACCCTAATCCTGACCCTAACCCTGACCCTAACCCTTAACAAAACCATACTTAACCCTAACCCTGACCCTAACCCTAACCCTGACCCTAACCCTAACCCTAACCCTGACCCTAACCCTTAACAAAACCATACTTAACCCTAATCCTGACCCTAACCCTGACCCTAACCCTTAACCAAACCATACTTAACCCTAACCCTGACCCAAAACCCAACCCTAACCCTGACCCTGACCCTAACCCTAACCCTAAACCCCCTTAACTAACCCTAACTCTAACCCAAACCCCTAAATTCCATGGTTAAAAAAAAAAACGCATATGCAAAAAAACGCTTACATGAGCATGCCAGTGCGCACATATGCGCATCCATAGGCTATAATGGCCATTTTTAGCGCAAAACGTGCGCATATGTGCGCATGCGCTTTTTTGCAGGGCCAAAAAATGCAACATGATGCGTCTGGAAAATCCAATCGCACACCCCAAAAAAACGCAGCGCATGAAAATCGCATACATGCGCTTACAAGCGCGCAGGTATGCGCACCCATGTTAAATATAGGGGAAAAAACGCATGCGCAGGTTAGCGTTTTTTTCCAGTGCTAAAAAACGCAAATGTGAAACCAGCCTAACACTGATTCACCAGTGACATCTCTAGCTGAAGTCCTTCATCTTTGTGTTTCTTTTTAATCCAGCGCAGACCATTACTTCTTTCAGGCAGGACTCAACTCTGCATAAAATAGCAGACTTATTTAGAGTCCCACTTCCAGAGCACATTCCCCACTTTTTCCCCCTTTCTTCTACACTACACATCTGAATAATAAAATAAATAATACATTTTATTTCTATAGCATCCACCATTAATACAGTGCCTACAAGTAGTATTCAACCCCCTGCAGATTTAGCAGGTTTACACATTCGGAATTAACTTGGCATTGTGACATTTGGACTGTAGATCAGCCTGGAAGTGTGAAATGCACTGCAGCAAAAAAGAATGTTATTTCTTTGTTTATTTTTTTTTTAAATTGTGAAAAGTTTATTCAGAGGGTCATTTATTATTCAACCCCTCAAACCACCAGAATTCTGTTTGGTTCCCCTAAAGTATTAAGAAGTATTTCAGGCACAAAGAACAATGAGCTTCACATGTTTGGATTAATTATCTCTTTTTCCAGCCTTTTCTGACTATTTAAGACCCTCCCCAAACTTGTGAACAGCACTCATACATGGTCAACATGGGAAAGACAAAGGAGCATTCCAAGGCCATCAGAGACAAGATCGTGGAGGGTCACAAGGCTGGCAAGGGGTACAAAACCCTTTCCAAGGAGTTGGGCCTACCTGTCTCCACTGTTGGGAGCATCATCCGGAAGAGGAAGGCTTATGGAACTACTGTTAGCCTTCCACGGCCTGGACAGCCTTTGAAAGTTTCCTCCCATGCCGAGGCCAGGCTTGTCCGAAGAGTCAAGGCTAACCCAAGGACAACAAGGAAGGAGCTCCGGGAAGATCTCATGGCAGTGGGGACATTGGTTTCAGTCAATGCCATAAGTAACGTACTCCACCGCAATGGTCTCCGTTCCAGACGAGTCCATAAGGTACCTTTACTTTCAAAGTGTCATGTCAAGGCTCGTCTACAGTTTGCTCATGATCACTTGGAGGACTCTGAGACAGACTGGTTCAAGGTTCTCTGGTCTGATGAGACCAAGATCGAGATCTTTGGTGCCAACCACACACGTGACGTTTGGAGACTGGATGGCACTGCATACGACCCCAAGAATACCATCCCTACAGCCAAGCATGGTGGTGGCAGCATCATGCTGTGGGGCTGTTTCTCAGCCAAGGGGCCTGGCCATCTGGTCCGCATCCATGGGAAGATGGATAGCACGGCCTTCCTGGAGATTTTGGCCAAGAACCTCCGCTCCTCCATCAAGGATCTTAAGATGGGTCGTCATTTCATCTTCCAACAAGACAATGACCCAAAGCACACAGCCAACAAAACCAAGGCCTGGTTCAAGAGGCAAAAAATCAAGGTGTTTGAGTGGCCAAGTCAGTCTCCTGACCTTAACCCAATTGAAAACTTGTGGAAGGAGCTCAAGATTAAAGTCCACATGAGACACCCAAAGAACCTAGATAACTTGGAGAAGATCTGCATGGAGGAGTGGGCCAAGATAACTCCAGAGACCTGTGCCGGCCTGATCAGGTCTTATAAAAGACGATTATTAGCTGTAATTGCAAACAAGGGTTATTCCACAAAATATTAAACCTAGGGGTTGAATAATAATTGACCCACACTTTTATGTTTAAAATTTATTAAAATTTAACTGAGCAACATAACTTTTTGGTTTGTAAGATTTATGCATCTGTTAATAAATCCTGCTCTTGTGTGAAGTTTGAAGGCTCTAACTTATTTGCATCTTATCAAACCTGCTAAATCTGCAGGGGGTTGAATACTACTTGTAGGCACTGTATATAATTGGTTATTATGCAACCCACCATTCCAAATGTAAATTATAATCCGCCACTGTGCCCTCACTATCAATACATAGCCACGTACTCCTTTCCCCCCCAATTCATTACCAGTCACTTTATCCTCAACGCCCCCCACTATGTACCTTCTGCTCTAACCCTTACCCAGATTCATTATAGTTACATGTCCCTTCTGCCTCAATTCATTGTCATGTCTTCTCTCTCTCCCACCCTCTATTCATTATTAACCGCTCTTCCCCACAATACATCATTTACTCCCCCACCCTCAAAATTCATCATTATCTTCTCTCCCCACTCCCCACCTTCAAATCACCATTTGCTCTATTCACCCCCACCTTAAATTCAATTGCTGTCCCCTGTCCCTCACACTCGCTTAATCATTTGCAGTCCCCTATCATTTCATCATGTGCAGTACCCCCTCAAACACACTTCATCATGTGCAGTCTCACTCCCCCCACCTCACCCATTTAAAAATTTTTATTTTTTTTTATACTTACCTCAGTCGTTCCCGGGACATCTAGTGTTTTCAGGAGTGAAGCAGCTAGAATGTATGGGCTGCTGACAGGACATGAAAGGAGCACATACATTCTAGCACATTCACTACTGAGACAGCTAGAATTTATGGGCTGTAGTCAGGACATGAAAGGAGCCCATACATTCTAGCTGCACAGCCGACTAGGTTAGAATGCCGTGAACAGCTCCAAAAAGGCTCCCGGGCCCCAGCGCCGACGTTTGCGCTGCAGTGCACCTTATTTTAGTGTACGATGGGGCCCGATCAGCAGAAGCACAAGAGTGGGGCCCCAGACCTGCGGGCCCCTCTGTGTACTGCTGCTCACCGGGCCCCATACAGCAGTGCAGTAAGGGCAGCAATGCCCTGATGGCGGCCCTGCCGCCAAAAGATGTTGACATCTCTGCCTCCTATATCACTGGGGCTGCCCTCAATCAATAAAGCAGCCTGTTGCAGGCATCACTGTAAGGCTGGTTTCACATTAGCGCTTTTTAAGCGCACGCACGGCCGGGGGTAGCTCCGCCCCCGAGCCGGCTCTCTGCCCGGCGTGCCCGCCCCTTGCTTGTAGCGCCGCCTCCTAGCGCACAGCGGCACCTGCGATCGGCGCACCCTATCTTTAGCATAGGGTGCGCAGATCGTGCGCAGGCCGTGCGCTAGTTGCGCTTTGACCTGCGCTGCGCACTTTTGACGGTGCGCCGTGCGCGCCAAAATCAAACTTTTCGGATTTCGGCGTGCTCGGCGCACCGTCAAAAGTGCGCAGCGCAGGTCAAAGCGCAACTAGCGCACGGCCTGCGCACGATCTGCGCACCCTATGCTAAAGATAGGGTGCGCCGATCGCAGGCGTCGCTGTGCGCTAGGAGGCGGCACTACAAGCAAGGGGCGGGCACGCCGGGCAGAGAGCCGGCTCGGGGGCGGAGCTACCCCCGGCCGTGCGTGCGCTTAAAAAGCGCTAATGTGAAACCAGCCTTAGTAACTGCATTATGGCCAAGTCATTTCCTTCATTAACCCCTTAGTGACCGAGCCAAATTTTTGAATTCTGACCAGTGTCACTTTATGGATTAATAACTCTGAAATGCTTCAACAAATCCCACTGATTTGGAGATTGTTTTCTCTTGGCACATTAAAATTTATAATTATTATAAATTTAGGTTGATTTTTTTATAAATAAACACAAAACATAACAGAAATTTGACAAAAATTTAAAACGATTAGCAATTTTTAAACTGTGAATGATTATTCCTTTAATCCAGATAGTCATACCACAGAAAAACAAGAATAAATAACATTTCCCTCATGTCTGCTTTAAATCAGCACCATTTGTAAAATGTTATTTTATTTTGTTAGCCTTTTAGGAGGTTTAACAATGTAGCAGTAATTTTTAATGGAAATTTACACAATTTTGTTTTTTGTGGGACCTAACATAGTAACCTAACATACCATAGTTAGTAAGGCCAAAAAAACACATTAGTCCATCCAGTTCAGCCTATAAAATTCTGTCAGAATAAATCCCCAGATCTACGTCCTTCTAAAGAACCTAACATTGACTGTAAGATACAATATTGTTACGCTCCAGGAAGACATCCAGGCCTCTCTTGAACCCTTCGACTGAGTTTGCCATCACCACCTCCTCAGGCAGGGAATTCCAGATTCTCACTGCCCTAACTGTAAAGAATCCTCTTCTATGTTGGTGGAAAAAACCTTCTCTCCACCAGACGCAGAGAGTGCCCCCTTGAGACCATCACCTTCCTTGGTATAAACAGATCCTCGGAGAGATATTTGTATTGTCCCCTTATATACTTATACATGGTTATTAGATCGCCCCTCAGTCGTCTTTTTTCTAGACTAAATAATCCTAATTTTGCTAATCTCTCTGGGTATTGTAGTTCCCCCATCCCCTTTATTAATTTTGCTGCCCTCCTTTGTACTAACGAGATTGGAAGGGACTTTGGGGGTCATTATATATATATATATATATATATATACAGTGGGGCAAAAAAGTATTTAGTCAGTCAGCAATAGTGCAAGTTCCACCACTTAAAAAGATGAGAGGCGTCTGTAATTTACATCATAGGTAGACCTCAACTATGGGAGACAAACTGAGAAAAAAAAATCCAGAAAATCACATTGTCTGTTTTTTTTTCATTTTATTTGCATATTATGGTGGAAAATAAGTATTTGGTCAGAAACAAAATTTCATCTCAATACTTTGTGATATATCCTTTGTTGGCAATGACAGAGGTCAAACGTTTTCTGTAAGTCTTCACAAGGTTGCCACACACTGTTGTTGGTATGTTGGCCCATTCCTCCATGCAGATCTCCTCTAGAGCAGTGATGTTTTTGGCTTTTTGCTTGGCAACACGGACTTTCAACTCCCTCCAAAGGTTTTCTATAGGGTTGAGATCTGGAGACTGGCTAGGCCACTCCAGGACCTTGAAATGCTTCTTACGAAGCCACTCCTTCGTTGCCCTGGCGGTGTGCTTTGGATCATTGTCATGTTGAAAGACCCAGCCACGTTTCATATTCAATGCCCTTGCTGATGGAAGGAGGTTTGCACTCAAAATCTCACGATACATGGCCCCATTCATTCTTTCATGTACCCGGATCAGTCGTCCTGGCCCCTTTTCAGAGAAACAGCCCCAAAGCATGATGTTTCCACCACCATGCTTTACAGTAGGTATGGTGTTTGATGGATGCAACTCAGTATTCTTTTTCCTCCAAACACGACAAGTTGTGTTTCTACCAAAGAGTTCCAGTTTGGTTTCATCAGACCATAGGACATTCTCCCAAAACTCCTCTGGATCATCCAAATGCTCTCTAGCAAACTTCAGACGGGCCCGGACATGTACAGGCTTAAGCAGTGGGACACGTCTGGCACTGCAGGATCTGAGTCCATGGTGGCGTAGTGTGTTACTTATGGTAGGGCTTGTTACATTGGTCCCAGCTCTCTGCAGTTCATTCACTAGGTCCCCCCGCGTGGTTCTGGGATTTTTGCTCACCGTTCTTGTGATCATTCTGACCCCACGGGGTGGGATTTTGCGTGGAGCACCAGATCGAGGGAGATTATCAGTGGTCTTGTATGTCTTCCATTTTCTAATTATTGCTCCCACAGTTGATTTCTTCACTCCAAGCTGGTTGGCTATTGCAGATTCAGTCTTCCCAGCCTGGTGCAGGGCTACAATTTTGTTTCTGGTGTCCTTTGACAGCTCTTTGGTCTTCACCATAGTGGGGTTTGGAGTCAGACTGTTTGAGGGTGTGCACAGGTGTCTTTTTATACTGATAACAAGTTTAAACAGGTGCCATTACTACAGGTAATGAGTGGAGGAAAGAGGAGACTCTTAAAGAAGAAGTTACAGGTCTGTGAGAGCCAGAAATCTTGATTGCTTGTTTCTGACCAAATACTTATTTTCCACCATAATATGCAAATAAAATGAAAAAAAAACAGACAATGTGATTTTCTGGATTTTTTTTTCTCAGTTTGTCTCCCATAGTTGAGGTCTACCTATGATGTAAATTACAGACGCCTCTCATCTTTTTAAGTGGTGGAACTTGCACTATTGCTGACTGACTAAATACTTTTTTGCCCCACTGTGTATATATATATATATATATATATATATATATATATATATATATATATAAACAAAAGTGATACCATTTTGAAAACGTCATCCCCCGACATATTGAAAACTGATGTCAGATAATTAATCCTTCAGGTAATTTTAAGGAATTAATGCAAAATGGCATGACAGGAATGAAAAAGTGTATTTTTACCACCTAAATGTCGGTAACTTCTAAACAGGCCGCTATAGCCGGGAGGCTCTAAAGGTACTGTCACACTTAGCGCGATGCACCAGCGATCCCGACCAGCGATATGACGCGGTCAGGATTGCTGGTACATCACTAAGTGGTCGCTAGTGAGCTGCTACACAGGCAGATCTCACCAGCGACATCGCAGGGGTCGGGGGTCGCTACTTACCTGTCAGATGCGGCGATCCTGACGTCCTCCCGCCCGCATCCACACGTCGCTCATCGTCACAGCAGGAAGCTGACGACGAGAAACGGTCCTGGACGTTCTTGCACGATCAGCGATAACCAGCAGGGGAGCGGTCGGAGGTAAGTATCAGACATAGCAATATCGCTATAAAGTCACAAAAACAAGTGACGTTATAGCGATATTGCTAGCGATATCGCTTAGTGTGACAGGCCCTTAAGGTCACTATTTGGCTGTGAATTGCCATGGCAAACATCAGGACCACACAATCATGATCTCAAGATGTCAATGAGATTAAAGTGGAAGCCCCCACACTCTGTTAACCATATATATATATATGCAGTGGGGCAAAAAAGTATTTAGTCAGTCAGCAATAGTGCAAGTTCCACCACTTAAAAAGCTGAGAGGCGTCTGTAATTTACATCATAGGTAGACCTCAACTATGGGAGACAAACTGAGAAAAAAAAATCCAGAAAATCACATTGTCTGTTTTTTTTTCATTTTATTTGCATATTATGGTGGAAAATAAGTATTTGGTCAGAAACAAAATTTCATCTCAATACTTTGTGATATATCCTTTGTTGGCAATGACAGAGGTCAAACGTTTTCTGTAAGTCTTCACAAGGTTGCCACACACTGTTGTTCAGCGTCGGACTGGAACACCTTGGGCCCACCAGAGAAAATCATTCTTGGGGCCCACTATGTAGCTGCATAGAGTTAAATACCAGACCACTAATTATGCGGTAAAACACGCTAATATCCGGGTATAATATAAGGTTGTACATGTCTTAATTATGTAGCAGGAGTTGGGGTAGCCCCCTCATAGAATATAAAGCAGCCCCCTCACATAGTATAATGCAGCCATCTCATAGAATATAATGCAGCCATCTCATAGAATATAATACTGCCCCCCTCATAGGGTATAATACTGCCCCCCTCATAGGGAATAATGCACCCCCTCGTAGGGTATAATGCACCCCTCATAGGGTATAATGCACCCCCTCATAGGGTATAATACTGCCCCCTCATAGGGAATAATGCATCCCCTCATAGGGTATAATACTGCCCCCCTCATAGGGAATAATGCTGCCCTCCTCATAGGGTATAATGCTGCCCTCCTCATAGGGTATAATACTGCCCCCCTCATAGGGTATAATGCTGCCCCCTCATAGGGTATAATGCTGCCCTCCTCATAGGGTATAATACTGCCCCCCTCATAGGGAATAATGCTGCCCTCCTCATAGGGTATAATGCTGCCTCCTCATAGGGTATAATACTGCCCCCCTCATAGGGAATAATGCACCCCCTCATAGGGTATAATGCTATATAGATATATAGATATAGAGTTAGATAGATATAGATAGAAAGATAGATGTAGAAATAGATAGATATAGAGCTAGATAGTAGATAATGGATAGAAAGTAGATAATGGATAGATATAGATAGAAAGATTCATAGAGATAGATAGAGATAGATATAAAGATAGATATAGAAAGAAATATAGATAGATAGATAGGTAGATAGATAGATATAGAGATAGATAGCTATAGATAGAAAGATATAGAGATAGATATATAGATAGAGATACATAATAGATAGAGATAGATAATAGATAGAGATATACAGATATAATAATAATAATAATAATAATAATAATAATAATAATAATAAAGACATATATAGATAGATATAGAGATAAATATATATAGATAGATGGCTATAAATAAAAATAGATAGAGATATATATAGAGATAGATATAGAGATAATAGATATAGAGATAGATAGATAGATATAGAGATAATAGCTAGATATAGAGATATGTATAGAGATAGATAGATATAGAGTTAGAAAGATAGATATAGAGAGAGATATAGAGATAGATAGAGATAGCTAGATAGATAGATGGATAGATATAGATAATAGAGATAATAGATATAGATATAGAGATAGATGGATAGATCAATAGATAGATAATTAGAGAGAGATAGAGATAGATAATGAGATATAGAGATAGATACAGAGATATAGTGTTAGATAGAAAGATAGATATAGAGATAGATAGATATAGAGATAGATAGATAGATATAGAGATAGATATGGATATAGAGATAGATAGATAGATATAGAGATAATATATAGATAGATAGATATAGAGATAATATATAGATAGCTATAGAGAGAGATAGAGATAGATATAGAGATAGATAGATATAGAGATAATAGATAGATATAGATAAAGATATAAAGATAGATAGAGATAGAGAGAGCGGTAGATAGAGAGAGAGATAGATATAGAGATAGATACAGAGATCGATAAATAGATAGAGAGATAGATATAGATAATAGATAGAGATAGATAAAGATAGATAATAAATATAGAGATAACAGATAGATATAGAGATAGAGTAAGATAGAAAGATATAGAGATAGGTAGATATAGATAATAGAGATAGCTAGATAGATAGACATAATAGATAGATATAGATATAGATAGATATAGAGATAGATGTAGAGATAGAAAGATAGATATAGAGATAGAGCGATAGATAGATAGAGATAGATAGATATAGAG
This sequence comes from Dendrobates tinctorius, assembly GCF_039654945.1. Taxonomy (NCBI): domain Eukaryota; kingdom Metazoa; phylum Chordata; class Amphibia; order Anura; family Dendrobatidae; genus Dendrobates; species Dendrobates tinctorius. The sequence goes on from NW_027361797.1 coordinate 42,152,060, forward strand.
ATAGATATAGAGATAGAAAGATAGATAGATATACAGAGAGATAGATATAGAGATAGAGATAAATAGATAGATAGATATATATAGAGAGAGATATAGAGAGAAATAGATATAGATATAGAGATAATAGATATATAGAGATAGATAGATATAGATATAGAGATAGATACAGAGAAAAGATATAGAGATAAATAGATAGACAAAGATAGATAGATATATAGATATAGAGATATAAAGATATAGAGAGAGCGATAGATATACAGAGAGATAGATATAGAGATAGATAGATATATAGATAGATAGCTATAGAGAGAGATATAGAGATAGAGCGATAGATAGCGAGAGATATAGATATAGAGATAGATAGATACAGAGAAAAGATATAGAGATAGATAACGGATAGATAAATAGATAGATAGGTATAGAGATAGATAGATATAGATATTAGATAGAGATATATATAGATAAAGATAGATAGATATAGATGGTAGCTAGATAGATAATAAATATAGAGATAATAGATATAGAGATAGATAGATAGACATAATAGAAAGATATAGAGATAGATAGATATAGAGATAGATGTAGAGATAGAAAGAGATATAAAGATAGAGCGATAGATAGAGATAGAAATAGATAGATATAGATAATAGATAGAGATAGATATAGAGATAGATATAGATAGATATAGATAATAGATAGAGATAGAAAGATAGATAGATATAAGAGAGATAGAGAGAGAGATAGATAGATAGATAGATAGATAGATAGATAGAGAGACAGATAGAGAGAGCGAGAGAGATATAAAAAAAACCCAAAACACAATACTCACCTCTCCTCCTCGCTCCCACGCTGATCCCGGCTTCAGTGTCAGGAGCTGCCCCCTCTGCCAGACACACAGCGGGTGCGCGATGTAGTGACGTCATCGCGCACTGGCTGTGAGTCAGGAGCAGAGAGGACTGAGGGCGGCGCCGGCCCTGATTTACAGCTGTAGTCTGCAGAGCGGCTTACTGGGCTGGGGGCGGGGCCTCTGGGGGTGGAGACCTGAAATGATATTCACTGCTTCGCAGTGAATATTCATTTCTCTTTAGCAGCGGGGACAGGGGCTCCTGCCTCCTGACACCCGCTGCTGCTCCGCTGGCAGGGGCCCCCATAGCAGCTGCATGGTGTGCGACACACCACTGGCTGGGGGCCCCTGGAGCAGCGGGGGCCCTAGGCAACTGCTGGCCCTGTATGCCAGCAGCTGCCAGGGCCCACCAGATGCCAGGGCCCACCGGAGAATCCTCCGGTTCTCCGGTGGGCCAGTCCGACGCTGCTGTTGTTGGTATGTTGGCCCATTCCTCCATGCAGATCTCCTCTAGAGCAGTGATGTTTTTGGCTTTTCGCTTGGCAACACAGACTTTCAACTCCCTCCAAAGGTTTTCTATAGGGTTGAGATCTGGAGACTGGCTAGGCCACTCCAGGACCTTGAAATGCTTCTTACGAAGCCACTCCTTCGTTGCCCTGGCGGTGTGCTTTGGATCATTGTCATGTTGAAAGACCCAGCCACGTTTCATATTCAATGCCCTTGCTGATGGAAGGAGGTTTGCACTCAAAATCTCACGATACATGGCCCCATTCATTCTTTCATGTACCCGGATCAGTCGTCCTGGCCCCTTTTCAGAGAAACAGCCCCAAAGCATGATGCTTCCACCACCATGCTTTACAGTAGGTATGGTGTTTGATGGATGCAACTCAGTATTCTTTTTCCTCCAAACACGACAAGTTGTGTTTCTACCAAACAGTTCCAGTTTGGTTTCATCAGACCATAGGACATTCTCCCAAAACTCCTCTGGATCATCCAAATGCTCTCTAGCAAACTTCAGACGGGCCCGGACATGTACAGGCTTAAGCAGTGGGACACGTCTGGCACTGCAGGATCTGAGTCCATGGTGGCGTAGTGTGTTACTTATGGTAGGCCTTGTTACATTGGTCCCAGCTCTCTGCAGTTCATTCACTAGGTCCCCCCGCGTGGTTCTGGGATTTTTGCTCACCGTTCTTGTGATCATTCTGACCCCACGGGGTGGGATTTTGCGTGGAGCACCAGATCGAGGGAGATTATCAGTGGTCTTGTATGTCTTCCATTTTCTAATTATTGCTCCCACAGTTGATTTCTTCACTCCAAGCTGGTTGGCTATTGCAGATTCAGTCTTCCCAGCCTGGTGCAGGGCTACAATTTTGTTTCTGGTGTCCTTTGACAGCTCTTTGGTCTTCACAATAGTGGAGTTTGGAGTCAGACTGTTTGAGGGTGTGCACAGGTGTCTTTTTATACTGATAACAAGTTTAAACAGGTGCCATTACTACAGGTAATGAGTGGAGGAAAGAGGAGACTCTTAAAGAAGAAGTTACAGGTCTGTGAGAGCCAGAAATCTTGATTGCTTGTTTCTGACCAAATACTTATTTTCCACCATAATATGCAAATAAAATGAAAAAAAAACAGACAATGTGATTTTCTGGATTTTTTTTTCTCAGTTTGTCTCCCATAGTTGAGGTCTACCTATGATGTAAATTACAGACGCCTCTCATCTTTTTAAGTGGTGGAACTTGCACTATTGCTGACTGACTAAATACTTTTTTGCCCCACTGTATATACACACACAGTTGTGGCCAAAAGTATTGACACCCCTGCAATTTTGGCAGATAATACTCAGTTTCTTGCTGAAAATTATTGCAAACGCAAATTCTTTGTTATTATTATCTTCATTTAATTTGTCTTAAATGAAAAAACACAAAAAGAATTGTCCTAAAGCCAAATTGGATATAATTCCACACCACACATAAAAAAGAGGGTGGACAAAAGTATTGGCACTGTTCGAAAAATCATGTGATGCTTCTCTAATTTCTGTAACTAACAGCACCTGTAACTTACGTGTGGCACCTAACAGGTGTTGGCAATAACTAAATCACACTTGCAGCCAGTTGACATGGACTAAAGTTGACTCAACCTCTGTCCTGTGTCCTTGTGTGTACCACATTGAGCATGGAGAAAAGAAAGAAGACCAAAGAACTGTCTGAGGACTTGAGAAACCAAATTGTGAGGAAGCATGAGCAATCTCAAGGCTACAAGTCCATCTCCAAAGACCTGAATGTTCCTGTGTCTACCGTGCGTAGTGTCATCAAGAAGTTTAAAGCCCATGGCACTGTGACTAACCTCCCTAGATGTGGACAGAAAAGAAAAATTGACAAGAGATTTCAACGCAAGATTGTGCGGATGTTGGATAAAGAACCTTGACTAACATCCAAGCAAGTTCAAGCTGCCCTTCAGTCCGAGGGTACAACAGTGTCAACCCGTACTATCCGTCGGCGTCTGAATGAAAAGGGACTGTATGGTAGGAGACCCTGGAAGACCCCACTTCTTACCCCGAGACATAAAAAAGCCAGGCTGGAGTTTGCCAAAACTTATCTGAAAAAGCCTAAAACGTTTTGGAAGAATGTTCTCTGGACAGATGAGACAAAAGTAGAGCTTTTTGGGCAAAGGCATCAACATAGAGTTTACAGGACAAAAAAAGAGGCATTCAAAGAAAATAACACGGTCCCTACAGTCAAACATGGCGGAGGTTCCCTGATGTTTTGGGGTTGCTTTGCTGCCTCTGGCACTGGACTGCTTGACCGTGTGCATGGCATTATGAAGTCTGAAGACTACCAACAAATTTTGCAGCATAATGTAGGGCCCAGTGTGAGAAAGCTGGGTCTCCCTCAGAGGTCATGGGTCTTCCAGCAGGACAATGACCCAAAACACACTTCAAAAAGCACTAGAAAATGGTTTGAGAGAAAGCACTGGAGACTTCTAAGGTGGCCAGCAATGAGTCCAGACCTGAATCCCATAGAACACCTGTGGAGAGATCTAAAAATGGCAGTTTGGAGAAGGCACCCTTCTAATATCAGGGACCTGGAGCAGTTTGCCAAAGAAGAATGGTCTAAAATTCCAGCAGAGCATTGTAAGAAACTCATTGATGGTTACCGGAAGTGGTTGGTCGCAGTTATTTTGGCTAAAGGTTGTGTAACCAAGTATTAGGCTGAGGGTGCCAATACTTTTGTCTGGCCCATTTTTGGAGTTTTGTGTGAAATGATCAATGTTTTGCTTTTTGCTTCATTCTCTTTTGTGTTTTTTCATTTAAGACAAATTAAATGAAGATAATAATACCAAAGAATTTGTGATTGCAATCATTTTCAGGAAGAAACTGAGTATTATCTGACAAAATTGCAGGGGTGTTAATACTTTTGGCCACAACTGTATGATGTAGTCACTAAGGTGTTAAACAGATTTGGACGGTGCCAACAGGGCCGCCATCAGGGCATTACTGCCCTTACTGCTGTATGGGGCCCGGTGATAAGAGGCAAAAAGGGGGGCCTGCCCGGTCTGCACTCAGGCAGCGGGCCCCCATCTCTTTGCTTCTCCTCCCCAGGCCCCTGTACATGAACGCCAGATGCATTAAAACACAGTGGTGTTTTAAAGATACACCACATTGTTGCTAATGTATCCGGCGAACATAAAAGGTCACTGTACCTTTAATTTGCGGCGGCTGGCCCGGTGCATCATGGAACTCCTGACGTCACACGCTGAAGCTGTTCCACTTCCTGTTTCCGGACTGGAGGAGCAGAGGAGCGTGCGTGTCACGTGGAAGCAAGGCAGATGGCAGCAGTCAGATGGCGGCGGCACCGAACAGTCGGAGGTGGGCGCGCGGGCGAGCAGCAGGGTGAGCAAGTCAGAACAGTCTCCGGCTGTGATGAGAAGAGGGCGGCTCACCATGACTGCTGCCTGGGCTGCAACTGGAATTACTGGAAGCAGCATATCGCTCTGCTGCATGCGACTCAGGCTGAGAAGGGAAGGCGAAGTGAGTGGTGACTACCTGGGGGCCGCATCAGCGCATTCAACAGGGCCCCGGCCCAGTCTGGGACCCCACTAGCCTCCGCCTGGGCTTTGTTAGATGAGGGCCCCAGTCCCCACTAGCCTCCCCCTGGGCCCTGGCTGTTAGATGAATGGGGTCTTTAGGTGGATGTAGTGAGGTGGTATTTATCATTGAATCATACGTACTTGTACGCCACTTCATGCATGGTGGCTGTCTATTTGCCTGGGGGTTTCTGTTTTTTCATCCTGTGGTGTTGTTTCTTTCATGATTTTATCTATCATTACTTGCAATCATACTTGTATGCATTAAATTAATAAAAATGATGATTTTTTTTACTCTATCCACCCGTTTGCTCTGTTTTCCTCCTTGCATGCATAGATTGACTCTGGAGTGGGTGCTTTGGGCTTTTCTGCCTAAGGGGGGCTGTTTGTACAGCCTCACCTTTTTGTTGACATTTTGATAATGTCACTGAGGTTTGTGCGTATAATTCTTGCAACTTTGTTTGTTTGCTATGACAAGGGAATCGTCTAAATAGGGCACCAATAGAATGTTTTCCCTTCTTACAAAGGATGCTACTTCCCCGATAATTTTTGTAAATATACAAGGGGCTACTGATACCCCGAAGGGTAGGCACGGATATTGGAGATGAGTGGGGATTTGAGCGATCTCTACTACCAATCTTGCTAATGTTCCCCCCATATTGGCACATGGTAATAGGCATCGGTGAGATCTATTACTGCCATGTAGCAGCCAGGGTCGAATAGCTTCACCGCTGACTCCAAGGTCTCCATTTTGAATTTTTCTGTTCTGATGTATTGGTTCAAGGCTTTGAGATTGAATATTGTCCTTAGTGACCCATCTGGTTTTGGCGTGAGGAGCAGAGTGCTGTAAAACCCCTTCCCTACTTGATGATACGGTACTTTTATTAGTACCTCTTTTTGTATGAGGAGTTGAACCTCCTTTTCTAGCGTGGCCTGATTCTTTTTGGCTACCCGGGTCACTTATTCGTTGCAGTGGAAGGCTCAGAAAGCTTAGTCGTAGACCCTCGGTTAACAGGTCGGTTACCCACTTTGAGGCGGGCAATGCTACCCATTGATGGACAAAGAACCGGAGCCTTCCCCCCACCGGTATCCTGGCGTCATTGTTTAGTATCTGGTCTTGGGGTGGCCTTACTAAAGAGGAATCCTTTTTCTTTCCTTTCTTTTCCCTCCAGGGTCTGCCCCGTATGGCTCTATCGTCCGGCCGCCCTCGGCTCCCTCTATTCCCTGATCCACGAAAGGACGAGCGAGCTTCAGTCCACCGACGCCTAGGGAATGGGGGTGGAAACCGTTTCTTTCTATCTGATGCAGTCTCTAAAATTTCGTCCAACGCTTTCCCAAACAGGTATTGACCCTCACAAGGGACGTCACAGAGTTTGACTTTTGACTGGAAGTCTGCTGACCAGTTTTTTAACCAAACTGCTCTGCGACCTGAATTCGAAAGGGCGCATGCACGGGCGGCACCTTGGACGGAATCTACTGCGGCGTCAGCCAGGAATCCCGCTGCCTTCTGTAGGGAAGGTATTGTTTCCAGCAGTCTCTCCCTTGGGCATTTTTTATTTGCTCACTTAATTCCTCCAACCACTTGACCATAGCACGTGCTGTACAAGTGGCGGCTACCACCGGTTTAAACGACTAAGCCGATGCCTCACAAGCAGATTTTAGAAATGCATCAGCTTTCTTGTCGAGGGGATCTTTTAAGGCGCCTATGTCCTCAAATGGCAATGCTATTCCCCTGGAGGTACTAGCAATGGCGGCATCTAGTCTGGGAGCTTGTTCCCCCCCCCATTTATCGCATACCTCTTCATCGAACGGGTATTTACGTTTGAGTGCCTGTGGTATGGACATCTTTTTGTTGGTTTTTTTCCATTCCATTTTAATTAGATTTAACAGGTTATCATGAAAGTGAAAAACCCTGCGTTTTTTCCCCCTCAAGATTGCTAAACATAGCATCTTGAATTGATTTTGGCTCTTTAGGAGTTTCAAGTCCCATTGTGGACCTTACAAGTTTTAGTAACTTTTCGATGTCTTCGGATAGAAAATAAGGACGACCCTTTTCCTCGTCCGAGGAGTCTAGGTCTGAGTCTTAGGGGCCTATTTCTCCCTGTTCTTCCTCTGACTCTATGTCGGTAGTAATTTCTGTAGGAGGAAGAGGAGGAGGTGGGGGCGAAGTTGGGGTTATGGCGGAGCTAAGTGTAGTCTGCTCCTTCAGCTCGTCTTTGACTGTTGTCTTTACTTGATCCCGGATCATAGACTTAATGTTCTGGAATAGGGATGGTGACTCTTCGGCCACTGTTCTCTTAATGCACGAGCGACAGTCGCTTCTCATAAGTTTTGGCTAGGGCCTTTTTGCATAACGCACACTCCTTAATTTTTTGTTTTGATGTGGCCTTTCCCTAAGAGAGACACAACATAGGGCAGTCGTTAATACAATGTGTTGCCTTTACAAAGGCACTCACCCGAACCCTCTGGGTACCCCGGTAGCCTGCGGTTCTTCCTCCTTTGCGTGCATCTCGCCTTCAGGGTCCATGTGAAGAACTTGCCGACTGGCTGCTGGCCTGGCTCTGCTGCTCTCCGGAGCCTTACACACAGCCTGCAGGGATCAGTGGCACCTCATGCCTTACTCCTTTTTTATGGAGGAGCGATGTGTGCCTCTGGGACCGCTCCCTCCCGGAAGTGCCCAGCACACTGTCTCCCCCGGTGTGTGACGTCACTTCCGGTGCGACCCGGAAGTCGTTCCCACTCAGTCGGCACCAGCATCGTGGTGGACACGCCTCCCCTGGCACAGCCTCCTGACAGGAGCGGCCGTCGGGGAGTCCAGTGAGGAGGAGCACCACTGCAGCGCCCACCAAGCCGGGCTGACAGGCGCACACTACCACGCCCCGCTGCCTCTTCACTCCCCACGGACCTCGGCCTCCAGGCTGGCTGTCATCAGAGGGGGATCCCTCGGAGGTACGTGCTCTGCCCCAGGCATCCGCCTGCAGGAAACCAAACTGGGGAGAGAGGTGCCGCCCCCTTCTTTTGTCTCTGCTACAGGTTTCCTGTGGGCAGATACCATCTCTCATGTCTACGGTGCTGTCATGGGGAAGGGAAAATTTTTATTTTTATTTACAGGAGACCAAAGCTTCAATGGAATGGGCTTTATGTGAGTATGACTAGGTTTGTTATTTTTAAATAGAAAAAGTTAAGTTTTGTGTCTTTATTTCAAATAAAAGACTTTATTCTGGCTGTGTGTATATTTACAATACAACTATAGGATTAGTAGTGGATAGTAGTCTTATTGATGCCATGAATCCCATGAACATGAACTCCACTTGCCACTGCCACAGTTCAAAATACTTCAAAAATGCTCACTACACTCCTAGATGAATTCTTTGATGGGTCCAGGTTCCAAAATGGGGTCTCTTATGGGGGAGTTCTGCTGTGACATGTCAGAGCACTTTCAAATGCAACTTAGCCTAGATTCAGATTACGTTTTGCAGCCCGTTCAATCCATAGCGTTATGCTATACCTGCTAGCGCTGATGATTCATCAGCGCTAGCGGTGACTGAGCCTCAGACGCTGCAGCCCGCATCCGAGGCTCCGTCACTGAATGAGGGCACATCACGAACGTGTGCCGCTTTACGGCATGTGTCGCGATGTGCTACATAATGGGGTCAATGGCATTGTTAATGGATAGCGTTACACCGCGGTGTAACGCAATTCGTCTAACAGACTGCCTAAACGCAGTGTGACCCCGGCCTAAGTCACTCCATTGTTTCCGAGCCCTGCCGTGCGCACAAACAGTAGTTTTCTCAGAATCAGTGGGATCTGTTCAAGCTTCCAGAGTTATAACTACATAAAGTGACACTGGCCAGATTTCAAATATTTGGCCTGGTGATTAAGGTCAAAATTGGCTCAGTCACTAAGGAGTTAAATAACTGAAAAAAATGGTGTGGGACCCCTCTATTCTTGATAGCCAGCCTTGATAAAATGAACAGCTGAGGGTTACAGCCTGCAGCTATATGTTTTGGCTAGCTTGCTATCAAAAATACAGGGGAACCGCAGCCATTTAAAAAAAAAAAATTATTGATATCGCAGACCCCAGCTGATTAGCATCTTAACTCCCAGAGCTTTTTTTGGTTTTGCGTTTTCGTTTTTCGCTCCCCTTCTTCCAAGAGCCATAACTTTTTTATTTTTCCGTCAATATGGCCATGTGAGGGCTTATTTTTTGCGGGACGAGTTGTACTTTTGTACGACATCATTGGTTTTAGCATGTAGTATACTCAAAAATGGGAAAAAAATTCCAAGTGTGGTGAAATTGCAAAATAAAGTGCAATCCCACACTTGTTTTTTTTGGCTTTTTTGCTAGGTTTACTAAATGCTAATACTGACCTGCCATTATGATTCTCCAGGTCATTACGAGTTCATAGACAAACATGTCTAGGTTCTTTTTTTATCTAAGTAGTGAAAAAAAATTCCAAAGTTTGCTTAAAAATTTTTTTTGCTCCATTTTTGATACCCGTAGGGTCTCCATTTCTCATGATCTGGGGTTGGGTGGGGGATTATTTTTTGCGTGCTGAGCTGACGTTTTTAAGGATACCATTTATGTGCACATACATTCGTTTGATCGCCCGTTATTGCATTTTAATGCAATGTCGTGGCGACCAAAAAAACGAATTCTGGAGTTTTGATTTTTTTTTTTCCCGCTACGCCGTTCAGCGATTGGTTAATTTTTTTTTTTTTATTAATAGAACAGGTGATTCTGAACCCGGCGATACCAAATATGTGTAGGTTTGATTTTTTTTATTGTTTTATTTTGAATGGGGTGATTTAAACATATTTTTTTTTTTTCATATTTTTTAAAACTTTTTTTATATTTTCGCATGCTTCAATAGCCTCCATGGGAGGCTAGAAGCATCCACTTCTTGATCGGCTCTGCTACATATAGGCGATGAGCAGATCGCCTATATGTAGCAGAATTACAGCATTGCTATGAGCGCCGACCACCGGGTGGCGCTCATAGCAATGCCTCATCAACGACCATAGAGGTCTCTGTGAGACCTCAGGTTGTTATGACAGCGCATCGCTGACCCCCGATCACGTGACGGGGGTCGGCGATGCGCGTATTTCCGGCCGCTCGCTGGAAGCTATAGTTAAATGCCAGCTGTCAGCGTTTGACAGCAGGATTTAACTAGTTAATAGGCGCGGGTGCACCTATTGCGGGCATATGTCAGCTGTTGAAAACCGCCGGAGCCCTCATCAAAGCGGGGGTAGTGCTATTAGACGTACTATTGCGCCCAATGGCAGTAAGGGGTTAATACTCCTTTCAGCCCGTGGACCCGTGGAAGCGCTCGAGTAGCGTGAAATGGCCGTAGTCAGCCATTTGACACACTCTCCTTCACATCTCCGACGTGACATGTAATTCAGTGTCAATAAACATTCATCATTATCCCGCAGAGTGCGACCTTTTTCTCTTGGAAACTACATTCGTCTTGCTACGAGGTCAAGCACCCGGGAGTCCTGGATGTGAGCTCTCCGCCTGCTGCCAGCCACGGACCTTAGCACGGTAACAGCGGTGCCGTCCGCTTTCTTGCATTGACTTCATTAAATATATATTTCATACATGTCATAGAGACACATATATATATATATTTCTAATTCATACAGTTCATCATAGCAGAATAGCCGCTGAAACATTTGCCGGCTTTTGTATAATCATTCTCCTGCCTGACATGAAATGACACATGGTTTACATATAGTTAACCATTTCATTTCATGGTTTTTTTTTTTATGTCTATCACTATTAATTATATGAGGGCTTGTGGGTAACATTTTTGAGTTGAAGGGGTTCATTTAAGGGGTTAATTCGTTGTATTAAATTGCGGGGACTCCCTGCAGCCTCAGTGACGTCAGCGGGAGTCCCCGCAATTTAATACAATGAATTAACCCCTTAAATGAACCCCTACAACTCCAAAATTTTACCCACAAGCCCTCATATAATTAATAGTGATAGACATAAAAAAAAAACATGAAATGAAATGGTTAACTATATGTAAACCATGTGTCATTTCATGTCGGGCAGGAGAATGTTATACAAAAGCCGGCAAATGTTTCAGCGGCTATTCTGCAATTAAGAACTGTATGAATTAGAAATATATATATATATATATATATATATATATATATATATAAAATAAATGTGTCTCTATGACATGTATGAAATATATATATATTTTTTTATTTTTTATTTAATGTGTCAAGATCTATTAATTCGTTTCTTTATTTAACCGGGCACTGTGATTTTACTGTATTTTGGAAAAAAAAATGCCGGCTTTTGGTGCGATTTTATCGCAGCTCACACATCGGGTCCGCTTGCAATCCAATTTTTTCACGCCCCCATAGACTTGCATTGTCGAATCCGATCCGAAAATAGGTGATAATCGCAGCATGCTGCGATTGTCTCAGTCCGAGGATCGGATCCGATCAAAAATCGCATGATGTGAGCTGCCCCATAGAATAACATTGGGAAGAATGCAATGCGATTTTTTTTTTTTTTTTTTAATCGCATTGCATTCGTCCGTTTTAATCGCCAGTGTGACCCCGGCCGTACGGTTTTTTCCAGTACCAGAAATATCACGACTTGAGAGAGCCATAATTGTGTTTCTTTGGAAATTGCAACACAATGTAACACATGATAATCAAAATATATCTACTCCATAATAGTATATACAGTATATAAAAAGATTGGTTTAGGACACAAAAAGCAAACCATCACATAGCCATCGTGAGGGAAAAACAAAAAAGTTATGGTTCATAGAAAATGAGAGGCAAAAACAAAAGTTTAAACAGTGGCAAGTCCCCCAGTTGGGAAGGTGTTAATAAATACAAGAGGAAGATCATAAATGACATAGTAAAAAGTTGCATACAAAATTCTTAAAAAAAAAAGAAGGAAATAAACAAGTACTCGATCACTTACAGTTTGTGTTTAGGATCCAGGGGAGGCAGAAACTGGGACAAGTCTTCAGTTTGACTGACTCCAAGAAATGACCAACATCCAAAACTCTTTTTAAGACCTTGTCGGTTGTTTCCCATCCCCCATCTTGTGACCTCCAGACAGGGCCAGGATAATTGCATTCTATGGCTCTTTATGTTGATTTGAGGTCAAAGAAAAGCAATTCACAGACCAAATGTGAAAATAACAACCACTCCACACAGCAATAGTTGTGGGGGACACTATGCTGGGTCTATGGCTTTGTGCTTCAGGAGGCCTAGAGCCAGTGTCTTCTCCCCACTTACAATAGGGAATGTTAGGCTGGCGTCACACTAGATAGAAATACGGACGAGTGAGAGGCGTAAAAACATCGCACTAAACACGGACCAATGATTCTCTATGGGGCAGCTCCCAACAGCCGTATATTTTTTGGCCGTATTTTACGTGCCGAGGCAATCGCAGCATGCTGCAATTGTCAGCGTACTACGGCCAAAATACGCCAATGCAAGTCTATGTTGGCGTAAAAAATACGGATTACACACGGACCAGATGTGTGACTTGCGAGAAATACAAAAGTCGGCAATTCATTTTGCGAGACAGTAAAATCACACTGACATGTTTCATAAACAAACGAAAGAATAGATATAGACACATAGAATACATATATATTTATACACACATGTCATTGAGACATATATATATTTACATTTCACAGAGTTCTACATAGCATAATAGCCGCTAATTCAATTGCCAGCTTCTGTAAAATCAATGCAAAACCCGACATGAAATGACACATGGTTTACATACAGTAAACCATTTCATTTCATGTATTTTTTTTTTTATATGTCCCTGACTAATAATTAAATTAGGGTTTGTGTGTAAAATTTGGGATGTCTAGTTCTTAAATTAAGGGGTTAATTCGTTGTAAAAAAAATGCATGGCCTTCCGCGGTAAAATCGCAACCAGAGAGGTAAAGCAGGTGAGTGAGGGCAGATTTTAATAGCCTTGAGAGGGACCATTGTTTTTGACCCCCCTGGCTACAAAAATCTGCCCCAGCCACCCTAGAAAAGGCGCATCTATAAGATGCGCCTTTTCTGGCACTTATCCACTCTATTCTCATTGCCCTGTAGTGGTGGCTAATGGGTTAATATTAATGAGTTAATGTCACCTTGCTACTGGAAGGTGACATTAAGCCGATTAATAATGGAGAGGTGTCAATAAGACACTTATCCATTATTAACTCTTGACTAGAGTTGAGCGATACCGTCCGATACTTCAAAGTATCGGATCGGAATGGATCGGCCGATCTTAAAAAAAAGTATCGGTATCGCCGATTCCGATACCGGAAGTCCCATTCAAGTCTATGGGACTTCCGGTATCGGAATAAGAAAAACCCTGTTTTTGCCTTGTACAGCCTCTCTGGGGTCTGTACGGGCCTTTCGGGGGGGCTGTGCCGGCCTGCCAGGGGGTCTGTGCAGGCTCCGGTGGTCTGTGCCGGCCTGCCGGGGGGGCTGTGCAGGCTCCGGGGGGCTGTGCCGGCCTGCCGGGGGGCTGTGCCGGCCTGCCGGGGGGGCTGTGCAGGCTCCGGGGGGCTGTGCCGGCCTGCCAGGGGGCTGTGTCGGCCTGCCGGTGGTCTGTGCAGGCTCCGGTGGGCTGTGCCGGCCTGCCGGGGGGCTGTGCCGGCCTGCCAGGGGGCTGTGCAGGCTTCGGGGGTCTGTGCAGGCATCGTCCGATGGGACTACAAGTCCCATCGGGCGATGCCTGCTACCATGACAGTGATTGACACATTAGCCAATGATGGGACAGTAGTAGTCCCATCATCCGGCTAATGTGTTGAATGTAAAAAAAAGTAAAATAAAAATGACATGCTACATTCATACTACATACTACATACATGCTACATTCATACTACATATATACTACATGCAACATACATACTACATATATACTACATGCATGCAACATGCATACTACATATATACTACATGCAACATACATACTACATATATACTACATGCATGCAACATGCATACTACATATATACTACATGCTACATACATACTACATATATGCTACATACATACTACATGCTACATACATACTACATATATGCTACATACATACTACATATATACTACATGCATGCTACATACATACTGCATGCTACATACATACTACATGCTACATACATACCACATATATACTACATACATACTACATGCATGCTACATGCTACATACATACCACATACATACTACATACATACTACATGCATGCTACATACATACTACATGCTACATACATACTACATATATACTACATGCATGGTACATACATACTACATGCTACATACATACTACATATATACTACATGCATGCTACATACATACTACATATATACTACATGCATGCAACATGCATACTACATATATACTACATGCTACATACATACTACATATATGCTACATATATACTACATGCATGCTACATACATACTACATGCTACATACATACTACATATATGCTACATACATACTACATATATGCTACATACATACTACATATATACTACATGCATGCTACATACATACTGCATGCTACATACATACTACATGCTACATACATACCACATATATACTACATACATACTACATGCATGCTACATGCCACATACATACCACATACATACTACATACATACTACATGCATGCTACATACATACATGCTACATACATACTACATATATACTACATGCATGCTACATACATACTACATGCTACATACATACTACATATATACTACATGCATGCTACATACATACTACATACATACTACATGCATGCTACATACATACTACATGCTACATACATACCACATACATACTACATATATACTACATGCATGCTACATACATACTGCATGCTACATCATGCTACATACATACTACATACATACTACATGCTACATGCATGCTACATACATACTACATACATACTACATGCTACATACATACCACATATATACTACATACATACTACATACAATACATTCATACAATACATACATAGACATACAGTACATATAACATAGAGTAACATACTTACCAATACTTGTCACATTGTTCCCCGAAGCCATTGTCTTTTACGGAATAAATATTAACATAACAAACCACAAAAATACTCACCCACGATCCGAAGCAGTCCACGAGTGTGTCCCACGACGATCTTGGGTAGAGAACGGCAGCATCAGCTGATGCTGCCGTTCTCTACGGGCTGCAGGAATCCAATGACGGAAGGTAGGTATCCTTCCGCACTGTATTCCTCCGCCACTTAAAAAAAAAAAAGTCCCTAGTCTCACTTTATGCCATTGCTGTGTGGGAACCAGGAGACAGGCCAGCACACCAGGAGATATGGAGGGGGCCGTAGGAGGGCAACAACCCAGCAGCTGGACCGCTACCTCAGCCTTTGTGCAAGGAGGAACAGGAGGAACACTGCCAGAGCCCTGCAAAATGACCTCAGCAGGCCATAAATGTGCATGTGTCTGCACAAACGGTTAGAAACTGACTCTATGAGGATGGTCTGAGTGACCGACGTCCACAGATGGGGGTTGTGCTCCACTATTTCACCTCCCCTCAGTATAGTCACTTGAGACAACAATTCGCTATTGACTGCAAAGTGTGGGTACCTGGTGGCAACCCCATCAATCACAGACACATTTTCAAAGGCCCCTTTTAAGGTAAGATACCTCATATGAGCAGTCCCTAAATTTTCCTCAGACACCCCCAGCTCAGGAACTTCGGCGTCGCTAGTCACCGATTTGTCTTCATCACCAGCTAGGGCACACAAGGAGAACTCATCCACCTCCAACTGCAATGGGGATTCGTCAGGTTTGCGCTGGCTCCTGCTTGAGACACTGGGCACCCCTGCTTTTCCCCACAAGTCCCAGAACAGGCTGAAGTCCCGCCCGATTATCACAGAGTGTAGTAAGCCTCTGACTACCCCGACCTCGGGGAACTCCATACTATGGCTTGTTTTAATCAACACTCCAGCAACAGGGTAGTCTTTGAAATCCCCGTGGATACAGCGGACGCCCACATGTTTCCCTGCGATCAACTGGTGGGGAAGCGTGGAACTTATCAGGGTCACCAAGCTCCCAGAGTCCAAGAGTCCTGACAGCAGTACTCCGTTTATTGTCATGGGACATGACTGCGGTTGATGCACACTGCAGGCTGGGTAGGCATAATACCAGCAGCACCTACCGAGGCTGCAATCCATCTGCTCGGAAGACATAGGACAACGGGCCGCCATGTGTCCTGGACTGTGACACCGCCAGCAGATAAGGTCTTTAGCAGCAGCCTTTGGTAGCCACTCAGCAGCTCCTTGGAACCTTGGATTCCGACAGTGGTGGCTCAGTTACCCCTCTTTTGGGACTCGGGCTCACGCTGGGTATCCCAGTATGGAGTTGTACCATTTGTCATGATCCAGGACGGGGTTTCGCTTTGGCCCGTCCTGGTCTGACTGGGGGTTAATTGTTCCGCCTCTCCCTGGCAGAGGGCGGCTAATTAATGCTCACTGGACCTAGGTCCGGTGTCAGTTATACTCCTGCCCGCCCTCGGCTGAGTTAGTTGACCTTGTGCGTACGTGTGCCTTGTGCCTGATATCTAGCTTGCTTGTTTGGTTTTGATCGGGTTCTGTCCCTGTTACGAGTTCTGCCTGTCCCTCTTGTACTGCGCTACCTCTCGTGTATGACTCTCGGCTTGTGACCCGACTTCTCTCTGCTCGTCCCCTTGGTACTGCGTCGCCTGTTGTGAGTTCATTTTCCCCTTCGTCATTGAGGTCTGGTGAAATCCCTATTCTGGTAAAGGAAGGTAATGAGCCTGATTATCAGGCACCTGAGTCTAATGAGGATGACTGGCTGAGTGGAGTCACGGACTGGATATAAGGCTGCCGACGCCCTTCTGCCCTGCGGGTGATTTCTCTGTGGACTTCTAGGACACCAGTCTGATTCCTGCTCCTCTAAAGCTAAGTTTTCTGTTTTGCCTGTTAGCATTTTTGTTTTTTGTTTTCCTTGCTTTTCTGTATTCTGCCATTCCCTGCTGGGGTGAGCTGAAT
The DNA here is from genome assembly GCF_039654945.1 of Dendrobates tinctorius. Taxonomy (NCBI): domain Eukaryota; kingdom Metazoa; phylum Chordata; class Amphibia; order Anura; family Dendrobatidae; genus Dendrobates; species Dendrobates tinctorius. The sequence continues at coordinate 42,169,068 of NW_027361797.1, forward strand.
CTCCTTTTGCCTGTAGCTCTGCCTTCAGAATATTCCTGAGTACTGACATAGCTTTTTTGAAGCCTAGCGTCTTCAGGGTCTTTTTCACTGTCAGTCTGTTGGCTCTTATTTTCATAGGGTTTTTCACGGATTGCAGACAGCAGCCTTCCTGTCCTTTTCTATCTAGTTAGCTTGGGCCCCGTCTTTGCTCAGTCTATCTTTCTGTCTGTGTTAGTATTTTCATCTTGCTTCACCGTCATTATATGTTGGGGGCTGCCTATTGCTTTGGGGTCTGCTCTGAGGCAGTTTAGATTTCCCCTTTCTTTCTTTAGGCCTATTTAATTCTCCGGCTGTGATCGAGGGGTCTTGGGCATCGTAGGAACCCCCCACGGCTACTGCTAGTTGTGTTGATAGGTTCAGGGGTCTGCAATCCGATAGCTGCCAACTTCTCTGGTTTTCTGGACTTAGCTAGCATTTTGTTTTTGCCTCCTACGGTGACTCTATCATAACAGAATCACCCGCCATATCGCAGATCCTAGGGTACTCAATAGCAGGAAAGAATTGTGTTTAAAAAAAAAAAAAAGGTGTGTGTATATTCTTTCCTCTATATCTCTGAGGCTGTAGGGGGAATTTTTTTTTCTCTCAATGGAGATAAAGCAATTGTCTGATCATGTGGAGCAGCTCGCTGCGGAAGTGCGGGGAATTTCCGCCTACCTTGCTCGTTCGCATGCTGTTGAACCAAAGATCCCTACACCTGATGTATTTTTTGGGGATCGATCTAAATTTTTGAGTTTCAAAAATAATTGTAAATTATTTTTTGCCTTGAAGCCTAACTCGTCAGGGAGCTCCGCGCAGCAGGTTAAAATTGTCATCTCTTTGCTGGGTGGCGATCCCCAGGATTGGGCGTTTTCTTTGAAACCAGATGATCCTATTCTGACTAATGTGAACGCATTCTTTCAAGCTTTGGGGTTGTTGTATGACGAACCTAATGCTATTGATCAGGCTGAAAAGACCCTGTTGGCATTGAACCAGGGTCGAGATTCTGCAGAGTTGTACTGTCAAAAGTTCTGAAAGTGGGCGGTCCTTACTACCTGGAATGATAATGCCTTGGCTGCTCTCTTTCGGAAGGGTTTGTCAGAAGCCGTAAAAGATACTATGGTGGGATTTCCTGTTCCCTCTGGTCTGGACGATTCTATGTCATTAGCCATTCAGGTTGATCGGCGTTTACGTGAACGCAGGATTGCACAAGAGGTGTTGCCACCGGTTGAACAGACGTCTGAACCTATGCAATGTGATAGTTTTGTCTAAGGCGCAACGTCAGGAGTTCAGAAGGCGTAATAAGCTGTGTTTTTTCTGTGGAGATGCCTCGCATATTATTTCTGTTTGTCCTAAACGAGAGAAACGCTTTGCACACATGTTTTCTGTTGGTGGTGTTCAACCTAAGTTTCTTTTGGCAATTACTCTGATCTGCTCCCTGTCCACATTTTCCACCAAGGCTTTTGTGGATTCGGGAGCAGCGCTAAACCTAATGGACTTGGATTTTGCTAAACGTTGTGGATTTCCGATGACACCTCTGCAGACGCCTATCCCTTTGAGGGGGATTGATGCTACTCCTTTGGCTAAAAATAAACCTCTGTTTTGGACCCAGGTGGTTATGCAGGTCGCCCCAGACCATCAAGAAAATTGCAGATTTTTGGTATTACATGGTCTGCATGATGCCGTTGTTCTGGGGTTTCCTTGGTTGCAAATTCATAATCCAGTTTTGGATTGGAAATCTGTGTCTGTGGTGAGTTGGGGTTGTCGGTGTGCCTTTTGTGAGGCTCTGTTTTTTTCCACCTCTCCTCAGTCGCATGATGTTCCTGACTATTTGGCAGACTTTTATTATGTATTTAGTGAGAATGAGTCTGCGTCCTTGCCTCCTCATAGGAGTTATGACTGTGCAATTGAACTAAGCCCAGGGTGTAAATTTCCCAAGGGTCGGCTCTTCAATTTATCTGTACCCGAGCACGAGGCTATGCGGTCCTATAGTAAGGAGGCGTTGGAGAAGGGTCATATTAGACCATCCTCTTCACCCTTAGGTGCCGTTTTTTTTTTTTGTGGCCAAAAAGGATGGTTCTTTAAGGCCTTGTATTGATTATCGTGCCCTCAATAAAATTACTATTAAATATCAGTATCCGTTACCCCTGATTTCGGATCTATTCTCTAGAGTTAGAGGTGCTTGCTGGTTTACCAAGCTTGACCTCAGGGGGGCGTATAATCTTATCCGCATTAAGCAGGGGGATGAATGGAAGACGGCGTTTAATACTCCGGAGGGACATTTTGAGTACCTGGTGATGCCTTTTGGGCTCACTAATGCCCCTTCTGTCTTCCAGTGCTTCATGAACGATATTTTCCAAGACTTTGTCAATAAATTTTTGATTATCTATCTGTATGATATTTTGATCTTCTCCAAGGATTGGGATTCTCATGTGGAACATATTCGGATTGTGTTCCGGATCTTGAGGGAGAATTCCCTGTATGTCAAAGGATCGAAATGCCTTTTTGGAGTACAGAGGATTTCATTTTTGGGATTTATTTTGTCTCCGTCAACTACTGAAATGGACCCGGCCAAGGTACAGGCCATTTATGATTGGGTTCAGCCCACTTCTTTGAAGGCCCTCCAGAAGTTTTTGGGTTTTGCTAATTTTTATCGGAAATTTATAGCAAAATTTTCTAGTATTGCCAAGCCATTGACTGATCTGACTAAGAAGGGTGCTGATGTGTTGAATTGGTCTCCTGAGGCTGTTGCTTCCTTTCAGGAGCTGAAGCGAAGATTTACCTCCGCCCCGGTTTTGCGGCAACCTGATGTCTCACTCCCGTTCCAGGTAGAGGTGGATGCTTCTGAGATTGGTGCAGGAGCTGTTTTGTCCCAAAAGGATCCTGTAACATCTAAAATGAATCCCTGTGCTTTCTTTTCCCGAAAGTTCTCTCCATCTCAATGTAACTATGATGTGGGGAATCGGGAACTGTTGGCCATGAAATGGGCATTTGAGGAGTGGAGACATTGGTTGGAGGGAGCTAAACATCAAGTTGTGGTCCTCACTGACCACAAGAATTTGATTTACCTAGAGTCGGCTAAACGCTTGAACCCTAGACAGGCTAGGTGGGCCTTGTTTTTTACACGTTTTGATTTTGTGGTCTCTTTTCTTCCTGGAACTTAGAATGTCAAGGCAGACGCCCTCTCTAGGAGTTTCTTTGCTGATTCTCCTGTGGTGACCAAGCCTGCTACCATCTTAGGCGAAGGGGTAGTTCTTTCTGCCATCTCGCCCGATTTGAGACGTGCTCTGGAAGAGTTCCAGGAGGACAAACCTGAGCGTTGTCCCAGTGGAAAGTTGTATGTTCCTGACCAGTGGAAGAAGAGAGTGATGTCTGAAGTTCATTGCTCTGCATTGGCTGGTCATCCAGGTATTTTTGGTACTAGAGATCTGGTGAGTCGCTCTTTTTGGTGGCCCACCTTGTCTCATGATGTCAGGAATTTTGTGCAGTCCTGTCGGACTTGCTCCCGGTCTAAATCTTGTTCTTGCTCTAGTGGGTTGTTGATGCCTTTGCCGGTCCCCAGGAGGCCATGGACCCATATTTCAATGGATTTCATCTCTGATATGCCGGTCTCTCAAAGAATGACCGTTATTTGGGTGATTTGTGATAGGTTATCTAAGATGGTTCATCTTGTACCACTCCCTAAGTTGCCATCTTCCTCTGAGTTGGCGCCCCTGTTTTTGCAACAGGTGGTTCGCTTGCACGGGATTCCTGAGAGCATTGTATCTGATAGAGGAGTTCAGTTTGTGTCTAGATTTTGGAGGACTTTCTGTTCCAAGCTGGGAATTCAGTTGTCCTTCTCCTCTGCTTTTCACCCTCAGACCAATGGGCAGACAGAGAGAACAAACCAGACCTTGGAGTTGTATTTTAGATGTTTTATTTCCGCTGATCATGATGATTGGGTTTCATTTTTGCCCTTGGCCGAATTTGCTTTAAATAATAGAGCTAGTTCTGCCACTTTGATGTCACCTTTTTTTGTAACTTTGGGTTTCATCCTCGATTTTCTTCAGGGCAGGTGGAGCCTTCTGCCTGCCCAGGTGTTGACACTGTGGTGGAGAGAATGCACCAGATCTGGGACCAAGTGGTGGATAAGTTATCTCTCTCCCAGGAAAAGGCCCAGCGGTTTTCCAATCGACATAGGACCATTGGTCCCCAGTTTAAGATTAGTGATATGGTGTGGTTATCATCAAAAAATATTGCTATGAAGGTGGCTTCTCCTAAGTTTAAGCCTAGATTTATTGGACCTTACAAGATTTTGGAGATTATTAATCCGGTCTCTTTTCATTTGGCTCTTCCTGTCACATTTAAAATCCATAATGTGTTCCATAAGTCCTTGTTGAAGAGGTTTGTTGAACCAGTTGTTCCTGGGGTGGCACCTCCAGACCCTGTATTGGTTGAAGGTAACATGGAATATGAGGTAGAGAAAATACTGGATTCGCGTCTGGATAGACGGAGACTCCAGTATTTGGTTAAGTGGAAGGGTTATGGTCAGGAGGATAATTCCTGGGTCTCTGCCTCTGATATTCATGCCAAAAGATTGGTGCATGCATTTCATCGGGCTCACCCTGATCGCCCTGGTGGCGTGGTTGAGGGTTCGGTGACCCCTCCTCAAGGGGGAGGTACTGTTGTGAGTTCATTTTCACCTTCGTCATTGAGGTCTGGTGAACTCCCTATTCTGGTAAAGGAAGGTAATGAGCCTGATTATCAGGCACCTGAGTCTAATGAGGATGACTGGCTGAGTGGAGTCACGGACTGGATATAAGGCTGCCGACGCCCTTCTGCCCTGCGGGTGATTTCTCTGTGGACTTCTAGGACACCAGTCTGATTCCTGCTCCTCTAAAGCTAAGTTTTCTGTTTTGCCTGTTAGCATTTTAGTTTTTTGTTTTCCTTGCTTTTCTGTATTCTGCCATTCCCTGCTGGGGTGAGCTGAATCTCCTTTTGCCTGTAGCTCTGTCTTCAGAATATTCCTGAGTACTGACATAGCTTTTTTGAAGCCTAGCGTCTTCAGGGTCTTTTTCACTGTCAGTCTGTTGGCTCTTATTTTCATAGGGTTTTTCACGGATTGCAGACAGCAGCCTTCCTGTCCTTTTCTATCTAGTTAGCTTGGGCCCTGTCTTTGCTCAGTCTATCTTTCTGTCTGTGTTAGTATTTTCATCTTGCTTCACCGTCATTATATGTTGGGGGCTGCCTATTGCTTTGGGGTCTGCTCTGAGGCAGTTTAGATTTCCCCTTTCTTTCTTTAGGCCTATTTAATTCTCCGGCTGTGATCGAGGGGTCTTGGGCATCGTAGGAACCCCCCACGGCTACTGCTAGTTGTGTTGATAGGTTCAGGGGTCTGCAATCCGATAGCTGCCAACTTCTCTGGTTTTCTGGACTTAGCTAGCATTTTGTTTTGCCTCCTACGGTGACTCTATCATAACAGTCACCCTCTTGTGTATGACCTTTGACTTTGTCTGACCTCCCGTCTGTTTATCCCTCCTGTACCTCGCTGTCCGTACTGTGAATGACCTCCGTTTTGCCCAACCCTGAGCTTCTGTCTTCTCTGAAAGCAGGATGCTAAGCCCCGCCCCCTTGCAGTCACATGACCGTAGGTCCCGTGCCGGCTTGCTAAACTTCATCACTCAGGTCCTATGCACCTATACTTTCTGGCTGTCCTGGTCCCCAGGGGTCCCTACAGTGCGGGTGAGTCCCTGCTCAGCGGAGGCTGTACGCCGGCGCTGTCAGGATCCTGATATTATAACTGACCGATACCATTTTTTTCTCTGCTCCCTTCTCCTGTGTGTGATGGATCCTATGCACACTCTTTATGAGCAGGTTAAACACCTAACCCAGATGTCTGAGAAACTCCTTGGAGAACAAAGAGTCCTGGCTCAGTCTCAGCAGCTGATCGCTGACAATGTGCAGGGGGTTTTTTCATCGGGGGCTCAGGATATTACATTAGTTTCCCCTGAGTCTCCAGTGAAGTTACCGGATACCTTTTATGGAGATAAAAAAAAGAGTTCAGAGTTTTCAAGGAGGGATATAAGTTTTTTTTTCCTTAAGACCACACTCTTCTGGGGATGAAAGTCAGAGAGTGGGGTTCATTATGTCTCTGTTAAGGGGAACCCCCAAGCTTGGGCTTTCTCCCTTCTGACCACGGCCCCTGAGCGTATGAATGTGGATGCATTTTTTAAGGCCATGGGGCATATTTATGATGAGCCTGATCATATGCGTATGGCTGAGGACATGGAGATAAGTGTGTGCCAGGGGAAGCACTCAGCCGAGTGGTTTTGGTCAGAATTCAGACGCTGGGCTGCTGAGGTCTGTTGGAATGATGCCGCCCTCCAGGATTTGTTCCATAGAGGCCTGTCTGAATATCTGAAAGATGCCTTGGCTCTCCACCCTCCTCCTGATTCCCTGGAGGAGGCTATGACACAGGCCGTCCGAATGGATCGCTGGCTACGGGCGAGGGGAGTGATGCAAAGTGAAAGACCGTTATTCTCCCAAGGAAGGGGAGCCAGTCCTATATTGGAGATCACGGAGATGGGAACCATCGACCTCAAAGAAAATGAAAGGAGACAATGGCGCATGGGAAAAGGCTGTTTTCACTTTGGCTATTCTAGACATTGGAGAAAGGTTTGCCCCTCCCGTCCACTAACCAAGCAACTGAGCCCGGGTGATTGTCGTGGAGGTCACCCAGGCTCGGGTACCTTTTGCTGCCTTCTCTAAAATGTTGTTGCAAGTGGAACTTTGTTGTGGGAGTGTCTCCACATCCACTTCTGCCTTTGTGGATTGCGGATCAGCATTGAACTTTATTCACTCTGATTTGGTATCCAGGTGTAAGTTAGGGACAGTTAGGTTGGAGGCTCCTATTCACATTGAGGCCATTGACAAAACACCACTGGTAAAGAATGACATTATGTTTCGTACTGAAGAGTTTCTCCTTAAAGTGAGTTCCTTGCACCAGGAATGTATTTCATGTTTTGTGATGGACAACCTGCCAGCGGGACTGGTGTTGGGGTTCCCCTGGTTACAATTGCATAATCCTGTAATTAATTGGGAATGTCGGGACATTGTTAAATGGGGTCCCTATTGTTCTGAGAAATGTCTTGATACTGTGCCTGTGTCGTCCGTGGGTCTGGAAGGTATTCTGGAGTGCCTGATAGACTATATGGACGTTTTCTCCGAAAAAGAGGCTGAGGTTTTACCACCACACCGCCCATTTGATTGTGCCATTGACCTGGTTCCAGGTGCTAAATTGCCCAAGAACCGCTTGTATAACCTTTTGGGTCCAGAACGGGCTACGATGGAGTATATTTCCGAGAGCCTCCGTAAGGGACACATTCGTCCTTCTGTTTCTCCTGTTGCGGCGGGGTTCTTTTTTGTAAAGAAAAAAGACGGTGGTTTACGCCCATGCCTCGATTTTCATGAGTTAAATAAGATAACTGTGAGGAATACGTATCACCTTCCACTTATTCCTGATTTATACAACCAATTGTCCGAAGCTAAGTGGTTATCAAAATTAGATCTACAGGGAGCATATAACCTTATCTGAGTCCGAGACGGAGATGAATGGAAAACCGCTTTTCTCACTACTGAAGGGTTGATTGAAATCTGGTCATGCCTTTCGGCTTGACCAATGCTCCAGTGGTCTTCCAAAACTTCATAAATCACGTGTTCTCTGATTTTATTGGACGTTTTTTGGTGGTATATTTGGATGACATATTGATCTATTCTCCTGATAAACCGACTCACATTGGTCATGTTCGGGCGGTTCTCCAAAGGCTCCGGGAGAACTGTCTCTTTGCTAAACTGGAAAAATGTTTGTTTTTTTGTTCAGGAACTGTCGTTTCTGGGGTTCATCGTGTGTGCTGAAGGGTATCGCATGGATCCTAATAAGGTGCAGGCCATTGTCGAGTGGGTTCAACCTTGTGATTTGAAGGCTCTGCAGCGTTTCCTAGGATTCGCCAATTACTATCGCAAATTTATAAAGGGGTTCTCACAGGTGGTTAAACCCCTCACAGACATGACTCAAAAAGGGGCCGATATCAAGAATTGGTCAACCGCAGCGGTAGCGGCATTTCAGTTTTTGAAAACATGTTTCATGTCGGCCCCGGTTCTTGTTCAACCGGACCCGTTGGAACCATTTATTGTTGAGGTAGATGCCTCAGAGGTGGGGGTGGGGGCGGTATTGTCCCAGGGACCCGCCACTTTGACCAATTTAAGACCTTTCGCCTTTTTCTCAAAGAAATTCTCTCCTGCGGAGAGAAACTATGATGTGGGAAATCGGGAACTTCTGGCCGTTAAGTTGGCCTTTGAAGAATGGAGGCATTTTTTTGGAGGGGGCTGTCCATCCTACAACCGTAATTACGGACCACAAAAACCTAGCTTATATTGAGTCAGCTAAGAGGTTGACTCCTAGACAGGCTAGATGGTCACTTTTTTTCCCCGATTCAACTTCTTGATCACTTTTCGGCCAGGGTCCAAAAATGTCAGAGCGGATGCTTTGTCACGCAGTTTAGATCCGGTGTCCCCCTGGAACCTCCATCCTCCATTCTTCAGCCTGGGGTGGTGGTGGCAGGTATTTCGAATATGTTGGAACGAGAGATTCGGGAAGCCCAGTCTCTTGCACCGCCGGCTAAGCCGGTGGACAAACTTTTTGTGCCAGCTCCGCTTCACCTTAAGGTCCTCCGGGAGTTCCATGACTCAGTTCTGGGTGGACATCCAGGGATCTCGGCTACTCGGAAGGCCATTGCTAGAGTATTCTGGTGGTCTGCTTTAGCCTCTGATGTTGGGGAATATGTGTCTGCTTGTGATGTATGTGCCCGTGCAAAAACCCCCCATAACCGGCCGGCCGGGGAATTGGCACCACTGCCAATTCCTGAGAGACCATGAACGCATTTGTCCATGGATTTCATCACCAATCTTCCCCCCTCCAAGGGTAATACCGTCGTCTGGGTTGTGGTGGACAGGTTTAGTAAGCAGGCACATTTTGTACCTTTGGCAGCTCTATCTAATGCAGAAACATTGTCCAGATTGTTTGTTGAGCATGTGGTGCGGTTCCATGGGGTATCCTTGAATGTGGTGTCTGATAGAGGAGTGCAATTTGTTTCCAGATTTTGGAGGGCTTTTTGTAAAAGGTTGGGTATTGGTCTGTCCTTTTCATCCAGAGACTAATGGGCAGACCAAGCGGACCAATCAGTCTCTGGAGCAAATTCTGTGTTGCTTGACCTCAGACCGACAAGATGATTGGTGTTCTGTGTTACCGGTGGCTGAGTTTGCATTTAACTACCGCGTTAACCAGTCTACGGATACATCCCCCTTTTTCTGCAATTATGGGTTTCATCCTCATTTTGGAGAATTTTCCCGTTTGAATTCTGGGTGTCCTGGGGCGGATGAGACGATCCAGTGGTTGGGGGAGGTATGGCGAGAGGTCCAGAGTAACATTACGAAGGCCCAGGACAAATTTAAATTTTTTGCGGACAAAAAATGATCCCCGGGACCGGTGTTTCAGATTGGGGATAAGGTATGGTTGTCCACCAAGAATATAAGACTCAAGGTCCCCTCTGCGAAGCTTGGACCCAAGTTTATCGGTCCTTATGAAATTACCGAGGCAGTTAACCCGGTGGCTTTTCGGTTGCGTCTCCCGTCATCTCTGCGGATCCCAAATGTTTTTCATAAGGCCCTTTTGAAACCTGTGAGGTCCGCTGGGGAGGGATCATCAGCTTCCCCAACACCGGTTTTGGTAGACGGGCAGTCGGAGTACGAGGTGGAACAAATTGTCGACTCCCGGTTGGTCCGTCGTGCCCTTCAATATCTGGTACATTGGAAAGGCTACGGTCCTGAAGAATGCTCGTGGGTTCCTGCTCGATCGGTTCATGCGGATCGGTTGGTCCGGGACTTTCACGCCAAGTACCCTGAGAGACCTGGGGGTCCAGTGGCCCCCCATTGAGAGGCGGGTACTGTCATGATCCAGGACGGGGTTTCGCTTTGGCCCGTCCTGGTCAGACTGGGGGTTAATTGTTCCGCCTCTCCCTGGCAGAGGGCGGCTATTTAATGCTCACTGGACCTAGGTCCGGTGTCAGTTATACCCCTGCCCTCGGCTGAGTTGGATGACCTTGTGCGTACGTGTGCCTTGCGCCTGATATCTTGCTTGCTTGTTTGGTTTTGATCCGGTTCTGTCTCTGTTACGAGTTCTGCCTGTCCCTCTTGTACTGCAGTACCTCTCGTGTATGGCTCTCTGCTTGTGACCCGACTTCTCTCTGCTTGTCCCCTTGGTACCGTGTCGCCCTCTTGTGTATGACCTTTGGCTTTGGCTGACCTCCCGTCTGTTTATCCCTCCTGTACCTCGCTGTCCGTACTTTGAATGACCTCCGTTTTGCCCGACCCTGAGTTTCTGTCTTCTCTGAAAGCAGGACGCTAAGCCCCGCCCCCTTGCAGTAACATGACCGTAGGTCCCGTGTCGGCTTGCTAAACTTCATCACTCAGGTCCTGTGCACCTATACTTTCTGGCTGTCCTGGTCCCCAGGGGTCCCTACAGTGCGGGTGAGTCCCTGCTCAGCGGAGGCTGTACGCCAGCGCTGTCAGGATCCTGATACCATTCCCTGGCTTCCTCAGGGACCTCTTGACCACCTGGTACCTTTCTACGAGGCCTACCAGGTCATCCACATTCCGGGGTCTCCTTGGGCAACCGAGGTCTGCAGCGGCCTGGGGAGCGAGTGAATGACGACCCCCTCGACTATCTGGGCTGGAGTGGAGGGCTCCGGCTGCAACCATTTCTGGACCAAATGCAACAAGTCAAACATTTGTGAGCGGGGAGGTTTGTCACCACGATACGGCAAGTGATGAACCCTTTGGGCTTTGACAGACATAGTGACCCCTCAGCGTGCCAATATCTCAGTTTTCAACTTGGTATATTCCCAGGCATCCTGCAAGGTCAAGTCAAGATAAGCATTCTGGGGTTCACCTGTCAGATAGGGAGCCAGCACCTCCGCTGACTGCTCCGTGGCAGCCTCTCCCGCTCTGCAACCTATTCAAAAACAGTCAAAACCTCCCCTATATCATCCCCTGGGGTCATCTTTTGCATGGCTCGTCTTACCGCTTTCCAGACGTACGAGTCATCACCTTGATGTAGGGGAGGGACAGTTTATCTGCTGCGGACATCTCCCGCCAGGAGTTCCATCTGTCTTTGTTGTTGTTGCAGCTGCCGTTCTAGGAGCTTATTAGTCTCCTGCTGTACCTAGTGCTGTTTCTGCTGGCTCAGGATCAGGTGCTTGAGTAGCTCCTCCATTTTGTCCGAACGCTGTTCCATCGCTGTAGCCGCCTTCACCCAGAACATGCGGTTTATCCACCGCTGCTACACGTGTACGTGGAACGTTGCACGAATCCGAAACACCACGTGTGAGGTGTTGACAGGTTTAGCTGCTCCTCGACGTAGACTCAGGCACACGAGTGGTTAAAGATTCTTGGTGGTTTATTGCCTCATAAACAAAAAAAAACAAAGACGGTAACAGAAAAACAGCCTGTCCGGCTCAAATGAAAATAAACAGTTCATACACAGGTCCTCTGGGACAACACATATGGCAGCTCTCGCAGGAGCTAGGAATACGGAATTTTGCTTTCCTCGACACACATAGACAAAAAAGTCTTGACATTTAACCCCCCCTCCAGCCACACCATGGAGGTGGAGATATGGTGAGTAGGTAGGCATCCCGCCAATCTCTGACCTACCCACCATGAAAACCATGCCCATTTAGCAACTGGATTGCTCTCAGCACATATCATGCTGGAGAAAACAATTATGGCTTTCACATCACACAGGAAAGCAATCTTTGTGACACATATCTCTCCTCATGTACGACACCAGTGACCCTGTAACAGTCCTTCGACAATTTTTTTTTTTAGACCAACTTGTGCACCAGCACAACAGAGTCCTAATCTTACACATGGTGAACGAATGGAGAGGATGGTGCAGGAGTATTTAGAACTAAACATCAATACCATCAGGGAGGGTTTGGATCCTTTCACATTTTGGTATTCCAAAATGGATGAGTGGCCTGAGCTCGCCGTGCATGCCTTGGAGGTTTTAATGTGCCCGGCAGCCAGCATTCTCTCAGAATATGTTTTCAGTGCTGCTGTTGGTGTCCTGATGGATAAGCACATCTGGCTGTCTCCTGAAAGTGTAGACCGCCTAACTTTCATTAAGATGAACAAGTCAACGATCTCCAAGGACTTTTGCACTGCAATCGCAGACTATACAGACTAGGTGATATTGCATTTTTTAGTGTGATGCATTAATGTCACGTAACTGCACTCTGTGATATCTTTAGTGTGGCTTCTGTGGCTGCTGCTGTTAATGTTAATACAAATTTGTGGAAATGTGAACAGTCATAGTTGGTCTACATCTGCTGGGTTAGCTGTAGTGGAAGACGGAACTCGAGGGCTGTAGCAGTCACTTCTCGGTTAGAGCTCCATGCACCACCTGACAGGCAGGAAGGGAGTGGCTTCTGCATGGAACACTATATGTGTCCCATTGTATATAGAGCACTACATGGGGCCCATTGTGTATGGAACTATATGGGGCCCATTGTGTATGAAGCACTATTTGGGGCCGATTGTGTATGGAACGCTATAAAGGGCCCATTTTGCATGGAACCCTATATGGAGCCCATTCTGCATGGAACCCTATACGGGGCCCATTCTGCATGGAACCCTATACGGGGCCCATTCTGCATGGAACCCTATACGGGGCCCATTCTGCATGGAACCCTATACGGGGCCCATTCTGCATGGAACCCTATACGGGGCCCATTCTGCATGGAACCCTATACGGGGCCCATTCTGCATGGAACCCTATACGGGGCCCATTCTGCATGGAACCCTATATCGGGCCCATTCTGCATGGAACCCTATACGGGGCCAAGTCTGCATGGAACCCTATACGGGGCCCATTCTGCATGGAACCCTATACGGGGCCCATTCTGCATGGAACCCTATACGGGGCCAAGTCTGCATGGAACCCTATACGGGGCCCATTCTGCATGGAACCCTATACGGGGCCCATTCTGCATGGAACCCTATACGGGGCCCATTTTGCATGGAACCCTATACGGGGCCCATTCTGCATGGAACCCTATACGGGGCCCATTCTGCATGGAACCCTATATCGGGCCCATTCTGCATGGAACCCTATACGGGGCCAAGTCTGCATGGAACCCTATACGGGGCCCATTCTGCATGGAACCCTATACGGGGCCCATTCTGCATGGAACCCTATACGGGGCCAAGTCTGCATGGAATCCTATACGGGGCCCATTCTGCATGGAACCCTATATGGGGCCCATTCTGCATGGAACCCTATATGGGGTCCATTCTGCATGGAGCCCTATACGGGGCCCATTCTGCATGGAGCCCTATACGGGGCCCATTCTGCATAGAGCCCTATACGGGGCCCATTCTGCATGGAGCCCTATACGGGGCCCATTCTGCATGGAACCCTATACGGGGCCCATTCTGCATGGAGCCCTATATGGGGTCCATTCTGCATGGAGCCCTATACGGGGCCCATTCTGCATAGAGCCCTATACGGGGTGCATTCTGCATAGAGCCCTATACGGGGCCCATTCTGCATGGAACCCTATACGGGGCCCATTTTGCATGGAATCCTATACGGGGCCCATTTTGCATGGAACCCTATATGGGGCCCATTCTGCATGGAGCCCTATACGGGGCCCATTCTGCATGGAGCCCTATATGGGACCCATTCTGCATGGAGCCCTGTATGGGGTCCATTCTGCATGGAGCCCTATATGGGGTCCATTCTGCATGGAGCCCTATATGGGGTCCATTCTGCATGGAGCCCTATATGGGGCCCATTCTGCATGGAATGCTATATGGGGCCCATTCTGCATGGAACCCTATATGGGGCGCATTCTGCATGGAACCCTATATGGGGCCCATTCTGCATGGAACGCTATATTGGGCCCATTCTGCATGGAGCACTATATGGTGCCCATTCTGCATGGAGCATGTATGTATGGGTCTTCGATTTTAAGCACTACTTTAGTAGTAAAAACGTAGGTAAAAAACGGATGGCACACTGATGATACCAGTAGCATGTTTTCTGGAACCGGTATTACGTGGGCGTGTGAAGGGGCCTAAGGATGAAAGCGAAGGCTAAGGTAAGGTTCATTGAGGTTTAGACATACGCTGATCATAAAGGTTGGGCACATCCTAGTGATACATCATCACTATGCTAATATTTTACTATTTATTTATCTAATTAGGATGTAATAAAAAAAAAACACTTGTGATTTCTTCACACCCATCATAGCGACACTTTCACTGCATAGTGAACAGAGTAGTAGAAGAACATTGATGGAAGAGCTGGTCTGGGTCTAAATCAAAATCGATTAGAAGAGCAGCCAACTGGAAGAAGCAAAATGTTCTATTCTACGGTTGAATGGATTGGGTAGAAACTGTGGGCGAGCCAACTTCCCACAGTACCGTGCCAAAATAAATCAATGACGCTTTTGGTAAACTCTTTTCACTAAATAGAAATTCACCTACAATACCCAATTAATTCCTTAAGAAGGTAGAGAAAGAATCATTACCCACAATGAACAGATATGTCATCTGTTCCCAGTAGTTACGTAACGTTTCACTCAATTACCTATTTAATAAAGAAAATGTACTCTACGGTTAGTCATCCAGCTCCTTTTTCACCAGTGTACAGGATCTGATTTTCATACATTTTTGAACCGCGTGTCACCGTTTCATGTTTTTCTCTTATGCAAAAAAAAAAAATTCCAACTTTTCTATTTTTTTTCAATGGCAATTGGTCAACAACAAAAAAAGACGTGAAAATGGGGTTTTAACTCCATCACCCCCGGGGACATTTTTCTTTTTTTTTTTTTCATTTTTTTCCTCCCCTTCACCCAAGAGCCAAAACTTTTTTTTTTATTTTTCTTTCAATTTAGTTGTATGGGGCTTGTTTTTTGCGAGATGAGTTGTACTTTTGAATGACACTATTCATTTTATCATACAGAATTCTGGAAAACTGGAAAAATAAAATCCAGGTGTGGGGAAATTGCAAAAAAAGTGCAATTGCATAATTGTTTTTTTTTTTTTTTTGCTTCTTTATTTACCATGTTCACTATACAGTAAAACTGACATATATAGGTTTTCTTTTTATTTAAGTGGTGAAAAAAATATCAGAAATTTGTATGAAATGCATTTTTTTTTACATTTGTCACCATTTTCTAAGAACCGTAAAGTTTTAATTTTTCTGGATATGAGGCTGTTTGAGAGCTTATTTTTTGTGACCTGAGCTGACGTTTTTACTGGTACGTATAGGACAAATCATGATATACTATGATTTCCATTTACAGGAAGAATATAATGACAGGCCACGGGGAACTTCAGCAGACCCCTGGATGTCATGACCAGGGCTGCCACCAGGAATTTCAGGGCCCAATACTGACACAATTTTTGGGCCCCCTTGAGTCTCCGCCCAGGCTCCACCCCAGCTCCGCCGCCACCTCCACCTCTCAAACCTTCCACAGTCCCACTGCCCACTCTTGGAAAAATTGCACTTCTGCACTACGTCCTCACAAATCACACATTAACAGTTCCCATCGCCATATCACATACATAACCAGCAGCTTTTGTTTTGGCCAGAAGAAAGATTTTTTTTAAGCCACCACCACAACAAGGTAGACTCTTTTGGCTGGCAGAGGCAGTGACATCATAACTTGGTGACATGTAAGCTGATGTAAGCTGCCAGCCTGTGATTGGCTGGTGGCTGTTAACTGTTGCCGAGCGGGAATCCCTTCCCACACAGCAATATAGATTTTGATGCATGTTCAGGTACTGAACCTGCAGAATCCTGTCTCTGGGGCTCGGTGAGAAGAAGAGGAGGGCTCACTGGGTCCCCTCTGCTCACCAGGCCCCATATACCAGTACGGGTAGTAATGCCCTCAAGGTAATCATGACAACCCATTGGTGCCCCGTGATCATGTGACAGGTGCTTCGAAGGGCAGTAGGCGGTAGCAATGACACACTTCTGCTGGCGTGTGTTAAATTTCACTGTCAATCTCTGACAGCGTGATTTAACAGGTTATCAGCTATGGGCAGAGCACCACTCCTCCCATGGCTGGTAAAGGCACATGATGGCTAATTAAATCAGTGTGTGAACCCATATCAAGTTAGGGACACGACATATGACGTAAATATACGTCATATGTTGTAAAGGGGTTAAACTTGTTTTCAATTTAAATACTTGTATAGAACAGGTATAATATCAGCTTAATAATATTTTCTAAAAATCTGTGTTTTAATTTAAAGAAAATTCCCATCAACCAAATCTTAGGTGCAGAGATAGTTGTTGCACTTGCTTTTTGGGAACAAGGGATCCATAGTCAAAGCCATTCTGCCACATAAGAAGTTACCAATTATATCAATGGCACATCACAGGTTTGTAGAGGGGCAAAAAGACTTGGGTCCATGAAGTTAAACCTTTCTCCACCGATTATACATTCTCTTTCGCTAGATTATTTATAACCCAGAATGCCATTTGTTGGGAGAAAAGCATCCAGACCTACTGGAAATATGAGGGTATGTGCACACGGTGCGGATTCTGCTGTGGATCCGCAGCGTTTCTGCAGCTGCGGGTCCGCAGCAGATTTAGGTGCGTTGTACAGTACCATTGTTTTCAATGGTAAACTGGAAAACGCAGTGCACATACTGCGGATTTTTCCGCTGAGTTTTGCTGCGGTTTACAATCCGCAGCATGTCAATTCTTTAGTGCAGAAACGCTGTAGTTTCACACCTCATCCATTATGAGGTGTAAAAACGCAGGGTAAAACTGCAGGCAAAACCGCAGATAAACCGCAGGACTAAAGTCCTGCGGATTTATCTGCGGTTTTCACTACAAAATCCGCAGAGCCAAAAAACTCCATGTGCACATAGCCTTAGACTTTCTGCAAGACCAAAACTTTAGATTTTTTTTCCAGAGAAACATGCTTTAGGGTATGTGCACACGTTGCGGATTCTGCTGCGTTGTACAGTACCATTAAAGGCTATGAGAACTGAAAAACGCTGTCCACATGCTGCAGATTTTTTTGCGCGGATTTTCTGCGGATTTAAATCCGCAGCATGTCAACTCTTGGTGCGGATTCCGCAGCGTTTTGAGACCTACTCCTTTATAGGAATCTGCAGGTGTCAAAACGCAGGGGAAACCCGCACAAAATCTGCACTAAATCCGTAGGTAAAACGCAGGTCATTTGACCTGTGGATTTACCTGCAGATGTAGCCAAATCCACGCAGAAAAATCTGCAGTGTAATCCGCAACATGTGCACGTACCATTTAGGGTGTGTGCACACATCGCGGTTTTTGCTGTGGATCTGCAGCGGATTAGGTCCTGCGGATACACAGCAGTTTCCATGCAGTTTACAGTACCATGTAAATCTATGGAAAACCAAAGCTGCTTTGCACATGCTACGGAAAATTCCGTGTAGATTTCCTGCTTATTTTCCACAGCATGTCAGTTCTTTTTTGTGGAACAGCAGCTGCATACAAATCAACTAAAATCTCTCTCTCCCTCTCCCCCTCCAAACCGCACTAGAACCTGCATCAAATCTGCTGAACATATGCTAGGAATCCGCAGAAAAAGTTTACCCGCGGATTCTCTGCAAAAAAAAGCCGCAGATTAATCCGCAACGTGTGCGCACACCCTTAGGCTGCATTCCCACAATGAGTTTTTGGTGAGTTATATACTAAGGCCGGAGTCACACTGGCGAGGAATACGGGTGCGTGAGAGGCGCAAAAAGCACGCATTAGACACGGACCAATGATTCTCTATGGGGTCACTCGCACCAGGCGTATATTTCTCCTCAGTATCCTACGCTCCGTGCCACTCGCAGCATGCTGCGATTGTCAGCGTACTACGCCCGTAATACGCCAATGCAAGTCTATGGGTGCGCAAAAAATACGGATTACACACGGACAACACATGTGACCTGCGAGAAATACGCACCCGGTGTCTTTTAGCAAAGCCGGCAATTCAGTGCACGATACAGTAAACTCACACTGACTGTTTTAATAAAGAAATGAAAGAATAGATATAGACACATAGAATACATATATATATATATATATGCATTCTATGTGTCTATATCTATTCTTTCATTTCTTTATTAAAACTGTCATAGGGCTCCATTATATGTCCATTTTGCAAGCCTGCGAGAAAATCTCACCATACGGATGCCACACGGATTACATACGGATGCTGACATGCGCAAAATACGCGACCACACCTTGATTACGGATGACATACGGAGCACTGTTTAGGGGTCTGTCATCCGTATTACGCATGTAAAATACTGACCGTATTTTACGCAGGTTAGGCTGGTTTCACATTCGCGCTTTTTAAGCGCACGCACGGCCGGGGGTAGCTCCACCCCCGAGCCGGCTCTCTGCCCGGCGTGCCCGCCCCTTCCTTGTAGCGCCGCCTCCTAGCGCACAGCGGCGCCTGCGATCGGCGCACCCTATCTTTAGCATAGGGTGCGCAGATCGTGCGCAGGCTGTGCGCTAGTTGCGCTTTGACCTGCGCTACTCACTTTTGACGGTGCGCCGTGCGCGCCAAAATCAAACTTTTCGGATTTTGGCGCGCACGGCGCACCGTCAAAAGTGCGCAGCGCAGGTCAAAGCGCAACTAGCGCACGGCCTGCGCACGATCTGCGCACCCTATGCTAAAGATAGGGTGCGCCGATCGCAGGCGCCGCTGTGCGCTAGGAGGCGGCGCTACAAGGAAGGGGCGGGCACGCCGGGCAGAGAGCCGGCTCGGGGGCGGAGCTACCCCCGGTCGTGCGTGCGCTTAAAAAGCGCGAATGTGAAACCAGCCTTAGTGTGACTCCAGCCTTACTGTACTCTTCATATTCTTGGAAAAATTCAAGTAACAAATTTACTTAACGGGTGCAGAAAATCTGCAACATCAAAAAAATCACCAAAAGTTCAACATGGGAACGTAGCCTAAAAGTGTTCACTGGAAACAGAAAAAAGGAAATGGTATTACAAATAAATTTGAACATGATTTTAACTAGCAAATCAAAATCGCTTTGTCTAGAAAGCTAATCACTTTACTAGTAAAACGGACACCATCTTGTTATGCTGAAAGAGACCTGTCCTTATAGGTTAATGGCAGAGGAGCTTGTGGGCACCTGCAGTAGAAGCTCCACTCTAACGTGTAGGAAGATTTGCTCCCAGTGGATACTGTGATATAATACTGGACATACCAGGAGTGCTGGAGGTGCTGTCCACCACGACTATCTGATCTAATACTGGATATACCAGGGTGCAGAGGTAAGAGAAGGCTGTGCACATACGCCCGCACTTCACCCGCAGAGACGGACATGCGGCACGACTCTCCAGACCGCAGCATGTCAATTTTTTTTGCATAGAAGCGAGTCTCCGCAAGAGAAATCTCACCCCTACGATGTATTGGGTGCAGTGATTCCTCACAGTTCAGTGACCACACGCGGAATCACCTGCGTTCGACAGATGGCAGCACTTTGGACGGAGCACGTGTCTGCTGCGTCCAAAGTGCTGCCATTTCCAGATCGTCTGCACATACCCTAAAAAATGGGTGTTTTGAAAGCCATGTTTTTACTGCCAAGAGAGCAGGCTTTGGCTGCAAAAAAAAAAAAATAATGCACCAAAAACGCTGATTCCTATGCACCCCTGTACTATATATGTGTATGGTTTACCCTTATTGTTTCACATGGAAATTCATTTATTTCTATATCATAAATCCCCTGATTCAGCAGACAATATCCCTGTCTTGTGTCATCCAGACAGCAGTGACAGGAGGTCACCCTGTCACATTACAAGCAGTGATTAGTGACTGCGGTCAGAGCTGATGCTGATCGCTGCTGCATGTTACTGTGAATCCTGATCCTGCAGTGATCAGCACAGAGCTCTGGGACCAAAGTGAGTAAATCACTGCACTCTGACCTGTTATTGCTGCTCTTACTTTCCAGGTTCTGCGGCTTCACTTAGGCATATTCATTCTCTGGACAGTGCTAGAAGCAGCCAATGATCAGGACTCAGGAGGAGACAGAGCTTCAGGCATCGTGCTGCACTGTCACTGTGCTGTAATCGGCCCCTCCCCCTCAACTTTTAACCTGACTGCAGGGAGAAAGAGACAGGGGGGCTCAAGGGGCTTTGCAAGACAGACGCTCCGGACTACAGAGGAATGCACAGCATTATTCACTGCTGTACACCACTTCATAAATGGACTGCAGATGCAGGGGGCCCCCTTTGTAGGTGGGGGCCCCAGGCATCTGCCTGGTCTAAGGAAAAAGAAAGGTCCAGCTTTGCAAATCAAATTCAAGTCCAATTTATTGTTAAAAACAAGTTCAAAACAGAGCAAAAATTGGTGTGTTCACATGAGTAACAAGTAGCAGATGATTACGTGTTTCAAACAATAGCTTGTTCTTTCTCAAAACTACTCCCCCTGGGTGTTACTTCAATATATACTCATTTCACCCAGTAAATTACAAACACATGATGTGAAGGGAAAAAGGAGAGAAAAAAAAAAAAGGAGGGGGGGGAAGGGAACATGTGTGAAATATAAGAAATAATGTGACAAAGAAAAACACAATTTTTTGAGAAAAAGGGGGAGAGAAAAAAATTTTTTTTTTAAAAAGTAAAAAATTTTTTGTGCGTATATATAAATACAATAATAACATCAATAATGAAACAATTTCTCTTCTGGCATTCAGTCCATTGGGAAAGCATGTATTTAGATGAAAAATCCAATACGCTTCACGTGTTAGAAGCCGTTTTTTCAGATCTCCACCTCTTATATGTGGTGTTATTCTCTCAATGCCCATGACACGAAAAAATTCAGTACTTCTTTGGTGTTCATTAATGAAGTGTCTGGATGCAGATGAGATGGAGCGATTAATACTGGAAGGAGATAAGATGTCAGTTATATGTTCAGACATGCGAGTCTTGAGCATGCGAGATGTGCCGCCCACATATCTCAAGCTACATTTGGAGCAGGCAATCACATATACTACATTTTTACTATTACAATTGATATATTGTTTTATTTTGTGTTCATTTCAATTAGTACCATCAAAAAAAGAATGAACATTATTAGAATGTGCACATGTTCTGCATCTGGATGTACCGCAGCGGTAAAAACCGCAGCAGTGTAGCCACGTCCGAGATCCAGTCTTAGAACTAAAAAAGCTAGGAGACACTATGTCTGATAAGGTGTTGGTTTTTTTAGCAACCACTTGGCAGCCCTTAGATAAAATGTTAGACAAGACCTCATCTTCAAACAGAATAGGTAGAGGTTTTAAGATGAGTGCTTTAATGGTGTTAAACTGAGAACTGTATTGGATAGAGCAAACCATCTTATCAGGATTTTTATCGTTATTATATACCTTAGATGATAACAAATCATGTCTTTTTTACATGACTCAATTTCTCCTTTCAGGGCATTGTCATCATTGCAATTTCTAGTGATTCTAGTGAGCTCCCCCACTGGTATAGATTTAATCGTGTGCCATGTAGGATGGTGTTACCAGAAAGTGGCTTGCAGAATGTAGCAGTGCTGATGACAGCACCTGCAATCCCTTTTAGTTTAAAGGGGGTTTTACACATAGCGATATCGCTAGCAATATTGCTAAAACGTCACTGATTTTGTGACGTTATAGCGATATCGCTAGCGATATCACAATGTGTAATACTTACCTCCGACCGGCTCCCCCGCTGTCCATCACTGATCGCGCGGGATCGGGTGGCTCCATTTCTCGTCGTCTGCTTCCTGCTGGGCTTCCTGCTGAGATGACGAGCGACGCGTGGAGGCGGGCAGGAGGCCGTCGGGATCGCTGTGTGTGAAACGTAAGTATCGTCCGCTGCGTCGCTGCTGCATCGCTGTGAGGGCTGCTTGTGTGACAGCTCAGTAGCGATCATTTAGCGATCTACCAGCGATCCTGACCGGGTCGTGTCGCTGGTCGGATCGCTGGTGCATCGCTAAATGTAAAAGGGCCTTAAGATCCAGAAACAAAATTACATGTGGATCGGTCATGAATGTAAATTTGAGATTAAAATCATTAGAGTTGAAATATTCTATTAGTTCTGGTATGAGGAGTGTATCATCAATGAATCTGCCATACCAAAAAATGCTGGACAAGAATGGATTATTATCAGAATACAAAATTACCTCCTCCCAGTGCGACATAACAAGATTAGCCACCGATGGCGAATGTTTGCCGCCCATTGATACTCCTCTGCATTGTAGAAAAAAATCTCCATCAAAAAAGAAATAATTGTGAAGCATTAGGAAATAAATAACCTCATGGTATAATTACACAATTCATTAGTAAAGTTACTATATTTATGCAGAAAAATATTCAGGATTGAGAGTCCTCAGTAGTTGATACAGTAGTTGAGGACTCTCAATCCTGAATATTTTTCTATCCACTGGCTAACACGGTACAAAGATATACATCTTTCCTATATTTATGCAGGTGAAATTCCAATGCTCTGATTGTAACATCTTGAGAAATAGAGGTGTAAAGAGCAGTAACGTCACAGCTAATCCACTGAAAATCACTATTCCAAACTACATTAGAAAATTGATGTAATACGTCTTTTGAGTCTCAGGAACCCCGACACTCGTGTAACCAGAGGCTGTAGCAAAGAATCTACCCACTGGCTGAGGTGTTCCGTGAGAGATCCAATGTCTGAAACAATTGGGCGCATAGGGGGTGGTGATATATTTTTATGAACCTTGGGAAGCCCATAGATTGTCGGATTAGTTAGAGAAACAATTTTTAAAAAACCTACCTGAGCCTTTGTCAGAACACCCAATGCTGCCCCCTCTTCAATTAGTTTGAAAATTTTTCTTTGAAAATCCTTTGTAGGATCATGAGTAGAGTTGAGCGATACCGTCCGATACTTCAAAGTATCGTATCGGATGGTATCGGCCGATCTTTAAAAAAAGTATCGGTATCGCCGATTCCGATACCGGAAGTCCCATTCAAGTCTATGGGACTTCCGGTATCGGAATAAGAAAAACCCTTTCCTGCCCTTGTACAGCCTCTCTGGGGTCTGTACGGGCCTTTCGGGGGGCTGTGCCGGCCTGCCAGGGGGTCTGTGCAGGCTCCGGTGGTCTGTGCCGGCCTGCCGGTGGTCTGTGCAGGCTCCGGGGGGCTGTGCCGGCCTGCCGGGGGGCTGTGCCGGCCTGCCGGGGGGCTGTGCAGGCTCCGGGGGGCTGTGCCGGCCTGCCGGGGGGCTGTGCCGGCCTGCCGGTGGTCTGTGCAGGCTCCGGGGGTCTGTGCAGGCATCGTCCGATGGGACTACAAGTCCCATCGGGCGATGCCTGCTACCATGACAGTGATTGACACATTAGCCAATGATGGGACAGTAGTAGTCCCATCATCCGGCTAATGTGTTAAATGTAAAAAAAAAAAAAAAAAAAAAATTACATGCTACATACATACAACATGCATACTACATACATGCTACATTCATACTACATACTACATACATGCTACATTCATACTACATAAATACTACATGCAACATACATACTACATATATACTACATGCATGCTACATACATACTGCATGCTACATACATACCACATATATACTATATATATACTACATGCATGCTACATGCATGCTACATGCTACATACATAACACATATATACTACATGCATGCTACATACATACTACATGCTACATACTATATATATACTACATGCATGCTACATACTACATGCTACATACATACTACATATATACTACATGCATGCTACATACATACTGCATGCTACATGCATGCTACATGCATACTACATACATACTACATGCTACATACATACTACATATATACTACATACATACTACATACATGCTACATACATACCACATACATAACACATATATACTACATGCATGCTACATACATACTACATGCTACATACATACTACATATATACTACATGCATGCTACATACTACATGCTACATACATACTACATACATACTACATGCATGCTACATACATACCACATACATAACACATATATACTACATGCATGCTACATACATACTACATGCTACATACATACCATATACATACTACATGCATGCTACATACATACTACATGCATGCTACATACATACTACATGCTACATACATACTACATATATACTACATGCATGCTACATACATACTACATGCTACATACATACTACATATATACTACATGCATGCTACATACTACATGCTACATACATACTACATACATACTACATGCTACATACATACCACATATATACTACATACATACAATACATTCATACAATACATACATAGACATACAGTACATATAACATAGAGTAACATACTTACCAATACTTGTCACATTGTTCCCCGAAGCCATTGTCTTTTCCGGGATAAATATTAACATAACAAACCACAAAAATACTCACCCACGATCCGAAGCAGTCCACGAGTGTGTCCCACGACGATCTTGGGTAGGAAATTCCCACGCAGCAATGGCATAAAGTGAGACTAGGGACTTTTTTTTTTTTAAGTGGCGGAGGAATACAGTGCGGAAGGATACCTACCTTCCGTCATTGGATTCCTGCAGCCCGTAGAGAACGGCAGCATCATCTGATGCTGCAGTTCTCTACCCAAGATCGTCGTGGGACACACTCGTGGACTGCTTCGGATCGTGGGTGAGTATTTTTGTGGTTTGTTATGTTAATATTTATCCCGGAAAAGACAATGGCTTCGGGGAACAATGTGACAAGTATTGGTAAGTATGTTACTCTATGTTATATGTACTGTATGTCTATGTATGTATTGTATGAATGTATTGTATGTATGTAGTATATATGTGGTATGTATGTAGCATGTAGTATGTATGTAGTATGTATGTAGCATGCATGTAGCATGTATGTAGCATGCATGTAGTATATATGTAGTATGTATGTAGCATGCATGTAGTATATATGTAGCATGTATGTAGTATGTATGTGGTATGTATGTAACATGTAGTATGTATGTAGCATGCATGTAGTATATATGTAGTATGTATGTAGCATGTAGTATGTATGTAGTATGTATGTAGTATGTATGTGGTATGTATGTAGCATGTAGTATGTATGTAGCATGCATGTAGTATATATGTAGTATGTATGTAGCATGTAGTATGTATGTAGTATGTATGTAGTATGTATGTGGTATGTATGTAGCATGTAGTATGTATGTAGCATGCATGTAGTATATATGTAGTATGTATGTAGCATGTAGTATGTATGTAGTATGTATGTAGTATGTATGTGGTATGTATGTAGCATGTAGTATGTATGTAGCATGCATGTAGTATATATGTAGTATGTAGTATGTATGTAGTATGTATGTGGTATGTATGTAGCATGTAGTATGTATGTAGCATGCATGTAGTATGTATGTAGCATGCATGTAGTATGTATGTAGCATGCATGTAGTATGTATGTAGTATGTATGTAGTATGTATGTAGCATGCAGTATGTATGTAGTATGTATGTAGTATATATGTAGTATGTATGTAGCATGTAGTATGTATGTAGCATGCATGTAGTATATATGTAGTATGTATGTAGCATGCATGTAGTATGTATGTAGTATGTATGTAGCATGCAGTATGTATGTAGTATGTATGTAGCATGCATGTAGCATGTATGTAGTATGTATGTAGCATGCATGTAGTATGTAGCATGCATGTAGTATGTATGTAGTATTTTTTTTTTTTTTAACATTTAACACATTAGCCGGATGATGGGACTACTACTGTCCCATCATTGGCTAATGTGTCAATCACTGTCATGGTAGCAGGCATCGCCCGATGGGACTTGTAGTCCCATCGGACGATGCTTGCACAGACCCCCGGACATCAGCACAGCCCCCCGGCAGGCCGGCACAGCCCCCCGGCAGGCCGGTACAGACCCCCACAGGGTGCACAGACCACCGGCAGGCCGGCACAGCCCCCCGGCAGGCCGGCAGAGACCCCCGGAAGGCCCGAAATGACGGCGCATCATGATGCGCACACACCGCGCATCATGATGACGTCAGGCCGTCAATCAACTGAACTTCCGATTCCGATGCCGACTTCCGATATTGAAAAAATATCGGAAGTCGGTATCGGAATTCCGATACAGCAAGTATCGGCCGATACCCGATACTTGCGGTATCGGAATGCTCAACACTAATCATGAGGCAATTTTCTATATGTAGAACTGTCACTCAGTAGAACATTCGCTTCATCGTGTACACTCTGCTCCTGCAGTTCTCTTCTCGGCTGCTCCCCGCAGCAGCTTCTCAGCCCTGCTACCCGTGTTCCTTGATGTTTTCCGCAGTCCTGCCTCCAGTGTTCCTGCCGTCCTACTCCAGTCCTGCCTCCAGTGTTCCTGCCGTCCTACTCCAGTCCTGCCTCCAGTGTTCCTGCCGTCCTACTCCAGTCCTGCCTCCAGTGTTCCTGCCGTCCTACTCCAGTCCTGCCTCCAGTGTTCCTGCCGTCCTACTCCAGTCCTGCCTCCAGTGTTCCTGCCGTCCTACTCCAGTCCTGCCTCCAGTGTTCCTGCCGTCCTACTCCAGTCCTGCCTCCAGTGTTCCTGCCGTCCTACTCCAGTCCTGCCTCCAGTGTTCCTGCCGTCCTACTCCAGTCCTGCCTCCAGTGTTCCTGCCGTCCTACTCCAGTCCTGCCTCCAGTGCTCCTGCCGTCCTACTCCAGTCCTCCCTCCAGTGCTCCTGCCGTTCTACTCCAGTCCTCCCTCCAGTTCTCCTGCCGTTCTACTCCAGTCCTGCCTTCAGTGTTCCTGCCGTCTTACTCAAGTCTCAGTCTTACTCCAGTCCATCCTGAGCCGCCCCTCTCGGTACCGGCTACCGTGGTACTCGAACCCCTGGGCCTGCTCCTAACGGTCCCTGTATAAGGGTTGGTTCCACCTGGCAGCTCGCCCGGGGTCCCTCGGTGCCACGGTCCAGAGGGTCCACTTCCAGAGCTTCCTGCTCTAGACCACACACGCTAACACTGTCCACCCTATCTATCAAAACTAATTCTGATACCTGGAGTGTTGAGTGCCTGATTTATTCCTGGAGTTAAGAGGGGTGCTGATGTAAGAAGATGCTGCTCCATCTGCTGCTTACCCTATCAACCTGATCCAATACTCGAGATTCCATATATACCATGCACGCTGAGGTAAGAAAAGGCTGCTCACACTGCTGCCCACCTTGTCTATCGAAACTAATACTGATGATACCAGGAGTGCTGAGTGTCTATTTGATTTATTCCTGGAGTTAAGAGGAGTGCTGATGTAAGAAGAAGCTGCTCATACTGCTGTCCACTATGACTAATGACTATCTTATCTAATACTGGAGATATCAGGGTGCAGAGGCTGGTCACACTGCTGTCCGCTCTGTCTATTGGATCTAATACTGAAAATACCAGGAATGCTGAGGTAAAAAGGGGTTGCTCACACTGCTGTCCACCCTGTCTTTCTGATTTAATACTGGAGATACCATGCCTTCTGACGTAAGAAGAGACTGCTCACACTGCAGTCCACTATGGCTATCTGATCTAGTACTGGAGTGTGACACTAGTCACAACCAATGGCTAGACCGTGAAAAAGCGCAATCAGACATTCCAGGGTAAATACCAAAAGATCACATAGTAAACCAAGGGAAAAACACAAAGTCGCAAGTCAGATCACATGCCAGGGTCAGAATGCCAGAGAAACAGCGGATAAGCAAAGGGGCAATAACAACAAGGTCCAAAGGTCAGCAGCTGAATATCAGATGCAAAGGGGAAATGACAAATGGGTAGTCAGAACACAGTTCAAAGGTCAGCAGCGGAAAAAGATCAGAACTTACAGCACAGGGTACAGGCGAATACACCAGAGAGCACCCGCTTAGAACAAGCTTTTGACTGGCAATGATCTGGGCCAGACAGCTCACCTAAATAACAGGGCAATTACCAAGAATATGGAGGACCTGTGGAAGTCTCTGCACATTCCAGTCAGATAGGTCGAGCAAGCTGTCAATCAAAGCAGCGACAGCTCAGCACGCCCCAGCACAGGATAGAATGCCAAAGCTGTCCATCACAGAGTCCCAGACACCCTGAGCAGAGGAATCATGATATGTAGATATCAGGGTGCAGACACTGTTCACACTGCTGTCCGCTCTGTCTATCTGTGAATCTAAGGCCGGAGTCACACTGGCGAGGAATACGGCCGAGTGAGAGGCGCTAAAAGCATGCATTACACACGGACCAATGATTCTCTATGGGGTCACTCGCACCAGGCGTATATTTCTCATCCGTATCCTACGCTCCGTGCCAATCGCAGCATGCTGCGATTGTCAGCGTACTACGCCCGTAGTACGCCAATGCAAGTCTATGGGTGTGCAAAAAATACGGATTACACACGGACCACACATGTGACTTGCGAGAAATACGCACTCGGTGTCTTTTAGAAAAGCTGACAATTCAGTGCGCTGTACAGTAAACTCACACTGACAGGTTTAATAAAGAAATGAAAGAATAGATATAGACACATAGAACATATATATATATATATATATATACACACATACATGTCATTGTGACAAACAGAGTTCTTCATAGCAGAATGGCCGCTAATTAAATATATATATATATATATGCATTCTATGTGTCTATATCTATTCTTTGGTTTCTGTTAGAAACCCTGTCATAGGGCTCCATTATATGTCCATTTTGCAAGCCTGCGAGAAAATCTCGCCATACGGATTACATACGGATGCTCACATGCGCAAAATATGCGACCACCCCTTGATTATGGATGACATACGGAGCACTGTTTAGGGGCCATTCATCCGTATTACGCCTGTAAAATACTGACCGTATTTTGCGTCGGTTAGTGTGACCCCGGCCTAATACTGAAAATACCAGGAGTGCTGAGATAAAGAGGCCGCTCACACTGCTGTCGAGCCTGTCTTTCTGATTTAAAACTGGATAAACCATGCCTGCTGAAGTAAAGGCCCCGTCACACATAGCGATCTCGCTAGCGAGATTGCTGCTGGGTCACAATTTTTGTGACACAACAGCGATCTCACCAGCGAGATTGCTGTCTGTGACAGCGATCAGCGACCCTCCCCCCTGCCGGAATCGCTGATCGCTGCAGGAAAGGCCAGGACTTTTCTCTGGTTGCTGGTCTCCCGCTGGCCACCACGCATCACTGTGTGTGACAGGCGGGAGACCAGCGATCAGCTGGTAACTAACGTACACATCGGGTATCCAAGGGACGTGCGTCCCTTAGATACCCGATGTGTACGTTAGTTACCAGCATCAGCGCACTGGTTACTAACATGCACAGCGACGCTGGGCGTCGCTTTGCTGATCGCTGGTGAAGATGTCTGTTTGACAGCTCACCAGCGATCACATAGCGATTCACCAGCGATCCTGACACATTGATATCATTGTCAGGATCACTGGTGAGTCTCTATGTGTGACTCCAGCCTAAGAATAGACTGCTCACACTGCTGCCCAATCTGTCTATCTGCCACAAAAAAACATCAGAAAAGAGGAAAACAAAGTTTAAAAAATGCTGCAAAAAGAAGAATAATTTGAAAAGATTGCCGTTGAGTATTTTAGTGCTTAGACCTGTATAGGAAAAAAAGCACAACAGAAATGGCCTCAATCAATTTTCCAATATACAGTCTCCTGCTCAAGCGGTTGTCCCATTGAAACTAATTAAAAACAATGTGGTGGGAGCACCAAGGGGGGATTTTTGCACCATACAATCACAAACAATCCAGGCTGACCCTGGATATTTTCACCATCAATAGTCATCAGAAATTGTTTGATGTAAGGCTGCGTTCACACATTGCGTTTTTTTTTGCATTTTCGTGGCGGTTTTTAATGCACGATTTTGCCGCGAAAACGCAAAAAAAACAGCATCCCATGCAATCCTATGGGATTCCGCAATGCTGTGCTAATGCTGCAGATTTTCCCGTGGCGGAATCGCATTGCGGAAAAATGTGCAGCATGCTCATTATTTTGCGGAATCGCAGCAATTCCACCCACATAGGAATGCATTGTTCTGCTTACTTTCCACATGTGGCTATGCCCACCATGCGAAAAGTAAGAAGAACATTTGCGGATGGTACCCACGGTCTGGAGGAGAGGAGACTCCTCCGAGCTCTGGGTACCATATCCCTGTAAAAAATAGAATTAAAATAAAAAATCGTCATATTCTCACCTTCCGATGTCCCTCGCAGCGTCACCAGGCTTCAGCAATGCTGCCGGCAGGTCCCGTTCCCAGTGATGCATTTCGCCAATGACCTTTTGATGGCGTTGCGGTCTCGCGAGACCGTGACGTCATCAAAGGTCATTGCCGCAATGCATCACTGGGAACGGGACCTGCCGGCAGCATCGCGATGATCAGGGACTCTGTGCGGGACGTCGGAAGGTGAGAAAAACACCATTTTTATTTTTTAAATTATTTTTAACATTAGATCTTTTTACTACTGATGCCGCATAGGCAGCCTCAATAGTAAAAAGTTGGTCACACTCGTCAAAGACTGTGTTTGACGAGTGTGACCAACCTGTCAATCTGTTTTCCAAGCAATGCTACAGATCGCCTGGAAAATACTAGCATTCTGCAAGCTAATTACGCTTGCAAATCACTAGTTTTTTCACGGGAATTTAAAATGCGGTTTTCCCACAGAATGGAATTCCGGAATTCCCGCGGTAACTTCTGCGAGAGTTCCTCAATGTGTGCACTTAGCCTAATTGTAATAAAGTTTTCGTACAGTAATGGCCACATCTCCGATGACTGATTTGGCCACTAGATGTCACTATCTCATTGGTTTAAACATAATGACTGTTAATAAAAAAAAAGCTAGTTCAACTTGTACCTACACAATCACTATTTACATTTATAACATAATTTCCATTAAAACATATGATAGCAGTGTTTTATTACTTTTATAGATGCATAGGAGAGAATCATCTTATAGAAGTAGGTAATTTTCAACCACTGATGGCTACAAGACCTAGTAGTTAGCTCTATGTGGAGAGCGGAAAGCACCTTGTCAGCACAGTTCCTAGCTATATCACAGCACAGAACTTATAGAGGTCCGGCGCCTGCGCACTGCAGTATTCTGCTCTGCCCTCGACAGGGCAGAGCAGTGCGCCTGCGCAGGAGCTGCGACGGGAAGCAAAGAAGAGGACGTCACTGTTAGAAGATGGGAGGCACCGGACCAGACTGCGACACCCATCGGACCAAAACCGGACCCGGACCGCCCCTGGGTGAGTATAATATAACTCATTTTTCTTATCTTTCAGGTTACATTGCGGGCTTATCTACAGCATTACAGAATGCTGTAGATAAGCCCTTGATGGCGGTGCCGGCAGCTGTTACTCGAAAAATGGGGTGACAGATTCCCTTTAAAAGAAATTATCCAGAAATATTTAGTTGAAAAATGGGGGGGAACATGGGAGGAAAAACATGTAATCACCATACGCGTTTCGAACAGAGCATGTTCTTAGACTTGGTGTGAATTTTTAGGCTGTGTGCACACGCTGCGGATTCACCTGCGGAATTTTCTGCGCGGATTTAGTGAAATCCGCAGGTAAATCCGCAGGTCTAAAGACCTGCGGTTTATCTGCGGATTAACCTGCGGTTTAGCCCTGCGGTTTCACACCTCTACAATGGGGAAGGTGTGAAACCGCTGCGGATGCCGCAGAAAGAAGAGACATGCTGCGGATTTGAAACCGCAGCAAATCAGCACTGAAAATTCCGCAGCATGTGCACTGCGGTTTTTGATTTCCATAGGTTATAATGGTACTGTACACTGCAGCAAAAACTGCTGCGGATCCGCAGGGCCAAATCCGCTGCGGATCTGCAGCAGAATCCGCAGGGTGTGCACACACCCTCAGAGGTATACAGTATATGTCAGGAAAATTCTCCATGTATGGCACTGTATTTCACATAGCCTAAATCTGACCAATTATATGACTGTGTGCATGACCTTTGCTATCTGTGGCGTAGTGATCGTTGTCGGAGGGGGGCCAGCAGCTATTTCAGATGGATGTGCTTCCGAGGATGCAAATTCATCTGAAATGTATTGCAATGCAGACACACGGCAGGTCCTTGCACCGCAATGCATTCCGCTAGCCAATCAGAGGCCAACAGCTTATGTCGGCAGGTGGCGCATGGCAGTTATATCATACTAGATGGAGGCCCGATGCTATCGCTTCAGGAGGGCGGTAATGTCACGATGGGGGCAGGCTTTGCAGCGTTGAGAATCTCTTCCCCATGTGCTCACCCACCTATCCACTCTCTCTTTCCCCTTGTGCTGACTTCTCCCATCTGTGCTCTCTTCTTTGACCTGTCTACCCTATGTGCTATCCCCCTTGACTGCTGTCTCTCTCCTTCCTGTGCTGTGTTCTCACCTTGCGTGCTGTCCCGTTTGAGCTGTCTCCCTCCTGTGCTCTGTCTCTCTCTCTCACCCCTGTGTCTGACCGTGTACAGAGCATACCACATCTCCTGGGCAGGGGAGGAAGCAAAAGACAATACTGACATTACAGTAGGAGATCGCAGAGGATACATTTTGTGAGGTAAAATATTGTTTAAAAACAGTCAGTGAAATATTTTACCTCACAAAATGAATCCTCTGTGATTCCCTGCTGTAATGTCAGTATTGTCTTTTGCTTCCTCCTCTGCCCAGGAGATGTGGTATGCTCCGTACACGGTCAGACACAGATAATTTTAAAAATGAACTTTCATTTGTGGGAAAACCCCTTTAATGTGATCAGCTTCCTCTGGCTGTAGACACGTCATGCATATGCCGCTGGGATCAGCCGAATGATTTACTGCGCCTGCACGGAATTCGCGCAGGTGCAGTGTGACGGTGTTCCGCTGGTGGCACCGTGCAAGAGGCTGCGTGAGAGTGTGAGTGTATGAGTGTGTGTGTGTGGTGCGTATGGTGTATAGAGTGTGTGTGTGTGTGTGTGTGTGTGGTGCGATGGTGTTCCGCTGGTGGTACCGCACAATAGGTTGGTACCAGCAGCAGTTTCCATATTGAGACACCCATCACTTGAGTATCCCAATATGGCAGTCAGTGAACTTCCGCTTGGAATTCTGGGATATGGTGACATCTGGACAGAACAGGAAATTAAAACATTACAAGGCAATTATATAAATAGATGTCACCGATAGCAGGCACGCTGATGTCAGCCACCAGCCTATGTGCCGGCTCCAGAAGTGGACGCTGCACAACGTGGGAAAGAGGGAAAGTTAGTAAAATGTTTTGGGTTTTTTATGTCATGGTCCAGTCCGGAGTTTATTTTCTGCTGTCTTCACTCCGGACTGGTCATGCGGGAGTTAATCTCCTCAGCCTCGTTCTGGAGCTAGCTGGGCTATTTCAGTCTCTCACAGCCTGCTGACCAGTGTTAGTGATAGCTCAAGCTTCCAGTTTAGAGCCTCTGACCCTTGTACCTTGGAGTTCCTCCTGCCTTTGACTGATATTCACGTGTATGACCCGGACTGATTTCTGACCCCGTCTCTTGGTATTCGTCTCTGCTGTTACGTTCCCTCTCTGGCATCTGACTCATGGCTTGTACCCCGACCACGTATTTCGTCTCATGCTTTGGACCCCGTGCTCATGTTCTGGCTTTCTGACTCTCGGCTTGGTATTTTGACTACGTGTATTGCTGCTCCTTCTGGTACGTCTGCTCCTGCTAGTTTCTGACTCGGTTCGTCTGACTATTCTCTCTCGTTACCTGTGGCACCTGTGCTGTTTCTCAGGGTTGCTGCTCTTAGTGTGTAACCTCTCTTCCCTCACCAGCTCCACTTGGTGGAGGTTTCACTACATTTTAATTATGCGTTAGACTACAGCGGAAAAATGGAGGACATGTATACCAGGAAGGAACCCAAGATGGGAGGCATATATGCCAGAATGTGAGACTTAAATATGCCTAGAGTGGGGGTCTCTCTGGCAGTTAATCATAACATGCAACACATTTCCCACTCCAGGCCAGCAGAGGGAGCTCTGAACCAGAATTGGGGGAGGAGTGCTCTCTGGGGGCCAGGAAGGGAAATTAGTCAGTTAGTGTGAGGAGGGCAAAGAGTGTAGACGTGTGGAGAGAAGCTGGAGGTTGAGCTGAGGATAGAGAGCTCCCTCCCAGTGATAGCGCATGATCTGGAGTCTGGTCTCCACGGTTGTAAGGATACTGAAGGTCCTGCAACATAAACCAGAGGAATAGGAAGCTGTAAATGCTCTATTCTCAACTAAGACTCGGAGGCACAACAGCGAAGGGTGAGCCAAGAGAGAAAGAAGGCTATAGCTGACTGCCATACGAGGTAGATCCAAAAGGGAAGAAGAAGGAGGAACTTCAGTGTAACACTGTACTGCATGTACCTCAAGTAAGCGCTAGAGAGGAGACTACACAACCCATCTGACAGAGAGATTCCTAAGTTGCTTCCAGGCTAATCAGCTCCTGTGCCATCTGTAATCTGGACCCTGGACTGCACTTACAAGTAAAGGTAAAGAAACTACATTCCGCGGTGTCCTTGCCTTCTTTCTGCAACTTCTTCAGTACTGCTACATCTCTGTGCCAGACACTGCACCTTCCTCCCCAACACCTATCTACACTGCCCTGGGACCAACAGCCCTGCCTGTGGAGGGCTACAACATCTTTGCTGCACTACACCATCTGTCCCAGAGGAACTGTCCTCAGTGTCGGCTTAACACCTTCATTGCCGAACACCACAGGTGGCGTCACGAATCACTCAAACTTTATTTCGCCTCTCAAACCCCTTTTTACATGGGCGCTCAGGGCCACGGACCCGGTCACCACTGCTGTGACATTCCCCTCTGAGAGTCCGGCCCGGTACCGAGTACCCCACAGCCCTGGGAGGGCGACTGTTATGATTGAGTCACCGAGGAGGAAAAAACAAAACACAAGCTCAGCCCAGAAAAACAGAGAGGTTGGAAACTAGCAGATTGCAGACCCCTAATCCTATCACACAGCTAGCAGTAGCAGTGGAGTGTTCCTACGGTGATCCTAGACACCTCGTCACAGCCGGAGATCTACATAAGCCTAAAGAGAGAAAAGGGAAAAAATGACTGCCCCAGAGCAGACCCCAAAGCAATAGGCAGCCCCCAACATATAATGACGGTGAAGCAAGATGAAAACACAAACACAGAAAGATAGGTTGAGCAAACGATGGGGCCCAAGCTAACTAAAAAGAACAGGATAGAAAAGCTGCTGTCTGCAATCCAAGAAAACCCTACTAAAAAATATTACCAACACAACTGATAAGCAAAAAGGACCCTGAAGTCACTAGACTTCAAACCCTATATCAGCACTCAGAATATTCTGGAAGCAGAGCCAAAGAGAACACTGATCAAGGAAAAAGAATCCAGCACACCCCTGGCCGGGGATGGCTGAACTCCAAAAAACAAGGTAAACAAAACCAAAACTAATACGTTCAATAGCAGAGCAAAAACTTATCTTTGGAAGCAGGAATCAGACTGGTCTCCAAGAATCCAGCAGAGAAATCACCAGCGACTCAGAAGGGCGTCGACTGCCTTATATCCAGTCAGAAGTTCCCGTTACCCAGTCACCATCCACCTGATCAGGTGTTTGGTAATCAGCCTCACTACCTTCCTTCACGAGAAGAGGGAGATCCTCGGACACAAAAGATGAATGAACAGATGAGCTCACAACAGTGCCTCCCCCTTGAGGAGGGGTCACCGAACCCTCATCCAAGCCACCAGGCCGATCAGGATGAGCTCGATGAAAAGCACGCACCAATCTTTCGGCATGAATATCCGAGGCAGAGACCCAGGAATTATCCTCCTGACCATAACCCTTCCACTTAACCAAATACTGGAGTCTCTGTCTAGCCAGATGGGAATCCAGTATCTTCTCTACCTCATATTCCATGTTACCTTCAACCAACACAGGGTCAGGAGGTGCCGCCATAGGAACCACTGGTTCAACAAACCTCTTCAACGAAATCACCAGTGACTCAGAAGGGCGTCGGCTGCCTTATATCCAGTCAGAAGTTCCTGTTACCCAGTCACCATCCACCTGATCAGGTGTTTGGTAATCAGCTTCACTACCTTCCTTCACCAGAAGAGGGAGATCCTCGGACACAAAAAAATGAATGAACAGATGAGCTCACAACAGGCGACCCAACTTGGCATCACGAATAGGATTACGGAGCCTGGTATCCCCGGGTCCTGTGTGCCAGAGACTGTTTTGTGTATTGTGGACTGTTGGCGCCTTTGCCACCATTATCCCGCTGCTTGGCGCGTGCGGTAAACCAGAGAGGTGGGCCCTCATGGGCGGAGCCTGCAGAAGAGCACAAGGAAGTGAAGTGCCGCGCGGGAAGAGAGGACAGCGCGCAAGAAGGGGAGGAGCTGAGGCCTACAGCTGGTAAGCCGCTCAACCCCGGGGCCTGGCAACCTTTAACTAGGGGGGAAGGAGAATGTCTGAGGCAAGCGCCGATGCAGCGGCGGACGCCCCCGCCAGCCCCTCAGCGCCGCAAGATGCAGTGCCCGACACGGCTGCGGCTCCAATAGCACCCACCACAGCGGTCCCCATAATGCCGCTGTCTATGCCTTACATACCGGGAGCAGCATGGCTATCGCAGTATTCAGGGGAGTCACATACCCTGAGTGAATTTAAAGAGAGACTGTGCAGTTTGTTTGAGGTGTATCCTCTATCTGAAAGCCAGGAGGTGAACATCCTGATTGGGCAGCTAACAGGTGCAGCACAGAGAGAAGTAAAAGCCTGGCAGGACACTGACAAAGAGACTGTTAAAAAGATTTTGGCCAAGCTAAGAAGCACCTTTGTCACTCGCCCTGCAGCTGAAATAAAGATGAGGTTCTTTGGATGTAAACAGAAAGCGCAGGACAATATAAGGGACTATGCTCTTAACCTGCAGGAGGCGCTGCGAGCTGTCAAGCAGATTGATCCTGACAGTGTGAAAGATGGAGACTGACTGTTAAAGGAACAATTCATAGAGGGACTCCTATCCAGTACCCACAGAGCAGAGCTGCGCATCATAGCCCTACAGAACCCGGATCTAGACTTTGCTGATTTCAAGGACAGGGCTATCCGGGTGCTGCAGGAACCAACTGTCAGCCGTCCAGCGCCCCCTAGGTGCCAAGCGATCACCTACCACCAGGAAGCAACATCTTTCCCTTCCATCCCTGTGGAGGCTGATGCACAGACTTTGGATAAAGATCCGACAGAAGAACTGCGTCTTCAGGCCCAGGAGTTGACCAAACAGATGGCTGCACTTACTAAAACCGTGCAGTCCCTGCAGGTGTCCTCCAAGGAGAAGATCCAGCTTGCTTCCAGTCCAGAGGATGTCCCGTGGCTCCGGAAGAGGAGAACCCCCGCCACTCTGAGGGAGGAACAACGATCGCTATGACCAGGACGGACGTCCCATCTGTCGTCACTGCCGCAAGGCAGGTCACCTTGCAAGATTCTGTTATTTAAATGAGCAACCCCTGGGGCAGAGGGCAAACCCCCAGGAGTGGGACCACAAGGCCCAAGGAACTGGCGAGCCAAGTATGTTGGAGGGAGACCGATCCTTCCAGTGGTGATTGATGGCATCCCCATGAACGCTTTGCTGGACACTGGCTCCCAGGTGACCACTATGCCCTATATCCTCCACAAGCGGTATTGGGCTGACTCTGAACTTACCCGTGGCCCAAGTGATGAACTGACAGTAGTTGCCAGTAATGGTCAGTCTTTACCGCAAGTGGGATGTAAAGAAATTACTGTTAAAGTGGGTAGAGTAGAGTTAAAATCTCAAGGTCTGATAGTTGTGGATATTAATCGACGAGAATGTAATCCCATGATGACTCTTGGTACAAATGTAATTGAAAATTGTCTTTCCGAGGTTATTGTCTTGTTGCAACAGGTGGCTGAGACTGCTGGTTCCAGTGAACGAGTCCTGCAGGAGGAGATCAAGGCCCTGATGCAAAGACAGCAGGTGGAACTCTCTGGCGGAGAAATTGGCAGCGTCAGAGTGAGTGATGCTTTCCCCATTGCAATACCCCCCAGATGTGAAATGTTGATTTGATGTCGGGCAGCCGTGGGCATCAGAGGAAAAGATTACCAGGCTTTGGTAGAGCCAGTATACTCTGATAGCAGGCCCACTGTCCTGACAGCCAGAGGGGTAGTTGATGTACGTAAAGGGAGAGTACCTGTACGCCTTTTGAATTGTGGGGAGGAGGAAGCCACAATACCTCGGTATGCCACAGTTGCTAAGCTGCTCACTGTCAGTAATAATGCAATGCAGGCAGCAGAGCCCTTGGTCTCATCCGACCAGGTGGAGGACAATGGCTCTGTAAAGAAGAGGGAGGAGTGGTGTCAGCAACTGCAGGTGGAAACTGACTCCACCCCTTCATACCAAAAGAATGGTGTTTACAGAGTGACCCAGGAGTATGAGCGGGTATTCAGTAAACACCCTCTAGATTTTGGGAAGGCAAAAGGGGTTCAACATCATATCCCCACTGAAGATCATCCACCCATAAAAGAAAGTTACCGGCCTATACCCCCAACACAATACCAATGTGCCAAAGGTATGTTGAGAGAGATGAAGGAAGCAGGGGTTATCAGAGACAGTTGTAGCCCCTGGGAAGCCCCAATAGTTTTTGTAAAGAAAAAGGATGGTACCATGAGAATGTGTGTTGATTACAGGAAAATTAACAGCATTACACATAAGGATGCCTACCCATTACCCAGAATTGAGGAATCATTGGCCGCACTGCTAACTATTTTTCCACCCTTGATCTCACTAGTGGGTATTGGCAGGTTCCCGTGGCAGAGGCAGACAAGGAGAAAACAGCATTTACCACCCCAATGGGTCTCTGTGAGTTCAACTATATGCCATTCGGGCTCTGCACCGCCCCAGGAACATTTCAACAACTGATGGAGTGCTGCCTGGGACACAAGAACTTCGAGACGGTCCTGTTGTACCTTGATGATGTCATTGTTTTCTCCAAGACTTATGAAGACCATCTGAAGCACCTGGCTGAGGTGTTTGAAGCCTTGTCCAACTTTGGCCTGAAGGTGAAGCCTTCCAAATGCCAC
Organism: Dendrobates tinctorius; assembly: GCF_039654945.1. Lineage (NCBI taxonomy): Eukaryota > Metazoa > Chordata > Amphibia > Anura > Dendrobatidae > Dendrobates > Dendrobates tinctorius. The sequence continues at coordinate 42,208,270 of NW_027361797.1, forward strand.
CTCCTGAAGCCCAAGGTTCCATACCTCGGTCATGTAGTGAGCGCAGAAGGTGTGGCACCAGATCCTGACAAATTCACGGTCATCCGGGACTGGCCAAAGCCCAGCAACCTCTATGAGGTACGCCAATTCCTCGGGTTGGTAGGCTACTACCGAAGGTTCATCAAGGGCTTCACTGAAATAGCCACTCCTATGCAAAATCTTCTGGTGGGGCAGCCCAAGAAAGCCAAACAGAAAAGTTCCACATTTGAATGGACTGAGGAGTTGGAGAGGTCCTTCACCCGACTGAAGATGGCTCTCACAGGAGATGAAGTTCTGGCCTACCCAGATTATGACCAACCCTTTGTGTTGTATACTGATGCCAGCAACGTGGGACTTGGAGCAGTACTGTCACAGGTACAGAATGGCAAAGAAAGAGTGATCTCCTACGCCAGCAGGAAGCTTCGTCCCACTGAAAGGAACTCTGACAACTACAGTTCCTTCAAGCTGGAGTTCCTCGCCATAGTCTGGGCTGTGACTGAAAGATTCAAGCATTACCTAGCTTCAGCCAAGTTTACCATCGTCACGGACAACAACCCGTTGACTCACTTGGAAACTGCCAAGCTAGGTGCACTGGAGCAGCGATGGATGGCTGGGCTGTCTAACTATGAATTCACCAACAAGTACCGAGCAGGGCACAAGAATGCCAATGCTGATGCGCTGTCCAGGATGCCTAATCTGCCAGATGCAGGAGAAGATCCTGAGGCACTCGAAGAAGTAGTTACCTCCCTTCCACCGGCCAATTGCGGCCCAACGTGCCCAGGGAGTGAGAAACAGACAGTCTATCCTGAAAGAGGCTGCCCTAAATCCATTGGCTCACCATGACTGGGCAGAAACCCAGGATAGCGACCCTGCAGTCCGCTTGGTGAAGGAGCTACTGTCACAAGCTGACTCACGCCTGGATTCAGATGCTCCTGAAGAAACCCAGTAGTTGTGGAAGGAAAGAGGCAGACTGTTCCTCTATGAAGGAAAGCTGTGTCGGAGGAGTATCAATGTCCGCACTCATGAGTTGGTCTGGAAGGTGGTAGTCCCAAAGAGAAAGACATCAATGGTCTTGGAAGCATACCATAATGGATCTGGACACTTCGGATGGAAGAAGCTGGAAGCCTTGCTCCGGGAGAGATTTTACTGGACTGGTATGAGGAAAGCCATTGAAAATTAGTGCCGGGAGTGTGGGCAATGCAACCTGCGCAGAAAGGACCGAAACAGCCAGCGAGCTCCTTTGCAGCCAATAATAACCAAACAACCACTTGATTTGGTCTCCCTGGACTATGTGAAGCTGGTCCCAAGCCATTCAGGCTACATTTATGCTCTTACCATCGTTGACCACTACTCAAGATTCTTGGTAGTTGTGCCTGTCAAGGATCAAACAGCCAGGACAGCAGCCAGAGCATTCCAACAGCACTTTTGTAGACCACACAGATACCCCGAGCGAGTGCTTACAGATCAAGGTCCAGCCTTTGAGGCGGAAGTGTTCCAGGAATTCTGTAACTTGTACGGTTGTAAGAAGATCAGGACAACACCGTATCATCCACAGACCAATGGCATGTGTGAAAAGATGAACCAGGTGGTGATCGATCTACTGAAGACCTTGCCCTAGGAAGAGAGGAATCTGTGGCCAGAAAAGTTGCCAGATCTGGTAGACCTCTACAATCACATTCCTGTGAATTCCACCAACTGCACTCCAGCCTACCTCATGAGAGCAAGGCCTGGTAAGCTGCCTATTGATTTGGATATGGGAGTCCTGACACCTGAAGTGACATCACCAGATGCTGACTGGGATACAGAGAGGCAGCAGCAGTACAGTACAAGAGTGTGTGGAAAAGAGTCTAGCTGAGGCAAGACAAAAACAAGAGAGGAACTACAATCAGCATGCACCTGCAGTTCCCTTGTCACCAGGAGAACAAGTCCTAAAGAGGAAAAGAAGGATGCATAAGTTGGATGACCAATGGGAAGCTGAACCCTACACCATTCTACCCTAAAGCTTTGACAATACCAAGGTGTGCCTTATTAGTAAAGATGGAGGAGAAACCTCAGCAGCAATATCAAGGGATCACTTGAAATTATGCCCTAACCAGCTAAAGGAAAGAATGGAAGAACAAAATAACATCCAACCCATAGAAGAAGAAAAGGTCAGCACTATACTTGGAGATACTTGGAGAATTCCTTGCAAATTGGACTAAAGTAAATGATGCCATAGTGGTGCCAGTGTTGACATTTCCCCAACTGGTAGTACAAGAAGAAGTGACTCAAGAAGATCCTGAAAATCAGTCAGCAGATGCCACACCAGCAGTGGAGCCAGAGAACCCTCGCCCTGCCAGTGGTGAATCTGTCATGCCCACAGTGAGTAGAAGTGGTGCTAGGAAATCTAGTATCCCTGTGCTACGCAGAACCACCAGTAGTGTATCCAGTACATCACACACTACACCAGTAGTTACAGTGGGGCAAAAAAGTATTTAGTCAGTCAGCAATAGTGCAAGTTCCACCACTTAAAAAGATGAGAGGCGTCTGTAATTTACATCATAGGTAGACCTCAACTATGGGAGACAAACTGAGAAAAAAAAATCCAGAAAATCACATTGTCTGTTTTTTTTTCATTTTATTTGCATATTATGGTGGAAAATAAGTATTTGGTCAGAAACAAGCAATCAAGATTTCTGGCTCACAGACCTGTAACTTCTTCTTTAAGAGTCTCCTCTTTCCTCCACTCATTACCTGTAGTAATGGCACCTGTTTAAACTTGTTATCAGTATAAAAAGACACCTGTGCACACCCTCAAACAGTCTGACTCCAAACTCCACTATGGTGAAGACCAAAGAGCTGTCAAAGGACACCAGAAACAAAATTGTAGCCCTGCACCAGGCTGGGAAGACTGAATCTGCAATAGCCAACCAGCTTGGAGTGAAGAAATCAACTGTGGGAGCAATAATTAGAAAATGGAAGACATGCAAGACCACTGATAATCTCCCTCGATCTGGTGCTCCACGCAAAATCCCACCCCATGGGGTCAGAATGATCACAAGAACGGTGAGCAAAAATCCCAGAACCACGCGGGGGGACCTAGTGAATGAACTGCAGAGAGCTGGGACCAATGTAACAAGGCCTACCATAAGTAACACACTACGCCACCATGGACTCAGATCCTGCAGTGCCAGACGTGTCCCACTGCTTAAGCCTGTACATGTCCGGGCCCGTCTGAAGTTTGCTAGAGAGCATTTGGATGATCCAGAGGAGTTTTGGGAGAATGTCCTATGGTCTGATGAAACCAAACTGGAACTGTTTGGTAGAAACACAACTTGTCGTGTTTGGAGGAAAAAGAATACTGAGTTGCATCCATCAAACACCATACCTACTGTAAAGCATGGTGGTGGAAACATCATGCTTTGGGGCTGTTTCTCTGCAAAGGGGCCAGGACGACTGATCCGGGTACATGAAAGAATGAATGGGGCCATGTATCGTGAGATTTTGAGTGCAAATCTCCTTCCATCAGCAAGGGCATTGAAGATGAAACGTGGCTGGGTCTTTCAACATGACAATGATCCAAAGCACACCGCCAGGGCAACGAAGGAGTGGCTTCGTAAGAAGCATTTCAAGGTCCTGGAGTGGCCTAGCCAGTCTCCAGATCCCAACCCTATAGAAAACCTTTCGAGGGAGTTGAAAGTCCGTGTTGCCAAGCGTAAAGCCAAAAACATCACTGTTCTAGAGGAGATCTGCATGGAGGAATGGGCCAACATACCAACAACAGTGTGTGGCAACCTTGTGAAGACTTACAGAAAACGTTTGACCTCTGTCATTGCCAACAAAGGATATATCACAAAGTATTGAGATGAAATTTTGTTTCTGACCAAATACTTATTTTCCACCATAATATGCAAATAAAATGAAAAAAAAACAGACAATGTGATTTTCTGGATTTTTTTTCTCAGTTTGTCTCCCATAGTTGAGGTCTACCTATGATGTAAATTACAGACGCCTCTCATCTTTTTAAGTGGTGGAACTTGCACTATTGCTGACTGACTAAATACTTTTTTGCCCCACTGTAGCATCAGGCAACCAGTAAGATCCTCAACCACGCCAGTGTTACGTAGATCTACCCGTACTACTCAAGGTATACCACCCATTAGATTCCGCATATGAATAAGTTAAAGCAATCTAAGTGTTAACATGTATAGACGTAACTGTTCAAATTTTGTGCCTACAGATATTCTGTAAGAAATTTCCTTTTTAAGTTTTCCCATTTGTGTTATGGACATTTTGGCCACTGGACTAGGTGTGGTCACTAACTTTGTACATAGTTCACCATTTGCCCAGGAATGGACCATGGACGTTGATGCATGGACTTATCATCACAGGACTATTTTTGGAGCCTTTGGTTTTTGTAATTTTTCATTTTTCTAAACCTTGTACAATTATATTTGTTAATATGTTGTGTATGTTTTTCATCAGCCCTGGAGTGCTGAATTGCACTAGGGGGGAATGTGGCGCCCCCAGCAGTATGGTCGCCACACTGGCATTGCCTTCCTCCAGGGAGGGTGATGTCAGGCTTGGAAGCGATGAAGGGTCTCTCTGACAGTTAACCATGTCATGCAACACAGTTCCCACTCCAGGCTAGCAGAGGGAGCTCTGAACCAGAATTGGGGGAGGAGTGCTCTCTGAGGGCCAGGAAGGGAAATTAGTTAGTTAGTGTGAGGAGGGCAAAGAGTGTAGACGTGTGGAGAGAAGCTGGAAGTTGAGCTGAGGATAGAGAGCTCCCTCCCAGTGATAGCGCATGGTCTGGAGTCTGGTTTCCACGGTTGTAAGGATACTGAAGCTCCTGCAACAGAAACCAGAGGAATAGGAGACTGTAAATGCTCTATTCCCAACTAAGACTCGGAGGCACAACAGCGAACGGTGAGCCAAGAGAGATAGAAGGCTACAGCTGTCTGCCATACCAGGTAGATCCAAAAGGGAAGAAGAAGGAGGAACTTCAGTGTAACACTGTACTGCATGTACCTCAAGTAAGCGCTAGAGAGGAGACTACACAACCCATCTGACAGAGAGATTACTAAGTTGCTTCCAGGCTAATCAGCTCCTGTGCCATCTGTAATCTGGACCCTGGACGGCACTTACAAGTAAAGGTAAAGAAACTACATTCCGCTGTGTCCTTGCCTTCTTCCTGCAACTTCTTCAGCACTGCTACATCTCTGTCCAGACACTGCACCCTCTTCCCCAACACCTATCTACATTGCCCTGGGACTACAGCCCTGCCTGTGGAGGGCTACAACATCTTTGCTGCACTACACCATCTGTCCCAGAGGATCTGTCTGCAGCGTCGGCTTAACACCTTCATTGCCGAACACCACAGGTGGCGCCACGAATCACTCATAAACTTTATTCCACCACTCAAACCCCTTTTTACATGGGCGCCCAGGGCCACGGACGGGGTCACCACTGCTGTGACATTCCCCTCTGAGAGACCGGCCCGGTACCGAGTACCCCACAGCCCCGGGAGGGCGACCCATACACACGTGGTCAAAATTGTTGGTACCCCTCATTTAATGACAGAAAAACCCACAATGGTCACAGAAATAACTTGAATCTGCCAAAAGTAATAATAAATAAAAAATCTATGAAAATGAACAATTGAAAGTCAGACATGACTTTTCAACCATGCTTCCACAGATTTTTTAAAAGAATTAAACTCAAGAAATAGGCCTGGACAGAAATGAGGGTACCCCTGAAAATACCATTGTGTGATTTTCTCTCATTAAATGAGGGGTACCAACAATTTTGACCACGTGTGTATGTACCAGGATGGGGAACATATATTCCAGGAATTACCACAGGATGGGGGGGGGGCACATATGCCAGGAATGGGGACATATATACCAGGAAGGAATCCAGGATGGTGGACATATATTTAAGAATGGAGCCCAGGATGGTGGACATATATACAAGGATGGAGCATAGGATGGGAAGCATATATACCAGGAAGGGGCCCAGGATGGGGGGCTTATAGGCCAGGATGGGGAATATATATTCCAAGGAAGTAACACAGGATGGGGGCATATATACCAGGAAGGAATCCAGGATGGGAAGCATATACAGTATACCTGGATAGGGGACATACTGTATATACCAGGAAGGGGCCCAGAATATGGGTCCAAATTTTGAACTAGGTCCCACTGTTTATTATGATACTTGCCTGACAGTTCTTATGTCTTAAATATATACTAAAAAATAAATTGTTGCACTTCTGAAATGATACATATGTGGCAATAGACTAATAAATGTATGTACATCTTTATATTTAAAAATGAATGTGTGTGTGTGTGTATCACCAACCAATCACGAAGCATCTTTCATTTCACCAGAGCTGTTCAAAAGAAGCTGAGCTGTCATTGGTTGCTATGACCAACAGTTTTCCCACTTGACAACACTTCAGCAGACACTGACATGGTGGGAGAAATATAACATCCCTGGGAACATAAGCTCCCAGCCATTGTCTGCCACCCTGAAAGGAGCAGAGATCACAAGACAGAAATGAATCCCCCTTCCCATGCCTATATCCCCATCACACCTCCTCCATCCCGCAGGCACATCTTCCCTCTTAAAGGGATCATTGGTATGGAAGTCAGAGTAAATCCATCCAGCGCTTTGGTACTGAACCCAGGGTCTCTTAAAGGGATCATTGGTATGGAATTTAGGGCAAATCCACTCTGTGCTTTGGTACTGACCCCATGCCTTTCTTAAAGGGATCTCCGGTATGGAAGTCAGGGCAAATCCATCCAGAGCTTTAATTCTGACCCCAGGCCTCTCTTAAAGGGATCCCCGGTATGGAAGTCAGGGCAATTGCCTTCAAATGCTCTGGTACTGACCCCAGGCTCTCTTAAAGGGATCACCGGTATGAAAGTTAGGGCAAATCCACTCAGCGCTCTGGTTCTGACCCAAGTCCCCTCTTAAAGAGATCCCCAGTATGGAAGTTAGGACCGTTCCACTCAGCGCTCTTGTTCTGACTCCAGGCTGACGGGATGATGTGGGATATTAGTGGTAGTTGTCCGGTGGCTCTGGCTGACGGGATGATGTGGGATATTAGTGGTAGTTGTCCGGTGGCTCTGGCTGACGGGATGATGTGGGATATTAGGGGTAGTTATCCAGTGGCTCTGGCTGACGGGGTGATGTGGGAAATTAGGGGTAGTAGTCCGGTGGCTCTGGCTGATGGGATGATGTGGAATATTAGTGGTAGTAGTCCGGTGACTCTGGCTGATGGGATGATGTGGGATATTAGGGGTAGTTATCCAGTGGCTCTGGCTGACGGGATGATGTGGGATATTAGTGGTAGTAGTCTAGTGCCTCTGGCTGATGTGGGATATTAGGGGCAGTAGTCCGGTGGCTCTGGCTGACGGGATGATGTGGGATATTAGGGTTAGTAGTCCGGTGGCTCTGGCTGACGGGATGATGTGGGATATTAGTGGTACTGAAATAGCACAAAAAGAGGACTTAAAAATCCTCCAATAATAGAAGAAAACAGCAAAAAAGCAGAAAGGTTTACCCGTCCAGGCCTCCAGACAAATGCACTATCAGGATGCAGTGAACCAATATAATTAAGATGGCAACACAGGTGCAAGAGTACCGATGAAACAACCGCTCACAGCCTACCAATACATGGAGGGGGCGGTTGCCTGGTATGTTAATGCACAATGAAAAACTTGTATGCGGCGCTGTTCACACTATGGCCATGCACAGCATCCAGGTTAACAGCCTAGTAGTGACACCCTTCTACTAGCTCAGGCGGGCTGTTCAGCGCTATCAAAATGCATGCCATGCATTGCCATAAAAGTCCTCTTTTTGTACTATGTCAGTGTTAGGATTTAGTGTTAGGGACCCGTAAACATGGAGACCTTTGGAGCAGGTTACGGGCACACGTATTTTGGCCAAAATATCAGCCAATACTCCACATTTTTTATGTGTTTTTTGCACTTTTTTTTCAGGGTGCAGTTGGGCCCATTTGGTGTTGTAAACTGCGGTGTCTGTTCACATGGCATGCATTTTGATAGCGCTGGGCAGCCCGCCTGAGCTAGTAGAAGGGTGTCACTACTAGGCTGTTAACCTGGATGCTGTGCATTGCCATAGTGTGAACAGCGCCGCATACAAGTTTTTTATTGTGCATTAACATACCAGGCAATCGCCCCCTCCATGTATTGGTAGGCTGTGAGCGGTTGTTTCATCGGTATTCTTGCACCTGTGTTGCCATCTTAATTATATGGGTCCACTGCATTTGTCTGGAGGCCTGGACGGGATATTAGTGGTAGTAGCCAGTGGCTCTGGCTGATGGGAATATGTGAGATATTAGGGGTAGTAGTCCGGTGGCTCTGGCTGATGGGATGATGTGAGATATTAGTGGTAGTAGTACGGTGGCTCTGGCTGACGGGATGATGTGGGATATTAGGGGTAGTAGTCCGGTGGCTCTGGCTGACGGGATGATGTGAGATATTAGTGGTAGTAGTACGTGGCTCTGGCTGACGGGATGATGTGAGATATTAGTGGTAGTAGTCCGGTGGCTCTGGCTGACGGGATGATGTGGGATATTAGTGGTAGTAGTCCGGTGGCTCTGGCTGACGGGATGATGTGAGATATTAGTGGTAGTAGTACGGTGGCTCTGGCTGACGGGATGATGTGGGATATTAGTGGTAGTAGTCCGGTGGCTCTGGCTGATGGGATGATGTGGGATATTAGTGGTAGTAGTCCGGTGGCTCTGGCTGACGGGATGATGTGGGATATTAGGGTAGTAGTCCGGTAGCTCTGGCTGACGGGATGATGTGAGATATTAGTGGTAGTAGTACGGTGGCTCTGGCTGACGGGATGATGTGAGATATTAGTGGTAGTAGTACGGTGGCTCTGGCTGACGGGATGATGTGGGATATTAGTGGTAGTAGTCCGGTGGCTCTGGCTGACGGGATGATGTGAGATATTAGTGGTAGTAGTACGGTGGCTCTGGCTGACGGGATGATGTGGGATATTAGTGGTAGTAGTCCGGTGGCTCTGGCTGACGGGATGATGTGAGATATTAGTGGTAGTAGTACGGTGGCTCTGGCTGACGGGATGATGTGGGATATTAGTGGTAGTAGTCCGGTGGCTCTGGCTGACGGGATGATGTGGGATATTAGTGGTAGTAGTCCGGTGGCTCTGGCTGACGGGATGATGTGGGATATTAGGGTAGTAGTCCGGTAGCTCTGGCTGACGGGATGATGTGAGATATTAGTGGTAGTAGTAGGGTGGCTCTGGCTGACGGGATGATGTGAGATATTAGTGGTAGTAGTACGGTGGCTCTGGCTGACGGGATGATGTGGGATATTAGTGGTAGTAGTCCGGTGGCTCTGGCTGACGGGATGATGTGAGATATTAGTGGTAGTAGTACGGTGGCTCTGGCTGACGGGATGATGTGGGATATTAGTGGTAGTAGTCCGGTGGCTCTGGCTGATGGGATGATGTGAGATATTAGTGGTAGTAGTACGGTGACTCTGGCTGACGGGATGATGTGGGATATTAGGGGTAGTAGTCCGGTGGCTTTGGCTGACGGGATGATGTGGGATATTAGGGGTAGTAGTCCGGTGGCTCTGGCAGACGGGAAGATGTGGGATATTAGGGGTAGTAGTCCGGTGGCTCTGGCTGATGGGATGATGTGGGATATTAGGGGTAGTAGTCCGGTAGCTCTGGCTGACGGGATGATGTGGGATATTAGGGGTAGTAGTCCGGTGGCTCTGGCAGACGGGAAGATGTGGGATATTAGGGGTAGTAGTCCGGTGGCTCTGGCTGATGGGATGATGTGGGATATTAGGGGTAGTAGTCCGGTGGCTCTGGCTGACGGGATGATGTTGGATATTAGGGGTAGTAGTCCGGTGGCTCTGGCTGACGGGATGATGTGGGATATTAGGGGTAGTAGTCCGGTGGCTCTGGCTGACGGGATGATGTGGGATATTAGGGGTAGTAGTCCGGTGGCTCTGGCAGACGGGATGATGTGGGATATTAGGGGTAGTAGTCCCGTGGCTCTGGCTGACGGGATGATGTGGGATATTAGGGGTAGTAGTCCGGTGGCTCTGGCTGATGGGATGATGTGGGATATTAGGGGTAGTAGTCCGGTGGCTCTGGCTGACGGGATGATGTGGGATATTAGCGGTAGTAGTCCGGTGGCTCTTGCTGACGGGATGATGTGGGATATTAGGGGTAGTAGTCCGGTGGCTCTGGCTGACGGGATGATGTGGGATATTAGGGTAGTAGTCCGGTAGCTCTGGCTGACGGGATGATGTGGGATATTAGGGGTAGTAGTCCGGTGGCTCTGGCTGACGGGATGATGTGGGATATTAGGGGTAGTAGTCCGGTGGCTCTGGCTGACGGGATGATGTGGGATATTAGGGGTAGTAGTCCGGTAGCTCTGGCTGACGGGATGATGTGGGATATTATAGTGAATGTGGCTATGCAGAATGGGCGGGGCTCTACACTCAGCTTTCTATATATAGATATAATCATTATAATTTGTTATAACTAACCATAGTTAGTTACTATGCCCGGGCAGTTCCAGGCACTTCAGCTAGTAACTTATATAGCCAGAAAACATTTCAGAACTTTTTTCAGCTTAAGGTGCCAGGGCTTCCTCTGTCAGCCAGAGTGCAGTGATATAATGCAGTTAATGTATACTTGTTCCGGCAGCAGAAGGATTAAAAAGTAACCTCAGAACTGGTCGCCCAACCAGGGAGAGAGGTGGGTCTGGGAGAGGAGGTGTCACCAGAAATTGGGCTGGATAAGTAGCTGAGAAGTTCTCAGCTGTTTGCTATTTTATATGGTCTGGTGACATGGAGAGTTGTCTCTGAAGTCATCTATTAGACATTCAATATGAGTGAACAGCCGGTGTTCCTAGGGCCTGAGATAGTGGATAAGTATTTAGTTTATTCGACTTTAATCCCTTTGCTGGAGAAAGCTTTGATTAATTATTCTAGTGGAAAGGAAGGCGGTGTTGTGCAACCCATCCGGACCATTGTGCCCGTGGCAAAGCACAGAGGGTAAGCATATTCTTACAACAAGCTATATAAAATACTGTTATGGGTGTGTGTAGCATTATTAATTTATTATGCTTTGCTTATATAGCGCCATCATATACCGCAGCACTTTACAGACATTATCATTATTAGTCCTTAGTGTAGTCTAGTAAAGCTTCTTGTCTTAGCAGTATGTCCTGTGCCGTGGCTCCGTTATTCCTCCTACTGTAGAAGTATATAAATACAGTAGTTATCTGTGTTTTCCTATTGTCCTTGCAGAGGGTATATGTTCCTACACAGCTTGATATTGTCTGCACTGTGTGTAAGGACACCCAGGGGAATGTTAGCACCCATTGGTCAATGCATCCATACATTTCCAGGAAGAATAATAAAAGGAATGGTGCAACGCAAAGATCTGAGAAAAGATGCCTCATACTCATGTCAGGCGAGTCGTCAGGTCCTGTTTTATCCCTGTTTCCACTTACATTCAACATGAAACATTCAGAAAATCATTTACTGAATTTAGTTACATAATGATTTTTCCACCATTCATGTCTAAAGCTAAATTCAGCATTTTTGGTGACAGAGAGCAGTGAATTATGGCAACAATTAATCAGAACGTGTGGACTGTCAGGACTGGACATCCTTTCATTGATCCCTTTCATTGATTTCTTTATATTGCTCATTTGCTTGCTTAATGCAAATTTAGTGTTTTATTGGTTTCATAAATCAGAGGTACAAGTGACGATCAGTAGCAACAAGTAACATTTTACCATGCAGTAGCACTAGCAACAAGTAACATTTGCAGCAGCAACAATTTGCAGTAGCAACAAGTAAGATTGCATACTGTAAGAGTTTGGAGTGGACTGAGAAGAACAGCATGAGTTTGACAGCAACACCAGGTTAGTGAATGTGTATCTTTGAGTGGTTTAAATCTAGAAAAGTAACTGGCCACTCCGGTTTTGACACGACCTGCAGGTCTTAAAGGCAAGAGCTACTCATGCTCAGTTATTGGGCACCTGGGGTTGGGCTTAACATGAAACGCAGAGATCCTCAGATCTTGATATGGTGGTGAATGACCTCATAACCATCTGTGGACTGTGGTTTATTTGGACCTAGTGGAGAGAAGTGATTATGGAAATTGTGAGTGGTTACTGTCTGCTCCGTGACAACTACTAAGACTGGATGAAAAAAGTCAAGTTCCCTGAACCAAATTGTGACCCTTGGGTATGTAAATTGAAATGTACTCTAAGTGGCTTACAGCAATTGACGCTGCCAGGCCTACTCCCCTGCAACTGCCTGTGGCGAATATGATGTGGTCCAAATAGAAAATGTGACTGCAGCCTGTATCATTATGTTGTGCTGTAGCCAGAGACATCAGAATCAAGTGGGAAAAGTATATTGAACGTTGTGGTGTCCTACAATGGTGAAGAAAATTTTTTCTTTAAAATGGATCTTTTACTGAGAGTTCTACCGTGGATTTGTGTCAATGAGTAATATTATGGACTGTTCCTAAAGATAAAAAAAACATGGACTGCTCTGAGGATGTCAAGCAGCAAGGTGTACCGTGTTAATTGCCTCAAGCAGCTATTGGGATGTGTTCATTGCGGAAGGCAATCGTCTGCTTCATCTACTAACAATTCTTGTTGTTTACCATCACTGGCAAATCTCAATGCCGTGGCATTGTTGTGCCACTTCTAAGCTCTGTACTTAGATATTTAAATGTAACCACCAATCTCTGTGCCACTATCCAGTGTGTAACCATCAAGTCTGTGTCCTCTCTGAGAGACTGTAACCACTATACGGCACTGCTTCAAGTTGAATGCATTTGCTTGTTTCCATCCTTGTCATGTCTCATATAGGAAGCAATTTTTATGTGGTGCCCCTGTGGTTCAATCACTACAGAGGTATTGCACCTCACCTAGAGGTGTGGTACCTGGCACTCAGGTAAGGTGGGGGTCATTACCCAGGATTCTAACACTTGCATCCAACATTAGATCTCTCAGTCGATGGGAAGAGCTGTGTAGAGGTTGTGTGTCTGTGTGACCAGAGGGCAGTCTGTGAGAGTCTGTTGGAGGGAGAGGAAGGAGGCAGACAGTCTACAGGGGGGGCTAAAGCTGAGAGCAGCTTGTCCCCAGACTACAGAAAGTGAAGAAGCACGGAACAGAGAGAGAGGTTCCAGAAGTGAAAAGGAAGAAGACGTCTTGGGGGCACGGATAATGAGAGATCTATCCGTGGAGCCCGCATCCACCGGCGTGGACCGGCCCCAAAACTAGCGGTGACACTAAGGACTCAGCTAGGAAACCGGAGGTGGTAGGCATTGCAAGTGTTACAGCCACATCCATACATATTCGCCGAAAATGCAGACATATCGGATCCAGGGGCCTGACCAACGTCGTCCGACAAGATCCGAGTCTGCTGGATTGGGACACTGTATGTGAAGACGCAGGGCAGGAGAGGTGGTAGCCAGCGTAGTGAGACGGCCAGGAAAGGAACATCTGAAGGGAATCCTGGTAAAATGATTACCAAATTACTTGGGAGCTGGCTGGACCACAAACATGGAGGACACAGCACCCCGGCTGGGAACTGTAACAACAGAACTGTGAGTAAAGTGTGAAAACTGCACTCTACTGTGTCCTCAGTTTATTTGCTGCGTCACTTGCCCTGCACTACAACCACCATCATTTCCAACACCATAATCTGCCCTGGGGAATAGCTCTGCCTGTGGAGAGCTGAACCAACTCTGCTGCATTAACATCTGCCCCAGTGGACTGAATCTGCAGCATTGGCTAACACCTTATTTGCCGAATACCACAGGTGGCGTCACAAATCTTTTATAAACTTTAAACCCCTTTTCATCATTTTTATTGGACACCCAGGGCCACGGATCGGGTCACTGCTGCCGTGACACATCCCTTTAAGAACTGACCGGGCCCAGTGCCTAGTATCCCCACGGCCCTGGCGGGCGCTCTATTTATCCTCAAGACCCACCATAAGAAATTGACCCACTATTATACTGCTTTATCCTAGGCTAATATTCAAATACTTCATCTAAATCTTAGTGACCTGTAAGTTCTTTATCAAACCAGTTGGCAAATTATCGAGGAATCGATTCTGCATCACACATACGGTATACAGAAAAAGACAACTCTGACCATGTTTCATTCTCCTGATCTGTAACCTTTTGACGTCCTACAAGATGTAGAGATGGGAAATTGCTTCAAGAGAACAGGAAAGTATTCCCCAGATCACTCATGATTAACATTTGGAGAAATTGAAGTTTAGGGTTTTTTTTAAAAATTGTTTTATGTAAAAAATAATGTAAGAGTAAGTGGGTCTAATAAAATGTCGCACTACAGAGATTATACCTTGAATACAAAAACTGCAAATACACCCATTGATTCTGGTAAAATAAAGGGAAGGTGCCATAAAAAAATCAAAAATTGAAAAAAATGGAATCTAAAGTATTAATGTTTTCATTTTTTATATTATCATTTCTATTTAATTAAGTAAAATACTAACAATAGTCTAAATGGGTTGATATTTTCCACTTTTAAACACTAGAGGAAGCAGCTGCTGAAATTTTCCATGAAAGCCTAGTGTAGTGTTAGAACACATTACGACTGCATTAAATGTGGCTTTGATCTGCTCACATGTGTGACCGCGCTCTTCTCCCCTTCTGGGTGTTTGTTTGCTCCATTCACTTCTATGGGAGTAGTGGTAATATAATGGGCCCCATATAGTGCTTCACAGTATAATGGGCCCCACATAGTGCTCCACACATTATAATGGCCCCACATAGTGCTCCACACATTATAATGGCCCCACAAAGTGCTTCCCAGTATAATGGCTCCACATAGTGCTTCGCCATATAATGGGTCCACATGGTGCTCTACAATATAATGGCCCACATAGTGCACCACACAGTATAATGGCCTGACATAGAGCTTCACAGTATAATGGCCTCACATAGTGCTCCACAATATAATGGCGCCACATAGTGCACAATATAGTATAATGGCCCCACATAGTGCACCATATAGTATAATGGCCCCACATAGTGCACCATACAGTATAATGGCCCCACATAGTGCTAAAGAATGCAATGGACCCACATAGAGCTCCACAATATAATGGCGCCACATACTGCACAATATAGTACAATGGCCCCACATAGTGCACCATATAGTATAATGGCCTCACATAGTGCACCATACAGTATAATGACCCCTCATAGTGCACCATACAGTATAACGGCCCCACAGAGTGCTCCAGAATGTAGTGGACCCACATAGTGCTCCTCAGTATAATGTGCACCACATATTGCTCCATTGTGCTTCACAGTATAATGGCCCCACATAGTCACTGGACAGTGACTACAGACTCATATGTGCAGGGGCTCCCATATTTTAGGTGTGTAAGTGCTGTTACACACCAGCAAATATAAATGGCAGATCTCAGTGGTTGGTTAAATAATTAAAAAAAACTTTGATAAAACAGTGAATTTAGTTTTGAATTAAAAATAATTGATTACGGTATATATAAATGATTATTAAAACAAAAATAGAAATCACGGCACCTTCTCTTTAAATACTTTAGACATTTGTTTTAAAGACTTTATCTTAGTTCCTTTAGGAGATAAATAATGTTTATTCTTGAAATAAATTTTGGAACATCTCTACCTGGACTTGCTTAAGCGACAGCTACCTCCTTTTGCCAGGCTGCTCTTTATTCACTCTGAGGGTGGAGCTGGTGATGGGCGAGATGTCATGGACACAGCCTCTGGAAGATGAGGAGCTGCAAAGCCAAAGATATTAGTGTGGATGGGGTTTGTGATGCTGTCCAGTCCGGCAGAATGGGCGTGTGTACTTTCCAGTCGGGCAGAATGAGTGTGTATGCTTTCCAGTCAGGCAGAACGGGCGTGTGTGCTGTCCAGTCAGGCAGAATGGATGTGTGCTGTCCAGTCAGGAAGAATGGGTGTGCTCGTGGTCCATTCGGGCAGAATGGGTGTGTGTGCGGTCCAGTCAGGCAGAATGGGTGTGTGCGCGGTCCAGTCGGGCAGAATGGGTGTGTGCGCGGTCCAGTCGGGCAGAATGGGTGTGTGTGCGGTCCAGTCGGGCAGAATGGGTGTGTGTGCGGTCCAGTCGGGCAGAATGGGTGTGTGTGCGGTCCAGTCGGGCAGAATGGGTGTGTGTGCGGTCCAGTCGGGCAGAATGGGTGTGTGTGCGGTCCAGTCGGGCAGAATGGGTGTGTGTGCGGTCCAGTCGGGCAGAATGGGTGTGTGCGCGGTCCAGTCGGGCAGAATGGGTGTGTGCGCGGTCCAGTCGGGCAGAAAGGGTGTATGCGCGGTCCAGTCGGGCAGAAAGGGTGTGTGTGCGGTCCAGTCGGGCAGAATGGGTGTGTGTGCGGTCCAGTCGGGCAGAATGGGTGTGTGTGCGGTCCAGTCGGGCAGAATGGGTGTGTGTGCGGTTCAGTCGGGCAGAATGGGTGTGTGTGCGGTTCAGTCGGGCAGAATGGGTGTGTGTGCGGTCCAGTCTGGCAGAATGGGTGTGTGTGCCGTCTAGTTGGGCAGAATGGGTGTGTATGTGGTCCAGTCGGGCAGAATGGGTGTGTGTGCGGTCCAGTCGGGCAGAATGGGTGTGTGTGCGGTCCAGTCGGGCAGAATGGGTGTGTGTGTGGTCCAGTCGGGCAGAATGGGTGTGTGTGCGGTCCAGTCGGGCAGAATGGGTGTGTGTGTCATCTAGTTGGGCAGAAAGGGTGTGTGTGTGGTCCAGTCGGGCAGAATGGGTGTGTGTGTGGTCCAGTCGGGCAGAATGGGTGTGTGTGCGGTCCAGTCGGGCAGAATGGGTGTGTGTGCGGTCCAGTCGGGCAGAATGGGTGTGTGTGCGGTTCAGTCGGGCAGAATGGGTGTGTGTGCGGTCCAGTCTGGCAGAATGGGTGTGTGTGCCGTCTAGTTGGGCAGAAAGGGTGTGTATGTGGTCCAGTCGGGCAGAATGGGTGTGTGTGCGGTCCAGTCGGGCAGAATGGGTGTGTGTGCGGTCCAGTCGGGCAGAATGGGTGTGTGTGTCGTCCAGTCGGGCAGAATGGGTGTGTGTGCGGTCCAGTCGGGCAGAATGGGTGTGTGTGTCGTCTAGTTGGGCAGAAAGGGTGTGTGTGTGGTCCAGTCGGGCAGAATGGGTGTGTGTGCGGTCCAGTCGGGCAGAATGGGTATGTGTGCTGTCCAGCAGCACAGCAAGAGTAATCAGCATCATTCTTTTCCCACTTGTGCATAACCACACCCTATTTAAACTCCCTGTAGTTGCCAAATAGCTTTCCTCCGATATTTCTGCTATCCCTGTTGATTTCCTGATTCTGCTTGATCCTGACCTTGAATCACACTAATGATGACCATGTAGTAAACACAAGGCACCACTGAATGTTATATGCAATAAAAATATTCTTTATTTGAAGATAATTAAAAACATATATAAACAAGGTGCTGAATGAATGAATGAATGGGGACACACTCGCCATAAACTCACCCCAAACCAATGCTGTCCAACCACAATACAACAAATTTCACAATGTGATAACAGTCACAGAGGACCACAATGCCCCATCATGAATAAATAATGAGCCTAAGAAAGAGGCATACATATAAAAAGGACTGTGCATCCACTTCTCACAACTTAAATGCTGGCCTGAGCCAATAGTATACTGTGAATGGATTTAAAAAGATGTATGAATGTACATACCAGCAGTAGAACGGTGGTGGACCCTGGATGTCCCTCTGCCCCAACGCACGTTTCACACAGCTTCTTCAGGAGGCGCCTCATTCCTTTTATTTCCTACTCTCCCTCCTGTCACTTCAGCCTCTTTGCTTTGTGCAGTGAGTGATGCCAGGGTGTAGGAGAGATGTCCGTGTACAAATAAAAATAAAAGGGGGGGGTACTGGAACTCTTTCCTTAACCAATGGAATCAGTTGCTGTGGATCCTTTTCTCCACTACCCACAAAAGAGTTAAGAGGAGGCAAGTGGAGAAATCTCCCGCCATCTTTGTGTGGCCAAAGGAACCCCCTGGCCTATGTGCAACTACAACTATTGCAACCCCCTATAGGCACTGACTGCACTAAAAGAAAGCGATCATCAGACCCTACAATCTCACATTATCAACGACTTGGCTAAAACATTTAGTTGGTTGTGCAATTTTTTGTTTTATTATTATTTATTCTATTAAAATCCCATTGTTGGACCTTTTGTAAAAGTTGGATGAACTCTTTTATCTACACAATAAACTTTTGGGTGAATGACAATTTCTGGTAACTATAACTAATTGGAGACGTTTATCTCGTCCTAACAGATAATATAGTGATTTTTTTTAATCCCATCCTAAGCATAATATGATCTTAGTTTCTTAGGGGTGATGCCAGCTTATAGCGCAGAGGACGATGCCTTAACAACAAAGTTGGTGACGTTCTATGAAACTAAGACCTCGTCTGACACTCCTTCGCATCAAGCAACCGTCCTTTTATTTGAGCCGTCCGACGGGACCCTCAAAGCTGTAAGTACCGTGCGCCGTTGATGTCCGACTGTTCCTAGTTTATCGGAATATCGAGAGTTGGTTCAGTCTCCAGCAGGGGGCACCAATGCTCTTTATGCTCCTGTTTGTTTCTAGTGTAGTAATGGGATGGATGGGAAATGGTTAATATTTGCTGTATTAAATGTTCTTTCTCTGGTTGTTTTTTTCAGATAAATTATGGCATTTTAACAGTAATTTATAGGGTAACCGATAAAGCACTTTAGTTACAAGTCCCAGATGTGCTGGAACTATGTGGAAGTTATGCAATATCTTTTTTCTTTAACTCTTTCATAATTTTTAAAAACTATTCCATGTGTGACCAGGTTTATGCTTCAGGGGTATCATCTGCAGTAACTAATGTCAATATTATCTACATTATCATATTTTAAAATTCTGGGTTAAAGGTGCTGTCTACTTTGAGATAATTTATTGTTATTATTATTTAAAGGGTATCTGTGACCAGGTTTTTGCTACCTCATCTGAGAGCAGCATAATGTAGAAAAAGAGATCCTGATTCCAGCGATGTATCACTTAGTTTACTGGGTGCAGCAGTTGTGACAGAAACAGCGTTTTTAGTTGTTGCATGTAGCTGAGATAAGAAAGCTAACCCCGCCCCCACACCACAGCTTTCTGTGTACATTGTATATCAACAGTAAGCTGCTTATCAGAGGAGGGGGCGTGGTCGCACCAGGAGGCACCAATCCAGGCAGTGATAATCTCCAGCTGATAAAACACTCATTGCATTGAAACAACAGCATACAGTCTAATAAGTGATACATCGCTGAAATCAGAATCTCATCCCCTACCTCATGTTACCATCGGATTACATAGCAGAATCCTGATGACAGATTCCTTTAAATGTCTTGGGCAAGAAATCACGTTTCCAAATAAGTTTTCTTAAAATGCTTGTACAGTTTGCCCTTTACAGCCTGTGTTGCACTGTCTATTGCTGGCTGCAGAATGAGTTAACTGAGTGTCCGTCAATGAGCTCATTCTGAGAGTCAAATGGGAGAGGTTGTAACTCTTTTACCTGTCTTTTTGTGCACTCAATTCATCTGGTTTATGCCACAGAGCACATCAAAGATGAATCTGAAGAAAAATAACATTATATTAAAATTCCGGTAAAACCCCAATAAATGATAGCAGGAGGGGTTGCACTAGAAAATGATGTAAAAAAAAAAATCTAAGTGCAATGAAATGGAGGAAACAATTGTACTTTTGTTTTTGCTTTTTCTTTCTTTTTTTTTATTTTTACTGATTTATTGTACAGTAAAAATGACCTGACATGTCACTGACAAATCCAGAAATTTGCTACAGAAAAAACTAAATTGGTTTGTTGCTTTTTTTTTTTTAGACTCATTACTTTTTCATTTTTCTGCATCAGTGGAGCTGTATTAGGGCTTATCTTATTGATGCCAAGATAAGGAGCAAACAGTTATATCACTTCTTTTTGCATTTTTGGGTGGTAGCACAGAAACAAAAAAAAAAAAGGCAATTCTGGGATTTTAATTTTTACTAATATATAATTTTATTGGATTTTATTGTTTTCTTATTTATTTTTCAACTAGGAAAATTGAGGTGGCAAATTTTTATATAATTTCCACATTTCTGCGTAAATTGAACTTGGCCAAATTTTCACACAAATTCGTAGTAAGTAGATAAAGAGAACCAAATCAGATAAGTGCGTAAAACAAATTTCTCTTTAGAATGAGAAAAAAGATCCAATATCCCGTCTGTGAGTGGCAAAAGTATGTGAACCCTTTTTTTCCGGTATCTGGGGTGACCAAATTGTTCAGCAATAACTTCATCGAAATGTTTCCACTAATTGTCGATTAGTTCTGCTCATCGACCTGGAGGCATATAGGCCAATTCCTCCTTATAAAACAGCTTTGATTCTGGTATGTCGGTGGGTTTTCTCTTTTCTGGCCCTTTCATGGCATTTCTGCAGGATTAAGCTCAGGACTTGGCCATTTCAAAACTTCAATTTTATTGATTGACAGCCGGCTCTGCACCGATATGTCATAAATCCAAAACCTGGAAAACAAGTGCGAAATTGCATTTTTTTTTCATAATGTCAGTGCATCTGGAATTTTTTTTCCAGTTTTTCAGTGCGTTGTATGGCAAAATGATGTCTACCAAAACTACAACTCGTCCCGCAAATGGCCCTTTAGTTTCAGAGGGTCTTGGTGTATTATGAAATATATTAGCTGCTAAAACACTTTATTTTCAGTTTGCCATCATTTTCTATATTTGCTGTTTTCATTGTATTGTCCGCGCTGTCTCCGTGACTTACTTACATCATATTTCTCTATTCTTCTTTTGTCGTGTTACTTTTGGACCTAGGTGATTGATGGTAAAGTCATTACAGATAAGAGAACTGCTGCCGTTTCAGCAATTGCGACAAAGGTGAGGGCACAATTTAGTGAGGAATTAAAGGGAATCTGTCACCTATTTTTCGCCTATCAGCTGCCGGCACCGCCATCAGGGGCTTATCTATAGCACTCTGTAATGCATTCTGTAATGCTGTAGATAAGCCCCCGATGTAACCTGAAAGAGAAGAAAAAGGAGTTATATTATATTCACTCAGGGGCGGTCCCGTCTTGGTCCAATGGGTGTTGCAGTCCGGCGCCTCCCATCTTGTAGCGATGACGTCCTCTTCTTTGCTGCCTGTCGTGGCTCCTGCGTAGGCGCACTGCTCTGCCCTGTTGAGGGCTGAGCAGAATACTGCAGTGCGCAGGCGCCGGACCTCTCCCGAGTGCCAGGGTAGTGACGTGCAAGACTCACCCAAGTTTCTCGCATGTGTGACCCCAGCCTTAGTGAGACTGACCTCTCCGACATACACTTCAGCCAGGGAGTAAAAATATCCGGCACCCAGCACTTCTTGACCCATAATAAGATTGTTACCACCATTGCATAACAAGTTGGACCTAATGAAGAATTTTGTAAAGGCAATGGATAAAAATGAAAAAGCATTTAAGTATCTCATTGATACACTTCCAGGGTTGAGTGGAGCAAAGATAAAGGATGAAGTCTTTATTAGACCTCAGATTCATAAGCTTCTTCAAGATGAGGAGTTTCTTTGGTTGTTGCATGGGTAGCATTCAAGTTAGTAGTAACTAATTTTTGGAGAAACTCAAGAGCAGATAACTATGAAGACTTGGTGGATAGAGTTGAGCGACTTTGGTCGGATCGGGTTTCATGAAACAAAATTTGTTTCAGATGAAATTGGTCCGACTAGGGCAAAAAAAGTCGGAGTTTCGTCCGAAACCCGACCCCAATGCAAGTCAATGGGGAATAAAAGTCGGCATTGAGCGGATGACATTCATCCACTCAATGCATTGGGGACGGGTTTCGGACGAAACTCCGACTTTTTTTTGCCCTAGTCGGACCAGTTTCATCTGAAACAAATTTTGTTTCATGAAACCCGATCCGACCAAAGTCGCTCAACTCTATTGGTGGAAAATCTCCTCAAAACATATAAGGATCTTGGCTTTAGCAACAATTCAAATGACTAATTCCTGTCTACACACTATTGTGAATTATAAACAGTTACAGAAATTGCACTGCAACATTTGATCCTCATTCAGTGACAAGTCTTTTTTTTGCTTGTCTCTTGTACTCCTGCATTGGATCATCTCTCACAATTGTCCAACAATAATCTGATAGCATTGATGAATTACATTTTTTCCTTGGTATCTTTTCTCCATAGCTGCAATATCTTGGTGAAATCTCTCACCTTGCTCATCATTCACTGCTCCGCAGTTTGGTGGAAAGAAGTCTAGAGGCGAATGTTATAAATGAATCTTTAAAGACATGTTACAACCAAGCTGTTTCGGTATGAGAAAGAAAAATAATGCTGCGAGTGGCTCCAATATTTGGATCACGCGCACCCATACAAGTCTACGGGTGCGCATCTGAGTGCAGTCAGATTACTGTGGGCACAGGCAATGGAGAAGATGGAGAAATTAATTTCTCTGTCTTCTCCACACCTGTGCTGCGATTCTCTCATGTGAAAGAATCAGATCACATTAAGGTACAACAGAATTTGGTTGTGTATTCAGTGAAATGCTTATTTGTGGAGGGTAGGGCATATGCAAGGGACATGGAAAATAGTGGCCGACCCCTTTAAATTAAAAACCCGAATTCAGTGATTAAGACGTGTCCCAATCGTTTTGTCCATATAGTTTGGATATAGACAATATATTCATAATGACAGTATTTAGCCTTTACTGTGATCTTTTTCTTTTCCAGCTGCTGAAACCCTCACCTGCTGAAGTGCTCTGCATTCTGGGCTCCGGCGCTCAGGCGCTCAGTCATTACCAAGCCTTCACACAGCAGTTTTTATTCAAAGAGGTAAATAAGAGCTGTCATTATAACAAGAGGAACCGATGCACTTGCATTGGGTGAAATCAGAATTGCTCATATTACTCTCAACAATGTGAAGGAGACCGTTAGATTTGTCATTTCTATTACAGTCGAGGCTTCAATAAAACAAAATGCGGAGAAGGTTCGAAAGTCACAATAGGTTTTCACTTTCATAGCCGAATCCAAATACTACCCTGAATGAAGTCAAATGAGAAGCTGGAGGGGAGCAACGAGTTTATTCTTGTGCAAGTAGTGATTGGCAGAGGGCGAAATGTTTAAAAGGAGGCCAATCTGACAGTATAAACTGCCCACATAGGAATGTAGGCAATATACAAATCGCCTGTTGTCTGTTCTAATCGCTTCCTTCATTCTGCAAAAATGTTATTTAAGCTTCTGAGTGCACCCTTGGTGTGGCCGAGAGGCGCAGTGCACTGATCCGCCCGCTGGTTTTGCATGCCCACCGCCTTCAACTTACTTTGTCTGCGGTAAGCTGTGTCTGCAGAGGAAGTTCAGGGAAGCCACCACTGTCAATCACCAGTAAGGAAGGTGGAGACATGCTAACTAATGGGAGGGGCCATACACTGAGCCTCTCAGCCACACCATGGGTGCACCGAGCACACTAATTGGCATATTTAATTAATCTTCAGTTTTTACAGAATGGAGGACGCAACTAAAATAGTAAGGCCATGTTCATATCTAGTGCAAACAATACAGGTTTTCTGTACCAAACTACGCAATAACAATCTCCTCTGGTTACTGCATTTTTGTTGTGTGTTTTTTATGCGTTTTCCCCATTTGGTACAGATTAGAAGCACTGTTTTTATAGGACAGAAAAGCTTTCATTCTGCACAACCATTTGTGTGTGATTTTTTTTTGTATTTTTTTACACTGCTTTTGTGGTTTTTTTCAGGATCTCCATAGGAGTCTGTAGAGATAAAATGCACAAAAATGAATATCTTTAAACGTAGGAGATTTTCTGCACACAAAAATAGCAGCAGAAAAAACATAGTATATACCCTAAATGTGAACATGGCCTGAGAGCGTGATTTTTTTAAAAATTTTGTTATAGGGGCTACATCTCCCACAAGATCATTTATGGGCTTAGTTTATACTGTTAGTTTGAACTGACTGACTCCCTTTAGAAATTAAGGATAGCGAGCGCACATAGGGCAATAAAAGTGATATTTTCGGTGACAATACACGGTTAATGCACTCAACTTTAAAGGAAAAGGGATCAGTGGTTGCTGCAGACTCCCGTAGATACCAATGTCACAAAGGAGGAAAGAAAAAGACCGGGTTTTTTAATGTATCCGCGCTGACCACACAAGGACAGGATTATTCTTCAAAGCTTTATTGTGCCGATGCGTTCTTTGGCCCGGAGGAAGTGGCAGATTTGCCACGAAACGCGTCGGCACAATAAAGCTTTGAAGAATAATCCTGTCCTTGTGTGGTCAGCGCGGATACATTGAAAAACCCGGTCTTTTTCTTTCCTCCTTTGTGACTCCCTTTAGGGCATTTTGGTGGGCTACACTAATAGCATAATTCAGAGCATGGTTGTGTTTTTTTTTTCTACTTAAACCCTTTAAGGACCAATGAATTTTTTTGTTTTTTTCCACGAGCCAAAACTATTTTATTTTCCCACAGACATTGACACTTGAGGGCTTGCTTGTTTTTTTTTTTGCGGGACGAGTTGTAGTTTTTAATGACACTACTTGTTTTATCATACAATGTGCTTAAAAAAAAAAAAAAAAAAAAGAAACAATTGTCATTAAATGGTGAAAAAAATATAATTCTGTCATTGTTTTTTGTTTTTATTTTATGGCGTTCATTGTGCAGTTAAAATGACCCGGAAACATAATTGTACAGGTCAGTACGATCGTGGCAAAAACGCACTAGCAGTTATTTCTTTTCTTCTTTATAACTCATGAAACAAAATTTAGAATATTGTACCAAAATTTATTTTGCTTTCTGCCACCATTTTTCAGCATTTTTATATTTTTATTTTCCGATGATGGAGCTGCATGAGGGCTTGTTTTTTTCGTAGTGATACCAGTTTAGTTTACCTACAATATTTTTTACTACATTTTTAGGGAGAGGAGACAATAAAAACAAATTGTTGTATTTTGATTTTTTTTTTTCTTTTTACAGTGTTTACCATATAGGTTAATTGATTCCATGTTTTGATAGATCTGACTTTGATGTTTTTTATTTTAATTTTTTCCTTTATTTTTAATAGGGGGAAAGGTGGTGATTTGAGTTTTTTTATTTTTTTCACATTATATTTTAGTCCTTTTAGGGGACTTGCACCTGCGATTGTTTTATTGTTTGTACTATATACTGCAATACTTCATTTCAAAATTACAAAAAAGGAAAATAGGTTGATGCAAAAATTTTTGCATAGACCTATTTTTCTTTTTTGTAATTTTTAAAATGAAAAAATCACATATATATACAGTGTATGTACAGTATGTGTGTGTGTGTGTATATATATATATATATATATATATATATATATATATATATATATATATATATATTGTGGTGTAATGACCACTGTGTCCGCTAGGGGGCGCTGTGTGGATGTCCTAGGAGAGAGGATGAATGGCAGAGTCCTGAATGACCGTTATGTATCTCAAGGTGGGTGGCCTTGAGATGGAGACTTATGCGTGTATTGATCAGCAGTGATACTGCTGAGGTGCTGGTTCAATGTGTCAGGGAGAAGTCTCCAGGTAACTAGGGAGACGGGCGGACCTAGTTACCTACATACCCACCCAGGGGGTGTGTTTAGTACACTATGGTAGAGTGTGTATGAGTGTGTGAAGGACCTGCAATGAGGTCATAGCCATGTGACCCAGGGGGCGTGGCTATGGACCATATAAGGTGGCCAGGGTAGGTCACATGGGTGAATGTAGGGACCTAGTTGGTCCAGTGTGGAAGGTCCCGCTAGGAGATGTGTCTCCTGGCACACAGCATGAGAAGTGGCTATGTGGAATGGCTGCCAGCGTCTGAGAGTTCCCAGAGGAGGGAAGGAACGTCTGCAGTGGGCTGTAGCAGCCATGAGGTAAACCCTGATGGGGTGAGAAGTCTGTGAGGCTGAAGAGCCTGAGTACTGGACATTGAGACCCTGTGTGACCACAGGCTTAACAGAGGGAAGCTCTGTAATGGACGCTATGCTGGTGATATGAACTGTATGTTATTGGTCACAGTTTATGATGCGTGAATAAACCGCAGGGCCTGATATGGTTTTATGGAAAACCTGTGCCAGATGTGATTATTGGGCTGCCAAGCGAGAATCCCCTATCCGAATGACAGCGCTACCTCACTATATATATATATATATATATATATATATATTACTAAAATACAAAGGAAATGTGTCATGATGACCTTTAGCCCTTTTAGACATCATTTCAGTTTCAACTAGGCTAGCTGTTCACAATGAGGCCTCATTCCCATTTGCGATGTAATCTGACAAATGCAATCTGATTAAAAATCAGATTGCATTCGGACCAATGTTATTCTATCATTGTGTGTTCATCTGCGATTTTTTTTTTTTTTTTTTTTTTAATTTTCCAGCAAGGATCGAATCACAATCAGACTGGAAAAAAATCGCAACATGCTACGATTGTAATCGGAAATCGGATCGCATTCCGCAATAAAACTCAATGGGTGCGAGGAAAAAAAAAATCACACAGCACTCGGACCATGCGTCCAAGCCGGGAATTCATCTGGTGTATATAGTAAAATCACAGTGGGACCCAACAGGATAGAATAGATAGATATAAAGATGCTAGTTACATATACAATTAGTGCAGTGTGTGCAGCTTACTGTACATGTTTTTAATTATTAAAAGATTATCTTTCTGAAAAAATGGAGTGGGTTCCCGCGTAATTTTCTTAACCAGCAGAGGGAAAGCCGACGGCTGGGGGCAGATGTTTATAGCCAGGGAAGGGAGTAATACAAATGGAGCTTCCCAGGCTATTAATATAATTTCACAGCTGTATACTTAACTCTTACTGGCTATCAAAAACGGGGGGACCCACCAAAAAATGACCTAGGGTCCCGCTATAATTAATAACCAGCAAAGGCTAGGCAGACATCTGTGGGCTGTTATTAAAAGCCTAGGAAGGGGTCATTGGACATTGCCCCCACCAGACTAAAAACATAAGCTCTCAGCCAACCCAGAAAAAGCCTGTCATCTAGATGTAGCAGAGCAAGACCTGTCGTGGGACAGATGGATTACTATCTTTTCAGGGGACAGGTGAGAAATTTTGTTGTTTACTATTTTAATTCTCTTACATGGGCATCACTGGAATCTGTGTTGTCGTAAATATGGTTTAATTAAGATTGACTAAAGGAGTCTGTGTCATTCTTTCAATTGAAAGACTTTATTCTGGATATGTTTTTGTACAATGTCTCTATATGGGGTACAGATGGTATGGTATAGCTGCCACTCCATTACTAACCTCTGAGCTTGATGTCAGCTGCTAATACAAAGGTGACATCAACCCCCCAACTATTAAACCACTTGCCAGCGCAACAGGACAAGTGGGAAGAGTGAGGCTAAGTGCCAGAATTGGCACATCTTATAGATGTGCTTTTCTGGGGTGACTGAGAGCTGATGTTTTTAGCCTGGGGGGCAATATCCAGTTAATATCAGTTGCAGCTGTCTTCTTACCCTTTTCTGGTCATTTTTTGGGGGCGTCCCCCATTTTAATAGCCAGTAAAGGCCTTGGAAGCTCCATGGGTATTACCCCCTTACCAGGATATAAACATCTGCCCCCAGCCATTGGCTTTCCCTCTGCTGGTTAAGAAAAGCCCACTCCATTTTTTTCAGAAAAAAAATCCTTTTATAATTAAATACATGAACAGTAAGATGCACACACACTGTACTAATTGTATATGTCACAGACCTCTATGTGTATATACTGTATGTAATCTATCTATTCTATCCTGTCGGGTCCCACTGTGACTTTACGCAGCTGCTGAAGTGTCGGCTTTTTATCTGTCTATCTATAAAAAATATATATATATGTTTTTTTGATGTGTGTGTTTTGAAGAATATTTCCTTAGAAAACTGTGTAATTGACATAGAGAATTGCTGCATGTAAAAGCTCATGTTAAAATCACATTGCAATCAGATAGCAATTGCACTACATTCGGATGTAAATTGCATGCTAGGTGTGAAAAATTAGATTGTACTTGCATGATAGACACTTGCACGACACTTGACAGACTTCGCTGGAACAGAATCAGACCTATTTTAAAATCGCCAGTGTGTCTCCGGCCTAACAGTCATTTTGATCAGGGGTGTCTAAACTTTTACATGCCACTGAAATAGGAGGCAGTAGACAGAATGTTACATTCAATGGAGAAGTAAGATGAATTGAAGTTTGCATAGCTCACCTACGCAATTTGCATACCACACCCCATATGAAAAGTGAATCAGATAAGTCATATTACGCAATATACATATATATAATCATGTTTTTCCTGAATATGTAAGCAGTTCTACAATTTTAGAATCCATGAACAGCACAGTAAAAAAATAATGCCCACGTTAGCTAGAAATAAAGCTTGACATCCAACCACAGGCGTATAAATATTCATGAAGTGATTCAGACATCATATTGAACATTGATGGCATTGATACCTCTTGTGGTTTATGATCCCATAGCCAGGTTTCCTGAACCCACATATTACCTTCTCCTTATTTTATTTCCATACTCCCCTCCTACATCGTGCATCAGTGTGTCCTAGTAGGACAGTTATAAATGTCATTCATACCTGTAGTCTTGTTCGTATTCACAATTAGCACTGATATCGTGACAGTAACATTATAAGCGTCCTTGACAAAATGCTGTAAAATTCTAAATCCCCTTAAGGATGATTTGATTCAGCTTATTTCCCACAAACTGTAATCTCCATGAGATAGAAGTGGAGCTTGTGACCCTGATGTTAAGAAAATGATGAGCACAACAGAGGAATAGCACCACAGTACAGGGAGTAAACCAAGCTATAAGGGCACGTGCAGACCACCGTTTTAATTGGACAAATGTTATCCATGGTTTTGACAGATAACACTTGCACCCATGTTAATCAATGAGGTCTTGCACATGATCAGTTTTTATTCGGTTTCCCATGACAGGTGCTGTAGGTGGTGCACGAGAGAGGGGATCCGCCCTTCAGGGACAGGAAACCTACAGACATAAAAGGGCGGCACCTCTCCCACACATCAGTTGGTTTCCTGTCCCTATCCTTACAGACATACCTGTAGAAGATTGACGGATTCCAGGCCCGGCCGGTCAGTTCAGGCAGCGGAGGTTCCTTTCCTCGTACCGAGTGGAAGGTGGAGAAACTTTGGTGGTTTCTCTTTATCGTTGAGAAAATTGAATCCCACTCTGATCACAATCTGATCAGAGTGTGAGTAGCATAATAAGGCCGGGATCACACATTCGAGAAACTCGGATGAGTCTTGTATGTTAATACCCGGCACTGCCACCGGCACACGGATCGGAGCATGCGGCTGCATAGCAATACATGCAGCTACAGGCTCAGCTCCTGAATGCCGGCGGCAGTGCCAGGTATTAATATGCGAAACTCGTCCAAGTTTCTTGCATGTGTGATCCTGGCCTAAGACTGATTTTCTCGGATGGAGAAAAAAAGTCATCTGCACCTGCCCTGATTGGCAATTCCCAGAATTCCCAGAAGTGTGG
The DNA here is from genome assembly GCF_039654945.1 of Dendrobates tinctorius. NCBI lineage: Eukaryota > Metazoa > Chordata > Amphibia > Anura > Dendrobatidae > Dendrobates > Dendrobates tinctorius. The sequence goes on from NW_027361797.1 coordinate 42,237,957, forward strand.
GAGTTTAAATAGGGTGTGGTACTGCCTCATTGACCACAGTAGGGAACTGATTACTCCTTATGAGCTGCAAGACTGTGCACACACCCTTTCTCTTTAGCCGGCAACACCACAAGTCCAAACCACACCAGTGTTGCTGGCTGAACAGTCCCTAATCTTCCCAGTAATATTGGTCTTAACTTCCCCACCACCACCAGCGCTGAACGAGGAGTAAATAAGGTAGCACATGGCAACAGAAGCAGATATCGATGGAGCAGGTCCAGGTAAGGATGTAGCAGGTATTTATATTCCTCCTTTCATATAAAGCTGGAATTTTCTTTTATGTCCGCTTCTATAGTGATACAACGCTTCTCCCAGTGGCCTAGTAAACTTCTTTCACCCTAGAGTGAAGAAGAATCTTAAAATTATTGTCTATGAAAATCTTTTTTTTCTTACCACAAAGGTCAGGATTTGGAGTCGCACAAAGGAAAAATCTGAAAAATTTGCGAGAGCCGTAGAAGGAAAAGTTCATGTTTGTTCCACAGCCCAAGAAGCAGTGACTGATGCGGATGTAATTATCACAGCCACAATGTCTACAGAACCCATCCTTTTTGGGGATTGGGTCAAGCCAGGTGCCCACATAAACGGTACTGCAGTTAACACTGTCTTCTTTTCTGTAAAGACAATAATATAGAAAAATGAGTAAACTCTGGCAACACATGAAAATATTCCAAACATTCTTCAAATATGTTGCCCTTTTAATTTTTTTTTTTTTTTAAAAATTAAAAATAAAAATCACAGACAGCCAACATATTTCATAGAATCATAGAATCATAGAATCGTAGAGTTGGAAGGGACCTCCTGGGCCATCTGGTCCAACCCCCTGCTCAAAGCAGGATTCGCTAAATCATCCCAGTCAGATGTCTGTCCAGCCTCTGTTTGAAGACTTCCATTGAAGGAGAACTCACCACTTCTCGTGGCAGCCTGTTCCACTCATTAATCACTCTAACTGTCAAAAAGTTTTTTCTAATATCTAATCTGTGTCTCCTCCCATTCAGTTTCATCCCATTGCTTCTAGTCTTTCCTTGGGCAAATGAGAATAAAGTTGATCCTTCTACAATGTGACAGCCCTTTAGATATTTGTAGACAGCTATTAAGTCTCCTCTCAGTCTTCTCTTTTGCAAACTAAACATTCCCAAATCCTGCAACCTTTCTTTTCTGAACTTGCTCCAGTTTGTTGATGTCTTTTTTAAAATGTGGTGCCCAAAGCTGGACACAATATTCCAGATGAGGTCTGACCAAAGAGGAGTAGAGGGAGATAATGACTTCACGTGATCTAGACTGTATGCTTCTGTTAATACATCCTAGAATTGCATTTGCCTTTTTTGCTGTTGCATCACACTGTTGACTCATATTCAGTCTGTGATCTATTAGTATACCCAAGTCTTTTTCACATGTGCTGTCACTTAGCCCTATTCCTCCCATTCTATATATGCTTTTTTCATTTTTATTGCCCAGATGTAGTACTTTGCATTTCTCCCTGTTAAAAACCATTCTGTTAGTTGCTGCCCACTTCTCCAGTTTATTTAAATCTTTTTGAATCCTCTCTCTCTCTTCTCTAGTATTAGCTATCCCTCCTAGCTTTGTGTCATCAGCAAATTTAATCAGTTTACCCTCAATTCCTTCATCTAAATCATTGATAAAGATGTTGAACAATACAGGGCCCAGCATTTGCTGATACATTGGAAAACCTGGAGTATTAAGATAAGATGGGCTTTATATATACTGCTGAAAAAAATAAAGGGAATGCAAACTGCGTGTGTTGTGACTGTCACGCAGCTGCGACACAGGCAGCTGCAGTGCCGAACACCAGATTATCGGGAGCGATCCAAGTATTCAGGATCCCGCTGTAGCTTCTTTGTTAAGCGCTATAGCTTGCCGAATAAGGAGGGAGCCAAACATATTCGCCCATGTCTAGTTAAAAGGAGTCTGTCAGCACAAAGTGACTGTTCATACTCAATACAGGCACTGGGAGTACATTGGGAATGGCTCAGCTCTTCATGTTTTCTGGAAAGCCAGAGCTGTCAATCATGGATGAGGAGGTTGGAAATAGATGGAAAACAAGTAGGTGGGAAGATCCACTGATCTACTTGGATATGCCATGGGTGCACTGAGCTCCTATGCTTGGTTTGAACACTCATTTTGTGCTCAGGGACTCCCTGTAAGGATGCCTTAAAGTGAACATAGCCAATCATTAGATTTAGAATTCAGTGATTTCAAGATTAAATAAGACCACGTTCTTTTTCAGCTCTTGGTGCTTGCCGGCCAGACTGGAGAGAACTAGACGATACTCTGATGAAGAATTGTGTGCTGTATGTGGACACCAGAGAGGCCAGTCAGAAGGAGTCTGGGGATATTGTGCTATCCGGGGTAAGATGTTTTCACAAGAAAAATGTATTGGCCACCAGTGATCAGTGAAGAAGAACACTTCCAGATCATCTGATGATAAAACTACAGTACAACTATGGTAAAATAATTGATGCCCTAGTAATAAAACTTTGTTTAAAATTTAATAAAATTACACAAGAACTTCAGGAAAGAGCTCGAAGTGAACAAACCTATATATCAGACCACTCTGACAATAGTATATACATATGGAAAGAGGCCATACAAAGAATACGACTTGTTTAAGGCGGATGATAAACATTTGTCCATCAAAAATATTTTGAAAAGGGGAAAAGTGATGGCCACTTGCTTGCCACAGTAGGACGATCTTATAAAACCTCTAAGGGGAAGCTTGTAAAAGATTCTTATAATATTATGGGGGACTAATATGAGGAAGTTTAAAAATATAAAATTGCTCATAAGGACGCTGGGATAGGAAGGTTTCTAGACAATATCAAATTGCCCAAGTTGTAAGCAGAAGCCAGTGCGGCTATGGATCCACCTCTGACCCTTAAAGAGCTGAAGGTCACCTCACAATCCATACCCAATGAAAAGGCTTCGGAATCAAATGGCTAAGGCTGGTTTCACACTTCGTGCGCGTCCATGCGCATGCGTCCTGCGCCCCTTTCTTTAACATGGGGGCGCATGGTCTAGCGTATGCACGCGTTCGTATGCATTTTCGTGCGTATGCTTTTTTTGTAGTGTGTGCCTAGGCGCGCCGGCAGTAACCTATTGCATTTTTGGTCCGTCCGACCTGTCTCAAAAAAACGCATGCGCACGCTTGTGCACGGAATGCGCAAAAAAAAAAAATCACATTACAGTCTATGGGAACGCAGGCGTGCGCATGGACGTGCGCACGCCTGCGTTTAAAATCGCAGGCGTTTTAAGAGTTAACATGGCTAGAAACTGGTTAAAACGCATGCACCTAAAAAAGCAAACGCATACAAAACGTATGCGTTTTTTGCATGCGATTCTATTGGGCACGAAGCGCAGAGCTAAAAAATGCTAGTGTGAAACTAGCCTCACTGAGAATTTTCCAAAAATGTGGTGAGATATTATTACCAAAGTTGGATTCTGTCGCATTGTGGAGGTGCACACTGCAGATTGTCCCCTGTCTTCGATCTCCTTCGTTATTACCATGAAGCCTCTGGCATGATTGTTGAGATAAGAAATTTTAAATGCAGTAATATGGAGGAACATATCTCACTATATGCTGATGATACGTTATCGTTTTCTGAGGATGTCCTAAAATGTATAGACCCGATAATGAATACTATTAATGAATACGGGAAACTGTCAGCTCGACTTCATAAACTGAGACAAATCGGTGTTGCTTCTCTGGCATTTGTCACCATTCTGCACCATGCTGGTAGTTTGGGGCTTATGCCTACATACTGTTAATCATTCATCTGATAGTGAGGCATTCTGTTTCTGAATATTTTTGTAATAGATTTTGAGTATATTATTATTATACTTGGTGAGCTGGTTGTGTTATTTGTCTGAATAGTACATAACATAGAGATACAGTAGTTTAAGACACTGAACATAGAACTTAAAGGGTTATCCTCTATCCATTGGGTTGAGGGGCAGCTTACCGATTGCTGGGCCCTTTTCCTTTAAGAGAGTAGTGGACTCAACCAAGGTTAGCCATATTGGCCACCAGATCAGGGTTAGGAAATATTGTATCTGTCTGTAATGATATTCTACCCTATTACTTGTAAAAAGGCGACATGTAATTTGCAAAGAATGTAATTGTTAATTTTTAAATGAATAAATAAGTTGGTAATTTATCAACTCTGGCCCATTACCAAGCCCTAATAGAATGGATATAGTTGAGTGCTATACTTGGCTATCTCAAGTATGCGCATAGAGGATGAATGGTGCAGTGGTGCACATGCTCAGCCTTCTGTCAGGGAGCACTGTCAATGGAAGGCTTTCTGCTCTTAAAAGAGCTTCCCTGGACCACCTTTGTTCTAGCCACTTTGTCTTGCAGATACCAGAGGAATGCTGGCCTTGACTTTTTAGCCACTATATAGGGATCTGTATTTACGCAAGGGCCCCTTGGGTTGAGTCCACAGAGAGGCTATTATCCACTGCAGCGGTCTGGCAGCAGATGGATAGGAATCCAGCTCAATACCAAGACATGGGAATCAAGAACAATATTGCCAGGTGGTTGAATAGTCAAATCACAAGCTGAGAGCAGAATTAGGAATCAAACTAGCTAAGCAGTTTCAGAGTAACGATAGTGAACCAGGGAAAGAAGAATTTAGAACTGGCGACTGGTGGCAGGGAGAGAGGGGTTTACATATTGTGTAGCTCCTCTTAAGGCTCACAAAAGGGAGTTAATGAGAAATCCATGGAATTTACCGTCAAGGTCTTCTGAAACCCGCTTTTTTATCATCACTGGGGGTCCCAGCGGTTAGACCCCCGATAAATGGGTAGCTATCCTCTAATCTTTGAAGCCCTCATAACTGTTCAATTAAAGCTTTATTAAAAAATAGATCATATTTATATCTAAATATTGCCCTTGATAGAACAGAGCAGCTTTGTATTTAGTATTCCAAAGCTTGTAATTACATTTCCACAGTCATCAGTTTGGTTGTCTGACAGGAGCTAATTGTTACATATTAGGTGGTAGGAAACTAACACGCTCAGAATAGTAATTGTATCTCCAGAGCGGATGTACAATCTGAATACTCAGTTGTTTCCTGCGGTCCTATAGAGAATGAATTGAGAATTAGTGCGCATGCGCGGCTACACTTCAATTCTAATAGGGCATTTGAGAGTCCAATTCTTAGTATCAGTGGGGGGGGCTCAAAGGTTGAATCCCCATCGATTCGCAAATTATGACTTATTCAGTGAATAGGTGCTAACTTTAATTTTTTTTTATAACCCTTTTCAGTACTCAGACATTGCAATGAGCTTTGTGTTCCATACTTGTTCTTTTTAGACTGATGTCCAAGAATCAGAAATGCAAAAGTTGAAAATATTTTGATTGTGGGTTTTTTTTTTTTGTTTTGTTTAGGCAACTATTTTTGGAGAAATTGGTGAAATGCTCAAAGGAACAAAACCCGCTTTTCCAGATAAAACAACGGTTTTTAAGTCAGTAGGTAAGAAAGAAATCTGAGTTATAGAGCAATATTGTAAAAATGCTTGAATGAATAGTATAAGATGGCAAAAATAGAGCAAACTACAATAATACATATTGTAGAGATCTGTAATCACGATTGCGATTGAGGTAGGCACAGGAAGCGGTATTGCGGCAATGTCCATGCAAGTTTATTTAAAGTGCATAAACTGCTCCAGATGGCGAAACAAAAAGTAGCCTTTTCCATCACAAAGTGAAAACATAAAGTAAAAAGTTCATACAACTTACAGCGGGTCTGCCCACTCAGGATAGTGTCGTTATTGTTCCCACACCCTGACGCCTCACAGATGAAACAACAAGTCCTTTTTGCTGTGTGTGTGATGGGTGCGACCGAGTACTCACTTCCATTGCTGGAATCCCTTCAATCTCTGTCATTCCAGCTTTTGACTTCCAAGTTCCAGGAAACACCACAAAGTCACAGTTCTTTTCCAACAGTTGAACTTTACTAAACAATAAGGCATCCATCACATCAGCAGGACAGTTCACACAGGGCAACGTATCCCATACTTTCCCTGCCTTCTGGGAAGACTCCATTCTCTCTATAATCTCTCTTTCTTTGCTCCTGGCAATCCCTGCCGTCTCTTTGGACAATCAGTGTCCAGCCCATGTCTCACTTGTACCTGCCATCCAGGCAGACACTTTGGACAATCCGTGTCCCATCAGTACGTTACACATCACCAGCTCCCTGTCAGCCCCTCGTCCAGTTACATTAGGGAAAGGTGCTTAGACCCCGAATCCTTCATGGAGATGATTCTGTTGAGCTGGTGTCCGTTTACATTGTTCTCCAGCCTGGGGCCCCTTACTGCAATCCGAAGACTTATTCCCATACCTATAATTCTTTGTTCTCTCTCTACTTACACATCCTGCCCTTGGGCAGGCTGCCCGGGCGTTTGTCTCCAAACAGGAAGTCCCTTTCCTATATCTCCCTGCTCTGTGCCCCTCCCATCTACTTAACCCTTACGCTGTCTATACCTTACTACTCTTACATCTATCCTATGCTCTCTCTCTACTGTGCCCCCCTCTATTCTAATCCACCTACAGTCCTGCACTACTTCCTAATCTATCCCTAAGCGCAACACATGACAACACGACAAATACATTTACATTACAGTACACACAATAGTAAAACATTAATAAAACATCAGGGTGCCACATGTGACACAGATAAACAGTGTAAATGAGAGAGAAGGTACATGAGTGCCCCGCCACCTCTTTACATTAGCACAGACCAACACACAGGAGATCCACACATCTCCAGCTCCAGACCCTGAATGAGGCATTCGGCCTCCATTTTATCTACCAAACCACGCCTCTGGGGGTTGGGATATGTGAGCAATCATTCCCATCCATCTCTTATGACTAGAGTTGAGCGAAACGGGTCGAAAAATTTAAAAAGTCGCCGACTTTTGGCAAAGTCGGGTTTCATGAAACGAAACCCGACCCTAGGATGAGGTCGGCCACGAGGTCGGCGACTAACACGCCAAAGTCGCGTTTCAAAAGTTTGTTTTGCGCTCTTTTTCAGCCAATCAGGATCCACGGACACTGTGGGCAACGTGATGACATAGGCAGGGGTCACCACCATCTTTCAGAAGGGCATGCAAGTGATTGGCTTGCTTTGGTGGGCGTCACAGGGGGTATAAAAGGGCGTGCACGCCGACCGCCATCTTACTTCTGCCGATCTCAGTATAGGGAGAGGTTGCTGCTGATTCTGTAGGGAGAGCGTTAGGCAGGGAAGAAGACAAAAAAACTGCTTCTGCTGCTAGCGATTTGGCCTGCACAACACACCAGTCACTGTGTGTGCAGTGCAAGGGGAGGCTATATAGTGGTGTATCAGTGGTGTTGGTTGTTGGGCTGCCTTCTAAGGCTTCCTGACATTCCTGCATTGCTGTTTACCCACTGCTCCGCAAACTGCTTTTTTAAAAGCAATCCCAATTTTTTTTTTTTGTCCTGAGAAGAAAAAAAAACTGCTTCTGCTGCTAGCAATTTGGCCTGCACAACACACCAGTCACTGTGTGTGCAGTGCAAGGGGAGGCTATATTGTGCTGTATCAGTGGTGTTGGTTGTTGGGCTGCCTTTTAAGGCTTCCTGACAGGCTGGCATTGCTGTTTACCCACTGCTCCGCAAACTGCTTTTTTAAAAGCAATCCAATCTCCCTTATCCTCTAGTCCCTTTTGTCACAGCTGTGCCATCGAGCCTGTCACATAGCGCTCAGATATCAGTGGGCCTCACACAATCCAAAACTGTCCACAAGTGTCTGCAGAAATTCAAAATCTCCCTTATCCTCTCGTCACTTTTGTCACAGCTGTGCCATCGAGCCTGTGACATAGCGCTCAGATATCAGTGGGCCTCACACAATACAAAACTGTCCACAAGTGTCTGCAGAAATTCAAAATCTCCCTTATCCTCTCGTCACTTTTGTCACAGCTGTGCCATCGAGCCTGTCACATAGCGCTCAGATATCAGTGGGCCTCACACAATCCAAAACTGTCCACAAGTGTCTGCAGAAATTCAAAATCTCCCTTATCCTCTCGTCACTTTTGTCACAGCTGTGCCATCGAGCCTGTCACATAGCGCTCAGATATCAGTGGGCCTCACACAATCCAAAACTGTCCACAAGTGTCTGCAGAAATTCAAAATCTCCCTTATCCTCTCGTCACTTTTGGCACAGCTGTGCCATCGAGCCTGTCACATAGCGCTCAGATATCAGTGGGCCTCACACAATCCAAAACTGTCCACAAGTGTCTGCAGAAATTCAAAATCTCCCTTATCCTCTCGTCACTTTTGTCACAGCTGTGCCATCGAGCCTGTCACATAGCGCTCAGATATCAGTGGGCCTCACACAATCCAAAACTGTCCACAAGTGTCTGCAGAAATTCAAAATCTCCCTTATCCTCTCGTCACTTTTGGCACAGCTGTGCCATCGAGCCTGTCACATAGCGCTCAGGTATCAGTGGGCCTCACACAATCCAAAACTGTCCACAAGTGTCTGCAGAAATTCAAAATCTCCCTTATCCTCTCGTCACTTTTGTCACAGCTGTGCCATCGAGCCTGTGACATAGCGCTCAGATATCAGTGGGCCTCACACAATACAAAACTGTCCACAAGTGTCTGCAGAAATTCAAAATCTCCCTTATCCTCTCGTCACTTTTGTCACAGCTGTGCCATCGAGCCTGTCACATAGCGCTCAGATATCAGTGGGCCTCACACAATCGAAACTGTCCACAAGTGTCTGCAGAAATTCAAAATCTCCCTTATCCTCTCGTCACTTTTGTCACAGCTGTGCCATCGAGCCTGTGACATAGCGCTCAGATATCAGTGGGCCTCACACAATCCAAAACTGTCCACAAGTGTCTGCAGAAATTCAAAATCTCCCTTATCCTCTCGTCACTTTTGTCACAGCTGTGCCATCGAGCCTGTCACATAGCGCTCAGATATCAGTGGGCCTCACACAATCCAAAACTGTCCACAAGTGTCTGCAGAAATTCAAAATCTCCCTTATCCTCTCGTCACTTTTGTCACAGCTGTGCCATCGAGCCTGTGACATAGCGCTCAGATATCAGTGGGCCTCACACAATCCAAAACTGTCCACAAGTGTCTGCAGAAATTCAAAATCTCCCCTGTCCTATAGACACCTTGTACCTTGTTTTACATTACTATATAGTTTGTTGGATTTTGTCTACATTTCTACCAAAAATGAGGAAGGCTGGTGGAAGAGGCCGTGGAATTGGGTGGGGGTTGGCAGCTGGTAATGATGGTGTTGGTGGTGGATCTGATGGTAGTGGCAAGAGCAAAATAGGACCGAATGCAGGAGGTGTTGAGCCTGCGTCATCGTCTGGCTACATAAGGCCTCGAACGCTTAGTTTTCTAGGAGTTGGCAAACCGCTTTTAAAGCCAGAGCATCAGGAAAAAGTTTTGTCTTACATTGCTGACTCAGCCTCCAGCTCTATCGCCTCCTCTTCTTCAGTTGTAAAAAGTAAAAGCACTGAGTCGTCTTTGGAGGCTCATGTTCATGAACCACACCTTTCCTTGTGTCCTTCACCCCAACCAAGATTGATGGATGACGCAGGCCATACTACTGATTACTCCATGGAGCTGTTTTCACATACCATGCCTGGATTATCAAGTGAAATGGTGAATTACCCAGGCCAAGATGAATCTGACATGGAGTGCACTGATGCACAGCCGCTGATGGATGATTCTGCTGGTACATTCACTCAGAGCACTACATTGTCCTCGCAGTGTACAGAGCCAGATTCTGACCCTGATGAGACTCAGGTGCCCCTTCCCGCACACTATACCACCATACACGGTGACACAGAGGAAGGTGCACATGACATAGAAGAGGAGGTGATGGATGACCCAGTTGTTGACCCAGATTGGCATCCATTGGGGGAAGAGGGTGCTGCTTCCAATAGCTCAGATGAGGAGCATCCACAGCAGACATCGACATCGCAACAGCTGTTATCTGGCAGGCCCGGAGCACTCCAAAGACAGGTTCCAAACATCAAAAGAGTTGCTGGACAGCTTGTCCAGAGGGTCAAAAGATCACAGCGTGCTAGGCCGCAAAATGTCTGCCAAAGTAGGATGAGTGCAGTGTGGCACTTTTTTGAACAAAATCCTCATGATCAGGCCAAGGTTATCTGTAAGAAGTGCGCAAAGACCTTTAGCCGAGGGAAAAATCTGAAAAATTTGAATACCAGTTGCATGCTTAGACATTTAACCAGCATGCACTTGCAAGCGTGGACACAACACCAAACCTCAAGTGCCACATGTGCAACTGATCACAACGAAGGTAGTCAGCAACGCTACATTGTTTCCCCCACTGTAAGCCCACCGGTTAGCACAGCAGCAAATGTTGAGGTGTCGTTGCAAGGCCACAGCAGTCAGGGAATCCCACTGTTATATCAACGAAAGACTGATTCTAGGCCATCAGAAAGAACACCAACTCCATCACCATCATCAACCCTCTCTCAGTCCGCCTTGTCCACCGCTACTTCCACCATATGCAGCTCTCAAGTCCAGCTCACCCTCCCAGACACTATGAGTAGGTCAAGAAAGTACTCAGTCTCTCTTCCGCGTACACTGGGTTTGAACGCCCACATTGCCAAACTAATCTCGTTTGAGATGATGCCCTTTCGGTTGGTGGAAAACACAGCTTTCCGCGAACTCATGGCCTATGCAGTACCACGCTATGACCTACCCAGTCGCCACTTCTTCTCTCGCAAAGCCATCCCAGCCCTCCACCATCATGTGAAAGACCGCATTGTCCATGCACTCAAGCAGTCAGTGAGCGGAAAGGTGCACCTCACAACTGATGCATGGTCCAGTCGGCATGGCCAGGGCCGTTACATGTCCATCACTGCGCACTGGGTTAATGTGGTGGATGCAGGGTCCACAGGGGACATCGGTGGTGGGACAGTGCTGCCTAGCCCACGGTATAGGAAACAGTTGGCTGTAGGCGTTCGACCCTCCTCCTCCTCCTCCTCCTCCAGAAGCGAAAGCTCGTCCACAGAGCGCAGTCGTACGAGCACTCCATCTGCAGCTGCCACTGTTGCACACGATGTGTCCCCCTATCGAGCAGCTAGTGGAAAGCATCAGCAGGCTGTGATGCAGATGATGTGTTTGGGCGACAGACACACCGCCGAGGTGCTGGCCGAGTACTTGAAGCGACAAACTGAGTCATGACTGGGCAGTGTACATCTTGAGGCAGGCAAGGTAGTTAGTGATAACGGCCGTAATTTTGTGGCAGCCATAGCCCTTTCAAAACTCAGCCACATACCTTGCTTGGCTCACACCTTGAACCTGGTGGTGCAGTGTTTCCTCAAAAATTATCCGGAGTTAACAGCCCTGCTCCAGAAGGTGCGAAGACTGTGCGCGCACATCCGCCGGTCGCCTGTACACTCCGTTCGTATGCAGAAGCTGCAGCGATTGCTCCACCTTCCCAACCACCGCCTCATTATCGACATTGCAACAAGGTGGAACTCCACCCTGCATATGGTGGAGCGGCTGTGCGAGCAGAGGCAGGCCATAATGCATTTGTGGGAGGATACACGGCCAGGCACTTTGAGAGCAGACATGGAGTTGACAGGCGTGCAGTGGTCGAAGCTGAAAGACCTTTGTAAAGTCCTTCATTGTTTTGAGGAATGCACACGGCTGGTAAGCGCAGACGACGCCATCCTAAGCATGAGCATCCCACTTATGCGTCTGCTCATGCAAACTTTGACGCACCTTAAGGAGCAGGCGTCTGCAGCCAATGTTGATGAGGAGGAAGAGGAGGAGGGAATCCTTGATGACATTCAGCCATTGTCTGCTCAGGGACCTCTCCTGGACGAGGTGGAGGAAGAAGAGGAGGAGGAGGATGATGGGGATGATTACTTAGGGGAGGAGGATGCATCTCGTGGGGCAAGTGAAAATGTTGGCGTGGCAAGGTCTGGTACAGGGTTTGTGCGTGACTGGAGGGATGTGGATTTGCCAGAAAGTGCTCCTCCACCCAGCACTCGCAGTGCATCATTGACACCGGGAACATTGGCCCACATGTCAGATTATGCCTTGCGGATCCTAAAAAGGGACCCCCGCATTGCCAAAATGATGAACGATGACGACTACTGGTTGGCCAGCATCCTGGATCCACGCTATAAAGGCAAATTACAAAACATCATGCCACAGGAGAACCTTGACCTAATATTGGCTAATAAACAAGCAACTCTGGTAAATCGGTTGCTTGAGGCATTCCCAGCACACAGCAGCGGTGATGGTTCTCACAAGAGCCGTACGGGCCGGGGGCAGCTTGGCAGAGGTGTTCGTGGTGCACACAGCAGAAGTGGCGTTGGAGACAGGGGTTTCATGACAATGTTGTGGACTGATTTTTCAAATACCGCTCACACAACTGGTAATACTGCATCGATGGAAAGTGACAGGAAACAGCAGTTGTCAACTATGGTTACAAACTACTTTTCCTCCCATATCGATGTTCTCCCACACAGGTCATTCCCCTTTGACTATTGGGCCGCTAAACTGGACACCTGGCCTGAATTGGCCCAATATGCCTTACAGGAGCTCGCTTGCCCAGCTGCAAGTGTGCTATCGGAAAGAGTCTTCAGTGCAGCTGGATCAATCCTGACAGAAAAAAGGACCCGTCTGTCAACCCAAAATGTGGATGATCTAACCTTCATTAAAATGAACCACGCATGGGTTTCCAAGGATTTTGTCCCACCTTCCCCTGATGACACATAGGGTGACAGAAAAATGGCTTGCTTTGGTCCACCTCTTCCTGGTACTTCACCTATTTCGCCTTTTGCATCAGCTGAATGTCCAACATCAACATATGCCACTTTCTAAAACTTCATAACTGTGCTGCCTCCCCCCCATGGCCGGGGTCACCACCTACCGCACGACACCGTGCGAGTGCCGTTGCCCTGGACAGGTGGGTAGGCCGACTCTTGGGCGCGGGCACTGGCACAGGGTCCCTCATAGTGCAATCAAGTGTCTCTGACGGTGGTGGTGCACACCCGCCGTCAGACACACCGCTGTACTATGAGGGGCCCAGTGCCAGTACCGACGCCCACGAGTGGGCCCCCCTTGCTTGGCCAGGGCCCCAGCATTTGCAATCTTTACCTCTCCCTGCTCCTCCGCTGTGTAATCTGGGCCGTCAAATCCATACTGTGCCTGACACCGTCTGAGCCTGCCTCCTGAGACATATATTTTGAATGTGTACGCTATCCATACATGTTATCCAGGGATACGGTACCCTTTCTAACCTTTGTGCAATGACGTGCAATCCATACTGGGCCTAACACCGTCTGAGCCTGCCTCATGCTGTATAGACATATATTTTGAATGTGTACGCTATCCATACATGTTATCCAGGGATACGGTACCCTTTCTAACCTTTGTGCAATGACGTGCAATCCATACTGGGCCTAACACTGTCTGAGCCTGCCTCATGCTGTATAGACATATATTTTGAATGTGTACGCTATCCATACATGTTATCCGGGGATACGGTACCCTTTCTAACCTTTGTGCAATGACGTGCAATCCATACTGGGCCTAACACCGTCTGAGCCTGCCTCCTGAGACATATATTTTGAATGTGTACGCTATCCATACATGTTATCTGGGGATACGGTACCCTTTCTAACCTTTGTGCAATCACGTGCAATCCATACTGGGCCTAACACCGTCTGAGCCTGCCTCCTGAGACATATATTTTGAATGTGTACGCTATCCATACATGTTATCTGGGGATACGGTACCCTTTCTAACCTTTGTGCAATCACGTGCAATCCATACTGGGCCTAACACCGTCTGAGAATGATAGATGGGGCCCACCATGCACTGGAACATTCCAAAGGTGGACATCAGACACTGGAGCAGCATTTACAGGGCCCATTATACACTAGAGCATTAGAAATGGGGCCCATTATGTTTGGAGCATTATTTGGGCCCATAAGACAGTAGAGCTTCATCCATGGGGACCAACATATACTGTAGCATTATGTGGAGCTCATCATATACTGTTTCAAACATTATATGGGAGCAATGATTCTGTATAGAGAAATAGATGGGCCTCGTCATGAGATGTAAAAAGTGAGGTATTTTTCATTGTACTATACCGCTATTTCTCTGCCGTATCGGAGCATGATGAGTTGTGGTATGTGTTAAAGGGGCGCTCTTTCGCCCAGGGCACATGAAAACCTGGAGCCAGCCCTCCCCCCCCACAGTCTGTAGCCAAATAACCCCCATTTTTCAGTGCGTAACTTGTATTATGAAGTTAATTAAGGTTGACAAGCTTAAGTAAGAAGAATTGATGCTTTTGGCATTCAAATGGGCACTGTTGGTGTGTTTCCTGTCCTCCTCTCACTGCCGACTTTTATTCCCCATTGACTTACATTGGGTTTCGTGTTTCGGGACGACCCCGACTTTTCCCTATAATCGGACGATCTTGCTCGACCCGACTTTTGGAAAAGTCGGGTTTCACGAAACGAAACGCGACCCTAAAAAAACAAAAGTCGCTCAACTCTACTTATGACTGTTCATAAAACCCAGTCCTGAAATGGCCAAATAACCCTATCAGCAGTATATGTGCTGGAGCATTCTTCCGAGCTCACATCACCGCAACTAATAGCCACGATGACAGATATCTCCCCTTAAGGGCTCGTCCGGCTGCCATCTTACAATATGAAGGTGGTGCCATCGTGTATCTAATTCAGGTCATAATATCTACATAAGTTTACCAATTATCTAGTACAGTGGTGGGGAACCTTAGGCCCCTGGGCCATTTACGGCCCTTGATGACCTTTTATCAGGCCCCTGGGCAGATTCTCAAGGACCGCATTCTTGGGCAGGGAGCTGTATTTTGATTGCCACAATCTCATTAATTTCTTCTTGCTCTGCTCTGTTAGCACACACATGCAGTGTTCACGACCGAACATTGAAGGGCATGCAATGAAAGATTACATCCTGACACCAGTGCCAGACTCAGGAAGTGCTTTGTGGGCGGAGTTTGTATGGCCCCAGAAGGATGGTATAAATATCCAAATGGCCCTTGGCAGAAAAAGGATCCCCCCACCCCTGAACTAGTACAATATGTAATTTGCATACATTATGTGTGTATATATATATATATATATATATATACACATATACTGTATATACATGTATGTCTTGGAAGTGGACAATATTACAGTGTATTGTAAAACTATCATTGTAAAATCAGCACCCGATTTCCAGCCTTTTAAATGCTGATCTCCTTGATAGCAGCAGTTAAAGAAATATTCCCATCTCCAAGATTCTATCCCCATATGTAGTAGGTGTAATAATTAAATTGGCAAATACCTCCAGTTAGAAATGTAGTATAGTTCTTCTGATAAGCAATGTCACTTACCCCATGTACAGGGCATTGCAGTAGCTTAGGTATCCATGGTTATGACCACTAACAACTAACTGTCACTATATGAGTAGTTGAAACCTTGGATACCTAAGCCACCGTAATGCTGTAGGGAAGGTGGACTGATGGACGAACCTGTCTGTAATAGGAAGGCAAAGGGTGTAAGGCAGTGTAGGAGTGAGAGATGGAAAACAGCTGTAGATAAAGAGAACGAAGCGTAGTGTTGGGGTTTGACCATTAGAGGGCAGTGGAGAGTTGTAGGGTTGTAGGTAAGGACTGAACACCAGCCATTGGCTAGAAAAACTGTTGAGTCATGGGGGCGGAGTTACCAGAGCAGAAGGTGATAAAAGGCAGATGGAAGGTTCTGGAAGAGTCAGTCAGCAATGGGAGCACAGGAAACAAGCACAGCTGAGGAAAAAGGAAGTTCCTGAGAGGACTGACAGTTGTGCCAGTTACGGGGGGTGGCCCTGACAGGATTAGCCGCAGACAGAGACAGCAGAGGCCACAGACAGAGAGCAAAGAGAGGCCGCAGACAGATACAGCCTGGGGTACCACTAAACCGAACGGACTCGGACTGGTGAAACGCTGTGGTGGTAGGCCTAGGGCAGCCACAGTGACAGAGCCGTGAGGGACGTCACTTTATCAACTAAAGAAAGTTAAGGCACCCGGGCCTGTGTATGAAGTCAAGCAGCTACTGTGTGTAGCTGAGGGAATCGTCGAGCAGCTGCTGTGTGCGGCTGTGGAGAGTGACGAGCAGCTGCTGTGTGCGGCTGTGGAGAGTGACGAGCAGCTGCTGTGTGCGGCTGTGGAGAGTGACGAGCAGCTGCTGTGTGCGGCTGTGGAGAGCGACGAGCAGCTGCTGTGTGCGGCTGTGGAGAGTGAGGAGCAGCTGCTGTGTGCGGCTGTGGAGAGTGACGAGCAGCTGCTGTGTGCGGCTGTGGAGAGCGACGAGCAGCTGCTGTGTGCGGCTGTGGAGAGTGACGAGCAGCTGCTGTGTGCGGCTGTGGAGAGTGACGAGCAGCTGCTGTGTGCAGCTGTGGAGAGCGACGAGCAGCTGCTGTGTGCGGCTGTGGAGAGTGAGGAGCAGCTGCTGTGTGCGGCTGTGGAGAGCGACGAGCAGTTGCTGTGTGCGGCTGTGGAGAGTGACGAGCAGCTGCTGTGTGCGGCTGTGGAGAGTGACGAGCAGCTGCTGTGTGCGGCTGTGGAGAGTGACGAGCAGCTGCTGTGTGCAGCTGTGGGGATTGTTGAGCAGCTGCTGTGTGCGGCTGTAGGGATTGTCGAGCAGCTGCTGTGTGCGGCTGTGGAGAGTGACGAGCAGCTGCTGTGTGCGGCTGTGGAGAGTGACGAGCAGCTGCTGTGTGCGGCTGTGGGGATTGTTGAGCAGCTGCTGTGTGTGGCTGTAGGGATTGTCGAGCAGCTGCTGTGTGCGGCTGTGGAGAGTGACGAGCAGCTGCTGTGTGCGGCTGTGGAGAGTGACGAGCAGCTGCTGTGTGCGGCTGTGGAGAGTGACGAGCAGCTGCTGTGTGCGGCTGTGGAGAGTGACGAGCAGCTGCTGTGTGCGGCTGTAGGGATTGTCGAGCAGCTGCTGTGTGCGGCTGTGGAGAGTGACGAGCAGCTGCTTTGTGCGACTGTGGAGAGTGACGAGCAGCTGCTGTGTGCAGCTGTGGGGATTGTTGAGCAGCTGCTGTGTGCGGCTGTAGGGATTGTTGAGCAGCTGCTGTGTGCGGCTGTGGAGAGTGACGAGCAGCTGCTGTGTGCGGCTGTGGAGAGTGACGAGCAGCTGCTGTGTGCGGCTGTGGAGAGTGACGAGCAGCTGCTGTGTGCGGCTGTGGAGAGTGACGAGCAGCTGCTGTGTGCGGCTGTGGAGAGTGACGAGCAGCTGCTGTGTGCGGCTGTGGAGAGTGACGAGCAGCTGCTGTGTGCAGCTGTGGGGATTGTTGAGCAGCTGCTGTGTGCGGCTGTAGGGATTGTCGAGCAGCTGCTGTGTGCGGCTGTGGAGAGTGACGAGCAGCTGCTGTGTGCAGCTGTGGGGATTGTTGAGCAGCTGCTGTGTGCGGCTGTAGGGATTGTCGAGCAGCTGCTGTGTGCGGCTGTGGAGAGTGTCGAGCAGCTGCTGTGTGCGGCTGTGGAGAGTGACGAGCAGCTGCTGTGTGCGGCTGTGGAGAGTGACGAGCAGCTGCTGTGTGCAGCTGTGGAGAGTGATGAGCAGCTGCTGTGTGCGGCTGTAGGGATTGTCGAGCAGCTGCTGTGTGAGGCTGTGGAGAGTGACGAGCAGTTGCTGTGTGCAGCTGTGGGGATTGTTGAGCAGCTGCTGTGTGCGGTTGTAGGGATTGTCGAGCAGCTGCTGTGTGCGGCTGTGGAGAGTGACGAGCAGCTGCTGTGTGCGGCTGTGGAGAGTGACGAGCAGCTGCTGTGTGCGGCTGTGGAGAGTGACGAGCAGCTGCTGTGTGCGGCTGTGGAGAGTGACGAGCAGCTGCTGTGTGCGGCTGTAGGGATTGTCGAGCAGCTGCTGTGTGCGGCTGTGGAGAGTGACGAGCAGCTGCTGTGTGCAGCTGTGGTGATTGTCGAGCAGCTGCTGTGTGCGGCTGTAGGGATTGTCGAGCAGCTGCTGTGTGCGGCTGTGGAGAGTGAGGAGCAGCTGCTGTGTGCGGCTGTGGAGAGTGACGAGCAGCTGCTGTGTGCGGCTGTGGAGAGTGACGAGCAGCTGCTGTGTGCGGCTGTGGAGAGTGACGAGCAGCTGCTGTGTGCGGCTGTGGAGAGTGACGAGCAGCTGCTGTGTGCGGCTGTGGAGAGTGACGAGCAGCTGCTGTGTGCGGCTGTGGAGAGTGACGAGCAGCTGCTGTGTGCGGCTGTGGAGAGTGACGAGCAGCTGCTGTGTGCGGCTGTAGGGATTGTCGAGCAGCTGCTGTGTGCGGCTGTAGAGAGTGACGAGCAGCTGCTGTGTGAGGCTGTGGAGAGTGACGAGCAGCTGCTGTGTGCGGCTGTAGGGATTGTCGAGCAGCTGCTGTGTGCGGCTGTGGAGAGTGACGAGCAGCTGCTGTGTGCGGCTGTGGAGAGCGACGAGCAGCTGCTGTGTGCGGCTGTGGAGAGCGACGAGCAGCTGCTGTGTGCGGCTGTGGAGAGCGACGAGCAGCTGCTGTGTGCGGCTGTGGAGAGTGACGAGCAGCTGCTGTGTGCGGCTGTGGAGAGTGATGAGCAGCTGCTGTGTGCGGCTGTAGGGATTGTCGAGCAGCTGCTGTGTGAGGCTGTGGAGAGTGACGAGCAGTTGCTGTGTGCAGCTGTGGGGATTGTTGAGCAGCTGCTGTGTGCGGCTGTAGGGATTGTCGAGCAGCTGCTGTGTGCGGCTGTGGAGAGTGTCGAGCAGCTGCTGTGTGCGGCTGTGGAGAGTGACGAGCAGCTGCTGTGTGCGGCTGTGGAGAGTGACGAGCAGCTGCTGTGTGCGGCTGTGGAGAGTGACGAGCAGCTGCTGTGTGCGGCTGTAGGGATTGTCGAGCAGCTGCTGTGTGCGGCTGTGGAGAGTGACGAGCAGCTGCTGTGTGCGGCTGTGGAGAGTGACGAGCAGCTGCTGTGTGCAGCTGTGGGGATTGTTGAGCAGCTGCTGTGTGCGGCTGTAGGGATTGTCGAGCAGCTGCTGTGTGCGGCTGTAGGGATTGTCGAGCAGCTGCTGTGTGCGGCTGTGGAGAGTGAGGAGCAGCTGCTGTGTGCGGCTGTGGAGAGTGAGGAGCAGTTGCTGTGTGCGGCTGTGGAGATTGTCGAGCAGCTGCTGTGTGCGGCTGTAGGGATTGTCGAGCAGCTGCTGTGTGAGGCTGCGGAAGTTGTCGAGCAGCCGCTGAGGGAGGCTGCGAAGTTTGTCACGCAGCTGTTGACTGATTAATAAAGAAGACCTGTTGGACACGATCCTGTCTCTGTCTCAAGTCTGTGTGCGGCCAGTAACGGACCATACCCCCGGTCGGTTGCCCCCCCACCTTACCTACAATGCCCTGCACGAGGGGTAAGCGAAATAGCTAATCAAAAAACCTATACTACATTTCTAATTAGAGGTATTTACCAATATTATTATTACTCCTACTACATATTGGGATAGGATCTTGGAGATGGGAATACCTCTTTAAACTCCTGTGTTGTGCAGCAGTGTCACCCACTAGATGCCATGAGTGAAGTAGTTATACTTGGGTGTCGTCTGTACAACACAGCCGGATCCGTGCTGTGTGGCGAAAGCTCAACTGTGCCCACAAGGCCAATTGAATCCTTCCAAATTCGTTAGGCTCCCACACTTTCCCAGGTGTGCAGGATACTAGCGCCGGCCTTGTTATACCTCTCCATTCACCCTCCCTGCAAATACTATTAATTTTGAATTTGATGTTGGCATCTTGAAAGGGTAATACCCATTGGAAGATTGGTGATAATTTGATTATTGTTAGGGGTCAAATGGGTGGGACCTTCAGCAATGCCGACATCGGGGCTCTTGAGCTTTGTCCTGAACAGCGCTTAGGTCCAATCATTGTCTACGGGACTGCCGGAAATAGCCAAACACTGTACTCAGCAGACTCAGACTGTTAATGGAGCGGAGGCCGAGCATTTTCTATATAAATAAGTTCTGTATTTGACCAAGCATAATGAATGAATATATTGTAATAATAATATTATTGGGCTACTCTTTTACTTGTTGTACAAGCATGTGCAATTTCTCTACTGCTTAGGTCTTATATTGGAAAAGTTTATTTGTCACTCGCTTAGGTCAGCGTGACCCATGTACTTTAATAAATACTTGGCAATGTAAGCCCACAATATTTAGGCTGAAAGGCGCATAAAGAAATGTATTTACATCAGTATAAATTCAGTATAAATTTCCATGGTAACATCTAATAGCACGCACAGTGCTCTCTATTCTTCTTTTTGTTAGTAAATCCCATTATTTTCCCAGGAACGTTGGTTAATGCTTCTACATAATAAAAGTTGCCCGAACTTAGTTTTATCGGATTCTGTCTTAAATGTATTGCACATTAGCAACCGATGAAATATACCTAATAGACTGATCCGTCAATTACAGAACCTGATTATAACAGTTTATGATTGAAAGAATGACACTTGGAACCTCAGCCTCATATTGTGCCGGCCGCTAATGGATTTCTGGGTCATTATATTAATTTATGGCTAGACCCAAGAGTAATAAATTGCATGAGGAAAAAAAATGGTGTTGCTCTTAGGATGCATGAATATATTCAGGTGTTGTGAAATGCACAGAAGATGCATAATAGAGGATCACTCCTTGATCTTCCTTTGAAGCCCAGACTTCATTGGATTTCATTATATACTTCAAAGCTCTAGTATTGCAGTATATAAAACGAGCAATCAAGTGATGTCAGGTTCAAGTTCCCTAAAGGAAGTAAAAACAAAACAAAAAAAAATCAATTATATATATATATATATAGTTGGGTCGTCCTCTCGTGCCTTTTCTGAACGTCTCCTCTATAGCGTCTTTAAGTGTGAAGATCTCCTAGTACTGAGTTACACTGGAGTTCCTCCTGACAGATGTTCCCAAGAACTCTACTTGCACTGCAGACAGCTGTAGCCTGCTTCGGGGACTCTCTACTCCTGAGTCCCGGCTCTCTATCCGTGTTGCTGTTGTGCCCCCAAGTCTTAGATGGGAGTAGTGCATTTACAGCTCACTACTCCACCGGTGTCTGCTGCAGAACCATTAGTGTCCATACAACCTCGGGGACCTGGCCCCGGCCTTGTGCTTAGAAATTCTAGGCAGGGTTCTTCCTCTAACCCACGTCCTCTGTGTTCCCTTTCACTCCTACGTTCCGAACTTGTCTTTCCCTCCTATGGAAGCTCAGGCTTCGGTTCAATGTCTTTCTCCTTCTTTCCTTTCCCGTGCCAGCTGGCTCAGATCACTGAGGCAGCTGCAGCACTCCTTCCTCCATCCCTCTTCCAGGGATCCCCACTCCTCTCTGAGTGGCTTCCTCTCTCCGAGTCTGACTGACTTACTGAACGACTGACCTCTAATCCTAAACCTTCCCGCTCATTTATATATTCTAAACTCCACCCACCTCCCAGCACATCTAGCGTTCCAAGCAGGGAACCACCAAAGGTGCTCTGCTTCTCTCTAAGCAAGGAACCACAATGTGGTTTTGCTGAACTACTCTATTGTGTGGGGTGCGAGTGTTGGAGCGTGGTCAGGAGCCTCCAACTTACCTGAATGGTGGGGCACCACACCTTAGGAGAAGGTGCAGTACCTCTGTGGCGACTGAGCCTCAGGGGTGCCACATACCCCCCCGTTAAACACAGCAAGTCCGCGGGCTGCAAGGTAAGTAAAGTTGACAACACAGGAACATACAAATTTTTGCAATGCTGAATAAACACTTCATATACTAAATTTCCCAATGTGAGAGACACTTATTCTTGAACGTTGCAAACAATTCTTAATTAACTATCTAAAATCCTAAGTTAAAAGTGCAATTTTCTATACAATACTTAATTCAAAGTGCCATTATCTGTTACTCACTACCACTTCAGTATTCTTCATCAACACATTTCTTTTTTTTCTTAACTCCGAGTGACAACCGTGGTGCCTGGTTTATCATCTACATTTTCAATTCTTTATTATTCTCTATCCAAATCTCTTATCTCTTTATTTAAACATTCTACATATATAAAAGCCATTTACTCTCATAAGACACATCATTAACATATACTTCACATTAAACTTTTCAATAATTCTTGTAAGTGCTGGACACTGCTCCCAGCCAGGATCTCTTGCAGTGTCCTTTGATTGGAGTCATGCTCCAAATGAGGTAGACGTTATCTTCGCAAAGTGTCCTATGTAAAACCAAGAGAGGGCACCTAAAGAGGTGCAACTATTTACAACTGCAGTTCTGGACCATTCAGCGTTCATGATCTCCATAGTTCAATGGAAAGGCTGCCAACAAAACAGGGCAACACTGAAAAAGCAAAACTAAAACATAGTGGAAAAACAAAGCACAACTGTGCAAATACCCTCCTGGGTAACGAGAGTTAGGTTGTAGGTATTTCCTTTAATGTTGGTGGGCCCCTCCTGGGGTTCTGGAAGCTGATGATTGGGAACTGCTACCAGATGTAAGGAATGCATGGGCAGTCCTCAGGTATTCTTCCTCCAGTGGGGTGAAGCTTGCGGCTTTCCGTACCTTTAGTGCAACTTGGCACATGGGGGCAGTAGGTGGTTTCTGCCTGCAGATGTGGATGAGATCCTCCGGGACTCGCCTGATGTTCATCACATACCAGCCTCTCAATCCTTCATGTCTGGTGAATGTCACATGATCTCCCGGGCTCAGGTTCCTGGCAGGGTGCCCCTTCCTTAAGTGTGGCTCTACATCCCTCCGGTTAAAGAACAGATCGGAGATTCGGCTAGGGTCATGGATAAAGCCGAACCCCCTCTCATGATTCACGTTCAGGACGTGGCCCCAACCAGTTGCATCTCTGGGACCATAATGACCGGCTCTGACCTGTTCCTTCCGGTCCAAATCTGGGCCTAGTACCGCTAACCGACGCTGCTCCCTCTCCCGATGTTCAGCTGCCAGTTGCCGGATGGTAGCTTGACAACTAGCCCAGTTCTCCTCATCCTTCCATTCCGGGACCGATCTAGGCTGGTTTGGTATCGCGGCGCCACCGTCAGGGGATCTGGTGTTTCCCCCCGGGGACAGGCATCCCGGTCCCAGACCAGATCTAGCACAACCTGGCCAGCCGCTGCGACCGCGGTACACCCCAGGGCCTTCCCAGGTGTAGGGGCATCAGACGTACCTGGAGCCTCCTGGCGGTGTGGTCTCTGCTCCGGTGCAGGCGTAGTGGCAGTGGACGTCGGTTGGTGCGATACCGGGGATGACGGTGGAGCTAATGGCGGCTCTGGATCCGCGGGGGTCTCTGTAGGGACCTGCGCAACCGCGTCAGGTCTGGACGGGGGCTTCTCTTCCTCCGCTTCATCTCCCGGGGCCTCATACAATTCTTCCTGTGGGGCAGCAAGGGGGCTTCGGATGCTGCTGGTGGTGTGATGGCGGCAGCAGGCTCCATGGAATCTGCCTGGGGAAGCTCCGGTGCAGCAGCGGCGGTTACCGCCGGTGTAGGCCCCTCCCGGGTGTGCTGCCAGTTCAGCCTCCACAAGGCCTCCTGCCTCAGTTGCAAGCTGCACGTCAGCTGGGCTATTTCCTCCTCCAGCTGCTGGCGATTCATCTCGGACACTGGGTTGGAGCCTTCAGCCATGGCGCCGGGGAGATCCACTTCCCCGCGCTCCGCAGGCCTCCTCCCGTCTCTCTCCAAGATGGCGTTCTGGCGTTCTTCTCCCTTCTCTCTCGGCCCCTTTCCCACCACTGGCTTCTGCCCCTCCTTCTTGGGGCGGCATCTTCTTCCAGCGCCTCCATACCAAGCCAGTATACGAACCCCTCGGGGGGTGGGCCATGTTCTTCCAGCAGTCACATTGTACTTCAGGCAGGGGAGGCCCAAGACTGTTCGCGGTCTTTTCCTAGGACCTCCCATCTCATCACGCCCTTCTTCTCCACGCCAACGGCCATTTTTAATGTTCATTTTACAGTCTATTAAATTGGGTCTTCTGCACATTCTCAAAAGTTTTAAGTACAACAAATCTTAGGCACACAGAACCCGATGGCATCGGGTCTCGCCATCCTGTTTGTGACGCCAAGTTGGGTCACCCTCTCAGGGCTGTGGGGTACTCGGTACTGGGCTGGTATCAGTGGGATGTGTCACAGCAGCGGTGACCCGGACCGTGGCACTGGGTGCCCAGGTAATAGGGAGATGTGAATGGTGGAATGTAGTTAGATGAATAGTTCGTGACGCCACCTGTGGTGTTCGGCAAGGGAGGTGTTAAGCTGACGCTACAGACAGATCCTCCGGAACAGATGGTGTGGTGCAGCAATGATGTTATAGCCCTCCAAAGGCAGGGCTGTTGTCCCAGGGCAGGATAGGTGAAGAGACACTTAGATGGTGTAGTGTTTGGCGCAGGGGATGTAGCAGGACCAGGCGGACGGACGCAGGAAGGAATGGAGGACACCAGGGCATGTAGTTCCAAAGCTTTACTCACAGTCTGTAGTGCCCACTTCTGTGCCGTGTCCTCCGGGTTAGGGATTCAGTCAACCTCCAAGCAAGATGGAATGCTCCCTTCCACACTCCGCCAACTTATGTGCCTTTTCTGAACGTCTCCTCTACAGCGCATTTAAGTGTGAAGATCTCCTAGTACTGAGTTACACTGGAGTTCCTCCTGACAGATGTTCCCAAGAACTCTACTTGTATGGCAGACAGCTGTAGCCTGTTTCGGGGACTCTCTACTCCTGAGTCCCGGCTCTCTATCCGTGTTGCTGTTGTGCCCCCAAGTCTTAGATGGGAGTAGTGCATTTACAGCCCATTACTCCACCGGTGTCTGCAGCAGAACCATTAGTGTCCATACAACCTCGGGACAGGCCCCGGCCTTGCGCTTAGAACTTCTAGGCAGGGTTCTTCCTCTAACCCACGTCCTCTGTGTTCCCTTTCACTCCTACGTTCCGTACTTTTCTTTCCCTCCTATGGAAGCTCAGGCTTCGGTTCAATGTCTTTCTCCTTCTTTCGTTTCCTGTGCCAGCTGGCTCAGATCACTGAGGCAGCTGCAGCACTCCTTCCTCCATCCCTCTTCCAGGGATCCCCACTCCTCTCCGAGTGGCTTCCTCTCTCCGACTCCCTGTCTGACTGACTTACTGAACGACTGACCTCTAATCCTAAACCTTTTATGTATTCTAAACTGCACCCACCTCCCAGCACGTCTAGTGTTCCAAGCACGGAACCACCAAAGGTGCTCTGCTTCTCTCTAAGCAAGGAGCCGCAATGTGGTTTTGCTGAACTACTCTATTGTGTGGGGTGCGAGTGTTGGAGCGTGGTCAGGAGCCTCCAACTTACCTGGATGGTGGGGCACCACACCATAGGAGAAGGTGCAGTACCTCTGTGGCAACTGAGCCTCAGGGGCACTATATATATATACTAGATTAAGGCCCGATGCTATCGCATCGAGAGGATAGTGACACACCTCTTGACATGTTAACCCTCAATACACACACACCTCCTCAACACACCACACCTCCTCAACATACACTCCTCTCACCTTTCACCATCTCCACTCACATCCACTCACTCTTTCACTCCACATACGACCCTTTCTCTCACTCCGTCTCTCATACTCACACTGTCATCGTCGCTGCTCCATGATCCCCGACATCTTCCGCCGGCGCCATCCTGGATCCCGACGTTGTCCACGCCGGCGACATGTTATTGCGGCCATGCCATCTTGAGTATTCTGAAATCCTGCGAGTGGACATTAGTGGAGATAGTGAAAGGTGAGAGGAGTGTGTGTTGAGGAGTGGTGTGTTGAGGGTTAACATGGCAAGAGGTGTGCTGTGACGTCACCAGTTACAACTGGACGGAAGTTGTTACAACCCGGAAGCTGCTTAGCGCATTTATTATAGTAGATTAAGGCCCGATGCTATCGCATCGAGAGGATAGTGAAACACCTCTTGCCATGTTAACCCTCAATACACACACACCTCCTCAACACACCACACCGCCTCAACACACACTCCTCTCACCTTTCACCATCTCCACTCACGTCCACTCTTTCACTCCACATACGACCCTTTCTCTCACTCCGTCTCTCATACTCACACCGTCATTGTCGCTGCTCCACGATCCCCGACATCTTCTTCCGCCGGCGCCATCCTGGATCCCGACATTGTCCACGCCGGCGACATGTTCTTGCGTCCATGCCATCTTGAGTATTCTGAAATCCTGCGAGTGGACATTAGTGGAGATAGTGAAAGATGAGAGGAGTGTGTGTTGAGGAGTGGTGTGTTGAGGGTTAACATGGCAAGAGGTGTGCTGTGACGTCACCGGTTACAACTGGACGGAAGTTGTTACAACCCGGAAGCTGCTTAGCGCATTTATTATAGTAGATTAAGGCCCGATGCTATCGCATCAGGAGGATAGTGACACACCTCTTGCCATGTGAACCCTCAACACACAGTCCTCCTCAACACACCACACCGCCTCAACACACACTCCTCTCACCTTTCACCATCTCCACTCACTCTTTCACTCCACATACGACCCTTTCTCTCACTCCGTCTCTCATACTCACACCGTCATCATCGCTGCTCCACGATCCCCGACATCTTCTTCCACCGGCGCCATCCTAAATCCCGACGTTGTCCACGCCGGAGACATGTTCTTGCGGCCACGCCATCTTGAGTATTCTAAAATCCTGCGACTGGACGTTAGTGGAGATAGTGAAAGGTGACAGGAGTGTGTGTTGAGGAGGAGTGGTGTGTTGAGGGTTAACATGGCAAGAGGTGTGCTGTGACATCACCAGTTACAACTGGACGGAAGTTGTTACAACCCGGAAGCTGCTTAGCGCATTTATTATAGTAGATAGATGTATCACACCTATGTTTTTATGTGGATAAGATATTTACATAGTGAGCCTCAAGAAGGACAGTATTACTGATGTATGTAAAGTGCTATTGAAATAATAGTACTCTATTAACCCCTTCACGACATATGACGCCTACGTAGGCGTCATGAAAAGCAGTGCCCAAACGACCTATGACGCCTACGTAGGCGTCATGCTATAAATAGCCCCCCTGCGGGTCGGGTGACCGGGGTCACTGAAAGGTCACCCGACCCGCACACAAAGGACCCTTCAGAGTTAACACCTGGGGGTGTGGCTTAGCCCCCACGTGCCTACGATCGCTCTGATTGGCTGTTAAAAGTGAAACTGCCAATCAGAGCGATTGTAATATTTCACCAATGAAAATTGGTGAAATATTACAATCCAGCCATGGCCGATGCTGAAATAGCATCGGACATGGCTGGACACCGAGACCCGACCCCCCCCCACACCGACTGACGGCACCGATCGGCTGCCGCCACCTTCTGACGGCACCGATCGGCAGCCGCCGTCATGATCTGCCCCCCCCGCCTTCTCTCCTCCCCCCCAGCCCTCCGATCATCCCCTCTCACCCTCCGATCACCCCCTCACCCTCCTTTGTGCCTCCGATCTCCCGCTATCCGTCCCGGTGTCCTGCCGTCCAGCGTCATGGGCGCCGCCATCTTGCAAGATGGCGGGCGCATGCGCAGTGCGCCGAATCGAATCTGCAATGCTGCAGATTCATTTATTTTGATCACTATGATAAACTTTCATAGTGATCAAAATAAATAAAAAGTAAATCACCGCCCCCTTTATCACCCCCATAGGTAGGGACAAATAATAAAATATTTTTTTTTTTTTTTTTTTCCATTAGGGTTAGGTCCAGGGCTAGGGTTAGGGCTAGGGTTAGGGTTAGGGTTAGGGTTGGACTAAGGGTTAGGGTTGGACTAGGGGTTAGGGTTGGACTAGGGGTTAGGGTTGGACTAGGGGTTAGGGTTGGACTAGGGGTTAGGGTTGGACTAAGGGTTAGGGTTGGACTAAGGGTTAGGGTTGGACTAAGGGTTAGGGTTGGACTAAGGGTTAGGGTTGAATTTAGGGTTAGGGTTGAATTTAGGGTTAGGGTTGGAATTGGGATTAGGGTTGGGGTTGGGATTACGGTTAGGCTTGTGGTTAGGGTTAGAG
Organism: Dendrobates tinctorius; assembly: GCF_039654945.1. Classification (NCBI taxonomy): domain Eukaryota; kingdom Metazoa; phylum Chordata; class Amphibia; order Anura; family Dendrobatidae; genus Dendrobates; species Dendrobates tinctorius. Next base: position 42,266,031 of record NW_027361797.1, read on the forward strand.
TTGGGATTTCGTTAGGGGTGTGTTGGGATTAGGGTTGTGGTTAGGGTTATGATTAGGGTTGGGATTAGGGTTAGGGGTGTGTTGGCGTTAGGGTTGGAGATAGAATTGAGGGGTTTCCACTGTTTAGGCACATCAGGGGCTCTCCAAACGCGACATGGAGCCACCATTTATTCCAGCCAATTTTGCGTTCAAAAAGTCAAACGGTGCTCCCTCCATTTCGAGCCCCGACGTGTGCCCAAACAGTGGTGTACCCCCACTTATGGGGTATCAGGGTACTCAGGAAAAATTGCACAACAACTTTAGGGGTCTAATTTCTCCTGTTACCCTTGGGAAAATAAAAAAATGGGGGCGAAAATAATTATTTTTGTGGAAAAAAAAGATTTTTTATTTTCACGGTTCTGCGTTATAAACTTCTGTGAAGCACTTGGGGGTTCAACGTGCTCACCACACATCTAGATAAGTTCCTTGGGGGGTCTAGTTTCCAAAATGGGGTCACTTGTGGGGGGTTTCCACTGTTTAGGTACATCAGGGGCTCTGCAAACGTAACATGACGCCCACAGACCATTCCATCAAGTCGGCATTTCAAAACGTCACTACTTCCATTCCGAGCCCCAACGTGTCCCCGAACAGTGGTCCCCCCCATATATGGGGTACCAGCGTACTCAGGACAAACTGGACAACAACTTTTGGGGTCCAATTTATCCTGTTACCCTTGGGAAAATAAAAAATAGTGGGCTAAAAATCACTTTTTGAGGAAAAAAAAATATTTTTTTATTTTCACAGCTCTGCGTTATAAACTTCTGTGAAGCACTTGGGGGTTCAACGTGCTCACCACACATCTAGATAAGTTCCTTGGGGGGTCTAGTTTCCAAAATGGGGTCACTTGTGGGGGGTTTCCACTGTTTAGGTACATCAGGGGCTCTGCAAACGTAACATGACGCCCACAGACCATTCCATCAAGTCGGCATTTCAAAGCGTCACTACTTCCCTTCCGAGCCCCAACGTGTGCCCAAACAGTGGTCCCCCCCCATATATGGGGTACCAGCGTACTCAGGACAACCTGGACAACAACTTTTGGGGTCCAATTTATCCTGTTACCCTTGTGAAAATAAAAAATAGTGGGCTAAAAATCACTTTTTGAGGAAAAAAAAATATTTTTTTATTTTCACAGCTCTGCGTTATAAACTTCTGTGAAGCACTTGGGGGTTCAAAGTGCTGACCTCACATCTAGATTAGTTCCTTAGGTGATATAGTTTCCAAAATGGGGTCACTTGTGGGGGGTTTCCACTGTTTAGGTACATCAGGGGCTCTGCAAATGTAGCATGACGCCCACAGACCATTCCATCAAGTCTTCATTTCAAAGCGTCACTACTTCCCTTCCGAGCCCCAACGTGTGCCCAAACAGTGGTCCCCCCCCACTTATGGGGTACCAGCGTACTCAGGACACACTGGACAACAACTTTTGGGGTC